>NC_135377.1:29093254-29757970 GCF_049243985.1 Paroedura picta | reverse complement strand
GCTTGCAGAGGCCGGGCCGTTGGGCAGGTGTGCAGGCTGCTCCGGACAGCGGCGGATGTGCGCAGCCTTCTTGCGGGGAGCCCCCGGCAGCCGCGCTCCGCGCAACTGCTGGGGGCTCCCTTGCGGCCGGCCTGACACGTCATAGGCACTTCGCGCCTACGATGCACCAGGCCAGCAGCAAAGGGAGTAACTGTGAGCTGCGCTGCGCGCGGATCACAGTTGTTGGGGCTGGGAATTTCAACATAGGTACAATTTGCCAGGTGCCCCCAGTCATCCGTCCAAAAGTGGGACAATCTGGTCACCTTATCTAAGGCTTGACTTTGCATTTCTCTTGCCTTGGTTGTTTATATTCCCTGAAATAGCTTACCTGCAGCCCTTCCTTCATCAAGACATAAGTGATCCATTTTGAATTAGGTTGAACCCGTATATATTGAATCTAGCATCTCGGCAGTGGACACCTAAGTGCTCCTGGGAATCCCACAGACCTGCCTGTCCCCTGTTTTGCTTTTAGTTAGCTAATGTTCAGGGCCATGCTGCTTCTCAC
The DNA here is from genome assembly GCF_049243985.1 of Paroedura picta. NCBI lineage: Eukaryota > Metazoa > Chordata > Lepidosauria > Squamata > Gekkonidae > Paroedura > Paroedura picta. Next base: position 29,757,426 of record NC_135377.1, on the reverse strand, counting down.
AACAGCGCCTCAGTTAGCTATTAAGGCTAGTAACCACTGAAGGATGTTTCTGCCATGACTATACCCCCAACCATCATCCAGCAAGCTGCCTTGCCTATTCTAGATTAACTGCGTATATGCTGAATTCAGAAGTATTTTCTTTTTTCTGTCCTGAATCTTCAGCCAATCAATGTCACTCTAGATCCAACTTCTTGTCTTGTAAGTTCAGGAAATAAACATTCTCTCGACTCCATGACTTTGTGCCTGTGTTCTTAACAGGAAATGGTTGTAAGAAACCCCTTCTTTGATTAAACTAAATGTGTACCTACACCAGTCTCCCCATTTTGTCTATGAAGCCCCTTTCTTCTCATTCATTACTAGTACTTGCAAGAAATATTGCAGCGTTATGCCTTCCCCTGCTTATGCTTCCCCAGTGAATGGGCTATGAAGCCTCAAACAGCCCTGTTTGCTTCTAGGCAGAATGCTGAGAAAACACAAGAATTTTAGTGATAAGACGATCTCTTTCTTATAGAGAAGAATTGAGATCATTTGGCATTTTTGAATAACAAACAGGAGGTAGAAATGGAAAATAGCTGGGAGATTAGTTCAAGCATGTAATTTGCCACTCCCCTGGGGTGAATTGCAGCCATCCCTGCGAGAAAAACTGTGGGCCAGTCTAAACCCTACATGACAGATCTGTGTAACAGTCTCCCAATGGGTGTTTCTTTAATGAAAAGTAACCATAGGGGTTTCAATCTTTAGTGGAGTGCTAGCAAGGGGAAGGACTGTTTTTCCCCTTTGGAGTCCCACCCCCCTCTGAAGCCACACAAGTTGCTTTTTTACCAACAGGGAAAAAATATGGGTGTTCATGTCCTTTTCCCACAGATGAAAAACAGGATCAGGAATATAATTCTGAGTGGGAAAACAGCTGGAGAAGGAAGAGTTAATCCCCTTCCTCTCCACCACTTTCTTTATTGATTTGCAGTTTCCTGCTTCTGAAATTAATTTAAATTTTTTTCCAGGCAAAAAATGTATATGTTTGTCCTGTAATGTTTCATTTGTACCTTTCCCTACTAGCCAAATACATAGATCCACCATTGTTTAACACAGGAACATTAGGAAGAGGCTGTATGCATTAAAGACCAAATGTATGTAGAAGAGCTATGACAGGTGTTCTGCAAACCATATTCCATTTCAGCAGATATCAATGTTCAGTCTTACCAGTTAGAACATTCTATACTCAAGGACATGTGAGGGTCGCACTATCAAAAGAATTCAAAAACTTCAATAGGTCTGACTCCAGAATGCAATAGGCAAATCATTTACAGAGTGACTAGCCATGAGATCACATCTTTTGGACTTTAAAGATTGGTATTAGTTCCAAGGCTGTTTTTGAGCATTATTCAGTGTTCGTTTTTAACCTATGAATCCTGAATAACTGGATACCAGGGTATCTTAAGGAGGTCCTGTGGCAGGAGAGGAAGAGAGCAGATCAGGAAGTACTCTTATCCTCCCTGACCAGGATGCAACTGACCACCAGGCCCCAGGCCAAGAATTTGGGAGTGATCTTGGATGCCTCACTGACCATGGAGGCATGGGTCAAGAAAGAAGCTAGCCAGGCCTTTTTCCACCATCACCAGGCAAGGCTACTAGCACCCTGTCTGTCTTCTGAGCACCTAGCCATGGTGATCCATGCAATCGTTACCCCAATATTGATTTCTGTAACTTGCTGTATGTGGGCCTGCTCTTGTCCCTGACCCAGAAATTGCAATTGGTACAAAATGTGGCTGCTAGGATCCTCACAGGAACAACTTGGAAGGCCCATATACAGCCTGTGCTAAGGTAGCTGAATTGGTTGCCAGTTGCAGCCCAGATCAGTTTCAAGGTTCTAGTTTGGACCTTTAAGGTCACGTATCAGGGATCGCTTGTTACCCTATGCCCCCTCCATGGCTTTGCACTCTGTGGGTACCAACTTGCTGGTCGTCCCCATCCCCAGAGAAGCTCGCTTGGCCTCTACCTGATATATGAGCTCCCAGAAGAGCTACAGGGCCTGGGAGATCTTTCTGTTTTCCACAGGGCCTGCAAGACAGAGCTCTTCTGCTAGGTCAAATGCCCCCCACCACCCCAGAAAAGACACACTGCCATGTTGCTACTACCATTGATATGTCGAGTGTTGGACTCCTTCGCTACATAGGTGAGTAGCTCTTCTGTTTAGGGAGGGTTTATGTCTTTAATTTTTTGCTGCCATGTTGTTGTTGCTGTATTTTTTTGTAATTGTTGGGTTTTAATGGGGATTTTACTGGGTTTTTATTGTATTGATTTGCTGTGTAACCTGCCACAAGCCAGCTTGCTGGGAGCGGCAGGTAAGAAATTAAATAAATAAATGAATAAATAAACAAACAAATAAATATATCTATTGTGCAGGTTTCCCTGCAGGTTTCCCTGCCCTTGAACATCACCTGATGGTTACCACTGAAAGGTCCTTTTCTGTGAGGAGGCTGTAGTTATGGACACATTTGCCTCAAACCTTCATGGCAGCCTTTTACATGTCTGCTTTTATAACAAACTAGGCCCTGGCTGTTTTCACACTAATATTTATACTCCTGGGTTTTTGTTTTGTTTTTATATGTTTGGTTATACGCCTTCATTTGCTTTTGTAAACCACCTCAAGGTCTTCTTGTAGAATGAAGGTAGCACAAAATGTAAAATTTCACAGATTTTTTAAATAGCTTAACAATGTAATAATAGAACCACTTTCCATTGAATAAAGGGGGATGTCTGAATAGACCTCCTGAGGGCTGTTCTCTAAATGCTTGTGCTTGAAAATAAACAACTGTCTGATACCTCTCAAGAACATTGGATAACATGCATTACTAACTGCTATGCCAAGTAATGAACTGGCTTGTCCCGGTGGGAATGGTAAATGCTGCACAACATGGCCACCCACATTGGGGGGGGGCACTTGAAATATTCAGAAAAAATTATATTTTGTAAATTATTTGAAAACCCCATCCCTCCTCCAAAAAAAAAATCTGGCCTGATGAGGAATAAATATGCTAAAGAAAAGATGGAATGTTGAGAGTAATTCATGCCAGTAAAACAGGAAAATGAAGAAAATTATCTTTCTCATTCCCTTGAGAAGTTAAGAGAGTCCTGGAATTGAAGAAATTAAATCCTTTCCATGATTCCTTGTGCCCCTGTCTTGTAATTATAACATTACCAATAATTATAACATGTATACCTAAATATGGTTCTGTAAGCCAAGTCCCTGAACAAAAATATGGCTTGATAGGAGAACATAATTATTTACCATTAAACAATTTATTGTTTACTGGAGTTATTGCCAGCTTGCATGACTTCCTTAGGGAAGTCATGAGTTTCATCAACTTGCAGGACTTTCATAGGGAAACTAATGTGCGATTTTCCAGATGTCTTCTAAAGATTTTTGTTTCTCGATCAACTCCAGGAAGATGATATTCTGCATAAACTTTGTGAAATTCAGTTGTTAATAAATAATTTGGAATCCTCAATGACAATTATCAGTGTTGTACAAAGAGAGATGCATGTTCTTAGAAGTTTCAAGATCTACTATGGTTACTGTGTGATTTTGGGAGCAGAAGGCTTAGCATTAGGGAATAGTTTCAAACAGGGTATGCTTTCCATGTTCTGAAACATAGATACGTTAGGGAATCAAAGTATATGTTACAGCAAAGCATCATAAAACTGGTAAATATTGGGGGTGTGGCTAAAGATGTCGTCCTGAGAGGGTGGCAGGGCATCTGCTCTGCTATCTCTGAAGCCTGACAGGGGTCAATTGTGCAAGCAATTGGCAGAAAAGAGGAGGGGTACGCAAACCTCACCTCACCTTTCTACCCAGGAAGTTCTTGGGGCCGTCTCCAATCCTTTAGGGAGTATATCTCCCTGGATTATAGGCTGTCAGCGTTCCAGGTCCAGAGGACGACTGCCATTTTCTACCTCGGACTTTCTTTTCTTTCTTTAATCTTAAAGTATCTGCTTCAACCCTACATGATGATTTACCACAAATGAACGCTTTGAACTGAGGGGAGGACTTCGGCTGAGTTCCAAAACATCATTTACTGCAAGTATCTCTCGCTTTTTTTTTTCTCCGTCTCTCTTCCTGCATCAAAGCCCTTTGTTTCCCCCCTCCTCTTACTCTGCTCTGCCTGAAGCCACCTCGTTAAGAGGCAGGCTAATTCTCCTAACTAAGCAGAAGAAGGATTCAAATCAACTCGAATTAATTGGCAAAAGCTCTTATTGTAATTGTTTTGGTTTTCGGAGATAGAGATAAGAGCAGTGAATGTGAAAATCTCACGAGAACTTTGTGCCAGTACGAGAATCCCTGCCTTAACCGGCTTCAATACGTCACATGCCTGTGCCGGAACATTAGAGGATAAAACAGAGGACCTCTACTGGCCACTTGTAAAATTGTTTGGGGCCGGGTTTTTTTAAAGTCAAAATCATGTCTATGTTAAAAAGATTGGCTCATCTAATAGAGATACAAACCCAAGATTACAAAGTATTCTTAGATGGATTGATCAAAAATATCTCCAAGGAGATCCAAGATGGCAAGGAAGAAGTCTTCAATAGGAATGATGGATCAATAACAGTGACTGATGACAGCTTTAAACAAGGTGGAAAACCAACAGCAGAAGAGAAATCTGAAATTCATATCTTCAAGGAGATCCAAGATGCCAAGGAAGACGTCTTTAACAGGAATAATGGATCAATAACAGTGGCTGATGACAGCTCTAAACAAGGTGGAAAACCAACAGTAGAAGAGAAATCTGAAATTCTGGAGACGGAAAATGGGATGCCGGAGTTCTGCAGCCCAGATAAGGACACCCTTTTTAAAAAGACATACAGCCATCTCAAAGCAAGAGTGTACAAAAATCAATCAAAAGAAATATGGATCTGCAGTGAAAGTAACCGATTTAAAGGATCTCTCTGGGGAAAAAATTGTATTGATACTGGAGTCCAGGAGGTGCAACGGCCTCAAGATTTATCGATGCATATTTTGCGGGAAAGAGTACAACTGCACTTTCTACGCCAAAGGCCAATGGGACAGAATATAATTTTACGGGAACGACAAGATGTAGCAAGCCTCGAGATGAGACCCCCTTAAGAAGACCGAAAGCTCATATTGTTTTATGTTTAATGTTATACCGTATTCTATATTTCCATTTTTATGAAAAAGGGGAAGCAGTGTCTCTTTCGCTCTTGTTTTTTTTTTTGTGTCTCTTTTCTTTTATAGGCATATAGGTAATATAATCATTAGTGCTGAAAATGTAAAATGGGGTTCTCCCCCCTTATTTTTTCTTTCTTCTATTAGTGAATTGTCCTAGGACTAAAGCCTACACTGAGGATGGTTCTTAGAATGGGTCAAGCAAAAATTGTTTTGTAGATGTATTAGAACCAAGGATAAGGAGAAGCTATAGAAGACTGAAAGCTTATATTGTTCTATGTTTAATGTTAAGCATTTAATCTAAACCTGGAAATCTTATTATTCTCTGTATTAACAACATATACTGTATCCTATATTGCTATTTTTATGAAAAAGGGGAAGCAGTGCCTTTTTTCTCTCTTGTTTCTTTTTCTTAGTAGGCATATAGGTAATATAATCGTTAGCGTTGGAAATATAAAATGGGGCTTTCCCCTCTTATTATTTTTTTTATTGGTGTATTGTTATAGGGCCAAAGCTCATATTGATCTGTAGAAAATGCAAAGCTCTCAACTTATACCTGTCAGGATGGCTCTTAGAATGGGCCAAGTATAAATGGTTTGTAGATGTATCTGTATTAAGGATAAGGAGAAATTATGAAATCCCTTTGTAATTTTTTTTCTTTGTACATCTTTAAGGCAAAGCCCTACTTTCCTCTCCCTTTATCAGGGTATTGATACAGGGCCAAAACTAATACTGTGCTATAAGAAATGTTTAATGTTAAGCATCTAACTCAAACCTAGAAATATCTGCTAGGATAGCTCTCAGATTGTATCAAGCAGTTAATGTGAGGTCTACGATCTCTCAAGTAAGTTGATTAATAATAACTTTTCTTTTGTATATCTAAACAGGCTTTTTTTTTTTTTAATGTAGTGGAAATGTGGATGGCTCTTAGACTCATGGCTCTTAGAGTTTTGGGCAAAAGTTTATATCACTGTGGAGTCAATGTGGGGTCGTATATTCTCAAATGATGACTATATTTCTATCTTTATGAAAATAAAAAAAATCATTATAAAAAAAAAAAAAAAAAACTGGTAAATATTAACACTTACTGGAAAATTTTAACACCTTTTTAAAAAGCATGTTGGGAAATATTAGCATCCTGCAATTTTGTTTTGATCATTTAAATCAGTAATATGGTAAACACCCTTCCATGGCAAATGATTAGGGATATATTTTTAATCCTTATCCATTGTTCCTCTTAATATCTGTGAAACAGCCCTGGGGGTGGAGAGTGTCCTGGCTGTCCGAATTGGAATAGGGCCAATAAGGGTGCATCCAGTTTTACCTAAATCTTCCACCCTCCCACCCTGGATACTAGCCGCTTTGCTCTTGGACACTGCAGGAGCCAGTGTGTGTAAGAGAGACACAGAGAGCCCTGCCAAACCGCAAACCAGCCCTGATTACCTGCTCCTGCTGCGAGGGGGGGGGGAGAGAGAGAGAGAGAGAGAAAGAGAGAGAGAGAGAGAGAGATGCCCAAATGAGCCCTCATTCCCTGCTACAAACAGCCCTGATTACCTCCTATGGCTCCTGCAGTGATGGAGAGAGAGAGAGAGAGAGAGAGATATCTGCACCTGCCGATGTCCCTTGGGTCCTAGCACCCATTGTATTCCTGGTTGCAATGGGCTTCCTTGCTAGTTTATTTATAAATTGGATTTATAAATGTGCAGGTTTGCCTACCTCAGGTGGACCCTATGACATTATACCTTGTTACAGCTGATCTCCAGGCAAGCAAGATCAGTTTCCCTGGAGAGAATGGGTGCTTTTGGATGGTGGACTCTGGCATTATTCCATGTTGAGGTTTCCCCTCTCCCTAAACCCTACCTTTCTCAAGCTCCATCCGCACAATCTCCAGGTATTTCCCTATCCAGAGCTTGCAGCTCTAGATAGACATATATGCCTGTTTCCTGCTTCACTGTTTTCATTGCTGATGTCCCCAGAACATTATTTTAATACTGCTATTTGTCCATAATTGATGTAAACAAGGACATCAGTTCTAATTCTATAGAATTCCTTTAGTATAGCCAAGAAAAATTATGACTGCTGTTTTGTCTTTTGGGTGTGAAGAACACATGTTGGAAACGGGATTTTTTGAATCAGTGTCTTCCTGAAATGTGGTAAAATCCCTACTAATTATCTGGGCATATTCATATAAAAACATGGTAGCGTTTCCTAGAAGATTCAAATGCAAAAAAACCTAAATTGTCTATTCAGCTGGGGAAAAGTTGCAGGGAGGATGATGACATTTCTGTGTAATATCTTACTAGAGTTTAGTTTGACATTGTATCCATGAACAGAAAGTTTCATTAGAAACTGGTCCCTCTACTTCCTGATTTCTGTGCTTCAAGAAGTAGGATGTCACTATTTGAACTGAAGACTATTTCATTTATTCAAGGTTTCCTCACAAAAGTGTTCAGTTCAGAGAGAAGCAAGAAATCTATTTATAGATCCTGTATGAACAATAGAAGAAATCATAGAAAAGCACGTGTTAAGGAATAGACTCACAATCCATGTTCCTTTGGGATCCTGAGAAGTCAGAAAACCCCACAGCTGTCATGAATTTCTGTTCAATGATGCTATCCTTTCCCGTCACTTATGGGGCAACACCAAAATCCATCCTGATACTAACCAGCAAATTAAAGAGTGTCTCCTACTGCATGGATTTGCATATCCAGTACTCTACATTTGCATTACTGTTGAGAGACCTAGTTGCCTTGTCTCTTGCTTCATTTTAATAATGTAGCATGGGGATAATTGATCACACTTTTGAGTGCTCATGTTTAAGGGATGGTAAGCTTACCAGCTTCTCCTCTCCATTGCCATACTTTAGGCAACAAGACCAAATAGGTGTGGTGTGTGGTTTTGAGCATCCAAACTTAATAATAAAAATAAAAAGAGAACACGGTCTGTTTAAGCTTCATGTTGAGCAAGGGTACAAAGAATAGATCAAACTATGGAATCTTATCATTCTACACTCAGATAGTAATATTTCATGAAGGTGTAAGTAGATCTTTACCTGAGTTCTCAGAGCTGGGACTTTCCCCCCATTTGGGAAAACTGAGTAATTAGGTAAAGACTTAATCCATCATGGCTTGTACCTATTCAATGAGAACAGCAAAATGTAAAAATGGATTTAAAAGATTTCCCCCTCCCATGCCTGGGGAGTTCATCGCCCCTCTGATCTACCTGCCTCAAGATGAAGAGAAAATTATCTAGTCACTTGGCTATTCAAAATGCACCTACCCCACTTCAGCCTCCTATTTGCATAAATAAGAGTACGAGTACTCTGTGATGGGGAATGAATGCATTGTTCCTGGTCCTTGTTCTCTCTGCTAGCTAAAGGGTTCCTGTTACAGGGATAAGCCAATTGTTTAATTTTCCAGGGTAAATTTGAGGTTAAAGGGAATTTCTTCACAGCATGATTGCCAATAGTCTAAACATCAGTATACTCCATGAAATAGTTCATTAGCACTAACAGTAATTTCAGAAGTTCTGAAAGAGGTACAATGAAGATGTGAGTGCAAGTAGTATGATTATAATCAATTCAGGCCACAAGCTGTGCATTAAAACACAGGTAAAAGCTATATGGACACTGTAGATATTCAGGGTTTCCGGCTGCACAAAGAAATCTCTAAATGTATACACTTATTATGTGTCTGTAGGCTCTCTAGATCTGTTCCAATTAATACATGTAGGTCAAAGCTGGAGCCCACCACTGTCATTGTACTTCTGTAGAACATCTGGAAAGGACAATCAAATGTTGCAATCTAGGATGTTGGTTTCTAATTTCTATTTTAAATAAAAACCTGAGAATGATTAAGTATAAATTCATATAAAATGTTTAAATCTATAACACTGTTTTATGTAAAACAAAGTACAAGGACTGTAATAACGTATCTGTGGTTCTGAGGCTGGTAAGAGTCAATCTCCAAGCATTCCTCCCACGTTGAACAAGAGGTGTGGAACCCATTTATATATACAGCAGTATAAAGCAATAAAGCTTTCCTTTGACAGCCACTTCAAGCTGTAGGTGGAAAATCTCATCGTTTAATGCTTCCCCATGAGGAAAAAAATCTTTCTTGCATACCAACATGTAATTTTCCCTTCTCTTTATTGGATACTTTGTATCTGCACTTGTCCTGTTCTTGGATGTTTTGTTTTTTAAGATAGTCAGGCTGGGGAAACAGATTGTTTTTGGGTTTTTTTATAAAGAACGTAGTGCAAAATAATAATTTTTAAAGATGTCTTGCTGAAAAAACAAGTCATTATGAAACATACAACTTTATTTTTTTCTTTTGTAAGAATTATACTTGAGACTTTAGGAATTTGTGATCCAACTCCAGATCACAGTTTGTCTATGTAGAAGCATCTTTTGAATACTCTGCAAACTTGGTGTTCTGAGGAATTCCATGATAAAACAGCATTTTCCTATACAATGGGGTAGGGGAATAAATAGCACTGTCTCTCTCTATATAGGTAAAAGTATATGAAAAGATCTGTCTGTCTGTCTGTCTGTCTGTCTGTCTGTCTGTCTGTCTGTCTGTCTGTCTGTCTGTCTGTCTATCTATCTATCTATCTATCTATCTATCTATCTATCTATCTATCTATCTATCTATCTATCTATCATCACATGCAGTTGACATGCCAAGAAAGATTTTGTCTCTCCAAAGCACAGAGTTAATACATTGTTTCAGCTTTCTTTCCTGATCACAGGATCCAATGCAAGTTAGAAGTACTTTCCAACAAAGCCACTTCTCACACAGCATGGACAGGTTGTATAAGCATGAGAATCCTACATATAGTGAGTAGGAAGGGCTTGAAGAATGCACCAAAAATCACTGCCAGTATTTGGGGCAACAGCAATAATAATAATAATCACCTCACCCCCATTACCTTAGCCTGCCCTTCCTGATAGTATTGGTGGTGTGATGAGGAGGTGCACCCTATGCCCTCTTCTATCTGTGATGCTTCCACTTGTGTAGAAAGCTCAACTGATGAAAGATAGAATGAAGAACTTTGTATGATTCTGCCTCTTCAGTTCAGCTCCCAGTACCATGTGGCAGGTTACAGAAGCTTCAATGGGTACAGGAAGCTGTGGGAAGGAATGCTTCTGCTGTCAGTTTGCTCATCCCAACCCCGTGAAACTGCTTATACTAAGAAACCATTACAACTTCTAATAGAGATCCTTGTTGGGAAGATAATGGTGGGGGGGGGGGAGCCAGTCTGTGTGGGACTCAGAAACCCAGGATAAAATGATGGAACCCCTGGTTTATCTCTTCCAAGTCTTGTTTGAAACCAGAATTCTGTTACAGAATGTTTCTTGCAGTTCAGTATAACTGGATCAATCACCATAGATAATCAGATTCAAGTTGGTAGCTGTGTTGGTCTGAAGCAGCAGAATGAGTCCAGCGGCTCCTTTAAGATAAACTAAGTTTTATTCAAGGTATGAGCTTTCTATGTGCATGCACATTTGCTCATACCTTGAATAAAACTTTGTTGGTCTTAAAAGTGCAACTGGACTCTAAATTTGTTCATAGATATTCATTTCCCAGTTAGAAGCAGACTGGAGTATACTGGGTTGGATACTATGCAGTACTATCATATTGTTCCATTGAGGCTCATGTGCTCCTCCAGTGATCATCTTTGATTGATGGAAAGCTTCTTGCACTGGAAGAACATGTGATGTCCCCAAAAATGAACAGTAGCATTTAGAAAAAGAAGAGCTATTTTTATACCCTGCTTTTTCAATACTCAAAGGAGTCCCAAAGCGGCTTACAAACATCTTCCCCTTCTTCCCACAACAGACACCCTGTGAGGTAGATGGGATCGAGATAGCTTTGCCAGTTGACCTATTTCTGTCACACAAAGCTTTATGGGTAGCTATGCTTGGCTTGACGTGTGTTGTTTATGGTGAACCAGAAATAAAGATAGAGGATAGCAGCCACTTTTCCTCCTTGCACATTGAAGGGCCTACCTGGGGCATGTCACACTCGTCTATTTTGTATCTGCTTCCCACCTTTAGCTATATTCATTCTTTATTTGCTTCATTTATACCATGCCTTTCTCCACCATGGAGACCAAAGCAGCTTACATTATTCTGTTCTCCTTTTCATCCACACAACTCTGTGAGGTAAGTAGGCTGAAAATATGTATCTGGGAACCAGTTAGCTTCCACAGCAAAATGGGGATCTGAAAATGGTTCTTGCAGAACCTCATCATTATTTTTCATAGGGTGGCTGCTTTTGAACCATAGCAAGCAGCCAGGCCTGTCTGTCATACATGTCAGTGGCATCAAGTCATCCAGAGTTTGCTGCCAGGCCTAGGGATCACAGCTTCCAGGTGGGATCTGGAAATCCCCCAGAACTACAACTAAATTCTATATATCTTCCCTAAGAGAATTAATGCTTTGGAGAGTAGACTTTATAACATTATATCATACTGAGGCTTCTCCCCTCTCCAAACCTTGCACTCCTCAAACTTCAACACAAAATCCCCAGGAACTTTCCAACCTGGAGCTAGCAACCACAGGCAGGCCTGGCCCCAATCAAAAGCCAACACAGCTTTTGGAAAGGGCTCTATCAGTTCCCTTGGCCTTTTACTGACAAAGCCAAGCTTGGAATGCTATGGTTGCCTAGCAATGGCCACTGCAAAAATCCATTGCTTAAAGCTATAGGCACTTTGGATTTCTTAAGCTGCCTATCATCATCATTTAAATCTCACATTTTTCTGAAAAGAATTCTTCTTAGGTCTGTAGAAAGAACTAACGTCCATTCACAGCTCCAGCCACTGGATTTAAGTATCCAAAGTTATCCTGACTTCATTATTAAAATAAGGTAAAATCAAATGGCTGTTCTTTACCCTCCGTCAATTGCTTCCTTTGCCATTATTTTTATGAAGTACTTGAGGCCGACAAAGGGCATGGTCCAAGGTCACATCCAGAATGTACACTGGCCAGAATACTGTATGGCTGAGGGTGGTGGTATGGTATGGGATCAGAGATTGTGGTGACAGCTGTGCCATGGGATTGGGCACAACTGAATGGCTGACAACAACAACAACAGCAACAACAACTTGAGGAAAGTTAATTTTTATCACTGTTTTTCTAATTTATTTTATTTTATTTATTTATTTGTTTGAACAATTATTAATCATTTTCAGCTTGGGACCAGCATGCATAGGCTACCTACTGTTTGCAACTTTCATTGCTTGTCCTCAGTACAGCCCTATCTAGTCAGCACAATGGGCACAAACTGTGTATAATCCCCAAAGAGACATTGTATAATCTGGCTGTTTTGGTTACAGGAATGGCATTTTCTATCAACTCAGTCCTACAAATCCCTTTCCAAAAGGCATGGGTCTCTGATTCCACCAATAAGGGCTATAGTAGATGCGTCATGTGAAAGATGGCTGTATTTTAACTACTGAATCCAAAGTAACTCCATATCTTGGAAGCACTGCCAGAGGCCTTGGCAAAGCAGTGGCAGATCCAATAGACAGTATTAGGACAGACTAAGGAAACAGTTTACTTGGTATATGACAGCTTCATATCTTTGTACCTTGGATGGTCAGCTGCCTATTTACATCAGATGAAATGTGGGGCTCATTTGCCACAGATGTCAATGACTATTGCTACTTCCTATACTGTCCGCCCCATTGTATCAGTCAAAATGAATTAATACCAATATATCTGGTATAATAGCATTCACTAAAATTGAGAGAGAAAAAACTCTGGCTTTAATTTTTCTGAGTACATTACTAGTGCATAGGCTATAATAATAATAATAAAAAACTATTCATAGAGGGGAAAGGTGTCAGAATTGCCTCCATAGGAATATTTGTATATGCAGGAAAACCCAATGACTTTACTGCATTGTTCCACATAATACTTTACACTTTAAAACATGGCACTGATTTTTTGAGAAATCACACAATAAAACTGAACGCCCCTAAATGTTAACTGAGCTTTCTAAGCATTTCTCAACTATATGAATTAAATACATAGAGTTTTTAAAAGAAAAAAAATGTTTAAAAGATGGAATCCTCTATTTGATAGGAAATAATGGGTTAAAAACTATGTAAATGTTACTCTAGTTAAATTACAGCTTGTTGTTCAGATGAATACTCTCCACTTCTCATATAGCTTTAAATTATGGACAAATGCTTGCAATTGTGAACTACCTACATTGTGGCTGCCAGTTCCCAGGCTTCATCAACCCGAGCTGTCCAATGGGATTACTGTAAGCTTTCACGGCAGTCTGCCAGCCACTGATCAGAAATTCATATCCCTGGATGTTAGATTGCTCTCTTTATTCCATCCTTGTGATGGCTGTGATTGCTGTCATGGTGTTAGGTTAGAAATTAGCATTTTGTGGCCCAAAATTTTGCCATCCAGAACATAATCAGAAAAAAAAGGGAGGGGGGAGAATGGGGCAGTAAAAAAAAATCAAAGAATAGTAATTTCATCTGTCAAAGAAGGGAAATGCATAGCTACCGTGATACAGATGTCTACAAAGCTTAGGCCAGGGAATGTTGTGGTATTTATGGCCTTATTTGGTCAATGCAAATTCAGGTGGTGCTTTCTATAGACTGAGGTCTGAGGCAGCAGATTAACAATTTTCCTCTGATTAAAAAAAATCCCTTAGTGAAAGTATAGGTGGGCTTCAGGAACTCTTAAATTAAAAAAAGAAAGAAAGAGAAACAAGGTTCTCTAGCAGATAGATCCAAGGACACGCGGAATTAATCACAAGAGGCTGGTTAGCAGGAGGTCAGAAAGAGACTCCTTAGCATCATTTTGGGTCATATGTCTAGAGGCGAAAGCAGTATGTATGTATGTGCTGTACTGTAGTATCCCTTTCCTGGCTTCCTTGTCGGAGTCAAAAACAAAAAGGATGAAGGTTATTGCATAGGGCTGCTGAAAGAAAGGAACACTGGTAAATATTGATAGATATTTTCCCCCTAGTTCTAAATTGAATCTAATTTAGCAATATGAATTTTTTGAAGGGGAAAGACACACACACACAATCATTTTAACCTCTTCTGTGCTTTCTGATGGTCCTAATCTATTGCTTCTCTCCTTGTCTAGTAAAGCATAGCAATAGTCCCCGATCTTTTAATGTTCTGTCAAAACAATTTGTTCCTGGTTAATTACAGAAAATGTGATTTAAAGGGCCTATTTAGAAGCTGCAGATAATGTAAGGTAGGTTCTCGGTAGCTTGTTATTCTTTCTAGGCAATTTTTAGACATGCTATGTCGTCCGTCCCCCCCCCCCCCATCATTAGCACTAAGAAAACTGGAAAGATTCTGACACGTGAGGTACACAGATTCAGTGAAGAGCCTTGATTTTTATCCACCCAAGCCTATCTGTCATCTTTAATCATGCAAAAAGCAGGATTACTTAATCATTTCATTTTATTGAAAAGAAAAAGATTTACATTAAAACGATGACATGAAGGGGGAAAAAATTGAAAATGATTATCAAGAAAATGTAATGTGGAGACAGAAGCTCCATTGGTTTTGTGATGCTCATTTAAAGCAATGATCTAGTAAAGCTAAGATATAAAAGTAATGATGATGTTAGCTATTGAAGTAGAACCATATTTCCTTTGCATTTTAAAATGCATTTAGATGTAGGATCTGCAGCCAAGGACAGTACACTTGGGAGGAAAAGATGTTATTTTGCATTCACTCTAGCTTTTTAAAAATTGTACCTTTGGTAACATTCAAACCCCATGAGCGAGAGTGTGTAAATATGTATGTGTTTTCTTTGCTCACAATCTCTTGAAAGCCAACATAAGAGTTACTGAGATCAGTTACTATTCCTATTAAAATCTTAGCATTCTCATGCTTCCAAATTGACATGTATATGATATTTTCAGAAGAAAGGAAAAATTAGGAAAGAACTCATATAGTGTGACTCCCCATGCACTGCATTCCACTGCCCTTTCAGAGTTCTTCAAATTATTTGTTGTTGTATTTTAACTACACAGTCCTTTACAGTGTTGCTTACATTTTTCAAAGTAACAAACATTTCAATGAACTATGTGGATTTTTGTGTGTGATATGATTTGAGTCACTTGTAAGAAGCAGAAAGAGCAGCAGAAAGTTAAGCATTAGAAGTTCACGGGGGTGTTGTTTTTTTTTTTAATAACATTTGGTTGCTACTTTAAAAAATCAAACAAGTGGTATGCTTCATCATCGTGGTCCCAGCTCCACTAAATTTAGTTTCAGAGCCTTTGTTATGAACTAGTTATTGCCAATTAGTACTTTAAAATCTATCCTTAGGGAGCAAGCTAACTGAAGCCTTTGCATCTGTTAATGTCAAATTGTTACTGTTAAAATATTTTAAAATAGAATGATAATCTGAACCACAAGGGTTTATTTTTTGTTATTACTTTATAAAACCTGTACCTGGTGAAATGTTGAAGACAATTTTCAACCACAGCCTTTAAAACAGAAGCAGGTTCCATCAAAATGACTGGACTTAGTTTTGATTTGGAGGAAATGCAAGGGGTTAGCCCCAGAGATTGGCCATGGCTTGTGGATTGGGCTTTATGTTTGTGTGCATTTTGGGCTTTGTATATTCCAGTTCTTATTTCTTCTTCAGTGTCAGCATTAATGCTATGTAGACCTAGGAACTACAGTACAGACAAATGATGCTGCAGTGATAAGGAAATGGGTTAACTTGATTGCTTTTGTATTACTAACAGGTTTGAAGTTCGCCACTAACTTGTTTCTTGTAGAGTAAGTACTTGGCTGCTGGCTGTTTCTGGAAAGATTACTTGACAGGTAATCTGTAGCTACAATTAAAAAAAAATACCATGGGATACCTATATACAAATTAAAGCAGGTTTTCTACAAGCTAAAAATGAGTATGAGTTCAAGGCCAGTAATATTACACAACACTGTTCACTTAGTAGGAGCTTTTAGCTGCTGGCATATTATTGGAAACGGGATATTGCTCTTATATTCTGAACTGTAGATGTCTTTTCAGAATCTATGTATTTTCTTAATAATTTGGCTTCTGATCATTGAGATTTAGCTACATTTAGGAAAATATAATTTAATATCCTCCCCTTATTGACCCATTTAAAGCACTCCTAGAGCTCTTTTGCCACTGTAGCTTATCAGTAACGTGTTTTTAAAAAGAATTTGATGCAGGGATGATGAAATGTATGTGCTTTCCTTAACAGTTATGAAAAAGACATCAAAATACCCTGGAAGAATTTAAATGCCCCTTTAAAATGCCCCTTTAAAATAACTTCAAAAATAAGTTCTCTTTAGTTTTCTTGTGCTTAGTTTTGATAATACTTACATATGACTCTGCTGTTTGTCTATAAAAAAAATCCACTGATGTTACAGCACGTGTGTTATACAGATAAATTACACTGAAATTACATATTTTTTCTTTAACTTTAACTAATAGAAATACTATGTGCTGCATCTTTTGCAATGTACAATTTGTTGATTTTCAATTTGTGCTTCAGGTACTTGTTCCCTAAAATCACATGCTCAAATATTATCTTGTCTGACATCAAAGCCTTTGAACTTGTTGGAAATGTTTACACCTGGCTAGAACTGAAGGTGGAAGTTCATGATCACATTTGTTTCTGATTCATCCTTAACTTAAAAACTGAAATAGATTTTTTGCTGCAAAAGAGAGTTTGGGGCACAACGTTGTTACCTTTGTTTTTAAGTGGTTTAATTATGAATTTTGCCAATGATATTACACCTGCGCACGCACGCACACACACACAGAGTCTTCTTTTGAATACAAATGTTTTTAGGGTGTTATCCTTCTGCTGTAATTCCATGCCTCCAGTATAACTGCCTGAAATATGTTTCACATTGTGCTAATTTAAGCTAAATCGTGACAGACATTCTTTTTCATTCCTCTAAAATATCTAGATTTTTAAAGTAAGCAAAGATAATAAGATATTTTATAAGGTCCAGCTTGGCCCCCAAAGAGAAGGTACATAGACTGCAACAAATTGCTGCTATGATATTTAGGCAATAGGTGGCAGTATTACCTAGATACTCTTTTCTTTGGCTTCATAAAGGATGGAAGCACTTAAAAAGGACATTGCATTGTTTTACTTGTACATAATTGCAGGTATAAGCAAATTTAATCTTGTTCAAGATTTAAAAACTTTTGCAAGCAAAGTTTTGTCCCCTTGAAACAACATATCCACAGTTTTTTTTAATTTTACTCATTACATATTATTAATTAAAACATACAGTCTTAATGGTTAACTTAATGAATACCTGATTCTATAAACCATTGAGGAAGCAACTTGTTAGATATTTTTAAAAATAATTGGGGGGAGGGAATGGGACATCAATTACAAGTTATACACAGTATCAAAAGAAAACAATAGCTACAATGTTCCCCCATTCCAGACAACTGTGGATAATAATTTACAGGAAATTAACCATTCATAAAATTAATATCACTTTAATATCCATGTGTAGAAAGTAATACATCTGTAAAACTTACAATGCTTATTACATTGTTAGGCTATAACATGAATACTAGCTAATGCCTCTGTTTACTCCACATTTCCATGCAATGGCTTGATTTCTTAGGCAATATCTTCAAGAAACATCTTCTCAACAAAAATGTGAAGTAGAATTATTTAAAAGACTAATGCATGTATGAATCCAATATGCTTCTTTCCCTGAAGTGTTAAAAAAGGAGTTAAAATGGTACAATGCATGGTACAAATGGACGATGATTGTAATTAGCTTAAATGGTTTGATGACATGAATGTACATCTACAGATGACTCGTTTAGTGTAAAATTAAAAAGCCATACTGACCACTGCTGCTTTCCTGCTCCATGTTTAGGTCTTCTACTTCTAGGATACAGGTTTTCTATTGTGCTTACTCCAAGAAATACATTCATCAGTGTGTGCTAGAAAGCACCAGGCTGTACTTTCAGTAGCCTGTTCTTTAAATCGCAAAACATTTGCCGAGGGATATCTTTGCGGCCTAATCGGCGCTAACAATTTTTGTCTCAATAACCAGTTTATTTTTTTAATCTAAAAATTACCATATTGCTAGTCCATACTTGGGGGGGGGGGAGGAAGAGAAAAGATATAGGATAATCGTGCTGGGGAAAGAAGATAGCGATGGATAGAAGCAATGATGAAATGTGTCTGATAGGGTAGCTTCCCCCCCCCCACCCCGTACCATCATTTCGTTGCTGCTGTGGGATTACAGAAAATGGTGGCTACTTATATTTTATGGAAAATGTAAATTCAATGATAACCTTCCTATAGAATCCAGAATCCTTTATCTCCACAGCATCACATTTTTGCTTGTTGAGTTTCATAAATAAAGGCTCAATATATGACTATCTGCATCTGTATAGAAAATCTGCATAGAAACCCAACTGTTTCCCTAAAACTGGAAAAATCCTATTAAATAATAAGAACTTAACATTTGCCACCGGGATACAATGGAAAATTACAGCATCAAAAATCTCATGGTTCTATAAAAATATGGACCAAAGCCAAGTATTCACTGACTAAGTGATGCCATTCAGGAAGGAAATAAAGTTTTTGGATTTAGCTTTTTGTGTGCCCCACATTGGAAATTCCAGTGTTTTTACACATTTTTAGAATGATTACCCATGCTGCCTTATACATTAAACCCTCAACTAATTTCTGGTTAAGCGCTAGATGTTGCAATAGTATGAGAAGTAGTACCCTGTTATAGTTTTAAAAAAGAATGTTGCTTTGTGCTGATACTAACCCTCTCATCCACAGAGAGAAAAGACTATTTCATAGAATGGAATGCAAGTAGAATATGTGACTAATAAAACTGATTTTATTAGTCACATACATTAAAAACAGAAGACTGACAAGAAGGAATAAAGGAATAGGGAGCGCAGAGAGGAGAAGGTGTGGGCTGCACTGGGGAAATATTAACAAAGACATCTATAAATCAAAGGATGACACCTATTCTAGTCACTCAGAAGGGTGGCATAAAAGAATGGTTTCTCACAAATTAGAAATGTACTGATAGCTGAAAATGTAATCAAATTACAAGCAATGAAACCTTTAAAATAATGATCACCTTATACATTGCTAGCATGCTTATCAAAAATCTTTGCATTTGTGGGGGAACAGGATTTTATTTTGTGCAGTCTTTGTTAAGCACAAATAAAAGTTAGCAAAATTATCCAAATTCATTGATTGCCTATCACAAAATAATGAAGGGGTATCCTTAATATTTTTTCAGTTAAGCCATACACAATCAGCTCAAGCCTATGCAGGTTTTCTTAGTGGAAAGTCTCTCCCTCTCTCCGTGTGTTGTGATTCCATGTTTGTGTTAGCTAACCTTCCCTTGCAATCCTTTCTAGAGTTACTCCAGTTTAAACTCATTGATTTCACTGAGCTTAGATTGGACTAACATTGCAAATCACTTAAAATCCAACGGTTTTCATTTCATTTGCTATTTAATAAAGGCTGTTTATAGGATCAATGCTTTAGCGAGATCACAATAGCTGTGAAATCAAGGCTACAACTTTGGCTTTATCTCTAAAAGCAAAGGCTGCTGGGTGTCCAGAAGGTGATTTACATGCCAACCTACATGCCAAGAGAGGCTGGGGTTTCATGCCAGTTGGAAAGAGAAATGGTACTGCGCTTCAAGCATCGCTTTAACTTCCACTTCACCCCAGACATTTTTTTTTGCATAAATGAATCGGTTGACTTTCTCTAAAGTAACAGCTGACTGATAGCAATATGCAAAAACAATGGAGTGACGCCTTCAGGTGCCCTGATAAGATTTCAGTGGCATTTCATTGAGTTTGCCATCTGCAGTCAAATAGGAAAACAAAGCAGGTTTCCCCCACTATACTATATTAACTTTTTTTTTCCATTCCAGGCAGCAATAACTCTTCTCTCGTGGACATGAACAATTTATTCCATTTGCATTCTTTTATTCTCTGTTGTAGCTGTGCACTTAGCAAATGTGTTTGCAATGAGCCTGCAAGGGAACTGTATAGAACTTCTTATTGAGTACACCAATATGTCAATGTCTGAATGTGTGTATGTGTTTCTGTTTTCAACAAACCACGCTGCTTTATTACATCTAATTTATTTTGCTTAAATACATGGGATGCTGTCCTGAGAAATCCTGCACGGTGTGGACTATAGAAATAATCCCAAAGAAATATGGTCCTCATTCAGATTTTAATGATAAAAGGATGTCGGTGAGCAATGAGCATCCCTTCAAAATGGGACAACAGACAGCGGAGCAAAGTAACAACACATTAAAGCCAAATGTATTGTTAAAGTTGTATTTCTTCTTCCACTAATATATAAATTTTCGTTTATTGCAACTTCGGAGAACCAGGAGGTCATAAGATTTCAGTCTAAATGTTACTACATATGTTCCCTGCCTGTAATGCATTCAGAAGAACACTTTGCAAACTTTCAGGTACATGTGGAAAATATGGCATAACTACACCTGGGTAATTACACCTGGCTGCATCACCAAATAGTTAGGTATAAGCAGTGCTTCAGGATATTGACATCCATTCAGTGTCTCCAGATGTAGTTGTCTGGCAGTGCTATAGTGCCGGTATAACCTCTTGGATAGGGGTTTAGGATATCAACAGTGGCTAATATACCAGAATTTTTACTGATATGCTCAAAACAAAGAATAAAATCACAGCATTATAACTCTCAATCCTGTATTCAGTTCTGCTGTACGGATAGGGGGAGGGCATATGCTGCACAGATAAAATAAATTTAAGGTTGCACTTCACTGAGCTCTTTCTTATTTCATATTGGAAACAGAGCAGTCCAGATGGATATTTACAGACTGCAAGGCTCCCTCCTCCTCTCCCTGCAAACACCTATTATTTCTGAACTTGGTATTTTTCATCTCAATGTAAACATTGATGTAAACCAACATTTCAAAATTGCATAGGTATAGCAACGGTAGACTAATACAGATGTATGAAAGGTAACAAAGGAGAATAGCATGTATTTTAAATGTAAATAATTAATCATTAACACTTATCATGTACAGTACTTTTTAAAGTTGAAAACTGTCTCGAATATCTTATTAATCCGCTTTCGTGCTGAACTGTGAGACTGTGTTTTACTTAATAACATTTCATGATAATTGCAACATTAGGAATCTAATGGTTCTATCAGAGTAGCCTCAAAGATGTTGTCTGGTATCAATTAGTGCCCTCAAAGCTTATCTAAGAGATTTGAATGAATCAGTAATTTAAACCCCCCATTTCTTCTGAGCTGATTTTTCTGGCACATTTTAATGAACCCATTTTAATGCTCTAGGGGAAATTTTACTATCGCTTAGTATTAATTTCAAACGTGGGATGTACCTTTAAATAATCAAATTAGAAATATCTTAGCTGATTTCAAAATATGTTGAAAATCTAGAACATTTTTGTTATAGATATCATAGGTTGCTGTGTTCCTGCACAAAGCCTGGCCGCCAAAATCTCAACTGAACCAGTGGGAATTTAAGGTTAAGCAATGTAAATGAGTCTATGCTTATTTTTTATTTATCTCCCACTTTCCTCTCAATAGGGACCAAATTGCTTATCAAACTGCTCTGTCCTCCTTTACATTATCTTCACAAGAACAATCCAATTAAGTCAGACTGAGAAAGTCTGAGAGGCCCAAAGAGATTTGAACCTTGTTCTCCCACATCCCAGTCCAACATTCTAACTCCCATGGAATGGTGGCTCTCAGTTCTTTGATGACAGCTTTGGCCTACAGGTTGTTTTTGTATACTGGAAAGAAATGGATGGCTTTACATCTGTCTTCTAGACCAGTGATCCCCAACCTTTTTATCACCAGGGACCGGTCAACGCTTGACAATTTTACTGAGACCCGGGGGGGGGGGGTAGTCTTTTGCCGAGTGCCGCCGCCTGAGCCTCTGCTCCACTTGCTTTCCCGCAGTGCCACGCAGATGGGGAGCCCCAGCCATGGTGCCCGCTGGAGACCACCAAAGATGAGCCGGTGGAAAAGTGGCAGGGCAGCCCCCAAGGCAGCAGCTGGGGAGGAGGATGACGAGGAGCTGAGGCCCGGTACCAACCGATCCACGGACCAGTACCAGTCCCCGAACAGGGGGTTGGGAACGACTGCTCTAGATCATGGTAATTTAGCTTGATTTTGTAATATTAATTGAAAAGTAACATTTACTTTAGGAATGCTATAATTGATCTAGAAATTTAGATTACATTACAATATTAATGTGCATATGGACATATTTAATAAATCCTCATCTATTCATATTTAGCTTTTGGGGGATATGTTTTGCTCAATAATAGGACACGATTAAAAACATGACAACACTAAAGAGATTGTCTGAGATTCAAAGAGTTAAACGTGGCGTGCCCAGTCAGTTGTGTTTTCTTTAAATATCAGTCTATTCCTACCCTGCCCCCATGGCATATCATAAGCTTTTGAAAGCAGTTTTTCTTATGTCATGGGGACTGCTATTGAAGAAATTTATTTATTTATTTATGTTTATATTTTTATACCGCCACTCTCAAATGTCTTGCGGTGGTTTACAGAATTCATAAAAACAATAAAATCCCATAAAACCCATTAAAACATAATTAAAAAACAATATCACAACGGCGGATAATAAATATATAACCCACTCCCTTCCCCCCATCCAGCAAAGGTCTATTACTCTCTATCTGGGAGCGAAGGACTTAGTTGGTTTCAGCTAGAGATCCACAGCTGACAACGCTGGGAGCCGCCCTGGCCTCAACCATATGCCTGGCGGAAGAGCTCTGTCTTGCAGGCCCCGCAGAAAGCTGACAAATCCTGCAGGGCCCGTAGCTCTTCCAGGAGCTCATTCCATCAGGTTGGTCGAGGCCAAGCCCATGTCCCATGGGCCCAGGACCACCAGTAAATTCATACCCGCAAAGAGCCCTGCGGGGGGAATATGCAGATAAGTGGTCCCACAGATAAGCCGGGCCCAGGCCACATATAACCTTAAAGGTTAAAACCAGAACCTTCAACTTGATCCGGAAGCAGACCAGTAACCAGTGCAGTTGGCATAGCACTGGCTGAATATGGGCCCTCCAGGATGTTCCAGTGAGGACCCTTGCAGCCACATTCTGTACCAGCTGCAATTTCTGGGTCAAAGTCAAGGGTAGGCCCACATAGGGCCTACCTATTATTCCTTCAATAAATAGATCCAGTTTCACAATGGTTGGGATCCTGGATATTTTGGATATGATTGCATGGCAGGGAGACATGTTCCAGCCCACACAAAGCATATTGATGAAAATGAGTTTTGCCATAAAATTGTACACAACTTTTATTGTTGTGCAAAAATGAGTGTCAGCAAAACCAAGGGTTGCCCCCTTGTGGCTGTCCAACTGCAAGGAAGTCACCCACACCAGCAGGCCACTCATGGGAATTGAGTGACTCAAGCACCCCTGGTGGTGGTGTGCAATAGGAGCCTTGTGGGTGTTTACCTCTATTAGGTCTCCCCCAGCCACCTGCAATACAAGGCAGCTGCTTCCCCAGCTGGTGAAACACTGCAGCTCAGCATGCACCCAGCCTCTTATGAGGGCCTCAACACTGACAGAGCCCAGCATTCAGGCACAGGCTCCACCCCAAAGGATCTGCCACCCAAGCATAAATACCAGCTGTGACAAGATGAAAAACAGGAAACATTTCCTGAAGCCCAAACCAAGGTAACAGAGAAATAAAGAAACACAACAGATTAGGGTGGGCAGGTGGGATGCTGGTTGGAGATGAGAAGACAAGACGGCAAGTCCTTCTTTATATGGATAACTTGGGACAGCCTCCTTCTATCTCCCAGTTCCACCTCCCTAGGTAGTGTTGCTGGAAGAGAAAGGGAAACATGAGGCATGAAGGATCTCACCAGACTCAATCTGAGCCAGCTGGGGCCATTTCCATTTATGGGCCAGAGTCCACCACTGCTGCAATCAGAGGTGAGCAGATAATGGTATCTGCTACCTTTATCGACAGCCAAATATTTTCAAAACAAAGATTCACCTCAACTGAGGAGCAGTTGGTTCAGATCTTGTGGTATGTATCAGCTTGTTTTTTTTAACTTCATCCTAAACAGACATGAAGAGTACCACAATCCCAAAGTGGACTTGACATAGGTAGCTGCATTTATTCCTGTGCCAATCCTATTCATACAGAAAAGGTGATTCTACTTCTTCTATGTAAAATGGAAAACAGTGGTGAGATGGATGGCTTTTCTGCATGCCCAAGTTATTCTTGATTTTCTTGGCAGTTGATCCACAAGAGTTGGATCAGTTTGGGCATGGTTCTTCTGCACGTCTACCCTGTCTCTGCATTTTCACAATTTTAGAGTTAGTTTTCTCCTGCACATGCCTTAAATAATCAAAATGTTAAAGGAAGGATTCTGTCATAATTGGTGGCATCATCAGTGGCACGACAGCATGCAATTTGTTTTAGTTTATGCATTCTTACATGACTATATTGATATCGTGGTTGAAATCTTTAAAAAGATCAAAACTGAACATACATTAGGCACAAAGAAAAACAAGAGGGAACTGTACTGGGAGGCTACTGGGAGGGATAGGTAACATTCCTGGGGTGGAGGGGCAACAGATGGCTGTTGGCCATTGGGGAATATTAATCCACATCTCTCACAGGTCTGCCTTTCTATGGAGAAGCCTAAAAGACGAGCATCTCCACCATCCATCAATTTGTGAAATGTAGAAAGCTTTTATACACACAGGTTTTTTTTTCTTCTGGTGCTGCAAGATCCCCCTGTACCCTGGTTTTTTGGGATTTTTTTTAATGGTCCTACAATATCATCACAAAATTGCTGATATATTGTTGTAATGATAGTTTTTGCAAGTTCTAATTCCCAGTTTTCATTTTTAAAAAGCTTCTAGCTTTGGAGATTTTAAAACAGATCTATCTCTGCAAGGTATGGAGCTAGGAATGAAAGCTTGGAATTCAGAGAATTAGCGCAGCCTAATTTTTTGGGGGGGGGGGGCTTGGTGCATGCTTGTATTAACGTATCAGTATAAGGGTTGCATTTATTTAAATAAAAGAATTGAAAATGATACCATTTGTCCTCAGGTACAAAGGGAGTGGTTTGATGACAATGACAGTCCAATCAATGAAAGGTGAGCTGGAGGTGAGTGGTTGCAGGTGGCACAAAGGAAACTGACGTGTACATTGCACACAAAGAAACAAATGGTTTCCAGATAACAGTTTCTAAAGAACCAGAAGCAAAAACTAAAGGCAGAAAAATGCATGTAGAAATCAGGGGATAAACTGAGCCAGAACTGGGGGGAAAATGCATGCAAAAAAAGCTCTAAGTAAAGCCTCTCGCTACCCTTTCATCACCTTGTTGTACTCTGAGCTTTAACATTTCTCTTTCCAACACAGATTACTTCTGGTAGTGGTGCATAGATAGAGCTTTTGCAAATGTTGCTGTGTAGCTTAGTTTTCCTTTGGTCTGTGTAGGGGGATATCTGTTCATTTCTGTGTCAGCACTGAAAACTAGAAAAGCAGTCTTTGGGGTCAATGAGGGGCAGTGTTTTTGCAGATATTGCTGCATAAATTAGGAACAAATGCCAGAACTAGAGCAAAAAAGAAAAGAGGACCCAGTACTGGCTCCAGCTTTGTGGTATGCTCCATCTGTTGCAAGCAGGATAAATGACATGGCTCTAGGTGAATAGAAAGATAAAGATCAAACTGGTCAGAGGTTTCACAAATACAGTAGTACAGGAAACACACTGGTAGTAGAAGGTTAATCCCCCCCCCCCACAGTTCAGAATTCTATTACTTACAGTTACATTGTCCAGTCACTGAGATACTTCACACCATGGGCAGTTTCATTCAGGATCGGTGGTGGTTCATACACCTAACCCCAAACAAGACTGTTCTGGGAGGCTCATTAATGAACTGAACTTATTTGTTCGGTTCATAAACATGCAGTCTCCATATAAAGGGACAGCCCCAGCCAGCAAAGGGAGAGAGAATTTCCTGAGAAAATCTCTGGGATGGGAGATTTTCCCCCTCTTCCTTTCTGCTGAACATGGGGATCATCTGCAAGCAGAAAGAAGAGAGTTCCTTCCTTTCTGTTGGCTGCTAGCAGACTGAAAGGTAGGGAAGATCTCCCAGGAAGGGACTTCACTCCTTCCTATCAAACATTGCTTTCTGCTCCCCATGGCTTTTCATGGGCAGCACAAAGAAGGGCCATTTAAACCCCTGTTTTCTACTCCTTGTGGAAAGCCACAGGGAGCATAAAGCGGTGGTGGTTTAAATGGTTCTGAGCCATATAAACCAAACAGCTGTGTAGTGGGAAGTTCTGAGCTACTCGGCTATTTTTTCCTGAAGAGCAGAAAACAGGGATACCCCCCTGCTTTCTGCTCTTAATGAACCATCACAATCCACCACACATTGCACCCCAAATCTGTGGTAGTTCATCCTGTTTCTTCAGTTCACAAACTTTGGTTAACAAACCCTGAACAGGCAAAAATGACAGTGAACTTTAGTTCATCAGCTGATTCATGCAGATCCCTACTTCATTCAGTGATGTAAAAATTATTAAATACAGTGAGTAGAAATATAATAAAATAAGTAACAGAAAGATGCAGTTTTGTTTCATTTCCATTCAGAAGATGTTATTCTTAATTTTGTTTGCCTTATGTGACTCTTCTTTTTCTAACTAATAGGTAATCCCCAACCTTTTATGACCCATTTTGAAGAGCGTAAGTTTTCTGTCTTCAGGGATACATTCATAAGATAAACAGTCTTAACAAGCAGTAGCCTACGCTTTGCTTCTCTCTTTTGAAGATATAATATCCTTCTGGGGTTTTTATTTTGTTAACAAAATTTCTTGAATTTGCTCTATGATTCCTTCAAGCACATAAAAGGTGCTCCTTGTAAACCAGTTCCTGTGCCCTTATTCTTCAGATCTTATCAAGGAAGTTGAAAGATTTCTGACTAATGGTGTGATGTTCTAAATTAAATATAGATTTGGGGTTCAGACCCTGCTGAGTTGGATGCAGTAAAGATTGTAGGACCATTCAAAACAAAGCAACTGACACAAATAATCACTATCTATTCTTCATTTGGCAATGACATAGGTATTGGCTGTTCATTTAGACTGGCATTTTGATGTTCAGATTTGTCCTACGAATACATAATAGTGGTGGAAATTATAAGCAACATTTATACATCAAACAGTGAATTTAAAGAATTTCTGGCAATAAGGGCTTATGAAATATGTGTATATGATGGAATGTCTGCATTTAACATTGGCATTGAAATTATAACAGCTCAGAAAGGCTGTGCTAGCCCATGTGTCTGTTATCTATAAGTGGTTCATCAATATATGTGTAGATTCACAACTCTAAACCCATTTTTTCACATGTTAAAATCCTTCTAAATTATGTTTATTTCAGAATGCACTTGGTTTTCAATTTAATGGGTCATAGTGAGCTAATTTGAGTTGTAGCTGACAAACAAATAGGAAGTAAATATATTAATGGCAATGGGGACAGGTTTCAGTCCTTGTACTCTTTTGTATAGGGTAACATTTCTGGTCTCCAGTCATGGAAGTAAACTGGGAGAAAATTTAAATTTCCTTCCTTTCTTGCCCTGTCTGGAATTGTAGCAGCATCATCTTGGCATTTTGCCAAATTTCATGGACTAACCATTTTGACTGATTTTTTTTTAATCTGTTTTTTCTTTGTTTTGCCACTGGGTAAATTGAACTGATATGTCATATTCTGTTTCCAGATATCATCCTTGTTTTCTTAAAATTAGCATATTGTTCATTGTTATCTTTGTGGTATTTGTATAAATGGTGTCAAATGGCATGGAGGAATAGGTACAAATGCCAGACTGAAGTAAAAGAAGCAAATCGGGACTATTGTCAAGGTTCATGGTAGAAATAACCTCACTTTCACATTGGTTGTTTCTTGGATCTTATTCCTTGTTTTCATTTGCATTCCTCTGTCCATTTGGGAGGCAGTTTTCCTTTGTAGACCATGGATCCCAGCACTGCATACCTTTGGGATCCTTGAAGACATTGGTTTTGCTTTTGTTGAAGTGCCAGTGTCAAAAGGACACAGTTCAGTGACTGGCAGCTGCTTTCACAACAGAGTTGCATGATGAAAATAAGGTATAGAGGACAAAACAAAGTATAAAGCTAGTTTGCAAACTTTAATTAAGAGTGAACAGGAGTAGCATTAACTGTGCTTATGACAGTGAACATACATTCATCCTGCCAATGTGTGTGTATATCTGTTTATAAAAAAGAGCTAATACATGTTTATGATAAGATGTACATGCACCAAATATACATTAGAGAGAGAGAGAGAGAGTTATCTCAAGATTATGTAGAGTTGGACCCTGGCTGAATCATATGGTTAGGACCTGGTGTTATCATAGGTGCATGAAAAATTATCCTGGCTCCTAAATTTGCGGGCTTGAGGGCTCCTGATCCCTAGAAATTTTGTCAAAGGCTGTTCTGTACACAAACACATTTTACAGATTCGACTATAACATTGGCTTCTACTATGACCAAGTAAGAACTAGTCTGGTTCAAAGAAAATTCCAAAACTAAAATCTATGCAATAACTTGATACTAAATGGTGTGCAAGATTTGAAGTTCTCCAGTACTCTTCATCAGGCTGAATGTTAAAAACAACAAAAAAGGGGAAGAGTATAGTATACATAAGGTTAACTGCAGAGCAAGGAATTTAAAAGAAATCTAGACAACAACAAGAAAGGGAACATATACATTAAAGATTAAAGGAATCTTCTTTTAGATAACTCACTGATCTGACCAGATAAATGAAACACCTTCTAAAACTAGTAAATCAGTAGAATGAGAAATAGTAGAAATGAAACTGGGGACCAGTACATGGATAAATGTGAAATTTAAATCCCGCATTCAGCTATATGTGCATTAAATGTGAATTATACAGCAGATGTATAAAGAAAAATGAAGTGTATACTGTGTATGAATTGTATTGTAACTTGTGAGCAGGGCTCCTGGGTCAAATCATCTGACTCTCCAGTGTTTCAGACAGAGCGTTTTGACATCTCTTGCTAGCTGGGCATTGAATTTAGGACATTTGACTGGCACCAAGCCATGGTCTTTCCTCATAGTCAAGGCAGGTTTGTTGTGCCTACCTTCTTAAATGCTAGATGTACTTAAAGATGTAAATAAATGTATCAAGTACCAAATATTGTACTCATGCAATATAGACTATATGTGTAGTCTGTATACAATGTACCTGTATATATTACCTGTTCTGTTGCTCAAACACTCTTTTCAGATGAAGACACCCCTGCATACCATAGGCTCATTTTTTGTCTTTAGCTGGGGTTCTTACAAATAGTTGGTATGGAGAATATTTATCTCATCTGTTTCTGAACAATACCTGTGTTAATACTGAATAAGATCTTTTAAAGATTTGGCTATTTTTTCCCCAGCAGAAGTGGTAATTACATCTAACTGGAAATATAAACCAACATAAATATAAGGAACTGCCGATCTTAGGCAGACTTTAGAAAAGATGAGTGAAAGAGGTTTAGAAGCAAAGAAATGCATCATAATAGGCTGCCTATTAATCACTGTTCTCTTCAGGATGTATATGTCCCTTAAAGGAAAACAGCACATCCAGAATGTCTCCTACTGGAGAAGAGAAAACAGACTAGTTAGTTAGTGGCTAAGAACACCCTGATGTTCAGTGCTACAAATTGAAAGTGAAGGTTACTTTCTTTGTAGACTTTATCTTAAAGCAGTAAAACGGGTAGCAGCAGCTACAACTGAAAGTATTGATTTTGTAATTTCAGCAAATTAAGAACAAGACAGGAAACCTATTAAACCTTTCCACTGATTGCCGGGGTACTTTTTGGTGATGCTGGTGCTGACATTAAAATTACATACACCTGTCTCTTTAAAGTAAAAATATACATCTTAGGAAAGATAGTGACAGCTAGCATACTACAAGAGATTTTTTTGGGGGGGGGGAGTGGGAATGATTTAGTGTGATTTCACCTTTCAAATGTGAAAACATTTGAAGCAAAGATGACAGGAACATTGAGCATCACCTATAAAATATTTGCAATTTAGGGTTCAGCACTGGAGGTTTTTCTTATTGCATTTTAAATAAATTAACATTTCTACAAAGCCAGGAGATTTTGTAATAACAGCAAAGAGGGTAAGTCTGGTAACAGTATTATCTGTTGGTACTTTATGAGTAATGATTATGTAAAAATCCATATAATAAAAGCTAACATCAGAAATCATCAGATTATGGTCTTCTGTTTCCATATATGAAACAAATTATTTTATTGTGGTAGAACAAACCAAACTTTTCAGATTAAAAAATTAATTTACAATCATACAGGATTTTATTTGATGTGAATTAAAGAGGTTAAGGTCACTTATTCTCATAGAAATTTGGCATTAATCTGTCTTTCCCCCCAACATTCCTCAGTATGTACTAAAATGTTGCTGTTTTACATACTGTACTATATGAACATTCTTATATGGTTAAGACAATGGCTATTAGTGGCATACAGATGAATCACAGATTTTACAGCAAACATAGCAGGAAGTTTTCTTTATTTCATGGCTATTATTTGCATTTAACCCCCCTCCGGCCCATATACAATGGACATACAGCTATTTCTAAAGTTACCACAAGGTCAGAATCTACTGGAAATAGTTGAACCTTCCTATGTCAGTGGAACCACAAACAAATCAATTAATTTCAACAAAACTTAACAAACTTTCAGAAGATTGTTCCACTCAGGGTCAAGATATGCCTACATTTGCATAAACTTCCCTCACCCCCTCCAACATCCACATTTAAAGGCATGTGTAGAGCTGGAAGAGAAGAAGGCAACCAGGCTGATTAATGAATGGAGCACCTTTCATAGGGGGAAAGATGGAGAAAGTGTACAGAGAAAGCTTTTTCCTCTTTCACTTATAACAAGTGAACAGATCTCGGGGGCACCAGTGAAATTGATCGAGAACATATTGTACTTTGATTGGGGACCAGCCCATGGGAGAGGAGTGAAAAGGATGACACAGACACACCAAACTGGGAGGGGTGGGTAATCAGGCCACAGCATCTTCCAGTTTAAAAAAAGGTGACACAGGATCAGCATTCCACAAAAAACTCCATGGTAAAACAATAGAATTTTTGCAACATGCTAGACTGCCTCATTTTTAAATTGGAAGTAATGAAGATGTACTGATGGACAAGGATCCACCTCCAAATTGCTTCTGGGGGCTGCAGTTTGTGGCCTGCAGTCCTTTAATAAATTTAGTTTAAACCAGATGATGATCTTCATAAGTGATATTTGCGGTACAGATAAATTATGAAGGTAAGATACATATCTCTATTAAAAATATTTTTGAATGCTTTGGTATCCTGAAATGCTTAGCATTCAAGCAAACATCCTGGTAACATCTTGCTGCCCAATAGACATCTTGGCACATTAGACAGTTATGGATGCTGTCATAGCCAAGAGATTGTGGTTAAGTAGCAAACATATCAAAATACATTCCAGTTAAGATTCTGAGTGTGGAGTCAGTGATTCAGCATGGCTGGACATCACTTTAAGGGTGAATAGGTGTTATATCCTTGAATATGATTGCCTTAACCTGGGAGCTGTCCTGCTTTCTCTCTCTTTGTCCTTTATCTACATGGCCTTCCATGGAGACACATGTCTCTATAGGTCACTCCTGTAGATACAATGCTCCTCATACTCACATACATGTGATACCAGATTAACTAACCATTTGTGATAGGGAAAGTACTCTTTAGATTAGGTGCTTTTGACTGCAACGTGAATGTGAATCATTTGGAGAGGGGCAGCTTATAAATTAAAATATTCATAAATAAAACAAATACATTTTTGAAAGGGGTTATCAGTATATGTAAACTTAATCTTTAAAATGTGATTGTATATAAATTTGGAATTGCTGGAGCCACTGGTGAACCCATGGCCTTTTGTATGTAAAACTGGTCTAAGGTAATTTGTCTCAAACATGACACAAGATAATGTGAATGCACTACATAAGAACACATAAAAACAAGACATGGACTCTCACCGAACTACTAAAGGGTAAGATTGGGTATAAGTGGGTCTTTAAGGCTAAACAGGATGCAAACGGTGATGTTGAGAAATACGAAGCCAGAGTAGTAGCAAAGGGATTTCATCAAATTTATGGATCAGATTACGACCAAACTTTTCTACCATCTGTAAAATATTTCCCAATAAGAGTGCTCCTAAGAATCACAGCTCCCAGAAACAGAAACAGAACAGTTAGATATTAAAATTGCTTTTTTACATTGTAAATAAGAGGGAGAATTATACATGAAACACTGATCAGGGTTTACAAAGGAAAAGAATAAACATCTAGTCTGTATAATTCAAAAATGGATTTATGGGCTTAAACAAGCTACAAAACATCATCAGGACCTCCTCTCCACCTGCTAGTAGTGGGTGGGGGGAAGTTGAGCTGCCGTTCTTGCCATGCTGGTAATATTGGTAACGTTATTATTGTTTTAATGGGGTTTTAATGGGGATTTTGGGATGCTGTTGCCTTCCACAAGCCGCAAGGGAGTGGCGGGAAATAAATATAAATATAAATATAAATATAAATATAAATACAAATACAAATACAAATACAAATACAAATACAAATACAAATACAAATACAAATACAAATACAAATACAAATACAAATACAAATACAAATACAAATACAAATACAAATATAAATATAAATATAAGATAAGATGGATAAGATGACCAAGATGCTAATTCAGGACTCTAGACAAGGCATAGCTGACAAAATGTCTTTACATCAGACACAAGGATGGAAGGTGGACATTTATTCTAGCCTATGTTGATGATCTGATTATTTGCATAGAAAATCAAAATGTCTGTGTTCAGATTATATCCCAACTAAGCAAGGAAGTAGAAGTCAAAAACCTAGGCTTGGCTAACATTTACTTGGGAATTCAGACTGAATGGGAACCAGATTGAAGTTATCTTCTTAGTCAAAAACATTAGATACTGGAAGTATTGCAAAGCCAGGACCTAGAAGGCATTAATTCAATGCCCACACCAATTAAATCATGCTTCTACAAAGCAAAGATACCCGATGAACCACATCCACGTAACAATAATTATAGACTTGTAATAGGCAACAGCACAAAGGATTGGACTGCAGTTAAAACAGTGATGAAATATTTAAACGGTACTACATACTTTAAACTGAGACTGCCAGTAACTAACAATCCTACACTACTGGGATATAATGATGCAGACTGGGCTGGAGAAAGATCCACCAGTGCAATGTATTTTTCTATGTGGGTGGAGCTATAAGTTGGGCAAGTTGTAAACAAGAAATTGTTGCCCACTCATATTCTGAAGCAGAATTTGTACAAACTTCCAAAGCATGCAGAGATTTAAAATGGCTTACAATGTTAGTGGAGGATTTAATATTAAGGAACCTTTGCCAGTTCAACTGATAGAGGATAACCAGAATTGTATAGCTCTCTCTCCTTCAGAAAAGAACAACACATGGACAAAGTATATTGGAATCAAGGGTCCTGTAGGGACAAGGAGTTGTCAAGCTACACTACTTCCTCCCTGAGAAAATGATATATATATTTTCTAAACTATTACCAAAAGGCAAATAACAAGGCCTTTGGGACAACATGAATATTGTGAACCTCAATGGCATACAGAGTTAAGACGAGTGTTAGAGTGAGCAACTCAGCATGTGGAGACTTTTGGGCAATGCTACACCACTCCCTGAGAGTGTATAGGTGTTACCTCCTTGAATAGGATGTCTACCTTAATGTGGGAGCTGTCCTCTGACCCTTCCTCTTGCTCCACATGATCTTCCATTGAGACAAAAGTTTCTCCTATAGATACAGTGGCATCATATTCTCATACAACTGGTGCCAGATTAATTAGTCATTTTTCTCTTTTTTTGACTGCAACCTGAATTGGGATACACACAAACCGAATCACAAAGCAAACTTCATTATGGATTTTGTCCTGTTCATGGTTCACAAACAACAATTCATGATGGGTAAACCATGAGCCTGCAGGGAAGAGTGTCATATGAATGAATGAATGAATGAATGAATGAATGAATGAATGAATGAATCGTAAATTTCCGTGAAGCTTTAAAGCAGCTTCTGGTGGTTCATGGTTCCCTTTAAACTCGGTTTTCTGTTCCACATGAAAGCACCCCCTCCCCCTACAGCACAACTGTTTTTAGATTGTCTTTTGCAGTTCCTTTAAAATTTATTGGTCAGAATTCTCACAAATATTGGAGTAGAAGACACAAACCACAATTAAAGGAACTGGTGCCTTTCAACGGGGTTATCAGGATTACGAACCATGAAGGAGTTCACAAGCAAACCTTCAATTTGGTTTATGGTTTGGTTCATGGTTTAGTCATGACCCATGAACTAAACTGCATTTTCCCAGTTCATGCCCATTCCTAATGTGTGTGTGTATGTGTATGTGTTCAAGAGAGGGCTTTGTTATTGCATCCACTATGATAACAACTACCAGTTATTCAAGTCTGTGTTAACGTCTGTCACTCAATTCTGTTTCCAGTTCTACATCATTTCTCATTTTGTTGTGGTGTATAATTGAAATTTAAGTTTATAGATGTTTCAGGGTGTCCTAAGAAGCTCGTACAGCATATTCTAACCTTTCATTCAGTGTGCCTCTTTTATTAAGGGTTCTTATTAACTTTTCATCTAACAGATATCTAGGAGTTGTTTTCACTGTATCCTACTAATCATCACCAAAGCACCTCTTGAGAATTTCACAGTAGTATCTGAAGTACATGAGTAGATTCATTTCTCTTATTTCAGTTGTCATTTTAGCAGAACAACACGACTCCAATTTGAAATATTTAAATGTCTTTGGAACTCTATTTGCCAGCTGCAATAATATGACTATGAGCTGTATAAAAAGTTGAGTTGTCATTGAAATTTTGATGTTTTAAAATTAGAGGTATAATTGGAATGTCTGCAGGAATTTTAAGTGATCTGCAAGAAGTTTGGGAGAAGTTTAAAGATACTGCAGAGACAGACTACAGGGCTGGTCCATATACCAAGTTTGTGATTCTCCTTTCTCTGTCATGGGATTAAAGCAGTTGGGGGGGGGTTGTGGAAACTGCTTGTAGAGAAGAGAATTAACTCCACTTAACCCAGATCCAATCAGCATGTGGTTTTCTAAGCAAGATCCAGCAAGATGAATGGTCAAGTGCAAATTCGAGGTCACCCTTGAGTGAGGGGTAGGATGCAGATAGGGGTGCTCATCATGGAGTGGAGAGGTCTACCCCTTCTCGTATGATTCAGGGATCCTTCCCAGTGGAGGCTTGCCCAGTGCCAAAAAAGGAGGAGCCCCCAAGAGTTGACTATTTCCCCTCTGTCAGTTCCACAAGTTCTATTTTGGGTGGTACAGAGGATGCAGAGGAGTGATCCTCATCACAGATATATAGTCTTTTTCCAGACTCCAAAGAGGAGTGATTCCTTGAGCAGGCCAAGGAGTAGCAGTTACTCACACTGTTTCTGGAGGAGAAACCTTACTCTGCAGAGCTGGGTGATGGCACCTGGAGAAACTATCCTCTCCACATCAAAATCCACCATGTCAGTATTTGCCTCAAACATACCCTTGGGACCATCTTGGTTCATGCTGCTAGTGATTATCAACAAGGTCCCTGTGATGGGGGTGATGTCCTTCCTTTGTGATACAAGTTGTTCTTTTTGCATGCTCAGGGGATGGATGAGGTACGCACTTCGAGAAACATCATTACAGTTATTGAGGACAGCTTGAACGAGTGGCCGGGCAGTGGGGAGGTACACTGGGCTACGTTGTCAGAGATGCAGGTACAAGCATCTTGTCTGCTGTTTGGAATATAATGATGGAATGTAATGATGGTTGTGTGCATGGTTCACACTTAGCATCTCGTAGTCAAGGAGGCTCTTGGTCAGGGGAATTTGGTGAAGTCCATGTGGGGTGATACAATTTGGAGATATAATCACTTTTGAAAACTTGTTGTTGGCTCATTGCAGTCTTTTCCCACAGCACCACGGAGGCTGTGTATCAAGCAGGCAGAGATGGGCACTCCAGAGCACAAGCTACTCCAGGACATGCCCATCCAATGCCATTCCACATATTTGATGATAAGGGATCTGGTGGAGCAGAGAACCATTGTGCAGGATGTGATATTCTTGAATCCCATAATGCATAGTGAAGAGGAGCTGAGCACAAACTCCTCTGAGTGCCTGACTCTCACCTAGATGGCCCACATCCTTAAGCTTTTCTGGGATACCTATCACATTAACTGTTATCCTTCTTATCCCAGATAGAAGAATTTGGAGCTGTGCTGAACTTGCTGTGCTATAAACATTTGAATATGTGGGCACAATAATCTATTCTAATGCATCATGAAATTGAAATGTAGTGTTCAAATATGGAAGCAATTGCGTGCTAAATGACAACTTTGCCTGAGTTATGCATCAAGCAAGAAAACACCATAGTATACCTTTCCCCACAGACTAGGTCAGGGAGTTGCTCTTCTCCTGAATTAAATGTGTACAGTTAGAATCTCCCAATGTTATTAGTGTGCATGACATAATAAAAGCTGAGTACTGTCAAAATGTTTCACCAAATTAAAACTTGTTCAAGAGCCTATCCTACACCTGCCAAGGAAATTATGAACTGAGAGTCAAGGGAAAGACTTAATCTCTATGCATCCTAATTTGACATTGACTTCCTGTAATTTTTGCTAAATCTTTCCCCACTGGCATTGCTTATACCAGCATCATGAATTGTAACTTGGCCCCCCTCAGTCTTCATACAACACTTTAACTACTACACCACACCAGCAATTACAATCTGAGAAACAGGTTTTCTCTTGCCCATTGCTTTTGGCCATTTCTTTAGTTCATGCATCTGTTGTATTGTGGATGGCTGACTGGTAAGAACAGTCTTTACAGAATCATTAGTGCAAAATTTATAAATTATATATATAGATCTTACTTTATGGCACTTAAGTGTGCAATTAGTGACCAGTTTATTCCCCCCTCCGCGGAAATTTTACTACTGAAATTTACACAACTAAAGCTGTTTTTTCTAGTGGAAAAAGAAGATATTTGCCTCACTAAATGCTGGAATAGTCAATGCCAGACTCTGTAAGGTTTCATGTGCATAAACAGCTCCTTTAAGGCCTACGCTTTTAAAACGGTGTAGCTTCAGGAAGCATTTCCCACATTGATTTTTCTGTCATGTGCATTGAGAGGATTCTTTGGCCCTCACACAGTTCAGGCAGAATGTTAGCCAGGTCTTTTGGGTGTCATCATCACTCCACATATAGGCTGAGAATACACATGCACAAACCATGTAGGAAAGATTATTAGTAGTGTGCAAGATAGCTTTCAAGGAAACTTTCTTACTACTGCTGATGTATTACTGCTGATATGTCATTTGTCAGCCTGGAACTCAGATGAGACTCTTGATATAGGAGCCCAGATCAAGTAACCTCCAAGACCCTTGGGCTTAAAAGTCCATCAAGTGTCTCAGCCAAAGCAACCAGCCAGGATGAAGAACATTTACTTGGCAGAGAAGGGCAAAGTGAAACCAGCTGCAATTGACAAACTTCCATCCCATCTGCTGACAGACTGAACATGAGATGCACAGAAATCATACTGAAGGTGTCTGATTGAATGTCTAAGGACCAGACTACAGTGTCTCATCTGACATAACTTTTCAGCCATGGTAGCTACAGCACTGTGCTGTATATATTGGCTTATTTTCTTCCCACTTTAGTTCCACGTTTTAGAGCTCTTGCTGCAATCACTTGTTGTTCTTCTTTCCCATTGCTGGACTTCACTGGTGCTATCCCAGAAAAGTAGCTGGATCTATTTGTGTTTGCTTAACTTTTTGTCAGTCTGTTCCAGTTTAGCATGAATGGATCTCACAAGTGTCCCAGCCCTGAATTACCCTTTAATAATGATGAGTTAGTTCTTAAACTGGATTATTCATAATTTGATAATTATAAATTGGATAAGGAAAATCCAAACTCTAACAGGGATATTGCATCTTGGTGAACCACTAGAAAAACATAATTGAGACTGTTTATCTGATTTTCTGTAATTTATATTCCTAGGTCTTCTGTTTGAAAAGACAGCCTCACATTTTTGGCCCAGTGTTGAATATTTAAAAAACAATTGTAATCATCAATGTATATTGAAATATAACAAAGGTCAGTCCAGGGGAATTGTTAACTCGCATTTAATAAACAATTATTCTTGGACAATAGGCAATAGTAACATTACATGAAGTGAAGTAAAAATATCCATTAATTAAATTTATGCAATTATGTCAGTTTGAAAGAAGCAAAAATGTAGCTTAGGTAAGCTTAGAGAAACAAAATGAAAGGGGGGGGGCACTGAAAAAGAGAAACAGTGAAAGAAATTCCGGCAGAGATCAAGTGCTGACAGTAGTGCTCAGATACACATTATGGATCTAAATATGTTTATAAATAACCATTTCATACATTACACCCATGCCTGAATACCGATAGGTTGTAGATAGCTGTTATCGCTTATTAGGATAACTTAATTAAGCTTGCTTATTAAAACTCTTTAATTCATAAGTGACAAAATCTTGATTAGTACATTTTCCTTCTAGGTGACCTTATAATTTAATAGAAAATGAATTTTTAAATGGAGAGGACTGCCTGTGGCAGAGATTTTGTGCAAATGAATAGAGTTTGTAATACACACAGGGATATAATCGAGCTTAATTAGGGAGGGTGCAAATGAATTTTTATTTCATACACCAGAATTGTCATTGATGAGGCAAAGTGTGGAGTTTGAAATGCATTCAGATTGGCAGTGTGAGACTGAAGTCTGTGGGAAAATCACTAGCTAATTCATTGATTGCCCCTTGGAAATACCGCTGTTAATTGTTAGGTAATTAATGGAGCTACAATTATGTTGGCCTTAGGGGGTGATTAATGTTTCAACATGTCACATTAGCAATGGCTAGGTTTTAAAAGCTTACTTTTTCACATGCTTGCAAGACAGACGGTATATTGTCTCTAGGAAATTGTTTTATTTTACTAAAGTTTAAACCAAGGTGGACCTTTTTCTTGCCACCTCAACTAGAATTTAAACATGTGTTTGTAGAAATGCAATTTAACAAATGGATTTGGAGCTGCCAAAATTATCCTTAATACATTTGTCATGGAAATGAAAATTGCACAGGTTTTTAAGAGAACGGTGCCTCTACCTCATAGTGGTTTCCCCATTATTTCATGACTGTGAGAAGTACAGAATTGGCCAATGTTATATTTGTTGTGATCAATACAATTTAAGTAGAAACCAAATAAGCACATGTTGAACAAATGTGTTTAGTAACACTAATACTGAGTACATTAATGTCGGCACACTTCAGCGCTTCACTTATTTTGTGTTGAAATCTGTGTTCTTGTCATTCGATGCTTCGGGTTAGAATTAATCTTCGCATGCACCTGTTAGAACTGTACTACAAGTACAGACTTGATTATTCATTCTTTAAAAAAAAATCTGATAAGAGCTGGCACATTTGGATGATTGAAATCCCTTCCAACATTTAGATTCCACTCTCAGTTGCCCTAAATCCTGGTTAATCATTTGGAATCCTTCCATACACTCCCCTAGTATTCAAACCTTCCAACAGGATTCAAAGTTTCTACCCAAAACCCAATCCTGTCACAGCAAAGACACTGTCTCCTTTTTAATATGACTAAAGGAAAAGGTAAAGGTAACCCCTGTGCAAGCACTGGGTCATGTCTGACCCTTGGGGTGATGCCCTCCAGCGTTTTCATGGCAGACTCAGTACAGGGTGGCCTTGCCAGTGTCTTCCCCAGTCATTACCGTTTTACCCCCCAACAAGCTGGGTACTCATTTTACCGACCTCAGAAGGATGGAAGGCTGAGTCAACCTTGAGCCAGCTGCTGGGATCGAACTCCCAGCCTCATGGACAGACAGCTTCAGACAGCATTTCTGCTGCCTTACCACTCTGCGCCACAAGAGGCTAAACATGACTAAAGGTGCATAAAAGCCACCTCTCAGCTCACAAGCCTTTGTAGCTGGTTTTTGTATCCTACTTTTACCTCAGTCTCATGGTTGGTCTACTTCCTTGCTGAAATTGCTCTAAGTCAGACTTCAAGGTGGACCACAATACAAGTTCCCAACATACAGAAATTCTCCTTTTATCTAGTTTCCTTGCAGACAGGACAGATATATCTTTACTCCTCATCTTCAACCATCTCCCTTTGTTTTCCAAAACCACACTGTACTACACAGATAGTGGGCATTTTGCCTATTTAGGCCTCACATCTAGAAAACAGGACATGTCTCTCCTAGCAAATTCTAATCCTCTTGCTTTATTCCCCATTTTTCCACATATAAAGTAACACCATTTCCAGTTCATTTTTGCTTGTTGTTGCTAGTTAGGATAAGGGATGTACTAGTTATCTGTTCTTTGATTTGCTTAGGATAAATTCCTGCCCTCCAAAACTATAAGATCAGTTTCTCAATAAACTCTGTTCTTTGAAAAAAAATCCTTAAATCAGGTCTCTGCCATCCTTTTTGTACTGAAAAGTTGCTACTCTAAGTGACCTCTTTTATTAAAAGATCCCAGCACAAGCAATCAATCTAATTTCCCATTGCAGTCTGTTCTTGCATTTTTGAAGGTATCGTAAATCCAAATTATATAATCCAGATGAAGTTTTATGGAAGAACCAACCTTGCCCATACTTGAGCATTCAGTGGTGGAATGCCCAACCTGATGTAAGTCAGGGAGGCTTCCATGTTTCTATTGTTCCACAGTATTTGGAAACCAGAATGGGTGTGGAGGGCATTTCTAGGAAGGGAACGCAGATGTAACGCAACAGAACTGGTCAGGATGGCCTTTGTAAAGTGAACAGAGCTGTAATAATACGGAATTGGTCAAGAAGACATTTTAATAAAGTGAATAGCACTGTAACATTTGTAGCTGTGATTTTTAAGCTGCTTTCTTCTTTTACATTTTTAGAGGCTATATTATTCTTGTTTGTACTCTTTGTTGTATGTATCATGTTGATTTTATTATGTTTTCTAATTCCATAACCTGATTTGGACCTCTATAAGTAAGGTAGACTATAAATCAAAAAAATAAAGGAATATAGAAATAATAGTGAAAGCTATGAGTAAAGATGAGTTATCATTATATGTGCAAATTATTATGCTTCCTTTAAAGAAGCATATATTAAGATTAGGTTGCTTAAATTCAAAAGTACACCTTTTTATTCTCAAGAGATTGTTGCAGAAGTTTTTTTTGTTTGAAAATCAGAGCCTTTGCAGTGAATTTTCAAAAAGTTGGTCTTCTGTGCACACTTATTCTTATAAATTCGACAAGCTTTTCTTTGCAGTTCATATGTTGCGTTTTGAAGGGTCCTAATTTTTTAAAATATATTTCAGTATATATTTAAATGTCAAATCTGGAATAATTTCTAAAATGCTTATAAGGTGTTTTGTGTGTGTCCAATTAGGTCCCATTATCCAAGAAATGTAATGGACTCCAGGCTGTTCAAAGGATCATGTTCTATTATAAGAATGCTTCATTTTTCCCCTTTCCTGTGAAAATTCAAGATGTCATCTTCCTTAGTAGCACCATACTGTGGT
This sequence comes from Paroedura picta, assembly GCF_049243985.1. Lineage (NCBI taxonomy): Eukaryota > Metazoa > Chordata > Lepidosauria > Squamata > Gekkonidae > Paroedura > Paroedura picta. The sequence continues at coordinate 29,715,463 of NC_135377.1, read as the reverse complement.
CTTTGTTATTACTTCAGTCACTGGCTTTTATATTGATTGTTCCACTTCAATAAATGACAGAAACCTTTCTCTGCAGCTATAGCAGCTATTAACTTTTAATTTCCATTAAAACAGTAACATATGAGATGGGACTACAATACTTGAATTTAGCTTTTTAGAAATATATATATATATATATTTGAATTTAGGATATTTATTTATCTGCCTTACTGCTTCTTTGAATAATAAATTTTAATGATACAGTGATATTAATTTATTGTAAAGCTGACATGTCCCTGTTCTGACTACAGACACTTTTAAACTGTATTTATTTCTTCTTTTCATAATTGCTCAAATTTATTTTGAATTTTGATAAATTTTGTTATTAACTTTCAGAAACACTTGAGAACAGAAAGATAACCCACTATTTTGAATGTTCTATTTTTTTCAAAACGATGTTTACATATCAAATGTCCATTGCAGTTAACTGTACTGCTCCAACTACTTTTTGCAAGCAGTTCTGGGGCAGAAAATTAAAGACACTGGATACCATAAGTTAACAGAGACTAATTATGTACAGGCTGGGAAAGGTGGGCTGGCACCTACATGCCAGCAGGGCTAATCCCCAAATACACATGATGGTGGCACCTTCCAGGTCCCCTTCCAGCCCTTGCCCTCGTTAGGGCCTCTGATGGCACACAGCAAGGGAACGTGGATTCTTCCACATTCCCTTCCTTGTTGCTGCAGCCATCAGAGGCCCGGCCTGGCCTGTGCATAAGGGAAGAGTTGGGCCTTCAAGACCCAGTTCCTCCCCTCTGCCTACAATGTTCCTGCAGGGACACTAAACACCCCGTTCAGCTTTGCAGTGCCATGGAGCCAAACAGGACATGCCACTCTCCCACCATTGTGCAGATGAACCCTCATACCCCCTGCCCCCTGCTGCTGCTGCAAGGCACTGCGGAACCCACCCACCCCAGAATTGTACATGCTCACACACAGCTCTGGGGTGGACCAATTGCAATGGATGATTTCTTCCCCCATGCATATATGGGACATAGTGGGGCATGCTGCCATGCCATTAGGAATCAGTTAGGAATTAGCAGCAGCCCAGCACAGAGTGTGGCTTAACTGAGAACCAACGTAATGAAACAAAAACAAAAGAGAAGGATGCCTGCTAGTGCCATCTATAGCATTTGATCAAGCCTATACAGAACAAAATATGTCCTGTACAGTTTCTGGTATCCTGGAACTATAATAAAACGTGGAATAGGTTTCTGAATATACCAGATATTGGTTTTACATCAAGAATGAGGGAGGAAGAGATTCTGTATCTATTCAAGCAATCTACAACTAATATTTCATGTGAAGGTACACAATTTCATGGCTAAAAATAAGCTTCTATCAATGTCATTTTAAGTGCATAGGCCAGGCTTTCTCAACCAGGGTTTCATGAAACCCTGTGGTTTCTTGACAGTCCTGGAAGGGTTTCCTGAATGGGTGGGAGCTAATTAATCTTGCATATATTTTTTAAATTTGTTAAAACATTTATCTGGTGCTATGAACATATATGTCTATGTCAACCCATTCCCTCCCTCTCCAAATGGCCAATAATGGGCCTGGAAGTGGTGGGAAGGGCCCCTAATGGGCATGTACACAGCTATGCTTCTCAACTATATTCTGTACTGTTATACTACTTCTGGGCAAAACCGGGGCATGCTAACAAAGTTAAGCCTGATTACTGACTAGAATTATTGCAAAGTTCTCATATTCCACAGTTACAATAATTGGTAATGTTTTCTCTACAAACAGGGAAGCCAAAAATAACAAGGGATACAAGAGTGGAGACAATAGTGGGAAAACAGACTGGTGCTATGACTACAAATTAGGTTTGGTAATAATGTGGTCATAGGATTTCAACTACTGAAGAGAGAAAAACAGGCAAACTCAAGCACTTTTATACCTTTCAGGCAACCAGCTGCTGCCTCTGATTGACTCTAAGCAGAGCAATCCGATTGGTCCTAGCGGAGCAATCTGAGCAATCTGATTGGCTCTTAAGCATCGCAATTGGATTGGCCCTAAGCTCGCAAGCAGAGTGATCAGGTTCCTTTGACTGGTTAGTTCCTTGGCTGGCAGAAGCCCTCATTTGCATCAGTGGCCAAATGCCCCCGACATAATAGAAAGAGCAGGGAGCCTAATGGAGTCTGCTGCTTCTCCTTTCTAGCAGAGCACCCCCTGGTCTGCTCTTCCTGAAGAAGCAGGAAGTGGGTGGGAGCCTTCCTTAAACAAAGGATTCCCCACAAACTTGCATGAAATAGCATGGGTAGGCCACACCTATCGACAAGTCATTTAGCAACTAAAACACAAACAAGAAGAGTTAATCCTGTGGAGGAAAGACATAGCAACAAAAGCAAAGTAACCATATTTATTAATCTATTTAAGTCCAGTAGTTTAAAAAGCAATACTATTTATCCAGCACAGCATCTTCTCTGTCCTCTGGGGCAAAGTTTCTGTAAGAAAGAATGATGTAAGGGTTGGGGGAGGGATGGAAAATCTGAGCTAAATTGCACAAACTCTTGCAAAATCTGGAATTTGGCTTGTGGTCTCTTGAGGTTAGTGAAGAAATGTTGTCCACTCTGTTATCCGTTGGGACAGAAAGGCTGCTCAGTCTATTTATATGGAAGGAGTGATAAACTGGGATTTGGCTACTCATCCTTCCTGTGATTGGGTAGCGGTTATAAATGACATTCTTAATGTCCTAATTGGCTCTTGGATTCCCCCACCCCCTTTCCTGTGATATTCATTCTCTCAGGTGAGGATTTTGTATTCTATTAATTGGATGAATCTGGCTAATGGATAACTTATTTTCCCCATCACAACCTTGGCTGTCCAGTGTGGCTATACAAAGATGACACTACCAGGTACAGAATGAGGAGCTGCCTAATTGGCCAGCTTGATTAATTGAGATGGGGAATAGAAAAACACTACTAGAATCAGTGATGTTATGGTACATCTAAGAGAGTTTCTGTCTTCTACCTCACACCTTCCTCTTCCGAAAAGGATAACGGATTACAATTTATCAGATGCAGCTAAAGGGTGAACTGAGTGTTGTCAGGGTGATATTTCAGTCAGTGGTTCATGTCAGTTTCCCTGGATTTCTTGATAAGAAGGGTTAGAACTCTCTCATCCACACTGTGTGTGTATTTCTAGATTCCGTCACTAAAGTAATGCTCTGTTAAAATATCACTTAATGGAGCCTGTCTCATTTCTTTTCCATGGCAGATATATTTGGGACAGAGAGATTCTAAGCAGAGTCAAAGGGCTTAGGAGGGGGTAAGTCTGCTTAGGATGACACTTTGAATTTCTTCCTTTAGCTTTCAAAGATTTTATTTAATTTCACTCATTCCAGTTAATGGCATTAAGTCACATTTTATATTTAGATTTGCATTTCTGTATTAAGTGGGACATCTGGCATTTCTCATATTCTTTTCCACAGTGCGACATACATATAAAATGTTATTTTCCTAATCATTTTTGGGTTTTGGAAAGGATTTTAATATGGTCTTGTTCTTTAAAAAATCAAAATATGTAGTGGGGATTAATACAAATGTGTATTAGAAGAGCAAAGAAATCACTGAGACAAGACTAATCATCATTTAGATTATCAGGAGAAGATGATTAAAAAACAAAGGATTGTATAACAAGTTATGTTGATTCCATATTTGTGTGTAGCCAAATGTTTTAGCTTTATAGATGCAAAATCCTAAGCAGCTTACAGCGAGACAAAGTAATCATTCAAATTACAAACTTAAGAATTTCAAATTACATACTTCATCAAGTTGAGTCTATTTTAACTTGGAACACTCAGTGACTGATTTGATGCCACTGAATCACTGTGTCTAATAACTCCACCAAAAGGAAAGCTAATGTAAAGCTGAAAACTCAAATAACAAACAATTATTTTGAATTTGTGTTCACCAAAATGTCTCATCACTCAAAACCTGACAGAAATGTATAAATTAAAACTGCCTTTTTCCTATTTAGATTAGTATTGTTTTGGGGGAATTTGCATTATAATCAGCATGAAAAAATGAAGTCCCACAAGCATTTACCCCTCATTCTCCACCTGTCCAGACTGATTAGAAAAGAAATTATCGTCCTGCTTCATTTTGTTATTTATTTTTTGATTTGATGATAAAACGAGAGAGTTTTAAAGGCCATAATCCTTGCTATGCTTGATAACTGCTCTCTTAATTTAAAAAAAAAATCCTCACTATTCTAAGTAATTCAGAATGCTGGAAATGGGATGGACGTTCCACAGCATTGAACCATCTTCCATCAATGCTATTTGGCATTTGTATTTTCATGTACTGACTTATGGGAGGAATTTAGCCTGAATTATAGAAATACCTCCTCATATGGCATTGGCAACTGTGCCTTGAGAAAATTCCTGGAGATTTGATGGCAGTACCTGGGGAAGGCAGAGGTTTGGCAGAGATTGGAGCTTAGTGAGGATGTGACATAATAAGAGTTTGCCATTCAAACCACTTGGAAAGATGTATGATACTTTTCTCATATAAGAGAAGGACAGGAAGAAGCTACACACCAGGTATATCATGCTTAGATCCAACAGTTTCTAACCATTATTGCCAATACCTTCAGGAGGTTGATAGAAATCAATCATTATACTATATCCAGCTGTCTCAAATCTTTGGATTTTAATGATACTTCTATTGTTTGATTCCTACAAACTGCTTCTTTGGCTGAAAAGTGGAATAAAACTATAACAAATCATTTCTCTATCATTTCACATTCCTTTCTTCTTTCCTTCCTCTGACATGTTTGCCTCATTTCCATCAAATTCTACATATTTAGTGTTGGAGCCTTCCCATTACACATCCCAACAAGATGTAAAGAAAAGTATGATATATAGAGTTGCCAGATCTCAAGGCACTTCCTCAAATTAAATGTGCATATTGCTTCTGCAATTTATTTTGCTTTTTGTTTTGTTCACCTGGACACTGAATCTCAGTTTTCTCTAACACAACTGAATTGTGCCTGCATCTCTAGTGACACTAGTATGGTACTCCGAATGCCTTAGCAATAATTGTTTTTAGATTTGTTCTAGCAGTTTTCCCTTAGTTTCTACAAGTACTTTCTTTGCAGTTGTTTAGAGGCTGCCCTACAGGAGTGATTTGAACTGAAGATTGCCAGATGTGTCAAGGATCAGACCATGTGTTTTGTTCCTGAGCCATATTCTTCTCTTAACTGTGTATGTCTTTACTGGGATATTCTATCTTAGTCCTAGTGATACTTCACGTAAAATTCCAGATGTTTCACTTTCCTCACCCATTGGGCTTAATCAATGAATTGTTCTTTGACTAGGAGTATGCAGTACATGACCACTGAATTCAGCTTATTCTTGAGACTTATGATAAAAACTAAGGGCTAATTCAACCGTTAATTCACTTAAAATATTGAGATCCTATCTTTCCTGAAAAAGGAGCTCAAGGCTTAGAAAAATAAATTAACTGGTACCAAGCAATATGGCAAAAAACTACATTACTAGCCTGTCTCATAAATTATCTAAAACATGTATCTTTTTCTTATTGGCAGTCATCAATGAAAAGTCCTCACAACTGAAACTGCTTCACATCCCTCATTAAGGGATTCTGATTTCTTTACATTTGCCATTCTATCATTTATTGTAAGCCACCATGAGCCAGCCTGGCCGAGAGCGGCAGCAAATAAATTTCAAAATAAATACATAAATCTGGGGCCTTGATCAAGAAGATCTATGTGTTGGTCAAGTAGAATATGACTAAAGTTACCACCTGTGGCTAGATGTCCACCAGAAAATGTGGAGGGTGGTAATGGGTAGGAAATAGTTGCATTGATGTCATGCTATCCCACAACGTCACTTCCTGTGTAAAACCATCATGTTAATGTGCAATCACTTTCCATTTTGTACTTTCCATTTTGTACATTTTGTACTAGAAGTGATATTGCATCACTTCGACCCATTATGCACAGGGGTTTTAGCGCGTGTTCACCGATAACGCACGGAGTTGGCTGCAACTGGCCGCAGATTCGGTGCACGCCGCCGAAAAAGCCATGTTAGTGGAATGCAGAAGAAAGCGCAGCTTCCCGGGCGACCAGGGCGCAACTGGAGGCAGCGCCGAATTGACCGCGTGCATAATCGGGGAAGCCGGAGGGTCAGAGGTGGCGCGACCGCTCAAGCGGCTGCTGGAACGAACGGCAGAGTAGGCCGGGGGGAACCCAAGGGAACACAGACAGAAAGGTGGCCAGAGAGCTCACAGTGGAGGGGGGCGAGGGGATCGCCACGGCTAAGGATGGCAGAGAGGCTGGCCACCCATTTCCCACCCATTCCCAAACACACACCCCAACCACAAACGAGAACAAAGGCGAGGTCTCTAAGAAAATACAAAAACTTTATAAAACACTGTGAATGAACAAAGCACAAATATACAATACAAAGCTTACAGTAGGGGAAACAATATAAAGGGGAAACCTATGGGACAGAGGAACAGGGGCAGCAAAGAAGGGGAGAGGCGAACTGGGAGTAAACTAAGGGGAAGGGGAAACATGCTCCCTCCCCCTCTGTGCCCGACAAACCCAGCAGGGCTGCGCCTGCGCAGGCTACTTCTGCCCTTCCTGGCCTCCGCCTCTGACGCTCGCCAACGCAGCGGCGTGCTCGCCTCGATGCCTCCGCATCGATGCCTCGACACCTGCCGCTCTGGGTTTTGCTGCCGTCACACCCCGTCCCATGCATACGCGTCCGCGTTTTCCATGTGACCCGAAATCGCCGTTTCGGCAGCCGTGCATAATGGGCCTTCCCCCTGCCAACCTTTGAAGGGGTGTCAAGGAAGAGGGACCAATGGTGGGGGGTTGCTCTCTATATTAGTAGAGCTGGATCCCCAGGATGTTATACCTGGAAGAGACCATAAGTAAAAGCTAATGAAAGAAGAACAATTGCCACACAGCATATATAGAGAGATGTTCCCTCAGATATGGGAGATCTAAGTTATGTAGGGCTTTAATGGTAATAACCAACAATTTAAATAGATGGAGCTAAGAAACGGGCACAAGGGATAGACTGTTTCCACACTAGGAGTAGTCTTTAGCTTTGCATTTTAAAGGGTTGAATTTTTCCCCATTTCTGCACTGAAATATCCCTCTTCAGGTGCAGACCTGAATTGGCCCCTCACTTGCACTGCAGCAAAGGAATCCTCAGAAAACCAGTGTTCATTTTTTATCGGGGTTTACTTTGGAGCTGCCAAATGCAGACATGTGTGCAATTGGGTTTGTAACCTGCACTCAAAATTTTGAGTTGTTTAGGAATGCCCCTTTCCTTGTCACCATCCTCCCCCCTATTCCAGTTAACAGAATGCCATTCCTTTTATTTTATTTTTCAATTTTTTAACCCACCTATTTCCAAGAAGTAAAAAATACAACCAACATTTCATAAAAACTACAAATAAAATCAAAACATTAAATTACCTGGAAAGTCATAACACATAAAATCATGGCTGTGCTTCCAATGACCTGCTGGCCCTTCCAATTACCTGCTGCTGCTACCATAGTGGAAGAAAAATGTTTAAGACCCTGTCTAGAATTAGCATTTCTTGGTCTGGGAAGGTAATTTTATTGATTCAGAATGGTTGGAGAATTTGGGAAGTAATAACCCAGTCCTAACCATAATTCTTTAGATAGTAACTCTACAGGGCTTTTTGCACGCCTTCAAAATCACACAATGGTTGCCAATTGGAAACACTATTGATTTGCCATAACGCACGACGTCGTAGACAATCTGCCACACACCTGAAACCAATCTGCAAAAAGCGCTTCCTTGTAGCGCTTTCAGGGGAATCCCAAAAAGTGGATTCACCCTCCGGAAAGCGCTACACTCTTGCAACCAATCTGCAACACTAGCGAAAAAGACCTGTGCGTTAACATTGTTGCGGTTTCTTCAAAGTCCCTCCTCCTGAGCCTGTCCTCCAAACTTCCGGCGAAGCGATCGCCATTTTTTTTTCTCCGAGCGAGCGGGGATAAACGCACCAGTGAGCCTCTTTCTGTTTAGAGGCTTCCCTGGCTTCAGTCCTTCACTTTAGTCACTAAGCACAAACCACATAAAAGCCCGTTTGCTGAAATAAAGTCCCTTTATTTTTTACACATTAATTCAGCCGAAAATCGGGCCCGTGAGAGGGGGGGGGATTTTTTTTTATCACTCGAGGCAGCGTGGCAACGATCATACGATCAAACGACAGCTCACATTAGGCAGCTGGATGGGTCTCTCCGTTGCAACGAATCTACACAGATTCGTTACAATGGGTCTTTTTTTTTTAAAAAAAAACCTTTCTTAAAGGGAAAGGAGCTGTTTGGGAGCATGCTAACAGCTGCCCATTGGCTGCTTGACGGCCAGGGGCGGGACGAGCTTGGCAATAGCGCTTCCTTTTCTGCCGAGACCGGAAGCTGTGGGAAACGCTACAAAACGCAACTGGATTCCACTACAAAGACAGGTATGCATAACGACGAATTCCACTATTTTAAATGGCGATTTTTCATTCAGTGACCAATTTGCAACAAAGATCCCGGTGCGTAAAGCCCCTATATATATATATGCCTTGCTGTGTGGTATTCCAAACAATTGTTTTCTTGAGGCATTGGATTTGTTAAACTATTATGTTATTTTACTTTGATCATGCCTATTCTTTCCATGGTGGTGGAAGTGCCATCAAGTCACACCCAGCTTATGGCAATCACATAGAGTTTTCAAGGCAAGAGACAGTCACAGGCGGTAAGCCATGCCTGCTTCTGCATAGCAACCATTGACTTCCCCAGTGATCTTCCATCTAAGGCAAACCCTACTTAGTTTCAGAAATCTAACAAGACTGGGCTACCCTGTGTTATCCAAGTCTGGACATTCCCCCCATCCAACCACATAAAGTAATGTCAGTGCTTCCAACAACATGCTGGTCTTCTGATTGGCCCTTGGGGGCCAGTCAGAGGGGCTGGAACACTGTTTGGAAGTGTGATTGGTCCTCACAGAGAGGGCACTCCCTACTGAGGTCCAGTCAGAGGGATCCCACATTCTCCCAGTGTGTCTGATTGGCCTCATGAGTGCCAGAGGGTGCACCAATCTCTGACAGTGTAGAGCAATCTGTGCCTGGCCTGCCACTTTCCCCACCATCCACATTTTTGCCAGCCACTGGATAAGCCCCTCCACCCTCCAACAAACCCAACATACCTTTCCTGGCTTGCCTGCCGCTGCCCTTTGTCACCTCCTTGATACCTTCTCCATTGTCCTCCACTGAATGTCTCGACCACAGCTGCCTCATGCGGAGGCAGTAATCCAGGGCAGACTGGGTCCATTGGGGAAAGTCTTCCCCTGTGTGGACCCATGAAGATCTGCGTATTTGGAAAGTACCGAAGGCAGCCTGGAGTGCTACCGCCAGTACAGAATGGGCCAGAGTAGTCAAATTATAATGCACGTTTAATATTTACATATTTAGATGCAATTATTTTGTTTATTTCTCCAATAAAAGCTTGTCACCTTGTGTACATGTATGTGTGCAGTGTAACAATAATAGATAATTACATCATGTAGTAACAAAATATTTCGATCTGGATCTGTCTGGCCAGGCCATCTTCACTGTTCAAATTAGTCAGTTTTCCTGGGGAAAGACTGCCAATGAAAACGAAGGAGGGAAGGCTGATGACATGGGACTATATAAAGTTAGGTTGGCTTGTGGGTGGCAAGGAGGCAAAAGAATATGGAGGCATTCAGGAAATGGAAATAGCATAGGAATCCTTGCAGATTCCCCACCTGTTTAAGTATATTTTTGCCTATAAAATGCAAACATATGTCTAGTATTCTTTCCATATCCTCTTTTCTGCACAATGATATGAAGATTTGTTTAAACTGATCAAAATAACTATCTCTTCTCTGAATAAATTACATTTTCCATTTCTTAGAGGTCATACTCCTCATTCCTCTTTGCTGACCTGTTCTTCTACTTGCACTTGAAATATTCCGATTTATCTTGGAAAATCTGCTTTTCATTTTCTACCCTTAATTTTCTTATCGTTTTTTGCACTCTTTCAACTTTTTTCTGTAATCTTCTCCATTTGCTTCTGTGGCTGATGTTTTATGCCATGTATTTCCCTTCTCTGTTACCTTGATTGTTCATGGCCTTCCTGCTGTTCGTCATTAACTTAAAAACAACCACAACCCTATTCATATATCTGCATGATAGCATAAATAAATCCCAGACATACATTAATTCACCTCATCAACTTTTTAAAAACCCCTTTCTGTGGCTTTCCTCTTAATATGTTATATTTATTTAACCTAGCACATTAAAGTGAAAAAAAATATTGTAATAGTTTCCCCTTGGACTTAATGCAATTTTACTTATCAGCATCTTTTGCAAGCAGCTTCGTACCTTCAATCTTACATGCCAGAAATGCTAGGACAGGTAATGAGGTGCCTTCACATATCATTGGGAATGAGCTAATGTCAGCATCCACTCGGCAGGCATGCAAACCTGGCAAAATGATGATATCCAGGATTTTGCTGAGGAGCTGTATAGAATTAGAACACATATGTATAGACAGGGATTCCTGGTATTGGTAGCCCAACATTTTCTGTATGAATGTCCCCCCCACCCCCAATATGTTCTAATTAAACCTTTGCATTCGTCCCTTTGTTACTGGTAATGTTCACAATCTCATGCTTTTTTTTTGCCCTTTGTACATATATAAAATATGGTATGGCTGTTTGCATAACAAACAAAGAGTCATTAATCAGCCATGGTGCTTCTTGTATGACCTTGAGCAGTCACTTTCTCTCAACCGATGTGTTCTCACAGGGTTGTTGTGAGGAAAGGAGAATGATGTGTGCAGCCCCGAGCTCCTTAGAGGAAGGTTGAGATAAAAATTTGCTAAATGAATAAATACCATTTATACTGTTACCATTTACAGTATACCATTTATCAATATCATTTTATACAGCTCTGTTTTATGTACTGGGCTGGTTTTATTGGCTATTTTTATTAACATATTTTTTATCACTTTGGATCAATTTATTGATATGTTTCATGGGTATACTTTTTAATTGTGCTGTGTCATGTATGCTGTGTATTTCACATAAAAATTCTCTAAGTTAGCTTCCATTAATACTAGTAGAATTGCACCTACTTTGATCCTTAGAATTGCTCATGAGACATCTTGTGAACAATGACAAGCATATATACATCTTCATTGTTTCAGCATTTGACGTTTAAACAAGACAACAAGTTTATGAGAATGAGCCAGAAGTATTGTTCACTGCTAAAATGAATTATGAATAGTTAAGAACGTAAGAGAAGTTATGTTGAATCAGGCCAATGGCATATCCCATCCTGCACCCTGTTTCATGCAGTAGGCAAATTTCAGGTGACATCAGAATGTCAACCAGAAGGGCCAGAACTCTAGAAGCCTTCCAACTGTTGCCCCCCAAGCATCAAGAATACAGTGTTTTTATGTCTAGGAAAATCTCAGAAAATGTTTAGTTTTAAAATAGCATTACATTGTCCGAGGACCAATATAATTTAGCTGGTTAAAAAGCCACAATGGCATAATGTTTGCCTACATAAATACATTCAGTGTAATCTGGGATAACTCTGTGATATACTGAGTCACTTAGATCCATTCCATATGGCGGTGGCTGCACTGGGCCGCCAGTGGTACAGTACTGTGGAGCATAAAGCTCCGCAGTTTACTGTGTCCCCACAAGTGACACATTTCAGCACTGGATCCACTCTGGTGCCGAAATGTGTTCCCCCAGGAAAAAAAGCAGAAGATGAATATTAAGTTGACTCAAACAAAGTTTATTTCATATAAGCCAATTAAATGTTTACCGGTCAAACCTCGTTTGCAAAATTGTTGAAACAGAAAGATCTTCTTAATACCTATGTAACTAATCACCCATCTGGGTCTCACAATTTGAGTCAGCTTGATATTTGTCTTCTGTTTTGGCTGACCAGATCATCTTAATTGCCCCTGGGAAACAAAGTTCCACCTCATAGGGAGGGCCATGTTGTTGTTGTTTTTTAATTTCCACGCAATCCCAACTTCCTGCAAAATAAAAATGAATGCCCTGGTCTGTCCTGCAGTGCAGCAATATGCCATGAACCCAACCGGGGCTTTCTTGCCCCTCTGGGCCACCATAGGGCAGGGAGGAGCCAGGCCTTCCAAGCCCGGCTCTTCTCCCATGTTCCCTTAGCCTGGGGCAACTAAGGGCCTGATCCACGGCAGGCACAGGAGGGGGCCTGCCCTGCAGCTGCATCATGTGGAAGTGGTGATTTGGTCTGCTTGCATATGACTACCCACTTGGGCTTTTCCACCTGTGTGGAATTGGCCTTAAGTATAGAATTCACTTTATTTTTATACAAATAATTCTAAAGTTTGGCAACCAGCAGAAATCTGGTGGTGGTATGGACATTGATCAAGTGACAGCTTCGTGTCAGCTCCGTAGGAATCACCAGAAACTACATGGTTCCAGCAATTCCTAAAGAAGAGTAACATTACTTTTAGATTTTCCCTAGTAGTGATATAACAGTATTGCCTGATGGCATTAAACAAAATTCCCCTCCTGTCAGCTGCTGGCCTGCCACTATGCATTAGTTGTGGAAGGAAAATATCCCTCCTCAGCAGGCATGTGTCAAATTTAGTAAGAATCTTAGAAATTTTAATTCATTTTTAAATTCAATATAGGTATCAATGTCATATATGTATGCTTTTTCTTAATTGCCATGACCAATACCAGTGCAATCTATATGTTTGTCATAATTGCTTATCTAATCAGTGCAAGAATGATTAGATTAATTTTAAATAAATGTTTTCACTAAAACACTGAATGATTATTGGGTGGGGAATATGTGGTTTCTACTTTCAACTGGGGAAAATAAACTTTCCACTTTAAATGAGAAGGTTAGGCACTGTGAAAAATGAAGCTGAAATAATTTTAATTTGTCATACAGTACTGTAATTTCTAGTGGCCGGTGGACCACTTAAACTCAACTGGTGAGACTCTTCTGAGGGGAATTCCCTTTTGGAGGGGACTGCCCACTCACAAGCATGTCTAATTGCTTTGATTTGTTTTGTTGCTGCTGAGTTACTTGAGCAGGAGATGTGGAGAGTGATGTCAAGGAATCCAGGGTTCCCAGGGCAGTGTACAGAAGAAAACAGTCCTTTATAAAAAAAAATATATGGTTTAGTATCATCTGGGCATGGAATTGGGGTCACTGTAGGTGGGCAGGTAGTTGTGAATTTCCTGCATTCTGAATGGGGTTTGACTAGATGACCCTGGAGGTACCGTCAAACTATGATTCTGTGATTCTACTTTCAGAAATAGTTTTTGTTTCTAGGCAACAGAATGCTAAACTTTTGCAGCCAACACAAACAAGAAAAGCTAATAACATATTTATACCTTGCATTATAGGGCACAAGCTTGAATTTCCAAAGGTGGAGGCAGTGGCTTAAGCATTCTTTACAGAGTCATGCATTGGAATGCAAACACATCATAATCTAGGCCTTAACTCCAAATCCACCAAATTAGTCTCTTTCATAGCTTTTCTGCTCATCCTGTGGCAGGGCAAATTCAAGATTCCGAATAACAGTTCCAAATTCCCAGTTCTAGGCCTGGCTCAATTCCCAGTTCTAGGCCAGGCCCTTATTTGCCCTGGGACAAGGAATGGCCCTGTGTTGGAGGCAGCTGCTCAGCATGGGAGCAGAATTGGGCCCATAAAGGATGTGTAGGGAAATAACTTCACCATGGTTCTTGTGGGCCCAGATGCATTAGAGAATGCCAGCAGCCACTGAGGGTCCAAGCAGGGTGGTGCTCGTGTTCACTGGCAGTTGTTATGGGTCCCGTCTCCACAGTGGTGTACAATAGCAGCTACTTCAGGCCTGAGCACCATGGCAGCAGATGCCAGACCTCACTAGCTCAAGCTCCATCGGAGATATAGGATTCTTCTGTGAGTCTTGTGGGGGGCCACTTATAAAGTACAACACTGAAAAATAAAATTATGCTATACAGTGAGAACTGCCCCCCAGTAAAATAACATTTTGAAACCAAATGCATTCTTATCATGCTACCAAAAAAAAAAAATCTGCCATGTTATTATTGTAATGGAAGATGGGCTGAAGTCACAGAGGTGGACATATGCAAAACAAGAGAAAAACCCTCTGTGAGACATAGAAATCCAGTGGTTTTTAAGTATCACTATGACTGAGTTTACATTCTTAAATACAAAACCGAAAAAAGAAGGCTTTCATTCACTGGGGCCAGGTGGAGGAGCTGCCAAGGGTAAGGCGCAGGAAGATGACATGCAGTGGCATGCCAAGGTGGCAGGGCGCACGGGCATCCAGTGAGAGGGCGGGGCAAAGAGGCAGACCAATAAATAGCACCACATACACTGGCCTGGCCTCTTTCACCTGAGACTGCAGCAACCGACGGTTTTCCCTCCCACCCACCCTATAATTCTGGTTATTGTTAAAATGTTTATGGTCCAGCTCGAAAGTTAAACATTGTATGTTGTATCTTGCTTGTTTGCTATTGTCACAGCTGGCGGGGGGAGTCAGTTTTTTTGGGGGAAATCCGGCCTGCGTCCTGGACTCCCATGATTGGGGCCTCCCAAGTTACACCAACATAAAAAAGAATAAGAGTGGGGCCAAAAGAATCTGGGGCCAATGAAGCCCAACTGCATGTCAAAAACCAGTTCATTATTAAAACATGGTTATCAGTCTATTATTAAAACATTATTATTAACCTGTTATTCTACCAACAGGATACTCTTCAGTTTACAAGAGAATTGAAAAAGGCAAGTCCCAAATGGGGAGTGCCTGGAAACTCATCTTATCTAATCGCTGTGCCATTATGTCAATGATAGAAGACTTGGAAATGTTTGTCTGGTTACTATCCTTTCTGTATGCAATGTATTAGCTTGATAGTTATTTTGCCACGTGTTAACAATGCATAAGATTTGGATATGTTTGACTGGTTGTTATGCTGTCTCTTTACAATGTAGTAGTTTGAATAGCAGACATGTTTGAAAAATTGTAAAATTGTAATATTGCATTAAAAGAATGTGTTTTCCCCCCTTATATTTGATGGTTTTGTATTTAATAATGTAGACTCAGTCCTTGTACTGATATTTAAAACCCTTCGGTAACTACCGCTGGATTACTGTATTTCTCACAGGGATTTTTTCCTTGTTGTTTGGCAACTAATTATGTCATGAGCAACGGCTGTTCTGATTGGCTCCCTTCACTTTCTCAGGCAAATAAAAGCCGGTAGGTACAGATAGGATGCATCAGCGTGCCTGTTTTGAAGTTGTATCTGCCAAAATGAACAGATCTTCCTGGTTGCAACTATTAAAACAGATAAGTGTGACTGTTATTTAATAATATAGTTGCATACACGCATATATCCTGAATATATAGCCACACATATGGGGAAGAGGGCAACACAGGATATTTCTGTGAGCACTATTTTTATATGAAAGAGTCAATATGTATCTTTTCAGCCTTATTATATGCATACTAGAATATGTGCCACTTTCAGATGAAACGGTAAACACACCTTTCAAGTGATCCTGCAAAGCATGTTCTCTCCATACATGTGGTGAAATGCAATGACTTGAAATGGGATTTTGCACTGTATGTATTACCTTGTGTGACCACTGACAGCTGCCTGAGGTTAACCCTGAGGGATTAAATTTCTCGCTGCTCCCGTGTACACATGAAGCACTTGATTTCTTGTCACAAGGCCTAGGCCTATGGCAATACATGTGCTTCCGGAGAATTGAATACTGCTGCGCTTGTGGACCATTTAAATCTCCAGAAGTAAAAGCACAGGCTCAGATTAGACAAGTAACAAGGTTAATCAGTTTGAATTAATGACTTTTGTTTTAATCTGGTTCCGAATAAAGCTGTGGCCAGGGGCCTTTGGCTTTACCTATATGTCAGTGTCAGGATGGTAGTTTCAGGGTAGCAGAAGAAGAGACGAGATGGCACTCTGCAGCAGATAATTGGTCTGATTGCAAAGTCATACAGGCGAGCAGCCATATCAAGCATCCATCTGGGAAGAAAAGTCCAAATTGCCCACCTCTGTGTGATTCACATGCAGAGTGTCTTTCTCTGAATAGATTTTAGCCCTAAGTGCTTTTCCAGATCATCGGTGAATTGAAGGCTTTCAAATGGTATAAATACAAGATACATGAGGCCTTGCAGTTTGAGGTTAAATTTTGTACTCTAAAAACAGCTTCTGATGCCTTCAGTACACAACTGTAATACTGCAAATAATCTGTAACCTAAGGATGCACTTCAAAGCACTTGGAGAGCTGCTTTTGAGGGCTGCTTTTAGCCTGCTTGCTTGGATGCCCCCCCTTTCCCCCCGCATTATAGGACCCATGCCAAAACAAAGCAGGTTTTAATTTTAAAAATCCCTATTCATATTCTGTAGCCCCCACCCCCCAAACTAGCTCAACTGACTATATGAAACACTCAGCACCACACACAATTTCCTTTATTTTAGAGGTATTTTAAGCAAAACTGTTGAGTCTTCCTCTATATTTGTATGAGTAAATGGCCTCTTTGGAGTTTGTTCCAAATTGCACCCGTATTTTGAATGATGGTTGATTACAGCTTCCTCATAGGTTTAAAGTTGGTTTTCATCTATCATTCCTTATGGAGGTTTTGCCCAAAAGCTCAGATTACTGGGAGCACAGGGAGGTGAATTGTTTGGGAACATCTTTGCTAGGAATGCTTGAACACCCACCAGTTCAGTTCTTTCCCTGGCTGCAAATGGAATTCTTAACGATTGTTTTGATCATTCACTGATGTTTGTGGGTTGCTCAGCAGGTTGTTTCATTGTATTCCTTATTAACCAGGCAATATAGTACTGCTGTTTTTCATGCATGTGTATTCTCTCACAATCCCATTGAATTCTAATGCCCTTCCACAATCCTGGGTGCACAAGTGCTCCATTCAGCAGGCAATGGTTTAAATAGGGTTCCCCAACATTTTGGAGCCTGTGGCCACCTTTGGAATTATGATATAGCATGCTGGGCACAGCCACAAACAAAAAAAGTTTGCTGCAGCTTACCTTCAGTCACACAGTGAAGCGTCTTGTGCTGTGGTGACAGCTGCTGCCAAACCCATGTTTTTAAAATCTGCAAACCCAATCAGATCTTAATAAACCAAACAGAACCCCTGCTTGGCCAACATCTCACCTCTGCCTGTCAATGTTCTAAAAATATTTGGTGCGCTCTGGGAAAAGTGTTGATGGGTACCATGGAGCCCATGGATATAATATTCACCCTTAAATAGATGAAGATATCACTCAAAAATCATATTAAAAAGTCATCAATAAATGCAACAGCTGAGAGAGAAGGAAATTGGGCTTCTGAAAGAGACCTGTATTAAGAGAAGACCATGTACCTTAGCTGTTGGAGATTTTAGTCAGAAAACATGGTTTTGGCTAAAGAATCTGGGCTCAGCTTAAGCTGAAAGCAATCTTACACGAATAGACAAACTGGGAAGAATATCTGGCAGAGTGATTTGGGTAGTGGACTGAGACTCCCAGTTAGGCCAAAGGAAAAGGGATATATCTTGTAGGGAGAGAAGAAGAATCCTTGCCCAGATAAACAGGGAAATTAGCTCTGAGGATTTCCCTGGTCTGGTGTGAAGCGATACTGCATTAGACACCTCAGGAGTCAGAGGAGAAAATGGTGTTTCGAAGTGACAGAAACTGGATACTGACAGAGGGCACTAGCTTTCAGAAAACCAGGAGACTTGATAGACAACATTGATAGACAAATGTTGTATTGGGGAACACAGAATGAATGCCTCTCTCTATTAAGAACTAAGAAACTAATAAGCTTCTCTACCACTCAATAGCCTGCATTTAAAAACTAAAGACTGTTCAACTATATATATTTTAATCTCAAAATTTTAATCATCTTATTCCACCTATAGAATCATAAAATAATAGAGTTGGTAGGGGCCTCCTGGGTCATCTAGTCCAACCCCCTGCACTGTGCAGGACACTCACAACCCTATTGTTCATCCTCTGTAACCTGCCACCTCCTTGAACCTTCACATAATCAGCCTCTCCATCGGATGACTATCCAGCCTCTGTTTAAAAATTTTCAAAGATGGAGAACACACAACTTCCCAAGGAAACCTGTTCCACTGAGAAACCACTCTGTAGGAATTTCTTCTAGATGTTTAAACAGAATTTCTTTTCAATTACTTTCATGCCATTGGTTCTGGTCCATCCCTCCAGGGCAAGAGAGAACAACTCTACTCCATCTTCTATGTGGCAGCCTTTTAAATACTTGAAGATGGTTATCAGATCCCCTCTCGGTCTTCTTCTCTCCAGGCTAAACAGACCATGCCCCCCCAACCTTTCCTCATACATCTTGGTCTCCAAACCCCTCACCATCTTTGTTGTCCTCCTCTGGACAAACTCCAGTTTGTCTACATCCCTCTTCAGCTGTGGTGCCCCAAACTGAACACAGTACTCCAAGTGAGGCCAAACCAGAGCAGAGTATCACCCATGATCAGAATATGATATTCCGTTTGATACAGACCAAAATTTCATTTGCCTTTTTAGCCCCCCCCCCGAGTCACACTGTTGACTCATGTTCAATGTATGGTCTATTAAGACTCTTAGATCCTTTTCGCACATACTTCTCCCAAGACAAGTCTCCCCCATCCTATATTGGTGTTTATGGTTTTTCCTGCCTAAATGCAGAATTTTACATGTGTCCATATTGAATTTCATTTTATTCAGTTTAGCCCACTTCTTGAGCCTATCAAGATCATCCTGTATTCTGATACTGTCTTCTGTTGTGTTTGCTACCCCTCCCAGTTTAATATCATCTGCAAATTTAATATGTATCCCTTCTAATCCCTCATCCAAATAATTTATACATATATTGAACAACATAGGCCCCAGGACAGATCCCTGGGGCATTCCACTTGTCACTTTTTTCCAAGAGGATGCTGAACCATTAACAAGTAGCCTTTGGATACGATCTGTCAACCTGAACTTTCCCAGTGTGTTAAATATTTTTTAATATTTTATTTGACTTTAACTATGTCTCAGATGCCATTCTGAGGGAGTTTTTCTAAAGAGGTCTTCCTTGATATTCCAGTTAAAAGCCAAATTATCTTTCAGTAGCATGGTGGGACAGCCTGGTTTATAACCATAAATAAAGAAAACACATTATTTGGTCACCTCAGACTAAGAGGGAACATAATTTTTGGAAGAAACATTTGCCCCAGTGTGGAAGGGGCTATCATCCTTATCTGTACACCGCCCGTGGCGCCGCGGGCGCCACGGACTAAATAAAACAGTAAGGGGTTCTGGGGCGGGATGTGTCCGGGATGAGGAAGGGTCCGGATTGGACCCTTCCTCATGACAGACAACCGGAGGGACCAAACGGCAGGCGCAAAGCGCCTGCCGATTGGTCCCTCCGATTCCCAGCCCCAGCAACTGCGAGCCGCGCTCAGCGCGGCTCGCAGTTGCTCCCGGCCTGACGTGGTGAGAGGCGCGAAGCGTCTCTCACCGCGTCAGGCCGGCCCCAAGGAAGCCCCCGCCGCAAACACAACACAAGACTCCAGCCGCCGAGAAGCAGCAGAAAAAAAAAAACACCCCCGGAGGAGCCTTTCGCCGCTAGCGCGACGAGAGGCAGCAGAAAAAAAAACCCCTGTCGGAGCTCCAAGCCGCCGCGCCGACGAGAGGCAGCAGAAAAAAAAAAACACCCCCGGAGGAGCCTTTCGCCGCTAGCGCGACGAGAGCCAGCAGAAAAAAAAACCCCTGTAGGAGCTCCAAGCCGCCGCGCCGACGAGAGCTAGCAGAAAAAAAAAAACCCTGCAGGAGCCTTTCACAGCTCCAAGCAGCAGAAAAAAAACCCCGGAAGGAGCCTTTCACAGCTCCAAGCAGCAGAAAAAAAAACCCTGTAGGAGCCTTTCGCAGATCCAAGCAGCAGAAAACAAAACCCTGAAGGAGCCTTTCCCAGCTCCAAGCAGCAGGAAAAAAAACCCCTGTAGGAGCTCCAAGCCGGCACGCCCACGAGAGCTAGCAGAAAAAAAAAACCCTGCAGGAGCCTTTCACAGATCCAAGCAGCAGAACAAAAAACCCTGTAGGAGCCTTTCGAAGATCCAAGCAGCAGAAAACAAAACCCTGAAGGAGCCTTTCCCAGCTCCAAGCAGCAGCTCCCTGTAGGAGCTCCAAGCCGGCACGCCCACGAGAGCTAGCAGAAAAAAAAAACCCTGCAGGAGCCTTTCACAGATCCAAGCAGCAGAAAAAAAAACCCTGTAGGAGCCTTTCGCAGATCCAAGCAGCAGAAAACAAAACCCTGAAGGAGCCTTTCCCAGCTCCAAGCAGCAGGAAAAAAACCCCTGTAGGAGCTCCAAGCCGGCACGCCCACGAGAGCTAGCAGAAAAAAAAAACCCTGCAGGAGCCTTTCACAGATCCAAGCAGCAGAAAAAAAACCCCGGAAGGAGCCTTTCGCAGATCCAAGCAGCAGAAAACAAAACCCTGAAGGAGCCTTTCCCAGCTCCAAGCAGCAGCTCCCTGTAGGAGCTCCAAGCCGGCACGCCCACGAGAGCTAGCAGAAAAAAAAAACCCTGCAGGAGCCTTTCACAGATCCAAGCAGCAGAAAAAAAAACCCCGGAAGGAGCCTTTCCCAGATCCAAGCAGCAGAAAACAAAACCCTGTAGGAGCCTTTCCCAGCTCCAAGCAGCAGAAAACAAAAAAACCCTGTCGGAGCCTTTCACAGCTCCACGCAGCAGAAAAAAAAACACCTCCTGGTGTCCCCTGGGTCCTAGCGCCCATTGCATTCCTGGTTGCAATGGGCTTTCTTGCTAGTATTTCAATAAAATAATACCCTTCAGTATTCATCAAAGAATTGATGCTAATGGCTGCCAATTACTTTGAATCAGCAACACCTTTACACATGTGCATCCAAAATGCAAATAGGTTCACTAGGTATTCACAGAGACTCAGCACAACCCAAACATACCAAATTATCTGCTCACATCTGGTCATCACCATCAAACATGGTGAGTAGGACAATTTGACAGTGTTCATGAGAAAATGCATAGCATCCCCACCTGTTCCATCTCTCTGCTGTGTCTCTCTTCTTCCAGTCCAAATGAGCTCTGACAGGACTGCTCTGTGAGAACAGCACTGTCAGGGCTATGATGAGCCCAAGGTCACCCAGCTGGCTGCAGGTGGACAAGTGGGTAATCAAATCCAGCTCGCCAGATTAGAAGCTGCCACTCTCACACTAGACCACATATTCACACAAAAGCGCACACCTTGAATAAATCTTTGTTGGTCTTAATGGTGCTACTGGATTCAAATTTTGTTGTACCACATATATTGTAAAACTTCAGTCAATACATATCTTAAGGAAAAAATAAGAAAATGCTTCTAATGATTTGACACAGTGATTGCCATTTTTAAGTATTCTCTGTATGTCTAATTTTGATTCATTGTTCTTATGTAATTACAGGTATTTAAAGCCCAATGGAATACTGAAAGTAATCTTTCTTAGTTTCTTTTTCATAAAATTTGCCCATATAAAACAGGAAGTATTAAAAAGTGTTGGTTAAAAGAGTCATTCACCAATTAATTAGGGGGTACTTTAAACTGAGTAAGCCTTTAGTAGCTTAATTGCACAGACTCATTCAAGCTTGAAGTCCAAAGAGATGGCTGAACGTGAGTTTTCATTCCGATATGTGCTGGGATGATGAGAACTAGCATGGCTCCCCCAGTTAAAGGTTCCACCTGGGCCCTCCATATGACCCTGCTACAAATTAAATATCATAATGAAAAAAAATCACTTGGACTGCTATTACTATAAATCTATAGTCATATAATAATCACCCTGTCTGTCCACCTTTTTTTGTTAGGTGCTGCTCCCTCTAGTCTTTCCAAGGGATCTCATTTGGAACCCACCTTCTAAAACACACACTTGCTGAGGCCACCACTCTCAGCTTTTGCCCAGTTCTAAATCAAGAGTTCAGTCCCATGTGTGTCAGAAAAAGCTTACAGATTTTTCTTTGCCACCCAGCAAGCATTTTGATGATGATGATGATGATTATATTTATTACCCACTACTCTCGACAAGCTGGCTTACGGCAGGTTACAAGATTAAAGGAAAAAAACAGAACAGAACAGAACAGAACAGAACAATAAAACCCCATTAAAACAACAACCAATAGAAAAAAGGTCAACATGGTGGAAAACCTATCCTTTCTCATAATGGAATGTCTGCCACCAGGTGGCAGAGGGCTATGTCAACAACATCCTCAAGAGGGTAGAAGGATGATATGCTTTCCGGGGTGGGGCAATCAGATCTTACACCAGCACTGGCCTCAACCATAGACCTGAAGGAAGAGCTCCATCTTGCAGGCCCTGCAGAAAGCCATCAGCTCCCACGGGAAATACATAAGTGCATTTCTCACAATAATTTGACCACAGAGGAAGACCCCCTCGGGGTTGAAACACATTTCTGTTGGTCTAGTTCATGTGCAGTTAGAAAGGTGTTGTTTTTAAATTATGATTATACTTTTAATATGTTGAATTAGTGCACTTTAATTTGTAAAATTAAAAAATATATATTTTTGCAGCTCAACCTTTGGTTTCCTAAGCCTTGACTGATCCACCTGGGGAGACGTCCAGCCAAAGCCTATATTAGAAGATGGTGGCTCCCTATTGCTCAGGCCCCATGTTTGATGGCTTTTGGGAGGCAGCATCTGCCATGACAGGCTGGAAGAGGAGCCAGTGCACTGCCTCCAACCCTCTTGTCAGAGCTGCCCTTGTTCCCTGAGTGGGAGCCACATTGCAGAGCATTCATCCTGGCAGTGCCAGGAGCTTTGAGAAGATAGGCCAGCAGATAAGCCTTGGCAGGAGGAGGCTGCCATCCGAATGCAGGGCTGCTGCAGGTGTGCTGAGGATGACACCTGTTACCAAGGGGAATGTGGAGTCCTGCTACACCATCCATGCTGGCAACCTTCCCTCCCAACATGGACCCAGCCAACAAAATTCCCTTTCTAGAGGACCCAGTATGACTGGACATTTGCAGGCTACAGCCAGGTGGGCATGGGGATTGTGTCCTGTGTCTGCTTGGTGCCAGTGCTTGCCATGGAACTGCTGGCCCACCTCACTTAGCGAGCTCTTTCCCAGTATCACTGCCAAGCAGAACAGGATTCCAGTGCCCCCTGACAGTAGTCCAGATGGGCCAGTACTCTGGGAACAAAGGAGAAACCTGCAAAGATCTTTCTGTACAGTATTGCTGCCTCTGGCTCTCTCCTGCATTCTTTTTTTTTTTTTGGGGGGGGGGGGGTTGGAGGGTACATTAATATGTCTATGCTAGGTTGATAGACTTCACCCAAACTCATACATAAAAGGAAACTTTAAATGCCTAGCAGTACCGAAGACAGAAAAAGCACTTAGCGGAAAACAAAATGGCTACGACAGTAAATGCACCTGGAAATAGCTTTCTTTACAATTTCAAAAAATGCCCAGTGCAAAACTGACCAATCAAAAGAGACCAAAACAGCTCAAACAAAGATCAGTGGTGCAGTATCTACTGTTTCTTATTGGAGAGCAAAACACATACTCTACGATTCCCAAGAAAAAACTGGATTTTTTTTAAAGGTGCAGAGTGCAGGCACAGGATTTGGATGTAAAGAATACCAACTCAAATTCAGTGATAATTGAAAATAAGCCATGAGTGCAGAAGGAACCTACATGTGACAATATGTGCATGATGAAATGCTTATGCTGATTCTGTGCTTGCCTACGCATGATTGCCAGCTTTTGAACACATTCGAGTTTACATGGGAAGGAAGTGTACACTTATAGTCTCCTTCCTTACTGTGGACAGTGTTTGAAAAAGCATGTGGCCGGGCCAGTGTGCCTATGCCATCCCCATCATATGCCATAATTTCAGCACATATAACATCATGTAGAGGGCTAGTGTGATATGGTGCTTGGAGTGACAGATTAGGGCTGGGAAGATCTGAGTTCAAATCACTGCTCTGTCATGAACTGTCTTTTAATATTTATTTGCTTACCTCACAGGGTTGATAAATGAAGATAAAACAAAAAAAAAAAACCCTGTATGTCACCTCCAGTTGCTTAGATGAAGGGTGGAATAGCCATTTGATTAATAGACTTTTGGTGCGAATGGTAGGAATTAGATTACAATGACCGTAGAAGATGGGGAAACATCCACACATTGCTCTCCACAGAGTGTTATTCTGGAAACCTCCAACAGCTGCAGCTGTTTAGGATTGGAATCATGCTGACAGAGAAATGAAGCAGGTCAGTTATGGCTGATAGACTAGAGGGAAAGATAGGATAGAAAAACGCTGAATTAGGAGGCGTGCAAAACGAAGCAAGGAACAAAATGGAGACTACAGTGCCAGCTAGCACAAGTTGAAGACTTAGGATGAAAAAGAAGAAACCAAACGGTATTAATCGAAGTTCAATACCTCAAGGGACAAATGATTCTCATGCTTGAAAGAGATTTAACTCTCCCCAAACAGTAATCTCACTCCTGCACAGCTAATGAAAATAAGAGCCAGCTATCAGCCTGGCAGAAGTAGTTTCCATCTTTGGCGCTCTGCAGCCACTCAGAAACTGGAAACTTTAATTCTGCAGGCCTCCTGTAACTATATTATGCAAGTTTCACATTTGGATGTTAACCTTTAAACCAAGAGGGATTTTTAAAGGGACTATTTTTGAATGCTCCTGTTCACGGCTATTTTTCTTCCGCAGACATGGAGGCTAAATTGCTGCTTAAAGATCTTGTAGGTTTTTCTTGGCATAATTTGAATGTGTATATATGGAGCCACCTTTTTAAAAAAAAATCCCCCTTGGAGTATCAGATGGTATTTATTCTGATATGGAAATCTGCAGGAAGCTAACTTCTAAATTCGTTGTTATTTTTAGGAAGTATTTCTAGCATTTAACATTTTTTTCCTTTAACACCACCAGGGCCATAAGTACTGTTTGGAATGCAAACTGCAGGACAATTTGCTCAGAACTGGAATGTGGAGGGGGGAAGAGCACAGAAACAGTTGTGGCACAAGGAATTAAGGCTGGGGAAACAGACCTTCATTTCTCACTTATGGTATGTATTTATGAAGCTTTAGTTCAGAATTCTGTTGCCATGTTGCCCTTCATGATAGCAGCATAAGGTTACCAACCTCCAGGTGGGGGCTGGAGTTCTCTCGGGAATACAAATGACAAAGATTGGTTCCCTTGGAGGAAATGACAGCTTCAAAGTGTCAGCTATATAGCTTCATTTCCCAGCTGAGGTCCTCCCCCTTTCCAAACTCCTCCTTCCCAAGATTATAATTGATAAACCAGTAGGGTATGTACATAGCTGGTAACCTGAAATGTACAGGTTGCCCTGGATGTAAAACCCATGTGGAGTAGCTGCTGTCATGGCTCCTTTTCATGGATATCTGTTTTTGAAGGACTTGGATGATGCTCCCCTGTCCATTTCCCTTCCCCAGAAGCAAGATTTTTCCTCCATTTTTCTTTCTCTTTCTGACTGAACTCCCTTAGCAGCTTCTTTTCTTCTTTCTCTGTCTATTCCACCCTGTCTCAGTATGATATTTTACTGCTAGCTCAGCCCAGGAACCTGAGGGAAGGGTCGTGATTGCCCTTTAACACAAACTACTGAAAATGGCAATTAAGTTGTTTTGAATTTCAACATTGACAAAATATTGTATTCAGTGCAGGGGGGGGGGGGAGGTCTGGTTTAAATTTTATGACCACTCCTCTTGGGGAACTGGCTTGGGGCAGTTTACAACATTCTATAAAACATAACATGAATAATCTTATATAATGAATAAACAATTGCCTATTTAAAACAGTTAAGCATTTCAATTTCATTATGATCTATGAACCTTGTCTTCAGTGCTTCACCCATTCCGTGGGGTGGGGGTGGGTGTCTTGTAGGAAGGGGTCAACTTGATGTTCCTCTGCAGTTCATTGGCCCCAACCAAATTGCCTGGTGGAAGAGTTCCATCATGCAGGTCCTTCAGAACTGAGCATGCTCTCAAGCATGCTTACAGCTCTTCCAGGAACTTGTTCCACCAAATGGGAGTCATGACCGAAATGCCCCTGGCCCTGGTTGAGGCCAAACATATCTCTCCATATCATGCCTGCCTCTTTGGCACTTTAGAATGTGATTATTACCAAGCTTGAAGACCAAGAAGAATCTAACAAGGCCCATTGATAAGCAGACTGTCTGGAGAAAAGGATGGCAGTGGCAGCAGCAACTTGAAAGGATGCTGAAGCAGAAGTGGTAAAGCCAAGCTGTGGCATGCTGCAGAGGAGAGCAGGGCACTTGGCTAGCCTGAGGAATGCACCTGGGAGGTGGGAAAGGAAAGTGCTGGCAGAGTTCAAATATGCACGAAATCAGAGCACCAAGCCACTTAAAAGAGGATGAAGGATATTCCAGGATAAAGGAATCCATTTGCATGACACTCTCAGCCAAAAAGACGTTGCCTGTCAAGGACCCAAATGACAACAGCTGCTCGAGAAAGTGCAGCACACTCTCTGAGTTTGCGTTAGGAGGGCACAATTTTCCTGGATGGGCTGCTATAAGAGTGGTGTGTGCTTTCAATAATTAGTATCCTGGACAACTCCAAGATGATTGTTGACACAGCTGTTGTTGTTTAAGGTAGCAGACACATCAATGGCCAGGCAGTAGGTATTGATTTGTGCAGTGACATCCTTCTCCCTGTGTCATCTGAGTGAAAGAAGCCCCCAAATTAACCAATAATAAAGTGTTAGAAGTTGTAGTAGCTGCCTCTTGGGACTTGTTCTGGTCGAGGGTAGATACCCCTCCTTTCTGCACAGCCATCAATCCACTTGGAAGAGACTGAGTGTGGTTCAGAATTGACCAAAACCAATACAAGTCCAAGAGACAGCTCCTTGCATTTCCTGTGTATTGCATCTGCAGTATTTGTGGGAAACAAATATTCTTGAAAGTATATTGGAGTTATCTGTTTTAAATGCATCTGAAATTGTAACAGGTCAAGAATGCAGAGTGTTCTGTGAATCACAGCCTTGTTGGAATTAACGTCAGATACACTTGCAGCCATATTAGTTTAAGTTCTTCTGCACACTGGATACTAGTTATGTCATGCTGACAGTATGGAACAAAGAGCATTATTAATGCCAACAGGCTAAAACTATAAATACTTAATATAAAAATGCTGATTAGAACACTGATAGGAACTGAACTCATGTGCAGTGTTACTCTGTCTGCCTAGTGGGTTGGGCATTAACTTCAGTTGACCTTAATGTAAATTTTTATAGGTAGCCCTAAAATGGTAGTGATGTAGAAAACATTTCTGTGGCTCTTCATAAGTAGCTTTAGATGTGAAAATATTAACTTATACTGTTATAGAACAACATGAAGATAATACATTTTTAAAAATAACAGTTCAGTAATTGTATTCACTAGGGTCAAGAGTTATTTCAACAGAGTTCTTTTCCAACTTGAACATCTAATTGTGTCAAAGGCATTTACTTTGTTGTTGGGAGCATAGGGTGACATACTAGAAATTTAAGAGTGTTTTAAAGGTATGACCGAAGTTTAAGACATAATGGAAGTAAGTAGATTTTCATGTTAAGTGTTTTTGTTTAAGAATACAGTATCAAGTTAAATGTTTGATGTACAAATAAAAGCTAAAATGCAGGCCAACATATTCTGTTTATTTCCTAAAGACAATGCCAGCAGCGATCTATTCAACATCACAACAAGTTCATAAGGTTCTTTCTAGCTGAGAAATAGAGTTCATTCATTGATATTTATTTTAAAAGAAATGCATTGTAAAAGAATTGCTTTGAATTACAGAATGTAGAGATCCTTTAATATTTCCGATGAATAACATAGATATGTTATATGAAAAGTCACTGAGGGTTGATCAATAATTAAATTGTATCTTCATGAGTTGAACTGGTTTGCAGATGGAATTCTCCAAGTGATCTTTAAATTGAGGATAGGTTAAAAAGACTCTGGAATGTATTATTTATGATTTATCAGATCAATTTAGTTAAACTTCAGAATGGACGAGAAGATCACAATACTCCGAGAAATTATATTACAATTTGAAAGTAAATTAATCAATATTTGAATCAGGACTCAAGCATAATTTCTCTGCATCTGCTATAAACATAACATGAGCCTTCATGATCCTACCCCGTAACACAATGTTATGCATCATGAAGAAAAAAAAATCTGAAATTACATAATCATATTTATCCAGAGAGAAGATAAATGAAACATGACACCCCCTCAAAAAAAGTTGTACACAATTTTTAAAAATTACTGTACATAGTTGTAACTTGCATACAAATTTAAGACAGTGGCAAATGTGTGTATGGGTGGGGTGGGAAACTAGTTTTCAGGTAAAAGAGGTAACTAGACTGTATCATAGCATGGGTTCACAGGCTTGGCCACAGTGACTCCCAAGTATTGGCTGAGATTGCTCAGCCATGAGCCCAGATGACTAACACAGTTGCCTCTACTGTGCCAACTGCTACAGCCAACAAATCAGACAAAGAGTATGAAAGGCAAGAAAAAGTGGAGGTGGATTGTATTTCTGTATGTATGCAATGGTTGCTCCCTCTTGTTAAACCCTAAACCCCCTTAGCATGATAACCCAGTACCAATTCCTCCACCCACCCACTTTTTCTATGTACTGCTCAGCAGGGACAAAGAGAAATCTCCTCCCCTGGCTTTCAAAGCAGTCTCACCTTCATTCTCCCTTGGCAGAACAGCCACAATCTCCCAAAAGACACTAATTCAAACCATTGGTCCACAATCCCCCTTACAATAATGATCATCAAAATCCTGTCAATAGGCTCCAAGCAGAAACTCAAAACCTTTGGTC
The DNA here is from genome assembly GCF_049243985.1 of Paroedura picta. NCBI lineage: Eukaryota > Metazoa > Chordata > Lepidosauria > Squamata > Gekkonidae > Paroedura > Paroedura picta. Next base: position 29,686,480 of record NC_135377.1, on the reverse strand, counting down.
TGACACTGGACTCAAATTCCGACTCATATCTCATATTTGTCTCATATTCCTGCATAGTGCAGGGGCCTGGACTAGATGATCCTGAAGGTCCCTTCCAACTCTATGATTCTGTGATCTGCTTGTAGCGCTTGTATTTGCATGCTTATTTACAGCAATTCACAGATCTTGATTAAAACCTTAATCCAGTCTCATATATTATCACCCAGTCTCATTTCTTATGCATCTTCATTCTAGTCAGCCCTTCCTGGCAATTAACAACCCTCTCTGTACCTAGGTGTAATGACTGAGGATATTCTGTTTCACAGTATTGTGTGCACTGCATGGACATGAAAGCTTATACTATGAATGCGACTTTGTTGCCACTGGACTCAACTTTGTTTAAAAAAAACAACTGTCTTTCTTAGCAATCAGCAGAAAAGCCTGCATAGTAGAGGCATGGTCATAATATAGGAGGTAAAATGAATGAATGAATCCTTCAGATTAGCTGCTTCAACAATCCAATAAAATGTTGTGTCTTCCTTGTCTCCAGGGGCCCAAGGCAAACTGATCCCTTCAAGTCCAGGTCTCCCTGATCCTAATCAGACACTTGAACCGCCTAAACACCTCTTTGATTACAATCAGCATCACAGCCCATCCACTAATTGGCTGCCTGATCAACACCAGTGAAAAGGAAGCCTGTTGGATTTGGATGCTTATAGGATCCCATGTTCCTGTCTGCCATTTCCAGATGTGTAGATATTATCTTCTTCGATGGTAGCTACCTAATTTTAGAAAAGAGCGGGAAATGGGGGATGGAAGGGGGGAAAGCATTATAATAAGCAAACAAAGAAGCATTTTACAAACTTTTCTGGCAGTCAAGGATGTACATTCTTCAATATATTTTCATGCAGAGGTAGGCTTTTTTTCCCCTTTAAAGATCTTTGGAACTTCTTGAAAAACTTAATAGAAAATTATATCTTCATTTAAAAATGAATTGGTCAAAAAATCTACAGTCTGTCTCTTACTATCAAGAGTGGGAGGTTTTGGGAATGACCTTTAGAAAGCTTATTGGATTTCTATGGAATTTGACTACTACATTGGCATATACTCTACAAGCCTTTGTAGAGACAAAAACATATTTCTTGCAGTTTCTACTTGACTGCCTGGTAGATGCTAAATCAGTATCATATCAGAAAGAGACCATGGGTAGGAAGCATTACATGCCTAAAACCATACCTCGTTTCTGTAAGCTGTCTGAAAGAAATGTGCCACCAGGGGAGGCGATACGATCAAATAATCATTTTAAAATGACCATTTGGTTGATTTAGAAGATCTCAGCTGTAACCATCTCATGTTCCTTTATTCACTTCACATACAAGTCCTGTTCATAAACTCCACTCCCCATCTCTCAAATACATTTTGTTTAGAGATGACTGAGTTGTTGTGCCCCTGTTCTTTGAGCCTCTGCCAGAGACCACTTAGAGCCTGCATACATACAAGGAGTCACAGAAGGTTCAGCTCAGTCCTCTGAGTTTGAGATGAAATCAGCAGGAAGGATCCATCTAGAAACTGGATGTTAATTGTATGAAGTTTCAAACATATTTCTGGAGTTAAGGAAAAACCCACTGGAGTTCTTGCATGTTGCTTCTTCATTCCCAACATTTATAACCAAGCAAGGAGTTCAGGGTAGCATACCCTGATGAACCCTGTGAGGTGGGGCAGGCTGAGAGCATTATTGCCCTAAATTTAGTGTAGGCATCATGTGCCCAGTGGACACTAGAACCCAGATCTCCCTAATCCAATGTCTAACTGCTGCACCACACTTTTTATAATCTCTCTCTCTTTGACTGCTGTGGTGTTGTCCATTTCTCTTAGCCAGAAGAATTATGCTCTCAAACATTCTTCTTTGAGTAGAATGCCTGGCTCAGTTTGTTGCAAATTTGCTGAAGTGCTTAACTTAGTAAAAGAAAGCAAGTTTACCATGCTAGTGCACAAATTATATGAATGCGTATTTTCCCCAAAGGCAGAAAATTGCAGATATTGCTGAGCAATTGTTGATTATGTAGCTTTTGGAGGGTGGGTGTAGGGGGAGAAGCCCTTGTTCCTTTCCTTAGTATGATGTTCTTTGATTTCTTTAGATGCCCTGTTGTATTCTGAAAGTGAAGCCACATGCCTGCAGTGGTAACGACTAATATGGGCTGTATCTTCCATTGCTGGCAGTGTACAAAAATCAATACATAAAACTTATGAGCATTCACTCTGCCCAATTTAATAGAAAATATGTCCTACTTCTACCACTTTTGCAGCCTTGTTTGAGCATCTAGGGCATCAAAGTCTGGATATACCTTTTATTGAATCATATCTTCGACAGTGTCTTCATATATTTTTCAGGGTGTATGTGTGTGAAGTTCCACACTGAGATAAACAGAGAAGAGCATATAATGTCAATGTTTTGACTGTTAAAACACTAGTGGAATATGTGGGCAGGTACCTGTGTGAACACTGAGCAGCTGTGTTTCTTTCTGAAAGGGGCATTAATTCCTAATATGAAGCCAGTTTATATCTTTCTCTATCAGCTCCATGGAACTCAGTGACAATGTAATTGGCCCAGCTTGCAATAAAGACAATACTACATTGTTAATACAGACAACAGCTTTTAAGAGATCCTATCAATGCATATTACTTATTTTACTTTCTATTAAAATAGGTCAATGGTGCAAAGATTTTATCAGAGTTATTTCTCCCTCATTTTCTGGTTGCATTTTTTACCAGTGATAATATTTAACAACACATCCCATTTTTTTTTGTCAGTAACTTTAATTTGGGTCTGTTTAAAAATTAATGGGCATTCTGGCCCCAAAGTCTATAAGAGTTGGACTCAAAATAGCTGTCATTCTGGAGAACTACACAGAGGAACTTCAGTAGAACAATGAATTCCTGCCCCTGATTGTTCCAACATAGTACGATAACTGTCACCATAATTAACATGTCTGCAGCACTTGGAGTGTTCAAAGTGTTTCATGTGCATTGTTCCCTAATCCTTTCAACAGCCTCATAGGCCAGTTTTATTATCTCCATATTACTGACTACATGTGGGTGTATGGGGTGAATCAGAAAAAAAAATGGACTTGACCAAAGCCATTTAATGAGTTTGTGGCAGAAATAGCATTTAACCTGGGTATCCTTTAGATTTCTTTCTCTTTTCAGTGACATTATACCAGCTCAGGTTGCATGAGCCTTTGGACCTTGCTGCTTCTCTCAATCTGTCTGAATCTGTTATTATAATGTCATCATTGTAATAATGGTGCAGTGCTTAGGAGTGATAGCTTCTAATATGATGCAGCCTACATGCAGCCAGCTGAGTGACCCTGGTCTAGTCACAGTCCTGTTAGAGCTGTTCTTGCAGAACTGTAAGAGCTCTCTCAGTCTCACCTATCTCGCAGGGTATCTGTTGTGGGGAGAAGAACAGAACACAATTGTAAGCTGCTTTGAGACTCCTTTGGATAGTGAAAAGTGGGGCTTAAAAATAACTTTCCTTCATTATTGCATCATTGATAGTCTTCTGAAATGAGAATATTAATTTGTAATTCACATGCGCACTACAAGAAATAAAATATGCAAAAACTCCTGTGTGCCCCACTGCCATAGAAAACTGTGTATTCTCTCTCTGCATTAGATGCTGCCCAGGCTTTCCATTCTACTAGAGCCAGTGAGTAATTCTCTCATGTCCTGCATAGGTTTCTACTGATCTTTCAGTCGCTCCTAGACACACAGCAGAATTACCTACTCATATGGAAGGCTACCCATTGTGTGTCTGCATGAGTTCCCTGCTCAGAACATATCTCCTTCTAATCAGGACAGGAGGACTCATGCAGAGATGCATGCCAGTTTTGTCTGATGGCAAGTAAGCCTTTCAAAGAGAGAGAATGAAGTGTGACTCCAGTTTTAATTTGGAAGAGATGTGTGGTAGAAACAGAAGTTTGGGAAATACTGGTCTAGAGTGGAAGGGATATTTTCCATTAAGAGATTAATCTGATTGTCATCCCTGGATTTTTGTGTATGTATCTCAGGAATGCTTTCTAAGTTATTCCGGATTGAGTTCCTAAATTAAAAATATGCATGCATAATATCGCTTATGAAAGGTGCAAGCCCACCACTATCTCCATTCCAGGTAGCCAGCAGAGAAGTTTTAGGAAGAGGGACTTTCCTGGTTGTTCTGAGTTTTCAGTATTAATATCTTAAAATTGGCTTTAAACTAAGTTTTGACTAGCAGAGTGGCATCCGGCCAATAAGACATGACACACTTATTTGTTGGCAAATACCAGGCCACAACTTTATTGATAATTCCCCTCACTGTAAACGAGCGTTGGCACAACACGAAAAATGAGCAACATCTCCCATTGCAGCCATCCGGCTGCGACTCACCTGGGCTCTAGATGCTAAGGGGATCTGTCTCTTCCCAGGAAAGAAAGCAGCTCCCTGCATCTGGAGACCTCAGGCCAGGGGACATGAGGGCTGATGGGTGCCCACCTCATTCAGCCTCAGCCTGTGCCTGGCAGAGACTCTGGTCTGCCCAGCCGGGTTAGATGTTTTCCCCTTAATGCCGGTCTTTTAATAGACCCCTCATCCTCAGGGATCCAGTACGCAGTACGCAAGGATCCAGTACGCAGGGATCCAGTACCCTGACAATGTCATTTTGGTGCCCTTAATCCACAGCTGTGATGACATTAAACAATTGGAAACCAGAACACAAAGTAAACCCACCAAACAACATGGGCAGGCGGGAGAGGAATTGTTCTGGTGGCAGGAACATGGTGGAGAGGCCCAACCACCGCAATTGGCACCTTTTATAGGTGCTCATGCCCCACATGCCACAGCCTTGCTGTGCACGCCAGCCAAGCACACATGAAGCCGGGCGAGGTGGACATTACCTCTTTAGGCTGGCTGGGCCACGTGCTGCGTCAACCCGCGACCATTTCAAAACAATGGCTGCTTTTTATTATGGCATTTTATTATTGCTAAGTACCTTAATCCCACTTGTGTGCTGGCCTCCCCAGTAAAGGGGGGCCCTATAAGGGGCTGTATGGATGCTGAGCTAAGGGAAGCTCACATTTCCAGGTGGAAGATGGAGCCTGACAGAGGCAGATGCCCAGGGGGCTCACATCCAGTATCCACCTCCCACGGGTCATCAGACCATGGTGTTATGGGCATTCAGGCCTGGTTAGCCTGGAAGCCCAGCATGAGGATGCCTGCTGACAGGGGCTACCTTGTGGCTGGCATTTTTACACCTTGCTCATTGGAAAATAAAGGCCGTAGCCATTTTAATGCCAAAATAGGAGTTGTCTAAGATGCGACAAATACCCCCATGCAAGAGTAAGTAGTAGCAATGAATTGCACCTACCAGAGGTTCCCCACCTGCCCGTACCTATCAGGAGTAATTGCCCATAGTGAGGATCAAGTGGATTATCTTCTGCTTCCCAATTCTAGTTACTGTCATAAATCTTAAATCATCTAACTACTCAAATATCAAACTGTGGAATAACACCGCTCTCAAGGTACCACTGAAATATAAAGGTATCCCCTGTGCAAGCACCGAGTCATGTCTGACCCTTGGGGTGACGCCCTCCAGCGTTTTCATGGCAGACTCAATACGGGGTGGTTTGCCAGTGCCTTCCCCAGTCATTACCGTTTACCCCCCAGCAAGCTGGGTACTCATTTTACCGACCTCGGAAGGATGGAAGGCTGAGTCAACCTTGAGCCGGCTGCTGGGATTGAACTCCCAGCCTCATGGGCAAAGCTGTCAGACGGCTGCCTTACCACTCTGCGCCACAAGAGGCTCTATCCCTCTATCTATACCACTGAAATATAGTAATGCATTATATTTTCCATCCAGGAACTAATGAGTTAAAAAAACACACCCTCAAGAGTTAACTGGCATTGAAATTAAGCCTCTGGATTTCCATGGTCACAAGCCATGCAGGTCCTCCAGTACCCCTGAACTGAATGAGGACTGAAGTTTCTGTACGGTACAACTCAACTCAACCACCAGCCAAATAGAGACAAAGCCACCTAAAAGAACTAACGTGCAATGAAAACTGTGAAGTGTTCAGACTACTTCTGTCTTACATTCCAGTTGCCTTACACTTTGTCTCTGAGTTGCATGTATCTCTTGAATGCATTTTCCTTTTATTTGCTGACCTTCTGGCTGTCCACTTTCTTAGCAGTTATCCTTAGCAGTCATTCCTACAGCCAACAGAAGGCGTAGTTACCTTATGCATGGTCCTCCCTGCTCAAACTCCTACTTTGATTTCCCACCTTTGTGTCACCCCTCAAAGAGGAAAAGGAGCCGGAAGAGGAGGAGGAGCAGGAGGAGGCTAACCTGTCCCCTGAACTAAATGAGCTGATAAAAATTATTCTTCAAGGAGACTAGGTACAACATCCAAGATGCCACAGGGGAAAAAATTACTGTTCATTACTGAAATTTATTCATCACATTTGGAAGCTGTCAAGATTTAAGTAAAATACCTGAGATGTCCTGGGAAGGTGTTGATGCATGAGAAAAAGGTGAAAACTCTCTTTCCCAAGTAAATAATAAGAGAACAAGAAAAGCTCAGCGCTGCAGTTGCCAAGATCATCAAGTGTCGGATTCTTACAGGCATGAGCAATGTCAAAGTTGCCAACTCAAAGCAGCATCTGACTGAATCCACAAGAACATAATCATCCTGGAGTGAGTTGTGTTATATGCTGATTCCATGCATGAGTTATTCAGAGAAGAAATTAGAGGCAGCCCTGAAATGCTTTATAATTGATTTAGGCAACTTTGAAAAGCAGTTCCAAAACCTACTGAGGTGTTACATTGTTTTCATGCTTAATGCATTATTTTAGAAGACTGAAGCTACTTCAAGACTGGAAATGCAAATGTAAGCATCAAATAATTCACATGAAAAGAATATTTTGGCTTCTGCTGATGTCACTTGTGGGCCCAGTGTGAATCTGATGTTTCAAAGCATTCAAACTACTGTTCAAGCTACTGTTCTTGATGAGTTCGAGTTGCTCATATATCCAAATAGTTCTCACTCCCGAACCTCTTCAATGGCACAGGCAAGAAAGGTACCATAGGAATGCTGAAAAGGATGGATTCAGGTGGTGAGCCAGCTTGGTGAAAGCCAAGTTAGGAGCAATGACTTGTAATCTGGTGAGCTGGGTTTGATTCCCTGCTCCTCCCCACATGCAGCCATCTGGGTGACCTTGGGCTCACCACAGCACTGATAAAGCTGTTTTGATGAAGCAGTGATATCAGGGCTCTCTCAGCCTCACCTACCTCACAGTGTGTATGTTGTGGGAAGAGGAAAAGGAAGGCAATTTTAAGCCCATTTGATATTCCTCCTGGTAGAGAAAAGCAGCATATAAGAACCAACTCTTCTTCTTCTAGCCATGTTGGTCTGAAGTAGCAGAACAAAATTTGAGCCCAACATGCACACAAAAGCACACACCTTGAATAAAACTCGAGCTGACATTGTCAGAAGAGGTGGAATATAAATTTAAGAAGGAAGGAAGGAAGGAAGGAAGGAAGGAAGGAAGGAAGGAAGGAAGGAAGGAAGGAAGGAAGGAAGGAAGGAGCCAATGATAAGTAGGGGATGTGCATATTCTCTTCTTTTTCCATTGTAATTTGATCATGGATTGCAAATGAAGGTATTGTCAATACTATGCTTACATAAATCCTTACATTACCTCTTGGGAACAGTGTTTTGTGAAGGCTTTATATTGCAGAAGTGTAATAATTTTGTTTATATCTTGCTTCGTGATATCTTGCTCATAGTTATCTGTCAGCTAATATTTATTATAAAGTTCTCCTTTATGATACCCCTGTCTTAGGGGGATATGTAGCTTTCCAAGCAATCACGGCATGAGTCAACAGCCACAAGTGGGTGGCTGTTGCCTTTATTCCCTTATTTGTTTGTTTATTTAATTATATATTCTGTTTAAACTCAAGACGGATTCTCATTTTAAATTAACATATTGGGAATTTGATATTATGGGGCATGAATTTGCAGGAAAACAGGCATTATGAGCAGTCTGAATTCTATTTTCAGGTTTGTATTGTCATGTGTAATACATTTTTGGAAACAATGACTCTGGAAAGCTCTCCCAAATACCCTGGTCTCCTGGGAACAGCATGAAGATGGAGGCTTTCAAATACATAGCTAAGAACTGTTATGACTTCACCACACTAGACCACTAAACATCTGTCCTGGCCCATATTTTCATGTTGGGAAATATTAAGCTCTGACAAGAAGGATCAAGATTCCCAACTTGATCTATCTCCATGAAAGGTAAACCATGTTAAGCCTAACTCCTATCCTTTGAGGTCAGATTTCCATATATAGAAATCTGTACAGTACATTTGTATTCTGCCCTTTCTTCAATGAACTATTGGTCATCATTCTCCTATTCCCATTTTATCTTTATAACTCTGTGGAGTATCTTAAGTTGAGAATGTATGACTAGCCCACAATTGGTCACCAAGCAAGCTTGAATCTGGATATCCCAGAATGACACTATGACTACTACACCATGCTGGCTAGTTCTTTTCTACCTTGTTTTCTATGTATGAAGAAATGCAGTTGTGGCCATTAAATGCTGTGGCTCAGCAGGGTTTTTTTTTTTTTACAGTTGAAACATTCTTCAGGCTTTGAGAAACCCCCAAAGTATCATGATTGTACAGAATATGGTTGGGAACCATAGCTGTGTACATGCCCACCTGGAGGCCTTCCCCTTCCCATCCACTCCAGGCCCATCACTGGCCTTTGGGAGGATGAACATGACCACATATGGTCATGTCTCCTGATAAATGTCTGACATTTTTTTTAAATATAAAAATTAATTAACTCCCACCCATTCAGGAAACCCTTCTAGGGCCATGTAGAAATCCCAGGATTTCACAAAACCCTGGTTGAGAAAGCCAGCCTTAGGTGCTATTGTGCCAGCTGATTCTGTTTAATTGAGATATGATTGGCAGAGTTGGAGGGTTTCTGGCCTATAGGAATGCTTGCTGCCATACCTTAAATGGGTGCTATATATTCCTGATGCACACATTGGCCATGTGGTCATCTCATGGGGCAAGCTAGAATTTTTGGATCTCCTATAATGGGATCTGTTTTTTGTTCCTCCTACAAGTGCTACCAGTAGGACTGATTAAGCCATAACAAGTTATGACAGTAAAAAGTGTGGGTTGCTCAATATTGATAAGGTGAATTGGTGAGCACCCTGAAGCATTCAAAGGCCACTCCTGAAACAGTTTATCATTCCTTGCATGGTGGGGTGGTGTAAAGTGGGAATACCCTTGGATTTATGCAGCATCAACCCTATCTTTAGTTGTCTTTGAGGTCTGCTAGGAGAGGGGGGGTGAGGCTCAGCATGTCTTGGCACAGTTCATGTGTGGGCAAGGATAAACAAGGGTAGTGAAACCACTGACCAAGCTTGGTGCCAGGATGAAGATGAACATATATTAGTCGCCATTATGCTACCTTGTTGCAACCTGCTCTTAAAGTAGAGTTATATTTGATGAAGCAGACTAGCCATTTAAAGAAACTAGTTTAACCCAAATTTGGTTGTCTCATTTTATAATAACAATAACAATAATAATAATAATAATGATGATGATGATGATGATGATGATGATGATGATGATGATGATGTCTACACCCACCCCCCAAACTATCTGGGACAAACTGGGCTAAAACAGGCATACTATGCTGGTAGAACACCTTTCATATCAAAGGCAGCTTCTCTTTCTATCCTCAATCTTGCCTAACAACATTTTTGAATCTGTTCATGTGTGCTGTGTATCCATCAGTGGAACTCTGCAAACAAAAGTAGTAGTAAGGAGTTCTTTTACCTCCTTCACTTCTTCTCTCTACAGTCTGGTAACCCATGTAGCTACTGATCCAGATGGGCCTGTACCTTGGGAATCAACTTTCATGGGGTTCAGTCCATCATTTTTATGGACCAGACCAGAATAATAACGCGTACATTAACAGAACAGTGTGTGTGTATTAACTTAATATTAAAAAGCATAAAAATGGTAAATATGTATCACTAAAGCCGCACTAAATATGTATCACTAAATGTAGCCTCCCTGGACCACTTGTAGCTACACAGAATCTAACAGGAACTTTCTTGCAGCTATAAATGAGTGCTGGTAGGAATGGAAAGTGGGGAATATTCATGAACTTCCATGTCTATCACTGAGATATTGCTGGATCCAACCCACTGGTTAGTTACTAAGAGGCTTTGATTAATAATCTAATAGCCAGAGAGTGGTCATAAGAACTTCTCTCTGACAGCCAATTCAACTTCAGTTACATGCAATTCCACACCTACTCTCACTCTGGCTTCTGCCTAAGTAGTGTCCAGAAACCCAGTTCTACTGTCTGCATGTGAAATGGGAGCAGTGATTTCATCCACTTTAGCACTAGGGTGGTGGTAGTGGAGAAATATGGAAGCTTGGTGTCAACCTATTTCAAGGCCAGAACCAGTATTCTCAACCACTAGCTGCTTAGGATCACGTCCTGATCACCAGTTGTGATCAGACAGCCAAGTTTTCAATAATAGTTTTGACTCCACGTGACTCATTTGCAGATGTCCAAAGAGTCCTTGCACTGCTTCCTAGCACAGCAAAACACTCATGTGCAGTTACACAGCCAGATGGAGCTCTCTTCATGCCCCCTGACTCACCAATCTGTGCTGCTCCACTTCACAGCCAAAATACAGAGTTAAATCAACCATCAAGCAGATAAACTGCTGGAAAATCAACACACTGTTGTTATTTTTAATCTGGCCATGTGCTGTTTCGGTCTATATTTCTCGGTGACGGTAAGGGCTGCTGATCACTTTGGATCAGGAAGATTTTCATATGTTTGTGATTTACAAAGCACCATGGGAGTTGTTTTGCTTTATAACGTCCGTTTTCTCACATTTTAAAAAAATGAAACAAAAAGTTCAAAATTGTGTAGGACAGTGAAAAGCCAGGCAAAATAATATGCTGGTCAATGTTGTATTATAAGCAGAAGCTGCTCTGATTGTCAGGCTTCTCTGCATACTAGAAAACATACTAGAAAACATAGCCTATGTGCAGATGCAAATCTGCTCATAAGTTACATGAGAAGTTTGGTACCAAACTAAACAAACTAAACAAACAGCTTATCTTGATCACAGCTGTTGAAGCATGTGAATTTGACTGCCTAGAAGGAGGAGGAGGAGAAGGAGGAGGAGGAGGAGAAGAAGAAGAAGAAGAAGAAGAGTTGGTTCTTATATGCCACTTTTTCCTACCCGAAGGAGTCTCAAAGCGGCCTACATTCATCTTCCCTTTCCTCTCCCCACAACAGACACCCTGTGAGGTAGGTGAGGCTGAGAGAGCCCTGATATTACTGCTCAGTCAGAATAGTGCTGTGGCCAGCCCTAGGTCACCCAGTTGGCTGCATGTGGGGAAGCATGGAATCAAATCCATCTCACCAGATGAGGTCTGCACTCCTAACCACTACACAAAGATTGCTCTCAAATTGGAGAGCAAATTGGTCCACAAAGAGGACTTTTCTTGGCACCACACCCAGCAGGAATGTCAGCATAGCATGGGAAGAATCCATGCCATCTTGCAATCAATGAACTACTAAAAAGCCTTGATCCTAGCAGCAACTCTGCAGCTGTCAAGCACTCATCCTCTCATGGAGCATGGGTCTCCTTGCCTGCTGGCACCACCAATGGAAGGCAGCCTTGAACTGCCTGAGCCCTATGAGTCAGGTCTCTGCTTGTTTTCCCCAGTTGCCCCACAGTGACCGATTATGCACAGGGTGGGTAGTCTGGGGTGGCAGCAGCAGGGCAGCAGGGCTAATCCCTGATTATGCATGATGCTGCCACCATCCCAGCCCCGGCGTAGTGTCCTGGGTGGCCCACATTATGGAAACTGCCATGCACTCTCAACTTGCCCACATGACCTCTTCCTGTACTTATGCTCTGTGGCGGCAAGTGACGTCCATTGGTACGGCACAGCTGTACCTGTCAGAAGTATTCACCATGAAATTTGTGATGTGCAAATCAGAGTTGCATTTTCATTAAATTTGTCCCTTTTTTGGTAACTTCTTTTATTTTAACAGGGATTAAATTGATCAAAACCGTTGTGCTGCATTCAGTCACATCGCACAGCTCTGATAAAATGTAAGGATGCTTATTTGGGATTGTTGTCCATTTTTAGTAAATCATTACCTAAATTGGTGTTATTAAATGTGCATAGTTTTCTTTTAAATAGATAAAAAGTGTTTGGGAGAACATAATTTATCTAACAACTTCAATCTGTTTCAAAAAATCTGACAGAAATGTTCCTCTCACATATTCTTTAGGTTTTGCAGCTTATCAAATTATTGCATTCCAACAATTTCCAAGCATTAGGTTGAATGGATCTCTGATGATGTGTAAAGTTGTGCAAAACCAAAAATAAAATAGTAATTTGTAAGAAAAATATACCCTCTTTTCTTCTTACCGTAGCCTCTCTCTCTCTCTCTCTCTCTCTTTTTTTTGAAGGTACTACTTTGACCCTTTTACAGCTGACTACGGTTTGCAATGAACAAAGCTCACAGTCTTTTAATTTTGCATGCAGAAAACCGTAGATAGGTTTTAATGGTGCATTAGTTCTAATGAGTTTATATATATATGGTTGGTGATGCACAAGCAATTCTCCGTCTCAGACCAACAGAGATGATTGTTTACACTTCAGAAAGTAACATACAACTTGAAGTAATGGGTTGCTTTTTCTAACTCGGAGGCATCCTGCTTTTATTTGGTAAATGGAGAGGGCCATCTTCAAGCACAGCCTCGGCAGTCATGTTACCTAATTGATTTGAGAATTTTTCATTTCAATAATGACCTTGAAGCCAGTGATGCCTGGAATGCCCCCAGACCATGTCAGGGGTGCTCCAGTAAAAGATGTATCGTCAGATCAATTACTAAAAGCAATGGAACATCTGATCCTACCCTTGAAATTAACCAGGAAAAGTAGGTCAGCACACCTTCAGCTGACACAATGAAGTATTGTGCTCTCAATGACCCAGGAAGGAAAGCACTAATGATTGATGGGTAGGGATATTTAAATGAGAAAGTTGGAGCACAATGGAATTAAGCGTATCGAAATGATCAAGCAGCACATGGAAGCCAGTCTTTAAAGAGCAGCAGTCGCAGCCAATGCTCACGTATATTTCTTTGGAAACAATCGCAGGTCAAGATATCTAGTTGTTGCCATAATAAATGAAAATCTGGCTTCAGTATCTCTATAAGTATTTCAGATGGAAGCACTGTGTTCCCTTTTCTTTAGGAAAAAATTAAGTTAATGTCATTTGATCTCTGTACATCATTGTGGTTATCATTGTGATCTTGAAGTAGACAATACGGCATATTTACCTTTAAAGTAGTTAAACATGTTTAATACAATGCACAAATGAATTGTCAAAGGTATCTGAGCCACAGGGTTTCTGTAAACTGCATTTTAAGTGTACTTTCAGATGCATTTTCTCAAGCTATAAAGGTATATGGAGAAAATTAACATGGATTATTTGACAACAAAAAGCTGCATCAAAGCACTGTGCTGAACTTTTTACATTATTTTGTGGTCAAGAGAATATTATTTAGAAAGGGTTTTAGTGTGTTCAAAGTACTTCATGTGCATTATTCTAGTAATCATAACAACTGTTTTAAGGTTGTGCAGTACTATTATGGTCCACATATGACGGGTGGAAGATTGAGAATAAAAAGTGGGGCAGGTCTTCCATCCGCAGCAAAATGAAACAGAACAATGGATGGTTCCACCTCAGACAGCAGGTGGGGAATTACACTTTTTAAATGTTCCTTTTTATTGAAAAAATGCAAGAAGGAAACTCACAGAGGAGAGGCTGTGCTACAACCTGTGGGCAGTTTTTCCGGAAGTCTTCTTAATTGAGGGAACATTCAACAACGGCAGTTCGGTGCTGTACTCCGAAATCCGTTCTTTCTTTTCATTCTGCTGTATGTATAACTTAGGCATAGTAAGTTCATAGCAGAAATACCATCAAAACCAAGTACATACTGGTTCAGAAAGTAGGGTTGCCAGCTCTGAAGATTTAGGCATGCAGCCTGGGGAGGAAAGAGTTTACACAAGTTAGTTTGGCATTATACCCTCAGTGGGGTTTAATGCCATGGAGTCCACCCTCCAAAGCTTTCTCTGTCTCCAGGGGAGTAGATCTCTACTGTATAGAGAACAGTTGTAATTTAGGGAGATCCCCAGGCCCTTCCTAAAGCTGGGCAACTCTACACTCAGGCTTCAAGCTTGTGCACTCTTGGGAGTAAATGCTATCTGTCTAAATGGAACTTATCTCCAAGTAACCAGGCACAGTATTGTGTTAACATTCTCACAGTTACAGATTAACTGAAAAGGCCATTTAAACATTTTAAAAATAGATTGAGTTTGTTGATTGATCTGGTAGACTTTCTGGGCTGCTCCATGTTGGTTTTCATGTGGATTTTGGGTGGGATTGTACTTCCACACACAAAAACTCCTTGCAAGTAGTAAATGAGCACATCAGAGTGAGATTAGTGTCATGAGTTGTCATCATCAAGCTCCAGAGGGTCCATAACTGACACTTGCCTTCCTTCCTAAAGGAAGACGTTCCTGGCAATAGTGGAGGAAGTCCTGGCCTGCTATTGCCCCAGCATCACTTCCAATTGAAAATGAGAGATCATCTCAGAAGACCATGAGAAATGGGAGATCATTCCATAGCCTCTCAAAGCCCTCCCATTTTCTGATGGGAAAACATTTATATGATGTCACAAAGGTCTCTAGGCTAAGCTTCCATTGCTTTGTGTTAGGAGCACTGCAGGAAACAAAACATAATTTTTCTCAGGGATTAGGGTTTTTAAAAATCCCCGTTGGTAATAGTAATGCTACCAGTAGTGCATGAAACAGTAGTGCACAAAACCACTCTCACCAAGAAGGAGCATCTTGGATGACTCTCTGAAATGCAGTTGTTTCTTTATCTTTTTACCCTTGTTGATGCTGGTGGGGTTTGATGGCACATTATTATTATGCTCAATAACCACTAGTCAGCATTCCCATCAAGAAATGAAAGATTATCCCAGAAGTTCCTGCAGGTTCACAGAGACCTGAAAAATCACCTCCCATTTCCTGATAGGACCAGTTTGGCAGAGTACTTTTTGGCGTTCACTTTAGATCTATTCTGCTGGAGTAGCTAATAGGAGTACAGGAAGGATTATGTTCCATTCCCACTGGAGCAATCACAGTACGGTTCTGAAGAAGAAGGGGAAGAAGAAGAAGAAGGCCTCTTTAACTGCAAATATCAAAAATCCTTCAAACACTACAGTACAATAGTCTTGGCTGGCAAATATCTACACAATGCCATACAAACTGCAGGAAATGAGAGCTCTCAAGTTGTTTGTATTTCAAGTTGTATATATTTAGGTATCAGAGTTTTGGTATCGATGTAGAAGTTAGAAATGATATCAAAATGAAGTGGGGAAAATAACTGTGATGGGGTCTATAACCCTACCTGAGCTATCTCTACATAAGTGCAAAAACAAAAAGTGTCTCTACAATAATTTTCTACCTGTAGAGAGGTTCTTTCCAATAGGACAAACATTCTAGGCATGACCTCCTACCTGAAGGTACAGTTCAGAATTCTGACATCTCAGTCTGCCACATAATTCTCTGTGATAGATATGCAGAATGGCTCCAAGGCTCTGTATGTACTTCTAAATCAACTACAACAGCTGTTTTGGTTATACGTAAGGCATCAGGGCATCGGGATAATACCTGAGAATCTCAGAAAAGCCAATATGTACTTTCTTTCTCTTCAATCAATTGTAAATTAAAATGGACTACACTTGTTAGAAGTGGACTTCTGAGGAAGATACTAGTGCTGTTCAAATTACTGTTTAAAGACTGTGAAAACTGCTTGCCTGCAATGGCCAGAGGATCGCTTTTTAGATCAATAGTGAGATAAAGATTGTGTTTTTCCCACTCCTGAAGTATATAATAGATTATGTAATACTTGTTCAAGCTTTCCAAGAGCAAAGCATAATCAAGGAAAGAGAGGGAAATCTTGGCAGACTTGGACTGTGCTGACGCCAGTGTATTGTCAATATCTGGAAATGAGACTGAATTTGCACAGGCCTCTTTAATGTCAAAAATCCTTCAAACACTACAGTACAATAGTCTTGGCTGGCAAATATCTACGCAATAGCATACAAACTGTAGGAAATGAAAGCTCTTAAGGTGTTTGTATTTCAAGTTGTATATATTTAGGTTTCAGAGTTTTGGTATCGATGTAGAAGTTAGAAATGATATTAAATGTTTCACTCTTCCTATTTCAGATGGAATGCCCTGCCAGTGATTTCATATCTCCATAGTACAAGTGAAAGGCCAAGATTCTTTTTATGCTTTGTTTTGTGTTATGCTTTATGTTTTGTTTCCTTGCACCAAATTTTGCTGTAAATGTATGTACATTCCAATAAACATTATATGTATACTAGAATTAAAACCCGTTGTAGCTGATACAACAGGCGTTAGCGGGGGGGGGCAATAGCAAAGAGAGAAGGAGGTAGAAAGGAAGGGAAGAAGTTGTCCAGTCTGTAAGAGCATGAGGTTGAATATGTATGTTGCTTGGGTGGGGGGAGTTGTGGTGGTATGGTGACAAATGAGGACTTGGGTATGGAGAGATGGATGTCAAGAACCTGTGGTTTGGAATGTTAGTCGAGTATGGGAGAGGACTGACCTTTGGGAATTGTGTCATAGTGGTTACAGATGAGCTTACAAGAGCCATATCTTCAAATATGTGAAGGGAAAAGCAGACTGGAAACTCTTCTTAGGGGGAGATTACATGGCAACCAATTCCTCCCAGTTCTGTGGTGCTGCTCCTTTTGTCTCTATTTTTTTTACTGTTAATAAAATGTTATGTGCCCACATGCTTCTTTCACTGTTGCCCCTTAAAAGAAGAAGGATTTTTATACTCTGCTGTTTACTACCAAAAGGAGTCACAAAGCGGTTTAGAAGCGCCTTTTCCATTCATCTCCTCACAATAGACAACCTGTGAGGGATGTGGGGTTGTGAGAAGTCTGAGAGAACTGGGAATGATCCACAGTCAACCAGCAGGCCTCAGGTGTCTCTAAGCAATTTAAAATAATCTTCCCTTTCTCTCCTGTGAGGCAGGCTGCTAGGGAGGGCAGTGAGCCCAATCAGCTGGCCGCACCCTGATTAGCCCATATTCAAGCGCGGGCACCCCAGACATGTTCCTCCCATAGGGCTGTTTCACAACTATTTAGAAGAACCATAGATGAGGATTTGAGCTATGATTCCATAGAAACTCTCCACCTATTAATGAAATTTTGATCAGTGGGACATGACTTTCTCATTTTCCTCTTATTGCTGTGGTCCAAGATTGAAATGGTATACCTAAAGCTTTTTTAAAAACAAAAAACCAAGAAGTGGAGGTCAGTGTCAATAGACAAAAATCTCCCATGCCTTCCACTGACAGATATCCACTGAACATGTAGAAATGTAGAAATGTACACAGTTCAAACAAGTATATAAAACAGCACAAGCAAATATCAGAAATCATGGATAAAAACATAACTGAAGATCTAAAGAGTTTAACCCCATTGATTTTGATTGGTTTACACTTGAAAAACTCTGCAGAGGATTGTATTGAAAATAGGAAACAGTTTCTCATATTTAATGCCATAAAAGCCAGTATAAGAATATCTGTTTAGATTTTTTAACTCATGGTCACATGTCAGCTGCATGTAGAAGTCATGGAATGCTTTCCAGAAAGTTGTAGGCATCTCTGCTTCATTTAACCAAGGAATGCAAAAAGAGGACACATAGCACTAATGGGAATCCCTTTCCCAATTCTATCTTGCTCTGATGGTAGCTTGCACCAAAGATTACATGAGTTTACATCCAGATGTTTTCACTGGAAGCAAATGAGAACTTTCAGATGAGCAGTGATTATTTTTATTATGCAGTTTATTGTAGTGCTTTATTTTTTTAAGCAACAAAAGAGATTTTTCAAACATAAATGTAATTAAGGATGGTGTATTTTGAGTACTGATTAATTTCAGGTAATGATTTTCCAGTACACTAGAGACACAGGGCAGTTTTTAGTATAATTAGACTTTGAATGCCTAGGTCATGATCAATAAGAGTTAGAAGATCATTTGCAAAAGCTGCATTTGTGGAATTTAAATAGTCAGATTTCTCCTTTTTGTGAAATACATCAAGCTGCTAGCTTTAAATTAAACGTAATCTGAGGCTTTTCTACTAATACTACTATACAATTATTTTTATAAAGCCTTTACAAGGAGAAATGACTTTAATATTCAGCATAACATAAAGATTGGCTGTCTATAATGTGCCAGGTGTCAATTTAATTAATAATCATCCACAGGACATTCTAGCCCTGCCTTCAGTGCTTTTTATTGATTTTGTATTATTGGTCTAGATGTTGTCATCATTATTATCATTTGGTGACATTCAGGTAGGATTTAAATTAACTAGTCACATATTAGTGTAGGATTTTACTTCATCAAAATTGGGTTAATGGTTCCAAAAGGACTTTAAAAAATGTTCTGATCAATGTATGAAGTGTGAGCATGTCAAAACTATGTTGCCCCAAGATACCCAATGAAGATTTGAGTCAAGAGTGTGGGCTTAACTAGTCACATTTCACATTTGCTGATTGATACCATCAATTGACTATGTTAATATTTAAATGAGGGTGGGCTATGCTAGCCAACCTGTCCATGGCTGCCTTTGTTCTGGTAAATCCACCCTGGCTCCAAATTCAACCAGCAGCTCCTGCTGGCCTGGTTCATCCTTGCCTACCTGTAAAGTGCTGAGAAAGCCCCAGCCCCAGCCCCCTGGGTGATGAGCTGTAAAGTAACTACCAGGTTCAGGAAGACATTGTTGAACACTGTTCTTCTCAGGCCCCATCCTGCCATCCAGCTAGTGACATGCCGTCCATTAGGCCTGATGGCTCATTGAGCTCTCATGAGCAGCCCACCCCATTTCGCTAAATTAGTTGTGGCCTAACAGTCAGAGACCAGGCTTAATTAATTCTATTTTTAAATGATTATTGCCACCAGCTTGGATATCACAAAGCAGACAAAAATAGGCCCTGCTCAAGTGCCAGTACAGAAAAAGTCCCCCTGCTGCACCAATTCCCTTGGCTTTAAAGGTGACTAGCTGATCCTGTAATATCAAAGGTGGTGGTGGTGGTGGTGGGGGTGGATTGACAGAAAGAGGCAAAAGCTGTAGCAGAAGACTAGAATAATTAACCTCCTCTATCTGCCTTCCCATTAGATGGCTGGTCTATCCGGCCTTGAGGTACATTTGAAGCTGGACTGGGGCAACTCTGTCCATGATTCTAACAGCTGTGAATGCCTCTTCTGTTAAATATTTTTAGTCACCCGTGGACACCTTATGTTCTACGAAGATAGTATTTTACTGTTCCATAACTTTTAAGTTTAATTGTATTATAAACAATTCTAGAAGACTGACATCTAGTAAGCCCCCCATCAGAACATCCCTTGAGAATTGCCCAAGAAGATCTTCTGAGGATAGATGTAGATAACCGAGCAACTGCTTAAATTTCATAGTTTTAAATGTTTTTAATAATTGTTTTAGAGTTAAATGGAAATGTCTAAGAATAATTTGTATTTATTATATACTGTACCATATACGTTGAATTGCAGGAAGGCATTTTAGCTGGAATAAAATGTGACACACAATGTTGGGTATAAATAGGGCCACAGCTTTATTATCTACCCACGGGAGGGTTGGTACAGCATGGAAAAGTGAGCCTGACCTAGCAGACAGTGGACTGCACCAAAACCTGCAGAGGATCCACACCATTCCTAGCTGGGAGATTCACAGCAGATCCCCTTACCTACTGAAGCCTGCCCTACAGGACACAAACTATGTAGGGGAGCCAATGGGCACCCACCTCATTTGGCTGCCCCCAGACCACCTGGCAAATGAGCCCCTAGCCACCCAGTAGGGTCAGCAGCACTCATTTATGTGTCACCTCTTAGGGAGGCCCCGAACTCCAGGGATGCGATCGCCCACAGGACTCCCTGCCAACAGGCTCCAGCCCATGCAAACCCACAGCTGTTATGAATTATTGACTGTGAAACATCCACCTCAGACATTGAACAAGGCTGTTTTCACATTAACACAGGATGGGTGGGAGGGAAGCTGCTCTCTGGGCAAGGACCCACACACATGGTGCCTTTATAGGCACCACGAGTTTCGCCTCACCCCCTGATGCCATGCATGCTGCACGCATGCAGCACAAGCTGTAAACAGGCTGCTGGGATGGTTGCATCTGCCTCCAGCCAACCCTATGTGGTCATCAACAAGTGGTAGAGGTAAATCTCAGCTGCGTTTTGTTCACCGCCCTGAGCTGTCCTCAGGAGGGTAGTATGCAAATCTAATAAATAATAATAATAATAATAATAATACCATACAGGTTTAAGAATAAATTCCACTGAACTCAGTGACTTCCCTCTGAGTAAATACATCCATGACAGACTGCAAAGCAGCATAAGAAAAAAACTGAAAGCTGTTATGAAACACAACCAAATGCATTAGTAATCAGTAGGGAATAGTTTCATTTCAGGGAGTCTGGATATTTATAGCAAGAGAAATGAGAATTTGTAATGCAGATCCAGATGTATTTCTTACACGAAATGCCCAAATAACCTAAATACATATTTACTTCTTTTGTATCTCAGGGTTAGCTACTATGGTAAACATGAGAGTACTGAAGAAACTGGATGGTAGGCATTGAGTTCTTAAAAACATGTAGTAAAGGGGTAGTCAAAATGCGGCCCTCCAGATGTCCATGGACTACAATTCCCATGAGCCCCTGCCAGTGAACATAATTACATCTTTTTAAGATCACATATTTCAATTGACCGGGAAGGGTGCAATTATGCTTAGGATTGCAATGAAAGTACAGCATTTGGGGACAAATAACAAATTAAATTTTGATAGGCTTTATGGAAGGAATGGAGAGGCTAGATGGGAGGTAGCTGTTTCAATAAAAACTGCATACTTAATATATCATCTAATTTAGTCATTGCTTGCAGGCTGATATTTAATATGTAATCAGTAGTAATTGCCACTGATGTCAGAAAGACTCACTCCTGAAGAGTTTTGCTTGGAATCTCACTTCAAATTCTCGGTCATTTAAATATTCCCAGACTCTGTCATCTGGAAATTTCTGGTTTCTTTTGGTGTTTCCCACCTTCTTAAGAAAGTTTGTTCTGGGTTGTACGGTATTTTCTTCCTTTCTGATAATAAAGGATTCTCTTTTCAGGCTTTTAGCTTACAGTGACAGTCAATGCCATAAGAAACATCCATATTAAAATGCCCATAAGGAAGATTTAAAAATAGCAAGCCCAAAGCACACATAATTGCTTCCTTCTGGATCCTGTTAACTGGTGAATACCACAACCCATAACAAATCTGCTGGGAATGCTAACTAGTTTTGTAAGCATTATTGGTGACTGCATAGTTTCTCCGATGTTCAGATCAGAATATTGCTGAGTGATGAATGACAGAACCAGAACAGACATACTTGCCCCCTCACCAATCAGATGTCTAGCCCCATCCTATTCAGACCTACTTGCCAACTTAAGTCCATTGAACTCTACATAGGATGAGACTGTTAGTGCATTTTGATTCTAATTCTATGAACAGAGGAGCTTCCAGTAATTTACAGAATTCTAATGCATAGTTATGCAGCCCAGATATAAACCTCCATGTCTTCCTCAGCATAGCTCATTTCCACAGCATTCCTGGTTCAGTTCTTTGCTAGTGGTAGTCAAGGTGGCAGCTGTCACACAGAGTAGTAATCATGATCCGGACACTTGTGCAAACCTTACACGTTATGAAACCATCATTAAGGAATCCTAGATGCAAAGTAAAATTATTTATTATACATAAATCCAGAGTATGCACATATTTGAACGCGCATGTTAAAGAAGGTAAGCACACACATATGTATACCAATGTTAGATGTATAACACAACCAGATGCCCTAAGTGTCACGTCAAAAGATAGTTTTTCTATAAACTTTGCTTCCTTTGAGTTTTCCAGATTTGACATCTCATTTTGATAATACATCTGGTTATGTCAACATATCACATTATGCAACATTAATGAATCATGATGTGCAGCTGTATCTGAGCAAGACAAGTCATTTTGATGGCATGTCAAAACTGGCATATTCCAACTTCATATTCCAGGTTGCTTTAAAATGTGATCGTTGAAGGCTATTTTTTAAAGCAGGTTTTCTCAACTTATAATGTTTTTTAGTAGTTGTACATATGTCTGAAGTAATACAGCTTACCTTTCATATGAAACAGTGGCTTTGTATCTCCTTCTTCATCCTAGACACTATTCATTGAGTGAGGCTGTTGGCTCTCATTAAAAATAAACAAAGCAATAAAGAAGGGCTAACAATGTCATAGCAACATAGAACTATCAAATCTGTTGCTTTGTATTTAAAAAATACATAGGAAATGAATCCTATACTTATGAATCAGAGATTTAAAATTTTGATTTCTATAAATACTGATTAAAATGCAATAACTGTAGTGCTAGGTTTTTGTTTTGTTTTTTTGTTTAAGAGAATTTTAACACTTTAAAATTCTGAGCTTGTTATGATTGTATATCCTCCCCCCGCTTGACAATTACACAATTTTTTCCAAAATGGTGATTCCGTTAGAAGAGCTAGATATTTTAAGAAGTTTGGAAGCAGGAAAAAAATCTCTAGTGCTTTTTCATCACACCCTTTCTTCAAGGAATTCAGAGTAGACTACACATGAATCCTTTTCAGGGATCCAAGAGTGCATGCTCCATGTGATCCTGGATGATTTGTATGGTCAACATATGTGAAGGGGGCAACATGCATGTTTCCCCATGCACAGAGAGCTTTGATAGGCACGGCCCAATGCCCTGCCGGTCCCCAGCCTCATAAAGGTTGGGGACCACTGTTCTAGTCTTTCAGATCTTAGTCAGCATCTTAACTATCACACCACACTGGCTCTAAGCTAGTGGGACAAACATAGCTGTAATATTAAAAAGAGGATGCAGGATGATGAAGGATGTTTTTAAATTTCTCCTCCATATACTTTGGACTCTAAGATGGCTATTTAAAAGTCACTTCTCCCTTGTGGAACCAGGGTCTGAGCCACTGTCTGTGTTCGCACACCATTTCCTGTAAAATATATGATGAACCCCCACATACTCCCCCACTCTGAGGTAATTTTTTCCCTCCCAAATGAAATGCTGTTCCTTCACAAACTGAGCTAGCCTTGTTGTGTGGTTTCTTAGTTATAAAATGAAGCTCACTTTCCCACCCTGTGACTGACATCTTTTTGCTTCACTGAGTCCCGGAACTTTTGGGAAAGTTGTAAAAACTCTTTTTCCTTTAACCTTTGTAAGAAATGGCATTGTGGTGGTATTAACAACAAACAAGTACAAGATTTTATTTTACAAGGAGGAATAGGGTTGTTGGAATGAGGAAGTCCAGCTTTGTCTATATAAATCAAATATTGAGTTCTTAACTCTTTACCCACTATTGCTGTTATTTCAGAACTGACTTTCAAAGTGCTGCCTGTTGCTACTCCGGACTCTGAAATCCACTATTTAAATTTCACTTCTCCCTTGTACAACATCCCATAATCTGATCCAGCGTTTCATACAATTTTTCTGCAAAATGAATACATCTTCCAACTTTCTTTTGTGTCAGCAAATCAGCAATATATATTACAAGAGAACTTGGGGGGGGGGGATCATCTCCACCTTCGTTTCCTCCATTCTTGCTCACTGTTGTTGGCTGTCTCAGTGGTCAGAGGCTTGGGACAGATAGTGTCCAAGATGCAGAGAGAAAAGTGTGCCCTGTATGCTGTGTGCTCCAAGTGGGCACTACCATTGCTATAGGTTAGAAGAAGAAAAAGAAGAGTTGGTTCTTATATGCCGCTTTTCCCTACCCGAAGAAGGCTCAAAGCAGCTTACAGTCGCCTTCCCATTCCTCTCCCCACAACAGACACCCTGTGGGGTGGGTGAGGCTGAGAGAGCCCTGATATCACTGCTTGGTCAGAACAGTTTTATCACTGCCGTGGCGAGCCCAAAGTCACCCAGCTGGCTGCATGTGGGGGAGCAAGGAATCAAACCCGGCATGCTCAATTAGAAGTCTGCACTCCTAACCACTACACCAAACTGGCTCTTAGGGATGAATTCGAGGGAGAAGCAGCTCAGACAATAGTAGACAATAGGGCATACACCCATCTAGTCTTACTAAAATGGTAGAAGAAAAATATACTGTAAACTCTTTTAGCCATCAGTGCTTTAATTCTGCTATAAAGCCAGGGGTCTGCTTTCAGCTTTCATAGATGGTATTATATCACTTTATATTGTGCCAGAAGACTTACTAGCAAAACTAGGAAACAACAAAACTAAGAAACTGGGTTTTCCTTAAAGACACAACAATGGATAGAACTTTAATTGTGCAGTCCAGCTGTGCTCCATGGTTCAAGACATTTAAAAAAGATCACAGCAGAGTATTTGGTCAATATCAACATAAGTAAGCTAAGCGTAGTGTTCTCAGCCCTAAGATTTCAAACAATGCCTTCCTGTGTTCTGACTGGGACATGTATGGGAGATAAACTCAAATTCCTCCATCACAATGGTACTGTACCAGTGGGAACCTAAGACCAATTCTGCACAGAGGCGTAAAACGCACACCACTTCCTGCTTGCAAACATGCAACAGGAAACTTTATGTTTGCATGTTTCCTGATGGGAGAACCCTCCCACATTATCCTGCTGCCTCGTTGTGGCTTTTTGCCTCCCAATGGCCCATTATGCACGGCCGCCGAAACAGCGATTTCAGGTCACATGGAAAACGCGGAGGGGGAAGAAGTGAAACAAACCGCTTATGCACGGGACGGGACGCAATGGCGGCAAAACCCAGAGTAACTGATTATGCATGTGGCGACCCCGGCACCACTTCTGGTTGCGCCCCAGTCACCCGGAAGCTGCGCTTTCTTCCGCGTTTCGCTAACGCGGCTTTTTCAGCATGCATCGAATCTGTGGCTGGTTGCAGCCGGCTCCATGCGTTATCGGTGATTTTAGTCGCCACCATTCCACCCCGAATGTGCGCTATTCCCCCTGTGCATAATGGGCCAATGAGATGGCAGAAAAGCAAGAAGTGTGGACAACCCAAACTTCTTCCCCACTCCCCAGGTTGTTAATCAACACAAGCCACCAATACCTCACAGTGGTTGTTTTGAGGACTCAAACTTCCTTCCCCCCCCCCCAACTCCCGAAATTAATTTTTAAAACAAAACACTTTTGCATTGCTATGGGGAAATGCCACAACAGTAAAATATTTATTTTAAAAAAAATCTTACACTTCCCCAGTGCATCAGGATCATGCCACAACAATAAAACATTTCCTTAGATATCTTTTTGGGATTCCTTGTATAACGGTCTCTTTATGTTTGGGTAGATTTATAATAGACTGGTCATGGTAACTGGACCCCGATGATAAAGATTTAAAACAAAGAGCATGGGTGCCAAGAGAATAAGGAGAGGGCTGCTGGATCACATGTCTCCCCTTTCCCCATTCATACCACACTGCCAGAAAACACAAACAGGAAACTGTTTTAGCTGCCTGATCACAATATTAAAATGCACACTGAATAAAACATTTTGCAGTGCAATGGAGCAAAACTGACAAAAACTCGCACCACCCACTGGAGAGCTCTGGGTTGCTGCTGATGTCATATGGAAGCAGCACTAAAACCTGCGAGCAATGAGAGGTTGTTCAAGGGCAAATTGTTTGTGCAGAATTGGTTTAATAGTTGAATATCTCCCACATTATCTGTTGGATTGTGTGCTCTACACAGATCAAGGGAAGAAATTTCTAAATAAAATTATTTCAGGGGTATTATCTTCATCTCATAAGAGGTTAAGGTTCCTGCTTTCTGACATGGATCCATTTGTGTTCCATTTTCCACCTTTGCATTGACTGCAAGAAAGATTTGAGCCAGCCTTGTGGTGAACACAGTGGATTGCTTAAACAGCTGATACGCAGAGTATATGGGTTAAATATAAGTTTGGTTTTAGCTGATAACCAAGATTGTCTTGAATATATTTTCTGTTTTGTACAATTTTATTGTGCATTTGATCTTGCAATGGCCTATGGCTTAGTGCAATAAAGTTGGCTTTGTAATCCTGAGTAGACAATAGTGACCTTTATGGACCCATGGTCTGATTCAGTATAAAACAGCTACATGTGTTCAAAAGACTTGGAGATGGGGAGGAACAGAAAGAAAAAGCAGTGGTGGGTTGAAGATGCTTGTGTGTCCTATTTTTTGGCACACAGTAGCCTCCCCTCAGGCTTTTAGCTCAGCAACTCACGCAACAGTGGCTGAAGTCTCATGAAATTATGTTATTGGATCTCTTTTTAAACATTTATAGATTTTTTCTGCAAACAAGGTGTTTTCCCGTGCAAAGTCCTGTTTTGTGTCTTTTAAAAAATGTATAGTGATATTATATTGCAGCACAGAATGTATTGAATGTATAAATACCATAGAAAAATATACCAGACACATGCAATACAAATAGATTTACAACATATAAGTGAAAGAAAGAAAGAAAGAAAGAAAGAAAGAAAGAAAGAAAGAAAGAAAGAAAGAAAGAAAGAAAGAAAGAAAACGGAATAATTGCTCACATGTTGCAACACTTCTGCAGCAAGTCCAAGTTCTTCCTGCCTTCACAATTGTTGGGAAGCTTACCTTGCAAGTGTTTAATATTCATGCATATCACCAAGAGATGAAACCTTTTCTTTGAAGGAGACCCGAGTGTAAGTAAAAATTGTGTGTCATGTTTCCTTCAGTTTGAATACTTTACACCATAGCATTAAAAAAATGTAGTTGTCTGGGTCCATGGATAGGATTTTTTGTGTGGCTGTGGCTGCAGATCCAAAAACAGAAGTGTGCATCTCAGATCAAGATGTCTTCTGCCTTTAAATCTTCAACCATTAAATTAGAGCACTCCTAATTTGTGAGTCAAAGGATAAAATGGAATGTTCCTGTGGACAGAAACCAATGAGGA
This sequence comes from Paroedura picta, assembly GCF_049243985.1. Taxonomy (NCBI): domain Eukaryota; kingdom Metazoa; phylum Chordata; class Lepidosauria; order Squamata; family Gekkonidae; genus Paroedura; species Paroedura picta. The sequence goes on along the minus strand of NC_135377.1, from coordinate 29,659,276 downwards.
CAGTGGCACAAATTTATATAGAAAGTGACCTAAAGGCCACACTTTATTGAATCAAACTTAAAGTAGATAAACTCATGGGGCAAAAGGTCCTGTCACCAGTTGAAGGGTGGGAATTGATGGCATGCCTTGTCCTATAAGTTGTGTCTTGGGTTTTTATTCAGTGTTTTATACAAAATAGAGTTCTTCTGATTATATAACATGAATCCCAGTTCTCTCTACTGCAGAAATGTAAACATTTGCCAGTGAGGAAATTGGTACTTGCACATCTGATTTTTCCTGTGTGGTGCTATCAAACTAACTTGAATAATGAAAATGAAATTTCAAATTATCCACCTGTAAACATCTTTTAAAATAAAAGTTTATATGAAGGCTTCCAAATAGTAGTGGGATAAAAGGAGTTCTATAATACAATAACAAGGTTCTGCTCAGACTTTGAATTTACCTCATAAACAGTCTTCATCCCGAATGAAACTTGCCCCTGAATCAGATGCCCTCAAGGCATGCGCAGTATATATTCCCATGAATACCAGTCACAGAATTCTATATCCTGAACATTCTGTGTTCCAGGCTTATGGTATCTCTTGTGCAACCCTATACGTCCTGAATTAAGCCTTCATGAGATATGAAAATATTTTATGCTTTAATATTTTACCATTAAGAAGAAGAAGAGTTGGTTCTTATATGCCGCTTTTCCCTACCCGAAGGAGGCTCAAAGCGGCTTACAGTCGCCTTCCCATTCCTCTCCCCACAACAGACATCCTGTGGGGTGGGTGAGGCTGAGAGAGCACTGATATCACTGCCCGGTCAGAGCAGTTTTATCAGTGCCGTGGCGAGCCCAAGGTCACCCAGCTGGTTGCATGTGGGGGAGCGCAGAATCGAACCTGGCATGCCAGATTACAAGTCCGCACTCCTAACCACTACACCAAACTGGCTAAACTACTGCAATAGCGTGCTTCACCACCTCTTTAACAGAGTTTGTCTACAAACTTTCAGATGGAAACACTTCATAAAATGTTATGAATCACAGTACACAAGTACTTAAATACATTAGACAACGTCTAAAGTTCTCATTTTTAAGTTTAGAGGTGATCAGATTTTAAAGACTGTATTGCATAAAATCATTTAAGACTTGTATATCACTCCACATATATATTTTTAATCACCTTAGTGGGAAATAGCAGCTCTAGAAATGGGCAGCACATTAGAGTATGTGAAGTTATCAGATAGTTAATAAACTTCTCTGAGCTGGTAATTGAGTATCTTTGCTTATGTATCATAGAGCTATTGAAAATTGTCAGACTATTTCAAGTGCTGCATGTTTTTAGTAGAGTATCCTGTTTTCTTCCTCTAAACTGGATGCTGAATATAGTTCATTATGCTGTTTTATAACCCCCACTGAAAACTCCAAATATTTTATCATAATTCCCATGAAAGCAAAATGAGCTGAATAGTTACCTACTTATTTTTATTTTTATTTCCCTACAAATATGAAATTAATTTTTCATGAATATTTACAACACCAATTTTTTTCCATATATATATATATGGAAACCTCTCATGGCCTTTTAAAGGTAAGAGACATTCAGAGGTGGTTTGCCACTGCCTGCCTTTGTGTAGTAATCCTAGACTTCTTTGATGGTCTCCCACCCAAGTACTAACCAGGGCTGATGGTGTTTACCTTCCCAGGTCAGGCTAGCCTGGGGTATCCAGTGCAAAGTAGATAACATTTGCATTCATGTATCAGCCTTCACTATTCATCACAAAGTCAAGTTTGAAGGGTTATGTGGACCCTTATAAGTCCTCAAGAACACTGAGATTCTCTGGAGAACATCTGCTCAGGGTTCCCAGCTGAAACAGATGAAGTTGGCCTTGACCAGAGTGGTGGAATAAGTTCCCAGAAGAGATCAGAGCCCTGCAGGACCAAAATCAGTTCCACAAGACCTATAAAACAGAGCTATTCCATTGGGTTTATGGTCAAAGCCAGAAATAATATCCACTATAGCAGGCTGGCCTCACTGTTGGGTGAAGTGGGAAAAAAGAGAACGAAGTAGAATATCCTACCAAACATCCCTTTTTTGGAACTTTAGTTGGGCAGGGGGCGGTGTTGAATTACAGTACATTGAATGTGGTTTAATGTTTTAATATTTTAATCTGTATATATATCTTAAGATTGTTACCCACCCTAAATATTGGAAGGGCGTGATATAAAAAGCAGTCGTGAGTCAGCTAAGGTGTGAGTCAGCTATCCATGTTGGCGTGGCGGGTGGGTGGGTCAAAAATAGATGCATCCATGTCTGGCCTGGATGAGGGGGGCTGCTAGGGGGTGCACATGGGAGTGGGTGTAAGGGGCAGGCTCTGAGTCGCCTATTTAAGGCACTGCATGTCAGAACACAGCCTCTTCTGCTGCTGGAGCCATCTCAACAGAATCCTACCCACCCACCCTGTGTTTATGGGTTTTATATTTGTTACAGCTGTGAAATAAGGGGACATGAGGTAGAGTTTTGTTGGTCAGGGACCAGTTTGCATATTGGGACCCTGCGGTGGGGGTCTCAGTAAGAAACTGGCTAATACCAAGCGTGGCCTTACCTGGCTTGGAGCCAGAAGGAAGGAATGGTTGGATGAGGTGGGAACCATTTAACCAGCCTCCTCCCTGAGTAGGGCATCAAGGGGCAAGGGAGGGAGGTGGACCCAGGGTGCTCCTAAAGCTTTGTTAGCAGCTGAATGGCTGCATGGGGGATTGCTCTAACCTTTTGCCAGGCCAACCCTCAATTTATATGGTTAAATAAAGCTGTAGCCTTTACTTTGCCAAAGAAACATGACTCGTGTCTTGATTGGCCTAGTATCACCCTGCCAGTCAAATAAAAATGTATTATTATTACTGTTGTTGTCATTGTTGTAGCATCATCCATTCACACAATCATGTAACTAATCCAGGAAGGGGACAAAAGTTGTAGCTAGGAAATAATGATGCTGACAATATTGAGAAGAGAATATTCATTCTACTGGTGTGTATTTCAGGGAGAAGGGATGTCTACCTCACTGACTGTTTCTATCCAGCATATCTTTAATAAAAGTACTGGATGAAGAAGTCCTGGGAAATGCGGGTTTGCAGCCACATTCTGCCACGAATCTCCTGAGGCCAGTTGCTCTCTTACAGTCTAACTTACTTCACAAGGCTGTGAAGATAAAACTAGAAGTGGAAATCATGAGCACTGTGAACTCCTTGGGTGGTATTAAAAATGTAATAGATAGTATTAAAATGTAATAAATAAAACTACATATCATAAAAGAGCTCCTTTTGATTATTCAGAATTTTAAATAATAAAATATTAATGACCTTAAAGAAAAACTTAATAAACCCTGTTTTGGCTAGACCATATTACTTTGTTGGCTTTTTTCACATGTCCTTTATCTTATGCATCCACACTGTACACCATTCTTGGAAATATGACTTCTCATTCTCTCCCAGCTCATTCACAGAACTATATTTTTGTAGAATTCACAGAAGGTAGATTTCTAAGTTGGATTTATTATCTGCATAAGAGAATCATAATAGTTCCTTATTTTAGGAAGGGAAAAAACCTATAAAGGGCATCGTTTGCAATGCATTGTTTTTGTATGCTGAATTTATGACACAGAAGGAAACCGCTTCAGCTGTACAGGAATTCTGCTGTGTGTATTAAAAATTTTAATTCATCTCATGTTGCACTGTTTGTTTTGCTAAACTGCCATTGTGGTTTATAATCTATATTTCCTCATTTCATCATCATCCTCAAATGCCTTGGTCCCAATATTTCTTTCTATATTATCTCAGAAAAGCAGGAGTCTCTCTTTTTTTTTTGTTAACTTTTCATTTGTCTAAATAATACTCACTGTGATGAATAGCTTAATTCCTTAATAATCTTCTGTTTGCTTATATCATAATTATTTAGACAATTTGTTATAGTCAGAAACCATATCAAGTCAAGGTAGTTCCAAAAATGAAATAGTGTATTAGTATAAACTCAGTATACTAAGCCATTACTAGATTAATGAAACTTTACATATCAAGCATTTATTATGTGAACTTCCAGTCCAAAGATGTGATATGGAACAGATATAGCCAGACTATGTATTATAATGACTTGTATCCAATGAAAAGTGGGATACTGAAAGCAGTGTGTCTAGTCATTCTCCTTCCCCACCTTACCTCAGCAGATGGAGGCACACAGGGCAGGGTCTCTGAAACAGTAATTATTGGCCAGGTACATATGCAGTCAAGTGGTTCTTTGAGTACTGTGATCTCAGCTTCTTTGGGCCTTCAATAGTAGCAACACTCAAGCACCTACTGATTTGGTTCACATCATGTTCACCAGTCACAAACAGGAAGCTGATTTTTCAATGCACCATTTGTCAACCCATTTCTGGCTGTTCGGTAGTTTGCTTGAGCTATTCCTTCCTCATTGGGTAGCATAATCAACTCCTTAGCACAAGAGTGTTTTTCCACAGACTGAGTTCTACTTTCAGTGGCAACATTCCACAGCAGGCAATTGATTAAATAGGTAGTTAAATCAGTCATAAATCACATCAATCAGAAATAAATAAACACTGTTTAAAAACCTACTGTTCAGTGTCCGTCTAAATAGTCCTTAGGCATGTTAAGTGCAGTCGATCTGTCCAAAGCAGTATTTTCACGCATGTGCAGTTTTGCAAACACCTGACAGAAACATACATTTGAGTTTGGTTTGCAATGATCAGTTCACATCTGATTGACCCAGTCAAACATGTAAATAAGGTAATACTTATTACTTTATAGTACCGACAGCCAACATATTCTTTGTATGACTGGAGAGAGAAGTTCCCAATAGGATCCCAATCACAAACTAGCCACCAGTTTTGTACCAAATGAAGCTTCTAATAGTCTTCAAAGACATTGAGGACAATTTTCAGCAGGTATAAATGGGTAAAGGAACGAATATAAGCTATTTGGAGAAGACCCCTGCCTCTATTTACAATCACACAATGAATCTGTCTCTTTAGGATGATTTCAACCTTATACAGAACTTACTTATAAATAAGTATTGACTCTTCAATCTCTGACAGGCTGTATTACTGACCAACAACACTGAAGTCTTGTCCAGATTAAGGTCTGGTCTACTGAGCCTCATCCAGTCACTATCCCCTCGAATGCTCGATGGAGGAAAAAGTTTTACCTTTTAGATGGAAAACAAAATGGCAGTTAGTCAGATCTGGAAAATAAAATACTAGCTTTACGTTAGGAAATAGATTTACTTAGTTTCTTTTAAAATAAAGTTACTTGTAGGTACAATATATCACTTGTAAGCTCAGGTGGGATGGTCCAAAGTCAATGAATTTGAAGGAGACTGTGGCTCTCAAAATATTTTGACCATCAAAAGAGCTTAACGTCTAGCACTAAAAAAGAGTATAATTGGAAAGCAGGACTTCTGAGTTTTTCTTCCGACTTTGTCACTGATTTGTGATTTTGGTTTCAGTTTATCTGACTTACTATACAGCGATACAGAGTTGAAGTAAAGGATTTATGAGTCTTATGAGGACCTGCATGAGGAAAAACATAGATTCATCTCTTGAGGGATACTAAATCTTGGAGGCAAACCAAGTTGAAAATGTCTTGAATTTATTAAAATGATGTGTTTCAAAGATAGAACAGATTTTCATTTTTACCTGTACCCCTGTGAGAATTGCTCTCTATAAATACATCAGGAGGGTTAACACTGCAGAGAGTCTGAGTAACTCAGATTGAAGATGACTCTAGATATAAGAATTACTAGTTATAATAAATTTTAGTTGACAATCAGAAGAAGGTTTCTGACTATTAGGGGTGTGTTTGAAACTCCCTTCCAACTAGTGTGATGATAGTAAAAGAATTCTGTTGTTTCACAACTTCCTTCTGAGGTTCACATGGATATATCAGATACAAGACCCTTGTTCATCCTGTTGTCAGCTGAATTAGAATATTCTAATTCAGTGGGGAAGGCACTGGCAAACCACCCCGTATTGAGTCTGCCATGAAAACGCTAGAGGGCGTCACCCCAAGGGTCAGACATGACCCGGTGCTTGCACAGGGGATACCTTTACCGTTACCTTTTATTAATTTAAAAGTCTTAATTACTGTTCCCTATCAGTAGAATAATTAATAATTCTGCGCTCACTTTGGTGAGGGTCAATAGAAGCAACTAGAATAACAAAATCAGAGAGTTGGTCATCTAGTCCAACCCCCCACACAACACAGGAACAACTACCTGTCCATACATGGTGACCCCAAATTCATGCCCAAAATGGCAATTAGCAATTCCCTGGGAATGTAAGGAAGGGCCACAAGAGACAAACACTGGCACATCCCTTCCTGCCCACTCACTCACAATCTGCCTAAGTTCATAAAATCAATGTTTCTGTGAGATGGCTAACTGCTCAAAAACTTCCAAGAAGGGGAACTGATCACTTCCCAAGGAAGCCTGTTCCACTGAGGAACTGCTCTGTCAGAAACTTCATCTGGATGTTTAGCCAAACATTCTTTTGAATTAATTTCAAACCATTGGTTCTGGTCAGACCCTCTGGGACAACAGAAAACATCTCTGCTCCATCTTCTATATGACAGCCCCTCAAGTATTTGAAGATGGTTATCATATCACCTCTTAGTCACCTTCTCTCCAGGCTCAACAAACCAAACTCCCTCAACCTTTTCTCATACGACTTGGTCTCCAGACCCCTCATCATCTTTGTATCCCTCCTCTGGACATGCTTCAGTTTCTCTACATCTTTCTTCAGTTGTGGTACCAAAAACTGAACACAGTACTGCACGTGAGTTCTAACTAGAGTAAAGTGGTAACATCACCTTGCGTGACCTGGACACTATGCTCCTTTTAACACAGCCCAAAATCCTGTTTGCCTTTTTAGCTACCAAGTCACATTGCTGACTCATGTTCAGTGTATGGTCTATTAATACCCACAGATCCTTTTCATATGTACCACTCACTCACCCTACCCAACATAATTTTCAGTTTGTTAAAATTTACTCTCCTGAAATCTAGCCTGTATGTGTGACTGCGTACACCTTTCTCTTCCCCAAGATCATAAAGTCCAAAATTACATGGTCACTACTACCAAGCACACCTACAACTTTTACATTGTAAACTAGTTCTTCCCTATTGGTAGAAATCAAGTCTAAAATAGCAGATCACCTGGTTGGCCCTTCCACTTTCTGGGAATTAAAGTCAGCAAGACAAGTCAAAAATTTATTAGACTTTTCATTTTTAGCAGAGCTGGTCTTCCAACAGATATCTGGGTAATTGAAATCTCCCATGACTACAAGGTCCTGTCTCTCTGAAAACTTTGTAATCTGGTTTATGAGCATCTCCAACGTCCAACGTCAATGAGCAGGAAGGGATATCTGTCCTTTGGCTTTACAAGTCTTTCCACCCTTTCCATGACATCTTCATTTTTGCACCAGGTATATCGCTTGGTACAAGAAGTCCAGTCATCATACTTTGTCTTCTACTCCATTCAATAGGGAATCCCCAATTATCAGCACACGTCTCCTAGTTCTAACACACTGGAGAGCAGAAGAGATTTGAGGGAGTTGGAGGAATAGCCCTTGTTCCTGTGGTCCAGAGTCAGGGGAACATCTTCTGAGCTTTGGGGGATTTGGGGGAATAGCCCTTGTTCCTATCCAGAGTCACTATCTAAAGGGAGATCCTGGAAACAATTCCTGAGTGTCAGAGAGGCAGAATATCTCCTTATTTTTTTTTGACACCTCTGGGTAATGTTCTTCTATCCGCTGTCCTCTTGTATTGGGTTCTCCTCTAATTGGTGAGACACTTTTTCCACCTCTTCCAATTGACCTCCAAAAATTCCTCCATGAGTCCTTTCTAAGAACCTTTCACCCTCCTTTTTAGAATAAAGTGTGGACAGGCGTTCTTCTAGTTTTTGTACCTTCTCCTCCAGGAGTGCTACTAATGTGCATTTGGTGTATGTGCATTTAAATTTACTTTGAGGTAAAAATACAAATATGCCACAGACAGTACAAGTCACAGTCTCAGGTCCACCACCAGCTACACTACTTTGATCCATTGTGGGAAGAAGCAGACCCCTTCTGCAAACTCTGGAACACTTACAGAGTCTTCTGGCTTGATCCACAAGCCAAGAGTCCTTTAGCTTTTCTACTTTGGCACTCATCTTTGGTGAGCCCCTCTGGTGAGCAACAGCCTTTTATAGTACAAATGGCCACACAGGAGAGGGTAGAGCTAGCAGTCAGCCCCAGGCAAAACTGCCAATTAATGCAAATCAGCTAATGCAATTAGCTGTAGTCCCCAACCAACTAGGCAAGGAATAGACAAAAAAGAAAAAGAAAAGAAAAAAACAACAACACTCAAACAACCCCACTGTAATGCAACCTATATACCCTCACACACTGCCCTCATACACTGTAAGAAAGAAAGCAACACTCACCAAGTAGGTCCTGAGCTGTCATTTTCTCCTTTTCCCTGCCCAGCTGCTAGTTCCACTGTGGCACTTGCTGTAGTCCAGCTCTGTTATACTGGTGATGGTGTAACTGATGTGGTAAAGTACTTAGTGTGTGTATAGTAGGAGCTGAGAAACTTGATTCAGATCCTTACTGTATCATGGGTGGGTTATGGTCAGACACACACAAAAGCCCCAACTTTACATGGTAAGGATAAAAATGGTGGAAGGCTGAATGATGCATGAAGTCCTGAGCCTCTTTTTAGAAGGAAGGGTTAAAAATATATACTAAATATAAAAGGGATAAAATGTACAAAAACTGTACAAGATACTATATTGAAAATAGTACAGTTTATCAATTCCAGTCCTATTTACAATTGCTTCCTTTATTTTTGGGGAGACCAGAAAGTCATACCCCATCTACAAAGACATTTCCTATATTTTCCAGCTTTGTCCTCCTAAAACAGCCCCCTACTGTAGACACTTATGTGTCCTGGTGTAGTTAGCTAATCTGGGACCTGACCTCTCTTCCCCCTTGTGTCCCTTCTCATCTCGTTTATAGTATAAACCTCAGTGACTTTCTCCCAAGCTGAAATACCAGCCAAGTGCTTCTTGCTGTCCAGCATCCCACTGTGCTTTGCTCTGGCTTTGTTGGTCAAGCTAGAATCATAGAATCATAGAGTTGGAAGGGACCTCATGGGTCATCTAGTCCTACCCCCTGCACTATGCAGGACACTCACATCCCAATCGCTCATCTACTGTAACCTGCTACCCCTTTGCCTTCACAGAATCCGCCTCTCCGTCAGATGGCTATCTAGCCTCTGTTTACAAATTTCCAAAGATGGAGAACCCACCACCTCCTGAGGAAACCTGTTCCATTGAGAAGCTGCTCTAACAGTCAGGAACTTCTTCCAGGTGATTAGAAGGAATTTCTTTTGAATTAATTTCATCCCACTTGTTCTGGTTTGTCCCTCTCGGGCAAGAGAGAACAATTCTGCTCCATCCTCTATATGGCACCCTTTTAAATACTTGAAGATGGTTATCAGATCTCCTCTCAGTCGTCTCCTCTCTAGGCTAAACAGACCAAGCTCCCCCAACCTTTCTTCATACGTCTTGGTCTCCAAACCCCTCACCATCTTTGTTGCCCTCCTCTGGACATGTTCTAGTTTGTCAACATCCCTCTTCAATTGGGGTGACCAAAACTGAACACAGTATTCCAAGTGAGTACTGAACCAGAGCAGAGTAAAGCGGTACCATCGCCTCCCGTGATCTGGATACGATACTCTGTTTGATACAGGCCAAAATCCCATTTGTTAGTGGACTGAAGGCGTGTGATCTGAGACTATTGAGGAGACCAAAGACCTGAAAGAACCATCTACCAAATGCTTGGCAGCAATAATCTGTACCATCCAGCCGCACATGAGATCAATCTAGATGGAAAAAGTTGCCAATTGGTCTTCCAGTGCACCCAGCTGCTCACTGCAAAAGGCTTGTTTCATAGTGGTCTCTAGTAAGGAGTGGAATTAGGCAAAACTATGTGTAAAACAAGTACTTCTGAAGTCGTTGTAGAACAGCAGATTCCGCATAATCATTAGAAATATAACTGCAGGTTCACTGAGTTACAGCTCTTCAAAATCCGTTCAAGTCAAGGGGTTTAGAAGGATCCAGCTCGGTTAGGCCTGTATTGATTGTGAAAAGTGCCCTCCAGACACATCCCATTTGCAGGAGCACCATCAAGTTTTTAAGACAAGATCTGGACAGAGATGGTTTGCCCTGAGTTCCTTGGTGGTCTCCCATCCATGTAATGATCAGTGACAACCCTGCTTAGCTTCTGAGATCTGATGAGATTGGGCTAGTCTGGGTCATTTATGTCAGGGCTGTATTAGTTGCATTCCAATATACAAAACTTTGGAAGGTTATGCCACATGTGTCTTTGAGCTTTGGGGTGTGGGTTGTTTTTGGCTGCAGCAGGCTGCGGTGGCTGCCTAACACTACTGACTAGTCTGTTTCCTACAAAGATGTTTATATTTTACTTGGGGTAATAGATATTTGAAAAATGAGACCAATCTCCCCGGTTTTAGATCATTCTTATACAAATAATTCATTCTCTGTGCTCTTCTGAAGCTTGTGATCTGCAGGGTTACCATCTGTAAAGAACTCTTTCAGAAACTGCCATGCTTTTTTACAATGGCTACCTTTTAATACTCTTCCAAGAATGATCTTTATGCCATTCCTGTGCATACAAATAAATCCGTACACCATCCAGCCACATACGAGATCAATCTAGGAGGGAAAAGTTGCCAGTTGGCCTTCCAGTGCTCCATGGCCAAGAGCCAACTGGCTTTTCCTTGATTATTCACACCAGGACAGGAAACAAGCCTCTTGCTGCTAATACTTCTGCTAATTACTAATGTTCAACACAATTCAGCCACTGTCCAGCATAATCTGTTAATCCTAGAAGCGGATGGGGTGTAGGGAAGGTTATGAGGACAAATTGGCAGTTGGCATTTGGACTTAGTGACTGTTGGCCAGCTGGCTGCTGGCTGGTTTATTTACACTAGGTTATTAAAGCATCCTGTACTCCATTCAATATCTTTCATTCACTCTGGTGGATGGTTCTATCCCTGCAGCAGGCACTCACTCCCAGATGTTGGAGGAGAAAGGTACTATAGTCTCAAGGCTTCCCTCTGCCTACACTTTCCCTACAAATAATGTTTACCTGGTTATAGTTTAGCAGAAAACAAAGTATGTCAAGAGATTTTTGGGGGTGGGGAAGTATATGTTTTTAGTTTTAGTTTCCATCTATCATGCAGAGTGCTGCTGTCAGTTAACTGATGTTGGATTCACGTTCCAGTTTAGGGTCTGTGGTTGTTGTGAGTGTGTAATTTGATTCTTCTTTCTCACACCTTTGGACTAGGAGCCAGCATCCCTTTTCTCTTTCACAGTATGGGCTGGTAAATTGCTTTAGGCCCACCATGACAACAGAAGTCTTTAATCTTACCTTTTAAGTAATATAAACTCAAAAGTTGTTCCAGAGAGAAATTTTTGTTCCAGCCAATACTTGGATACTAATTAGTATGCCCTTCTAACCACCAAAATAAACCTGACATATTTACCTCCTGTTTATACTCCCTTATCATATTAACAAGACCAATGTACATGGAAATGCATTTGCTGGCCATTCTTCTTTATCTCCCATTTTACTCAATTTTAGAATTTAGGTTCCTTAAACTAGGACCTTGTCTTTTACTACATGTCTAGCAGTACAATCCTAAGTATAGATACATCCTTTTAAGTACAACAAAGTCAATTTGTTTAGAAGAATGTTATTCTGCTTAGGTTTGCACTGGTAATTATGACATGGACCATTTCTGCCCTGGAGGCTCCACAGCAGGCTGCAGGCTGGTGTTTGAGATGAGGCAGGTTGTCCCTCATCTTCCTGCTCTTGCATGGGGGAGCACTTGGCCCAGTGTACCTCATCTGTCCTGGATTTATGCTCCCGCATGGGAGCCAGGGCAGCAAAGTTTCCAGTGTGGAAATAGTCAGTGATTCACAAACTTAACACCCCATCAGACTGAGAGCACAGTTTGTAGTAATTTTTCCAGTCAGCTCAAGAGGCTCTAGAAGGAAAGGTAGATCTTATTCCCTAGGCTCCTTTCATATTCTTTCTGGGAATGCCTGGATAGAGCTGTTTAGATGAATAGAATGGTATTTTTTTTCCTACATAGAGGTTACTCTAACCCATCCCTAATGTATTTGGTGAATGAAATAAGTTTCAGTTTGGGGAATTCTGCTGTGAGATGAGGCTGAAAATCTGCTTCTTGAGCTGGGCGATAGGTAACCCAGGGTTACAGTAGCCAGTAAAGTATCCTTCTACGAGTGCCTTGGTGCTTTTCTTGGTCCCACTCACTTTCATCTGGCAATTGTCTGCTGCTCCTGAGAGCACTTGGCAGCTAAGAGAGCTTTAATAAAATATATCTATGCACAAATATCTGTACTCTGAACTCTCCAAATGCCCTTTTCAAAAGAAGTCTTTTCCTTTTGCCACTCTTGTGCAGGGATAGTGGATGGAGAGATGGTGCATTCTTAATCAGCTTTGAAACTGAAAGCATTATAAGTAGGAGAACTGAGTTCTGTTTTCTTTTTTTAAAAACGTTTGATTTTTAATATAACAGCTTCTTTCCCTTGCAGGTTAGGACAAAGTGCAATAGAACTATGGTTAGAGTAAGGGATATTTTCATACAGTGAAAAGAGCAGATTGACACAAATTGAGATTAATACATTTTTGTCAATACACCAGGAGCTCATACTGATATCAAACTGGTGTAATCCAGTTCATGATCTTTAGTTAAGGATACACAATATTGTTCAACTCTATATCCCACTGCATAAACTATCCTCTATATCCTCTCTGTATCCCACTGCATAAACTGTTGTTGTTGGGGTTTTTGCTGTCATGTTGCAGCTGATTTATGGTGACCTTATAGGGTTTTCAAAGCAAGAGATATTGAGAAGTGGCTTGCTATTGCTCATTTCAGCACAGAAAGACTGTTATTCCTTAGTGATCTCCTGTCCAAACACTGACTAGGGTCAAACCTGCTTAGTTTCTGAATTTTGAGGAGATAAGCTTAACCTGGGCCATCCAGGTTAGGGTGGGAAATTGTTACCCCCATACAAGTCTGAAATGGACCACTGAGGGTATGGCTGGGAAAAGCCACATGCAACCCAACCAATGACCAGGGTAATGGAGCAGCTATTTAAGGCAGCTCTTCCCTGGGTTGCCACTGCTGAACATTATCAGATAAAACACTTGTAGTTCTACAACACTGGGTGAGGAAGGAGATGAAGACTAGTACAGCTTCTCAATATAGCTTTCTATTCAGGCAAGAATAAACAAACCTGGAAGTAGTGCCAGCTGAGGGGTTGTTATGCACTGGTATACAGTGCAGTTGCCTGGAGTTTAACCTGCATGAAAAAGTTTAACAACAAATTGTGGGAAGCCCATAAAATTTGGGGGTGCCAGTGCATTTGATCAAACTGATGCAATCGCTCTACACAAACCAAGAAGCTATTGTGTATATACCATTTGGAATGCGCCAAGGTTGTATGCTATTCCTCTTCCTGTTTAACTTGTATGAGACAGATTGAATTCAAAGAATCAAACACTGGGATTAAGATTGGAGAAAGGAATAGAAATAATCTTAGGTATGTTGTTGACACTACCCTCCTGTCAGAAACTAAGGAAAGCCTAGAACAGCTGGTTACAAAGGTTAATGAAGTAAGTAAGAAATTTGGCCTTTTCTTAAACACTAAAAAGAGAAAAATAATGACCACTGCAAAATAACCAGCCATTTATGGCTGTGAAAGCTGGACAATGAAAAAAATCAGACAAGAGAAGAATCGATTCATTTGAACTCTGGTGTTGGAGAAGGCTTCTGTGGGTTCCATGGACAGCAAAAGTCACAAACAAGAAAATACAACAGTGTATAAAGTATCTCTTAATGCAAGGCTACAATTTATATAGGTATGAATGATTTCACCTCTCTTCCTCCAACAATTTTGATGTACTGTTAATGCATATAATATAGTTTGCTGAAAAGAAAATGCCATTGAGGATATATTTTGATTATAGTTACTTTTATGTTGACTGAGAAGGATTTGAATAGCATGGTGAACCATAATCTGGGCCACATATTTCACTTCTATTGTTTTAGGTTTTTGTTCCACACTGTATTATAAATTGGATTTTTATCCCATTGTTTTCTCTCCTATTGCTTGATAGAGGTAGGAGATGGAGTATGCTTGTTTTTGCTATCAGTATTCCAGTAATATATCTAGCTGATTTTCATTTGAGGATCATGAAGCAAGCTTTATATTTGTAGCTACTGGTAAAAATAAACAAATTTTAAATATTTGTTTGTAATATAGTCTTTTCTCCCTTATACTGTAATTAATGAATTAATTTATTATAATTTCTTTATTCTACAAATCAAAATCCCTTCCTTGGAAGTCCAATTTTTAAAGAGAAAAATTAACTTAGGAAAGATCCTGTTGTACCACCTCTTCAATATAATTAGCATGTAAAACAGAAATGGATTATTCTTCCATTCAAATGACATATCCAAATAAGTGCCCTTATTGCGTTTCTGATTAGTTTTGGATGTCTACCACATGGGGGGCATTATGCTGCACTGCCTCCTGGTTTTTGGCCTGGGGATAGTTAACCCAATTTTTCCTGTAACTGCACAGGGAGCTTTTGGCCTGCTTTGCCCCTAGGATTTTGTATGCACAGGATAGCCAAGGGACAGGAAGTCAAAACTTCACACCGCTTGTTTTACTCATTAATCATTGTTACATGGCAAATACTCCCCAATCACCTTCCAGAGCCATTTGAGTTCTCCCTCCATTTTTTTAAACCAATTGTCATAATTGCCTTTACAACACAAACAAGGGGATAACTAGTGAAGCATAGTATATCTACAGTGGAAAGCATCTGGGTGAAAATAAGTAAGGGGAAAACAAACAGTGTGGTGGTTGGTGTCTGCTACCGACCGCCTGACCAACGAAAGGATGTGGATGCTGCACTTTGTGAGCAGCTTGAGAAAAAAATATCCAAGTGGCAGGACCTTGTCATCATGGGTGACTTCAATTTCCCATATGTGTGCTGGGAAACAAACTCTGCAAAGCATCCTCAGTCATGCAACTTTCTGACCTGCCTGGCTGTCAATTTCATTTATCAAATGGCAGAGGAACCCACAAGAGGTTCAGCCATACTGGACTTAATACTGACCAACAGGCAAGAGTTGGTGGATGAGGTGAAGGAGGTGGGGACCCTAGAGGGAAGTGACCATGTCCTCATAGAATTCCTTTTGAGATGGGGAGGCAAGGAAGCTTGTAGCCAGACGCGGATGTTGGATGTTCATAGGGCAAACATTAATAAACTCAGAGACATGATGAGTGTCATACCATGAACGAGAATGCTGGAAGGGAAGGAAGCATATGAAGGGTGGGCGCTACTCATTTGATGTCATTTACTTGGATTTTAGTAAAGCTTTTGATAAGGTTCCCCATGATGTTCTGATGGATAAATTGAAGGACTGCAATCTAGATTTTCAGATAGTTAGGTGGATAGGGAATTGGTTAGAGAACTGCACTCAAAGAGTTGTTGTCAATGGTGTTTCATCAGACTGGAGGGAGGTGAGTAGCAGGGTACCTCAGGGCTCGGTGCTTGGCCCGGTACTTTTTAACATATTTATTAATGATCTAGATGAGGGGGTGGAGGGGACTACTCATCAGGTTTGCAGATGACACCAAATTGGGTGGACTGGCAAATACTCCGGAAGATAGAGACAGAGTTCAACGAGATCTGAACACAATGGAAAAATGGGCAAATGAGAACAAGATGCAATTTAATAAAGATAAGTGTAAAGTTCTGCATCTGGATCAGAAAAATGAAAGGCATGCCTACTGGATGGGGGATATGCTTCTAGGTAACACTGTGTGTGAATGAGACCTTGGGGTACTTGTGGATTGTAAGCTAAACATGAGCAGGCAGTGTGATGCAGCGGTAAAAAAGGCAAATGCCATTTTGGGCTGTATCAACAGGGGCATCACATCAAAATCAGAAGATGTCATAGTCCCATTGTATACGGCACTGGTCAGACCAGACCTGGAGTACTGTGTGCAGTTCTGGAGGCCTCACTTCAAGAAGGACATAGTTACAATTGAAAGGGTACAGGGGAGAGCGACGAGGATGATCTGGGGCCAAGGGACCAAGCCCTATGAAGATAGGTTGAGGGACTTGGGAATGTTCAGCCTGGAGAAAAGGAGGTTGAGAGGGGACATGATAGCCCTCTTTAAGTATTTGAAAGGTTGTCACTTGGAGGAGGGCAGGATGCTGTTTCCGTTGGCTGCAGAGGAGAGGACATGCAGTAATGGGTTTAAACTACAAGTACAAGGATATAGACTGGATATTAGGAAAAAAAATTTCACAGTTAGAGTAGTTCAGCAGTGGAATAGGCTGCCTAAGGAGGTGGTGAGCTCCCCCTCACTGGCAGTCTTCAAGCAAAGGTTGGATACACACTTTTCTTGGATGCTTTAGGATGCTTAGGGCTGATCCTGCATTGAGCAGGGGGTTGGACTAGATGGCCTGTATGGCCCCTTCCAACTCTATGATTCTATGATTCTATGATTCTAACAAACATGGACAGTTTTATTGTACACCCCCTACACTTGCAGACTATCCCCAATCTCAGTAAAACCAAGAACAAATAGAAAGAAGGAAAGATGCTGACCAAACATGGTGGGGGGCTTGCTATTTCATTACTTTGTAATGGTGTTGTAATACAATCAGACATGTGTTTTAAAAATAAAATTAGGTTGTGATGATAGATGACGGAAGGGATGCACAGTGGGAGAGGGGGGGAGATATTATCGACTGGGGAGGCCCTGAGTTTTCCCCCTCACGCACAGCCCTACCCTGACATACACACTGATGGATCCCAGGTCAAAAAAGTGAACACAGATTCCCTCACTGCGGGGCAACTGATGGCCTGAATTGGGCCAGGCCTTGGACCACTGAGGACTGGGCTCAATTCTGTGCAAATGCAGGAATTAGCCCCACACATAAACAAGAGGTGATGGCAGCCTAATCACTCATGTAGAAGACGGCTTGGGTCCATATAGGAGTGCAGCATCACAATATAATTAAAGGTGTGTCATTATCTTTCATAGCTATAGGTTTAGCTGTGTCATCCTAAGCAGTGCAAACGTTTGAGACTATAATGGGGTCAAGATCTATAGAATTAGAAAAAAAGTATGATCCAGGTTTTGGGGTCACTGTTGCATTGAACAGTTCTACTATAAGCACCACAAAATATTCTAGTTTTGCTTTGTTTGAAGAATTCAGTCAGAAGGCCATCTCTTTACAATGTTTTCCCCCTTGTTTTTAACCTTTTAATGGTAATTCTCCATCTAAAAGTCAGAATGTTATTTGATAAAAGTGTATATGCACCTTTAAAGGAATCAGCCTTGAAACTACTAGATGTTCTTTCAGGTTTCAAAAGTAAAGCATCACATGATCCATATGCTTTCTCTCCTTTAGTAAAAGACAAGCAAAAAGGAGAGTTGGAAAATCAGTCACAAAGTCATCGTGGAGAAAGGTAGCCTACATTCATTGGGACAAGTTGAATTTTTCTCTGCTGGAGAAATGCCGAATGCACTTTTCACTTTGTTGGTTTCATTTCTAAATGTTTTGCAGCATACATAAATCGGTGAAATTAGAATGCACATAACTGTGTGCAGAGGTAACCTTTGCCCCCCAGGGGTCAATGAAGATGGACAAGCCCTAGTTGTAGTTCACACTGTCACCATCCCTCTCAGAACATAAGAGCCACCAAATGTATTCATCATCAGCGTCTCTTGGAACTGTAACCTCAGTTTTAATGGATTTACAGATATCAGAAATAATCCTTTTAAAAAAAAAAGGATGCTTACGCTTTGTAGGTCTGCAAAAAGAAAAGTGGTGCCACTGGTACCAGTATAAATGTGCATGTCACCAGTTTCTGGTGCTTTAACTGGCTAGCAAAGGTGATTGCCTGAGTGTCATTTAAATCAGGAATTGACTCTGCTCATTCTTTGCCACAGATCTGCTAACATCAAAGAGACAATACCACCTAATCTGCACTTAATGAGAGTTGTTAGAATTGATCTCAAGTGACCCCTGAACAGCAGAAAGTCAGATGGCTTCTTTGTTTTGTTTGAGGGAGTCAAAGAAAAGGAATGACAGCCTTCAAGGGAACAATTTCTTGGGGACTGAAAGAATGCATTAAAAGAGCATGTTTAGTGAAGGATAAAGAGGGTACCACTGGGAGCAGAGACACATATTGCCACAACAGTCTGTGACTTAAGAAGCAGATGTCTTTTGCCTTGCAGGGGGATATTGACCACCTAATGAGGACACTGACAACCATAATTTTGGCATAAAATATTTGGCCACAGCCTTTATTCAACATTGAGCGTGGCAAGCATGGGAAGAGAATCATGCCATCTTGTGGTTACCCTACCACAAGGAAGCCCACCACAGCCTGCCCCTCAACGGGTTGCCTTGGCTATCCAGCCCCCAAACCCGGACATAATGGCAGGCTGAAACAGGGGGGGAGGCACCATGGAGTGACCCCTCTGGGCACCAGCCTCTGTTGGGTTCTCCTGCCCCCCGGAAATGCTAGCCTTCAATCAGGCTCTACATCCACACAGCCCTTTAAAGGGCCCCCCAAATCTAGGGGAGGACAGCGCGCAAGCTTGGCCTCCCCAAAATTGATCCTTCCCATGCTCCACTTCCGCAGGCTGTGACAATTAATCAATAATATAACCCAACATCTAACAAAAAGTCAAACAATTCATAAACAGGGAGGGAGGGTGGGTTTTGCATCTTCGGGCGTCCTGAAGGGGGGAAAGAGGCCAAAGAACATCAGGCCATCCGTTTAACTGACGCCCAGTTCAGCCACACCCCCTGTTGCCATGCCAACACACATACTGCTCAGAGAATGCCAGGGCTGGGCAATCTCTCCAACCAGCCAGGTCCCTGTCGGTGTTCCTCCCCCGCAGCAGCAATGGCCCCTTTAGATAAGTCTTGGGGGCTTTTTGCCTTGCAGGGGGATATTGACCACCTAATGAGGACACTGACAACCATAATTTTGGCATAAAATATTTGGCCACAGCCTTTATTCAACATTGAGCGTGGCAAGCATGGGAAGAGAATCATGCCATCTTGTGGTTACCCTACCACAAGGAAGCCCACCACAGCCTGCCCCTCAACGGGTTGCCTTGGCTATCCAGCCCCCAAACCCGGACATAATGGCAGGCTGAAACAGGGGGGGAGGCACCATGGAGTGACCCCTCTGGGCACCAGCCTCTGTTGGGTTCTCCTGCCCCCCGGAAATGCTAGCCTTCAATCAGGCTCTACATCCACACAGCCCTTTAAAGGGCCCCCCAAATCTAGGGGAGGACAGCGCGCAAGCTTGGCCTCCCCAAAATTGATCCTTCCCATGCTCCACTTCCGCCACTGAGCCCGAATAGGTATATACCTCTTCGAGCTCCCGCCACCGCTCAATTTTGCAGCCAATTCAAAATAACATGTTGGATCCCATGGAACCAGATGTCCATGCCCCACTCCAACAAGTGCATCCCAAGTGCACCCCATCACTCTTATAAAGGGCCCAGAACTGCAAATGCCATACCATGGGGCCCCCAATGAGTAATACACATCCCAATACAGCTAGATACCCAGGCTTTAGCTCCACCTGAGATCACAGAACTCTGGGTGACAGGTGAAAGGGTCACTCGCCACCAGGGACCATTCCTTGGTGATTGTCCACTGTGCCCAGTGGGGCTTCTTGTGAGACATAGCTTTTAGCAACATGGCATCCTAGCCACTCAGCCCAGACCATAACTGTCCCTTGAGGTTACCAGGGCCCAACCCCATTGCCCCTGCCAATGCTGGCAAAGTGTCATATGGCAATTACTGCAACAATGTTTCCTGGTGCTCAGCTCAACGTTCACAACTATAGCTAAGCCAACGTCCCATGATGGTCAGCCAATGCTTTGAGGAATACGGACTCCCACTGTCACGCTTGAACAGGAAGTCTGCCATCACAGCAATGTCCAGGAAGGCAGCTGCATCCAAACAATGTCCGAGCCAGGTGATGCCTTCAGACCCCCAAGTGGATCACTTCCAGGTCTTATAGCATGCCATTCCATCTGCCGCATGGTGCCATTCTCTGTAACCAGTATCAGGCACCCCCGTTGACTGCCGCTCTGAAGGAAACCAAAAGGTTGTTACTGGAAAAGAGTTACATGAGCACCCTTGCACACTGATTGACACTGGCCACGGTCCCATGCTCGCCCTGGGCCAGCCGCTCTCAGCCAATACCCCGCTCTGCATACTGCATACCCTGCAGGAGCCCTAGAGATGTTTCCCCTGAGCACCAAGTACCAGAACCCTATTGGGTTCTAGGCCCTACAGGTTGTGATCTGTGGGAAAACATTGTACTGCATGCCCTGGCAAAGCCCTTAGTACTGTGCCACCCAACCTGGGCAGACCTCCCTTGGCCAATGCCCTGCTCTGCATCTACTGCATACCTTGCCAAAGCCCTGGACATGTTCCCCTTGAGCACTGAAGCCCATCCCACCTTTGGTTCCCTAAGTCCTACAGGTTGCAGTCCGTGGTGACATTGTGAACCACCACTAATGTACATACACCTTCTGATCCACGGATGTCATACCGGGGTAACCCCATATGCCAGCATATTGAGACCTGACTGGATCTGCTAGTAGCCCAGCCATGAAACATCCTCCTGAACCTGCAATATGCTTAGTCTCCAATGCACAGGCAGATGGGGCCCATGCCACTTTCCCAGGTTGGAGTCTATGCAGTCCCAAGACAGCTCCCTGAAGTGCCATGTGACACTTCCCCCTAAACCACTTGTTTGTCCCAGCCCCAGACATAATTTAAGCAACCTCCCTGAAGGACAAAATTGGTCTCTCTAGTCAAAAGAGGCCCCATCACTCCTATAACTGGAATCCGAGCAACCCCAGGCCCCCACGCTATGTGGGGAGTGGGTGAGGACAGGTGACAGGTTTGCAGCCACGTCCTCCCACAAGGCTGGCCTCGTCAGACAGTATCTCATATATCTGCAGACCTGGGCTGCAATGCAAAGCTCAGATGATCAATGAGGCCATCCAAACAGATCGGATGCATAGAAGTGAAGAGGTATGAGGGATTGATCTGCAGAACTTAATATGTAGTCTGCCCCTGCTCCCTCCAGCTAGAAACAGCATTGGCATCACGTGATGGGGAGCCAAATAACGCTGGCATAAATATGAAGCTAGGGAATTCCTGAATGGGATGAAGAGGTACCTGCATCAGAGTGATCTACCAGTTGTTGACAGACCTGCAGTCTATCATAACTGAGACTATATAACCAGATTAATGCTCCCTTAGAGCATTGTACCTTACTATGTGGGTGCCTTAACTTCATTTCCTTGGCCAAAGATCTCCACCGGCTTCTAGGGTGCAGCACCTTGCATACCTTGTGTGGTCCTAAGCAGCCACTTCCTGTGCCAAGCACATTCCAGCTCAAGCCCTGGGAAGCTCTTGGCATTGCTCGCCCATCCACACCAACAGCACTTCCATACTGGACCTGTAATGAGACACACACCCCTCCAAGCCAGGCTGGCCCATTAACTTCAAATAACCTGGGATTGGCCGCCCTGCAAAACAAGACCAGGTGATGACTCTGACACCATTTGCAGAAGGCGTGGCTTGCCTGAAGCCAACAGGTGATGTCCGGCCACTGCTGCAGGTTGACCCGGCCACCAGGGAGCCACCTCCCCTTTTGCAATGATATTCTCCCCTGGAGTAGCCTTTGGGTTGGTGCCCCCTGTAAACTGGCCCTTGTAGGGCCCATCATGCATCACAATGCCACTGGCTGAGGCCCACCAGTGGCATCCAACGATGCCCCAAGACCCAGAGTACATGGCACCCCCGTTCCCCCAATACTGGCACCCACTGCCTGTCTGATGGGCATGTATTGCCTGGCGAAGACAACGGTGTAGCCCTGGCCAGTGGCCACCAGACACCAGTGGCCAGCTGAGGGCCACTGGGTGCTCCATTCCCCACCCATGGGGTGGGTGCCTTCCTACCCACCTGAGCCAGGGACCAGCAGCCAGGCCAGTGGACAGTGCTCACCATCTGCTGTCGAAGATGCCATTGTTCCCCATGGCTGCAAGCCCCCTCAGATTTCCCTGGAGACCTTCCGAGCTGGTGCACAGCAGCCTGCCTCAGCATGAGGCAAGGGGTTGGACTGGATGACCCCCAGAGTTCCCTGCCAACTCTGTGCTCCTGCAAACCAAGACCGTTGCCTGAAGCAGGGGGCTGGACTAGACTACCCTGAGAGGTACTTGCCAACTCCTCGCTCATACAAACCAAGACTGCTGTCAGAAGCATGGGGTTGGACTAGATGACCTTGAAAGGTACCTGCAGCTCTTTGCTCATACAAACCGAGACTGCTACAGAAGCAGGGGGTTAGACTAAATGACCCTGGAGGTCCCTGCCAACTCTGCTTATGCGAACAGTGCCCATGGCGTACAGCATGGGGTTGGACTACATGACCCAATGAGGTCTCTGCCAGCTATGTGCCCTTGCAAAAACTGTAGTTGGTTGTAGCTCCACTGTTGGATCCCAACCTTCCCCCCTTTTTTTGGGAAGAGGGCTGATCCCCACAAAAAGGCATTTTTGTAACCACTGGCTTGTCACGTCTTTTCTTCAAGTGGGCTCCACCTTAAGCCTCGCAGCAGTGCTCAAAGTATTGGCACATGCTCATATTGAATTCCCAACAGGTGCCCCGCCCATCATTCCTATACATGGGCTTACATCTGTCTTGTTCTGACCTCCTGACATATGGGCCCACTTTCATGTTCTAGGTGTCATGGTCCTTTAAGTCCCACCTTGTCTAGATGTTGTTTGAAGATCACTTGCGAGCCTAATCATTATGCACCATGGCCTCTGCATCCCCAAAAAGTGCTTTGGCCTCCAAAACATTTGTTAAATGATTCTCCAAGTGCCAACTCCCTTCTGGGAGAGCATCAGCCACAAAGCGTAGAAAATCTGTTTACCCCCTTAACCAGTTAGTGAAGGAGTGATTGTTATATCCCACTGTAAAGTTGTTTTTGTTTTTGTTTTTAAATCCCCTTTGAACCCTATTTTTGGAACATCTCGTCTGGTCACAACCTGTTAAATATGTCAATATAATACCCATCATGGGCCCTCTTGATTTCCTAGTAAGGTGAGTACCAGGTGGGTTTTCACCAGATGCATAACCCAAAGGGGATTTCGTGGACTAACCCATCCCCGCCTTATCTTTATAATAAATATGCAAAGAATGCAGCTGATTCATCATCCAGATCAGATACCCAGAACCAAAGAATCCTGACGCCAATAGGTCCCATCCTGTTGGCCTTCAGAGAAGAGAACTCACCCGAGGTACCGGCAGCCTGCCAGGCCCTGGAGTACTTTCCTCCATACATTATACTCTTATGCCCAGTTGTCTCTTGTTGCTCTGTTCCTCCCTGTTGAACATTCCTGGAGGAGCTAGGAATACTAACCGCACCTACACTGGCCTGTCCCTGATGTGCTGCTATAGCAATTGCTATAGGGTCAATGCCCATGTGTATGGTCTGCATACCATGATGTGGAGCTGGCCAACCCTGTCCATACCACCCAGACATCGTAGGGCCAGGTTGCTGCCAGCTTCACCCAGGCATTGCCTCCTGGCCGTATGACCAGGGTGATCTTGCAGATGTGCAGCAGCAGAAGTCCTGCTCCCCATCCATGTCTGCAGTCCTACAGCATAACCTCAAGCTTGATAGTCAGCCAAGTGTTGGCCCAGAGGCCCAGCAGACAAATCCTGATGGCCCCCTGGCCACAAAGGGGGTTGTTGGTATCCTGGACCCCATGGAGCCACAGGTGAGCAAGATGAGAAACTGCCAATTCCACAGTGGTTAGACACACGTGAACCTAAACCACCTCTGACGGGCTTGGTTGTGCAAATCCTCTCAGAGGAAAACCATGGATGTTCCCTTCCCCATGGCTGGTGGTCCAGATGATCCCTGCCACCAAGATGGGCCCACAACAACCTGCCCCAGTCCTGCACCAATTGTACAACTGCAGCCAGGATCTACCGCACCCCCAAATGATGGGCCCGCATGTTGCAGAGTAAAAACACCCCCTGCATAATTGTTGGAAGGGGATGGGGGCGGAAGCCTCACCTCTCCCACCTAGACCCCCCCTTCCTCTATCAAGGTGGAGGATCCCACTGCCACACATCTTAATGCCCCCAGCATCCCATGAATTGCAGAGGAACCTGCTGCCGCTGCATCATGAAATGTGCCTGTCCCATCACTTGCTCCCAAGGCCCTGGAACCAGCAGCTGCCACCAGCACAGCACAGTTCATGGGCAGTTGGGGCTTCCCCCCACTAGCATCCTTTTTCGGCGCCATGGGCACTTGTTCCTCTCTCCCTCTCCTTCCTTTTCTGAAGGGGCAAATGCTCCTGCCCAAACGGCCTGTGAGAGGCTTAGTTGTTTGTTAGTTTAAAAAACAAATAAACAAACAATGCCCCGCAGCATGTCTAGCATCCGTTTTCCCTCAAAAAGTGAAATGAAATAAAATTGCTGGGCTTCCCTGACATCGCGAGGCGGTTGGGCCAGGAAAAAGGCTCCTTCCACCAAGCGATGCATCTTCGGGCGTCCTGAAGGGGGGAAAGAGGCCAAAGAACATCAGGCCATCCGTTTAACTGACGCCCAGTTCAGCCACACCCCCTGTTGCCATGCCAACACACATACTGCTCAGAGAATGCCAGGGCTGGGCAATCTCTCCAACCAGCCAGGTCCCTGTCGGTGTTCCTCCCCCGCAGCAGCAATGGCCCCTTTAGATAAGTCTTGGGGGCTTTTTGTTTAAAAGTTGGTAAATGGGCTTTGTTGCCATTCGTGTTCTCAGTTAGAAAGACTTCCCTTTCCAACTTTATTTCAAGAGTTTGCATGTGCTTTAGAGGCTATTGCATCTCTCTTATGAAGATGCAACATACTGTTATGCTGTATATGAAAATGTGTAGTAAGGAATAATGTATATTTTCATGTTCATTACCCTACAATTGAAACTGATAGAGCATGACAGACATTAAAGATGGTCAGCCCAGTTCATTCCCCACCAGAATGAATTGAAACAATGATGATCAATTTTTCTTTTAGTTTTCAGCAGGCTTTCTCAACTAGAGTTTCATAAAACCCTGGGGTTTCTTGATAGCCCTGGAAAGGTTTCACCAATTGAATAACAGTTAATTAAATTTTAATATATTTTTAAAATTTGTTATAATTTTTTCAGGTGATATGATCACATATGGTCATGTTGACCCACCCACCCCTCCCAAAATGGCCAATGATAGGCCTGGAGGGTGAAGGAAGGGGAGGGGCCCTGGGTGGGTGTGTACACAGCTATGCTTCCCAACTCATGCATATTCTGCATGATTATGCCATTTCCCGGGTTTCTTGATGCCAGAAGAAAATTTCAGGGTTTTTTCAGTGAAAAAAAAGTGGGGAATAGCTGGTTTACAGTGACAAAATGAAGATTCGTATTCATTTTAAAAAATTCTTCACTGTTCACTTGAATCTGTTGCTCTTGGGACTTTAGTTCCCTTCAGGTGCCTGACTACGAAGGAGTGTCACTTCTGAAGAAGAGGAGATATTCATACTGCTCTCCATGCACATGTGCAAATTGACCAGGGGAGGAAATCTGATTTCACAAGTGCTGCCACCTTACTTACTGAAGAAGGCTGGACTCAACTCTGAGATGCCACTAGATATGTAATTTAAATATGTCTGCAGTGCAAACTTTATATTTAAGCAGGAGCATAAAGAAACAGACTTTATGTACTGTACACAGTAGTACAGACCACAGCCACTATCCATTCACCAAAGTATTTTTCTGAACTAATAAATTACAGTCCTATTTCTTGTGTAAGAAAAGCCCTCCTGAATAATTCAGATTCACAAGATTTGCAGAAGCCTAGGAGAGTGAGAGACTTCCATCAGGCAGGCTAATCCAAAAGGTGAGTGCCATAACAAAAGATGCTTATGTCTCGGTAGTTGTTGATGTTGCCTGTTTGTAGAGGAGCTCCTGCAGAAGATTCTGCTCCAGTAAGAGAAAGTGTTTGGTGGAGCACGGTGCTACAGATATGAGGAACCAACACTATGAAGGACATTGAATGTGACAACTAATACTTGGAACTGAGCCTGGAAACTGATGGATAGGTGGTAGAGTGACGGCAGAATGAGAGTGATATATTTGCTCTATCTAATCATGTATAATAACTGGTGTTCATAATAACTGCACCAACTGGAGACCTATGTAGATTGTATTATTATTATTATTATTATTATTATTATTATTATTATTATTATTATTACTACTACTACTACTACTACTACTACTACTACTACTACTACTACTACTACTACTAGGGACAAAGCCCATATCCAGGAATAGAACGAGTGCTAGAGCTTGGCAGTGGGAAGAGGAAGGGGAGGAGTTCTCCAATCTATAAGGGCATGGGGTTGAATGTGTGTTGTGTGGGATGTTGTGGTGGCGTGGTTACAAATGAGGGTGTGGGTATCAAGAACCTGTGGTTTGGAATGTTCATTGAGTGTGGGAGAGGACTGACTCTTGGGAATTGTGGCATAGTGGTTACAGATGAACTTTCTACAGCCATGTCTTCAGATATGTGAAGGGAAAATCAGACTGGAGACTCTTCTTATGTGGCGGATTACATGGCAACTAATTCCTCCCAGTTCTGTATTCAATATCATTTCCCTTCTTTTGTGAATTAGGCCACAGACACTTAAATGTCCCCCTGCCCTAATCTACATGGGATAGTCACAGTACGCAAGTATCCACCCTGCTCCTTCTGTCTCCATTTTTTTTTACTGTTCATAAAATGTTATGTGCCCACATGCTTCTTTCATGGTTGCTCCTTAGAAGAAGAGCTGGATTTTTATACCCTGCTGTTTACTACCCAAAAGAGTCTCAAAGTGGTTTACAAACACCTTTTCCCTTCATCTCCCCACAGTAGACAACCTGAGGGATGTGGGGCTTTAAGAGATCTGAGAGAACTGGGAATGGGCCACAGTCACCCCGCAGTACTCAGGTGTCTCAAAGCAGTTTCCAATCGCCTTCCCTTCCTCTCCCCATAGCTTACTCCCCATGAGGGAGGTGGGGTAGAGAGCCTCACTTGGAAGATGACAACCCTAAGAGGAGGTCTCTCTGTGTACATCAGTCTTGACCTTAGTCAGGTTTATGCACACGTAGGTAGTATGGAATTCCAGAATATGAACCTACACCAATCTGGCAACCTTACCTCCTCTCTGCATTTTTTCTTGACCTGAAATAGGTCAGAGATTGCTAGGAGGCTGCGGTGGCATTACACACTTTTGAGGTCCCACTTCCAGACTTCAAGGAATATGTTCAGATCAGGGACAGCTGACGTCCAGGTGAGGGCTGGAGATCTCCTGGAACTGCTGCTCATCTCCAGACTATAAAGATGAGCTCCCCAGGCAAAAATGGCTGCTTTGGAGGGATGACTTAGTGGGGGTTGGGATGGGAATTCAGCTGAGAACTAGCACAATTGCTAAAATACAGGTTGAATATGGGCTCTCCAAAGTGTTCCTGTGAGGATCCTGGCTGCTGCATACTGGACCCCTTGCAGTTCCTGAAGTAGCAATAAGTGTAGGCCTCCTTAGAGCAAATTACAGTCCATTCTAGAGGTGACCGTTGTATGGATCTCTGTAGTTATGGACTCCAGGGCTGAGTAGTCTAGTCTTGATGTTATTGTGATGTGGATCCAGGTGGCCAGATTGGCTATGCCAACGTAGGAAACCATCTTGAGGGCTAGATTAATCTAGAAGAAAATGTTTTCTGCATTTTCTTATTCAGCAACAATGCTGAATCCAATATAACCCACAGGCTCTTAACTGAATCAGCAAAGAACAGATAGCGCCCGTTGAAAGAGGGAAGCACAAAGTCCTTCAGGACAGACACTTCGGCCAGCATCATTTCTGTTTTGTCTGAGTTAAGTTTCAATTTGTTCTCTTTCAATCATTTGACCACAGAAGTTTGGCAGTGGCTCAATACTGCATTACCAGCAGATTTGAGAAGAGAGATGCATAGCTGAGTGTCATCAGCGTATTGATGACATCTATTTTCGAAGCTCCAATGGTTTCTCCTAAAGGCTTTGCAGAGAGGTTGAATAACATAGGAGATACTATTTGCCCTGTGGAATATCAGGAGACAATTTCGACTGTCAAGATAGCTGATCTTCAATGGCAACCAAGTCCAATCCATGAGGAATGATTTAAACCAGTCCAAGGTACATCTCTTGATATCTAGTTTTGCTTTCAGATGCCTCAACAGGATGAAATTATCCACTGTAGATAGATCTAGTAGTAGCAACAAAGAAACAAGACCTTTGTCTACTTTCAGATGGAGGTAATCAACTAAAGCTACCTCTGTCCTATAGGCTAGTGGTCCCCAACCTTTTTCAGGCTGGGGACCGGTGGCAGCAGGGAGGGCGACTGCCCGGCCACGCATGCCACGGCACTTTTGCGCATGCACATTTTCAGCCGCGCATGGCACATGCATGCATGCGCAGCCTGGCCGCAAATGCACATTGCGCATGTGCTGCCCTGCTTCCCTCTCCCCCCCTCCCACAGTAAGAAGCTTGCCTGGCCGCAAGCTTGCGGCCTGGGAAGTTTCTTACTGTGGGGGGGGGGCGGGGAGAGGGAGCATGTGGCTGTGGCCTGGTGGTTGGGGACCTCCGCTATAGGCCAATCTGAAACTAGACTGAAAAGGGTTCAGAGCAGATGAATGATCAAAATAGACCTGAAGTAGGCCTTTTGCTGTTCCGTCTACCTATAAAGGGAAAGATAGAGATGGGGAGATAACTCATTTTGAGTTGGGATTGCTTCTTTAAATTAAAAGCGGCCGTGACTTACTGCAGCAGCTGTTGACGAGGCAGCAAGCAGGGTAGGAAAAGGAAGGTGCTTATCAGCGCATGGTGGGTGGGCCAAGTTGGTGCAGCACGGATGTGCAGCATCAGGGAGTCCTGGACAGGGCATGGAGTGCCTTTATAAGTGCATTCCCATGGTCTCTTCTCCTGCGACAGCCCAGGAGGCAATTACCCACCACCCTGAATTAAAGCTGTGATGGAGTTGTTTGAAAATTTCAAGGATTTTATTGTTAAAATGTTGGAATATATTTATATTATGCTTAAAATATTGTCAGCTGTCAAGAGGGCAAGGGAACAGAGCCTGTTTAGGGGTGGGGAGTCAAGGAAATGGACAAATGACTCCCCTTGTGAAAGGGCCTCATGTAGAGGCAAGAGTTGTGAGTGGGGGCCAACCTGGCTGGGTAGGCCTGGAGCAGACACTCACTGGCTTGGGTGAACCTGGGCAGGCTGAGGGTGGTACACACTTCCTGAAGCACCCAGGTTCAATGCACTGATGGATACTGAGCTGCAAGGGGACCGGTGGCACAGCATAGGACTAGGATTGGCTCCCCAGGGCACAGCTAGGGTTTTTGAGTTCAAGGTCAGATGACCCAAAAAAGATTAAAAGGCTGCCTCTCCCCTTGCCAACCAAGGTGTAAACTTTTATTCCAGAGCTTTTATTCCAATCCCAGGTCGATTCAGTCCCTGCCCTCTACACAGAATGCAATTTCCGTTTTAATTTGGGGTGATTTAAATTTTCCATCTGCAGCAAGAAGGATTGATCTGGAGTGACCCTACCTTTATTGTGCGATATCTTAGAGTGCTTTTAATCCTGAATATATTATAAAATCTCATTGTTTTGAATCTGGGCTCTCCTCCGTGGTAGAAAACCCATGATGGGCCACAGGTGGTCATGTGACAAACTTGCCTTAAAGGAGAAGCCCCTAATTTCTCTCAACTTCTATCTGTCTCGGATTTTTTTCCTGCCTTCTTGGATCCTCTCCCCCTCCCTTCAGGAAAAGAAAGGATTTTTTCCTCCTTCCTCTGACTTCTTGGATCCTCTCCCCCCCCTCAAGAAAACAAAGAAAGAGCCTCCATTTGCCTCCCCCCTCTTCTGAGCCTCCCTACCCATGTGCAGAACACTTTCCTGTTTCAATGGGGAGGGGGGGGAGAGGAAGACTCGAGTTCAAATTGATCTGAATTCAACAGGATTGACAATGGAATAAACAAAGTAAGTGCAGACTCTGCCCAACATTTGGTTTGTTAATGCTGAATAAAAGCTGTGGCCTGTTTTGCCAGTCCAAAAAAGTGTGAGCATCATCCTTTATCCACATGCTTAACTGCAAGTCAATGGATATTTAAAACTTTACAAGATTCTATAACCAATTCAGTGTCCTAGGGAAAATGTGGGAAAACAATAGAACGGATATCAACATAAAAATAATGTGTACCCTATTAATGCTAATGTGATTCATTTAATTAGGCTTCTGCTTAAGGTGATATGCACTTTAAATATCCACAAATTGCACAAGTGGCCACAAGCTTCATTTTTATTCTTTTACAACATTAGTTCTACTGGAAAATTATTTCCTGGGATTTTGTCAAAATGTGTATGGGAGATGCATAGTTAAGATCCATAATTTATCCCAAAGATTTTTTTTTTAATCTAGTATGTTTCTTGAGATTTTATTTTAGTGTTTGTTTTGATTTCACCCACAGTGAGTTGAGTCACCACAAGGCTAAAAATCATTGCCTGGGGCTTGGGCTTGTTCTTCAAAGGGTAAACCTCAGAGGAGAAAAAGAAAGAAAACAACAAAACCAGCCTGCTCTGGGACCTAATACCTCCAAATGGGACATGATGCCACTAGACCTTTTGCCTTGTCTTTTCTAGCTTCACAATTCCTAGTGGAATTTGGAGTTGTTCTACCTCTCCCAAGTGTTGCCACTGTCAGAAAAAAGAAAGCCTACCATTTAGTATTAAAACTGAAACTCAATGTTATGGCTCCCCAAGAAAGACATTAAGGGCTTTTTTGCAACATGGTGGCCTGACAAACTGTAACCATAATGTCTTGGTTCTGCATGGGAATGAGAGTAGCTGAATTGTATAAAAAGTTGGGAGTCTGTCATGCCTGTCTTATTTATCATTTTGGAGGTGATCAACATTTTAAAAGCCTTTGGTAATACCTGAACTGGGGAGAATCTGAAGGGCATAGCTATTTTCTAATCTGGTTTCAGGCCTGGTGGAGGTGGTTTTGGTCACCATGACAGACCTCCAGATGAAACTGGACATAGGCAGGTTGGTGCTGCTGTTCCTTTTAGACCATACAGCAGCATCCAACATGGTAGATCATGGGTTATTCACCCAATGCCTAGCTGACAAGGGGTTAAGGGACACTGCCTGGAAGCGGCTATGGTTCTTTTTCCAAGGTTGGGGGTGGAGAGTGGTGATAGAGGAGAACACCTCCCAGTGGTGTACTGTAACATGTGGGGTCCCATAGGGATCAATACTCTCCCCAATTTGATTTACATCTACATCCTCCTCCTCACCCAGCTAATCCAGAGATTCCGACTATGGTGTCATCAATATGTGGATACACCAAGCTGTATCTGTTAATGAACAGCCATCCATCTACATCCCCAAGTGGCTGGAGGTAGTGGTGGATTTACTCAAGTGGAAACAGCTGAAGTTAAATCCAGCTAAGACAGAGCTCCTCTGGCTGGGGCTAAAAGGCCCATATGAGGTGTTTCAATTACTGCCTCTTGGCAGTGTCCAACTGACAGCCTCAACCACTGTCAAGACTTTCGGTGTGATCCTGGACTCCACAATGTCCATGGATGCCCAGGTCATGAATACTGCCCACCAGGCATTTTACCATCTACACTAAGCTCAAGAGTTAGTCCTCTATCTGTCAACATCTGACATAACCACTTTGATTCATGCAGTGGTCACCTCCATATTGGGCTACTGCAACTCACTCTATGCAGGGCTACCCTTTGATCCAGAAGCTTCGACTGGTTCAAAATACAGCAGGCCTGACTCCTTACTGGTACAGACTGGAGAGAATACATTTGACCAGTGCTCTCCCAGTTGCTTTGACACCAAGCTGAGGAATGAATCATGTTCAAGGTACCAGTACTTTTTAAGACTTAAATGATCTGGGACCTTTATATCCATGTGACCACCAAGCAAATACAAATTACACGAGAAACAAACTTTAAACATCATAATAATAATTGTAATAATTTTAATAACTGGCACAAATGGTTTTTATTATTGTGATTTTATATATGTATGTTATAAAGTGGCCTGAGCTCACCAAGGAAGAATGGTATGAAAATGTAAGAAAGAAAGAAAGAAAGAAAGAAAGAAAGAAAGAAAGAAAGAAAGAAAGAAAGAAAGAAAGAAAGAAAGAAAGAAAGAAAGAAAGAAAGAAAGAAAGAAAGAAAGAAAGAAAGACCTGTGATAGCACATTCTTGGGCAGGGGTGGTAAAACTTGCTAAAGGTATGCTTTCCCTTCAGTATTTTGAGGTAAGATTTCAAGACATCAAATTACTGTAAGACTTGTAGCACATGTGTTCAGTTTGTGCAATCTTTCAGTTACTCAGAGTTAATTCATAGCATCAGTAGTGGTGCTAAAGATTCATAGCATCCATAGCCCCATAAAGCATGACCCTTTTTGTTATGGTGAAGGTCAGTAGTACTGAACAGACAAATGCACTCCAATCCCAAGAACCAAACCTATGGGACCAATAAGTTGTCTCTGTTCCATTTAATCAGTTGTACCTAGCTTTCCATTCATTCTGCCTTCTAATTATTTAGACAAAATAATATTTTAATCAGTTTTGAAATCTGTATATGCACAATATTTCTCCCCCTAGTTTGCAAGGGGGAACTATATGGGCACTCATGTATTGGAGATATTTGACGTTAGCAACACAGCTAACATCACAATTGTTTATTATCTCCTGCTGATGGTCAGGGTGGTGGTGGGTAAAGCAACATAGTCTACTGTGGTGAGGCTAAGCAGGAATTTGGGGGTTCCTTCTCCAATTGACCATTCTTCATCTATTTGGATAGCTTTTGGAGGCCAGCTCCCAGTGGGATTGGTTAGGATCTGCCTAGGGAGCCAGAAGATGAGGTTATAAGTATATAGCAATCACTAGTTGCAAGCAATGAGACCTGGGCATGTCACTAACTATAGCCACTAAGCTAGAACTGCTAGGCCAGAGCAGAGAAAGTATCTCTTAAAGGTACATTACACTACTTAAAGAACATTCCCATACTCCACACAAACAAATTGGAACTTTGGAATCAATAAAACTAGATGGAAATTTTGAGTGATGGTGTTTTGGAAGCATCCTTAGCTATCTAATTAGTACTAATAAAAATAGCGGCTGCAGCTCGGCTGCCGTTGACGCCACGGGGGTGGCCAGCGATGATGTGGGTCCCAGTGGCGTCATCGGGCCATGCCGCTGCGTGACTGTAGAGGGATGGGGCGCCCAGTCTTAAATAGACTGGGTGCACATGCATCTGCCGGGAACAGACACCCTCCCACACTCCCTGTTTTGGTTATGGGTATTTCATTGTCACAGCAGCGGTTATGCTTGGTAGGGAGCCTGTTGGCAGGGAGGCCTGTCTGCGTACGGGACTCCCTGAAGTGGGGTTCTCGGTAAGGAGACCGGCAGACCTAACCGACTGAGAGGCCAGGGGCTTGGGGGCCAAGTGGCAGGGGAACACCAATGGAGGCGGACACCCTTTGGGCCCCTTGCAGCCACTTCCCTGGAGATTCCACAGCGGAAGGCATCCCATCCTCCCCACTGGGAGCGAGGTGTGGAACCGGAGCACCACAGTTCATATCATGCTGCTGGACGGCTGATGGGGTCAGGCTCCCTTACCCATAAAGGGCCAACCCTCCATTGGATTTGTTTGTTTGTTAATAAATGGCTCTGGCCAATATATTTGCCAAAAACTGGAGTCACGTTGTCACTGGGATGGTCGCCACCTGTAAGTCAACATCTGTTGCCTACAATTCAGTATACTAATGTACCAACACTTGGAGTTTTATAGTACCATGTGTTTACTGCTCACAATTAAAAGCACTGGTTTTAGATTATATCAGATTAAGAGACAGCTGGTGTTTGGTATCTTGCAAACAGGCAGATTTTTGATGTTGCAGTTATTCAGTGATGTCGATTTATATACTGAATTCCTAGGTTTCAAGATGGCTACTAGTCATTGGGTATGCACTGTATTTCCATCTTTCTATTTGCATTTTTATCTTTACCCAGGAGTTCTTTTGTGTCCTCAGCCTCTTGGACCTTACAGATGAAATGGCTCCCACCTTTCCTTCTTTTGTCATTAACTTAATTCACTATTCAGGAGATGAATATATTTTTACAGCTGCAATTTGCTTGCCTTGTATAGCATTTGGTTTTAATACACATTTGTAAGCTTATGAGACTTCAGTTTCGAAGCTTATGTAATGGTAATGGAGCTGTGTGGAATTAACTTTAGATTGTCATTAACAGTAGACCTTGAAGAACGACACAAAAAAACCCATGTTGTCACAATTCAGAATGTGTGACATGAAAATAAGCCATTGCCTGTAAATCAAGGAGGGAGCCAAAAGAGAATAGAGTGGTGTTTTTTTTTTAAGCAATGAATTAAAAATGGCTTAAAAGCGTGCATGCTTGTAAAATCTGTCTTCGTTGATTGTGTGCGTGTTTTTTTTTTAAGCCTCTTATTTGTTAGTGGCTCCCTAATTCCCTATGACTACATTAATTTCTTCATACAAATGACATTTTTTATTGGTAAAATCTCCTCTCCTGCCTCCCTCTTCCAAAAGAAAAGCAGCATGCATTTACTGACAGAGCCATATGCCTGCATTCACAACAAAGAGAATACTCTGGAAGGCAACGGCTTGAAGACAGATTTTTTAATAATGTTGGGATATTTCTTAACAGCATTATTTAAAACCTTTTTAAAATCTGCTCTCTCACACCTTTGTTCTTTCTGTACCAGGAAATGGTGTTACATATTTAATAGTAGATATTAAATGTTTAATATGTTTATGACATGAAATGTATGTACAATATAATCATAACCCTTTGAATTCTGCAGCACATCTGAGAAAGCTACTCCCATTTAGTTCCCCCACAGCAACCTGAACGTGGGTACAATGGCCATGTACTGAATAAAAGGAAACAGAGGATGGCAAGCTATTTTGTAGCATGAATTTTCATTCCTTTCACTTTGCAGAGCGGCCAAAGCCTACTCTCAGCTAGAAAATCAACATTTTACCTCATGTGTTCCCTTAATGTTGTCTAAGCAGGTTGCCTGATAGGTAAAATTATGCTTTGCTCTTTTCGTTTTTTGGTACATTTCTCAAGAAAACGCTGGTTGTTATTTAATTAGAACATAAATAGCCCAAAAATATTCACTTAGGCTTTCTGAGCAAGAATTACAAGTGCATATTAGTTTACTGATCCTTCCCACAAAGTCTTAGAACTACCACAAACATGATCCTCGAGTGAACTTGTCAATCAAATTTCCTCATTTACTTACCTCTCATGCTCCTTATTAGATTATTTGTTTGTTTGTTTATTTATTTGGATTTTTATACCACCCATTCTTTGCAGGTCTGGAACATTGTATAAATTTACATGGAACATTATAACAATCTATAACATACACATTTCAGTAGAACATCATAACACAATCTATCAAGTAACAGTTCATAGCACAACATGAATAACAACAACACTGGGGAGATCGAATTGTTCAGTCATGGAAGGTCATCTAAGGAGGGGACCCGCAGGTGTTCTGAGTCGGTCGGCATCAAGTGAATGCCTGGTGGAGGAATGATTTTTGTCATAGGAATGATTTTTGTCAAATTTATCTCAAGTAGTGTGCCAAGCAGCTTTGTGCCTGCACAGTAGACCCTTGTGCTGCAGGATCAAGTTGCACCTTAGTAAGAAATCACCAAGGGGTCACAGAAGTGTCTAATTAGTAAATATAAGCTTAAAAATCACAAACAGAACTTTTAAATAACTGGGTGATGTAGTAGAAGATGGGTCGTGGGGATTGGGAAAGCAATCCAATCATACAAATGAACCTATATGGATTACTCCAGACACATCTTAACCACTCATTTTTAATTTTTTTTTAATTTATTGTTAGATTTATAGGTCCCTGTTCCTGGCCGGATGGCTTACGGCAGCTAACATCAAAATTCCAGATACAAATATAGAAACAATGACTAATGAATGACTAATTCTCTGTTTATGACCAGCAAGCAAGATATGAGCCAAAGAAACTGGTGATCTCTTCTCCTAGGTTGGAGCATGTTAGTTGGCTATCCCTTCCCCTCAGCCCAAGGTCACTCTTCCCTCAAAGGGACAATATGCCCTTTCTCATTGCTCTTTACTACCTCATCAAGAACCTTTCCATGATGCCCATTTTCATTGCTAGTGTTCCATTTTTTTAATCCTGTTTTTATGTTATTTGACATTTATATGGAATTGATATAAAATGACATATTGGGAAATATAATAATTTTAATGGGGAAGTTTGAGGAAACTGAAAATGGCATGAAAGAAAATACACTGAGACTTTATTTGAACAGATTAGAAACAAATCAAGGATTTTTGAGAGGGGTTGGTGAAATTTCAAGCTTTGGTAGTTCCTCCTCCTTTCTAGCCCTTAGAAAACCCAATAATTTTGCAGCCTTTGCTTTGCCCTTTTAAGTTAGGATTGCATCCTTCTGGTTTCAGATACTTTATTCAAAATCAGTGATTTTGTTGATTATAATCTCACTAGAGGCAAAGCCCATTCCACCCAGGAATACAATGGCTGTGACCTTCCTAGGTTCCGGCCCTCTTCATCCCCTCCCCCCCCCCACTCCCCACTTGATCTTGAGATCCAGTGTGATGAAGTGGTTAAAGAGTAGCAGACTCTAATCTCAAGAGCTGGGTTGGATTCCTGACTCCTCCACCATATGCTGCCAGAAGGGTTGCAAACCTCCAACTGGGAGCCTAGAAACCTTCAAGAAGATGAAAGAGAAAGCCAGGATGAAAAAGACAGAGAAAAAAAAAAGAAATGGAGAAGGGAAGGGAGACATCAGTTCTCCTGGAGAAAACAGCTGATTTGAGGACACTGACCCTCCTACCCCCCCCCCCTACACAGTGCCTACACAGGTTACCACTGCCCCCACCTCTCCACATCTTCCAAAGGCCAGCCTGGGCATAATGGGAAAGGTATGTTCATTGGAGCAAACTAGATTTTCCCCTGCTTTAAAAACACATTGGTGGCACACCCCACACTTCCTGTTGGTGGCACACCCCAGGGAAGGCCAATCAAGTAGGGCACGCAACTTCAACTTTATAATATTTAGTGATAAGTGAACGCCTCCAGGGAGATAGCTGGGAGAAATCACTTCCCCTTCCCACTATTTAAGAATTCCCTCTTTCCTTCCCTAAGAACCTCTACAGCCTCATACCTTTCCCTGTTTCCTTTGCTACCCCCCCCCCTACCTTATCTAACTTTAAGTGTTCCCTGCCTTCACCTTTCTCTCCTTACTACCCTTGGCAGTAAAATTCTTTCCAGAAAAATTCTGGCCAAGTTGCAAGGTGCTCATTGCTAGGCTGAGCCAGACCCAACTGCATTGTGGAAAACCTGCAACAACTTCTAAATGGCACCTAATTGTCCCATGTGTCCCTCCCCACACTATTTCCTCCTTCCCTCCTCCTGGCCTGCTTTCCCCACTTTCTTTTGTACTTCCCATCTATGACCCATAGGGCAAAAGAAGAAGGGGACGACAGAGAATGAGGTGT
Source organism: Paroedura picta (assembly GCF_049243985.1). Lineage (NCBI taxonomy): Eukaryota > Metazoa > Chordata > Lepidosauria > Squamata > Gekkonidae > Paroedura > Paroedura picta. The sequence continues at coordinate 29,621,373 of NC_135377.1, read as the reverse complement.
CTGGATGGAGTCACTGAAGCAGTCAGTGCAAATTTAAATGGACTCTGGGGAATGGTAGACGACAGGAAGGCCTGGAGGATCATTGTCCATGGGGTCATGATGGGTCGCACACAACTTTGCACTTAACAAGAGCAACAATCTATGACCCAACCCTTTTTATCTTCTCTCCACAGTCTCACCTATATCTATAATTCATTTACTTCATTTTTACTCCACCTTTCTCCGCAATGAGGACCCCAGATCCTGGTCTGAAACCCTAATCACTACCCACAATGGCTTTTGTATTGTGACTTAGCCACAAGATAAGTTTAGCTATTGTATGACCTTATACTCTATCAAGAAATTCCTTAATAAGTTGGTCCTTAAATATAAAAACTGTCCCTTGAAAAAGCTATAAGTCGAAACGCGTCAGGACTTCTGTGAAATAAGAATAAAAGAATTACTGAAACTGAAGAGAGACGACTCTATATACCGTATTTGCCAGCGTATAAGACGACCCCCCAACATTTCCACTCAAAATATAGAGTTTGTTACATTACATTACAGTACTATGGGCCACTATGGGCAGCTATGTCTATCCCAACTGAAGTGCACCCGGCGTATAGGACGACCCCCCCCTCCCACTTGGAGGCATGTTTTTCAGGGGGGGAAAGTAGTCTTATACGCCAGCAAATACTGTAAGTCCATTTGGATATTTTATTGCCATATTGGTTTCCCAGTGCATCTGTATTGTTCTATATTTGTTTCTTCACTGGGACCCACCCCTCCCAGTTCATTATTAAAGATTATAAAAGGGCATCTGATCATGTGCAGAGTGCATAACACACTCTATCATGATAACTGCCTCTAAAGGAATTCTCTCATTCTATGAGAGACTTTCCTTGAAGTTATATAATGAATCATAATGACATTTTGTATTGCTTTTTGGTAGGCAATGGTTAATGTCTACATTTTTCTTTTCTTTAAAGAACCAAGCAGTGTAATGGCAAAATATATTGTGTAATAAAATATTCATTTCATGGGTCTTCAGGTGAGAGAAACAACAGCCATTCCTCTCTGTTCTTTTTATCTTTTGTTAACTATGTACACATTGTGACATAAATATTAAATCATTAGCTACACAGAAGTGAGATGGCATGTATTGAAGATGTCCCGTAATGCATTCCCATTTCAATCAGCTCCAGAATGTAGGAGTTTAATAAGAACATTTCTTGCATGGCTGATTGACTTCTGGAGACCTTTCAGTGGATTTCAGGATGTGTGTACAATTGGCTAGGTTAAAGAGGAGGCATTTAGATACATCTGAACTTTTACACAGTTTTTGTTAGGACAGTTCATATTTAATTTGAAACCTCTTGCTCACCTTGTCTCCTTTTTTCCCCTATTAGGAGGTGTCATAGATTGTGAACAGCATTCAGGTGGGTAGCTGTGTTGATCTGAAGCAGCAGGACAAAGTGTGAGTCCAGTGGAGCCTTTAAGACCAACAAAGTTTTTTCCCAAGGTATCAACTTTTGTGTGCATGCATACTTCTTCAGATACAATGAAATGGAAATTAGCAGTCCATTCATGTAGATAGAGGGTGAGCAGTAAATTAACATGCAGCATAATGAAGATGTTTAACAGATCCAAGGACAAAGTAGGAATCAGAAGCTTAGTTTATATGATTTGTTTGGGTTTGTTTGGGTTTAATTCTGAGGAGAAATACAGAGAAGGAAATAAATATGACAAAATTGGAGACTGATGGGCAGATGTATCCTTAATTGTGTAATGTGATTATACTCCACTCATGTCTTCCTAAGGATGGAGGCATTGTTATTTATACCTCTTGAAGATTCTTGTGCTTGGAACAGGATCAGTAATTAAGGATGAGTGGCTTCCCTTTGTTTCATTCATTTCTCTCAGTGCTGTATTACATTATTCCTTTATTTCAGTTGAACTAAGAAAAATTCTAAAATGAATTCCAGAAATGTCAATCATGCACTCTTAGTTGCAGCTTTTAACCTCTTCAGTTTAGTGGATGCACATCTGTCTTCTTCTACACTATTGTTGTGCATTTGCACATTGCTGATGCACTACAAAAGCTTGATGTGATTGTATGCATGGTTGCATCAAAATATTTTTTGTGCTTTGCTTTGCTGATGTGCATATGTGCTCCTGCACATTGTATAACATCCTAAATGATTGCTTTTTAAAATGATGTAGCAAACATTCCAGTGATATCTGAATCATAACCAAGGACGAAGACTGGTTACTCAAAGATAAAGGGCCTGTAGAAGTCAAATGAATGCCAAAATTCAATTTTGCTGCTTTTGTTCAAGGTCAAAACCACACATGAACACATATGAAACTGCCTTATACTGAATCAGACCATCAGGTCATCATCTAGTCAGACTGACAGCAACTCTCTACGGTTCCTGGTAGAGATCTTTACATCACCTCATGCCTGGTCTTTTGAACTAGAGATGCTGAGATTGAACCTAGGATCTTCTTCAAACTAAGCAGAGGATCTTCCACTGAGCCACAGCCCCTTCCTACCAAAGGATAAAGACAGTTTGTTTCTGGAATTCAGTGTTTATCTTGCCCATGGAGGGCTCTGTTTCCACTGTCTCATTAGCCATGGGGCTCACTGGTTGATCTTGCTTATCAGATTACCTTGCCTAACAGGATTGTTGTCAGGAGAAATTTTAGCAGACTGGCTGGAAGTCTGCATGCAATTTGTAGCCCATTGTCATTCAACTACTGGTGATTTAGCTTTTCCACTAGCTGTTTTCTGTATAAGCCATTATTTTCATTGTCTTTCTCCTATTTCTCTAGCAGTACATATCTGTACATGAACCCATGGAGCTGCCCTGAAGAATCAGACCATTTGCCCATGAGCCTCAGGATTGTCTCTGGCTAGTGGTGGCCCTCCAGCAATTTTATTTTACATCACCTTTTTAAATGGCGATGCCTGCCAAAGCTTAAGCCTATGATTAGGAAGCAGCCATTTTGCTCATATATATCTTTCCTGGTTGATTTGGAGGTACATTGAAATGGATTTTATGCAAATTGTTACACATATTTAACAGAGACACCACAAATATCCATTAGTTCTCATACTCAGAGGAGAAACCACATATTCACTACTGTAAATAAGTTTGTCAGAATGTTATTGCGGTTGGGGAGGTGTTAAAGAGAAAGGGTCCTTTTGCAAGCTGCCATATAATTAAGCCAGTGCGGAACAATAGTAAGTGTGCAACAACTAGCATGCAATAATGATTCAACTCGTAATTGCTAGCTTGGTAATGCACATGAGCAGATCAGTTTTCAAAAAATCATGTATCCACTTCTGTAGAGTTCAGTTCTGTTTCCATTGAACTGAACACTTCTTTAGATTAGTGACCAAACCTACAGTGCTCATTATATGGAGATGTAATCCATCAAAATAAGGGGCAGGATGTGTACATCTCTTTTATGTAGGAACTGAGCATAGATATACTGCAGTGTTTGGAAACTTGTTTTCAACATATTGGTTCCTAAATCAAGTTAAGTAAAAAAAATTTTAAAGCTTGTTGAACACAGAATCTTTGTATGCACAAAAATGAATGAGGAAGTTCTATTTCCCTTTCCATAAACAAAAGTCTACAGAAAATCTGAAATTGCATAGGTGCCTCATTTATATACAGAACATCTATGGAAGGAACAAGTTGTAAGGCTAATTTACAATCAGTCAAGATGAAACATATAGAATTTGATCTGACATTATCTTCCTCCTCTGTTTTCATCTTCAATCAACAACAAATGCATCTAAACAGTAGGGATATAAGGCCAATAAATTGAAACCTTTTCTAGAGTGTAATAAATATTACAAAGATAACAACCTTGGTAGTAGGTCACATGAAACAAATTGTAGCTTTCTATGATGTTTTCAGTTTCTTGCATGTGACTCTGCTGTGGTACTGTTTCTGTCACTGTACTCCCATACTACATGTCTATCTGATGTTATCTCCCTGAACTTCGTTGTAAGCAGTATGGAGTGTGTTTAGCTGTTCATACTGCTGTCTGTTTTCTAGTGTTTAGTGTTTTCTTTCAAGTGACTCTTTGCCTTTCCTTGTATTAGATGGATTTGCAAGTCTTCCCCCTTTGAGCTAAGCAGGTTACTTACAACTTGGTTGAAATGCTTGATGTTGACATTCCCTCCCCCGCCTCCTTTCTTGACAACTTGCTCTTGAGTCTATCTGAGCAATGTCTGAGAGTATGAATGTGTAAATAGATGACTGGGAGAATACAATGCAAAATTAGATTGCATGCTAATTTTTCAAGAGGTATGCATATTTTCCCCCCATGCACAACACTTTCTCATGTACAAAACTTGTAAAATTTATTAAACAAAGAAAACAAAAAGCATTTCAGTGAAGATATGATTTTTAAGGGTATTAAATATTTAATTGGTAAAGGAAGGTTTGCAAACATATTGAAAGGACCTAGATAGATTTTCATTGAATAATACAAACAGATGTATTTTTGCTCTTTAACTTTGACCTAGAAATCCCAGCTGAAAACAAAATATGTGATCCAGTGAATAATATGCATATTGAAGATCCAGTATTTAAATATATCTCAATTAAATTAATTACATCTAGTAGCTCAAGGAGCCTCTCCTGACATTCACTAAGCAGTTGAGAAACCACTGTAGCACCACATGGGTAGTAATATCAGAAAATCATGTGGGAGGATCCAGTACCTTGTCCCATGCTTTCCAAATCAGAATTGCGTCTCTCAAGACTAGGAGAATGCTGATCATTGAGTGAAGATATGGCAAAGATGAATGCTTCAGGAGCTTCTGTCTCTACATCTGAGTCAAACATTCTGTTTAGGTATTTTAAGTCATATTTACATAGACAATTCTAGTCCTCAGAGGTACAATTGTGCCTGAAAACTAAGAAGTTTAATTGTAGGTCATAAAGGGGTATGTTTGTGGGGAAGCCCCACTAGGCAGAGACGTTGGGGAGTGGCGATCCCAACAGGTGTTAGGACCAGAGGAAAACTAATTAATAGTGAATGTTCCACTCCTTTGATGCTGAGTCCAATGTGATTCCAGTTGCACAGGTGCCACATGCAATGCCACTGCTGAAGTAGCCAATAATCTTTTTGTTTTGGTCCTGCTCTCTTTGAACTTAGAGTTTTGTTTTAGCCCATCCTAAAAGGTTGATGTTGGTGTAGGGTTGACATGTGCCTATCGGTGGGTGGGATATCTCCATCCTCAGTGGCCTTTTCCTCTGGCACTTGAGCAGCTGTTGGGAAAAATAAGAAAACATTGCAATCCTCATGCCTCTTTAGGAATTGCTGGGAAATCTATTGTAAAACCATATTGCTTTTCACAATTCCTATATAGCACCAATGGCACTTACAAGGAAAATTCAGAAACAACCTAAGTCTTCTCTAGGAATTACTGAAAAGTCTATGGCTCTATGATTTACTTATTGAGAATATTTCTATGCTGCTCTCAATGTAGCAAGTAAGACATTTGGCCTTTTCTTCAACACTAAAAAACAAAAATAATGACAACTTCAAAAAACATATGTCGCAATAACAATTGATGATGAAGAGATTGAATACATTCAAGAATTCATTCTTGGATCACAAATTGATGGGAGTGGTGATTGCAGCATGGAAATAAAATGTTGAATTATTCTGGGTCACTCAACAATGATGAGCTTGAACTGAACAGGGAAAAGCATGGACATCAGCCATACTACCAAATATAGATTAGTCAGATCTATTATATTTCCAATAGCCACCTATGGCTGTGAAAGTTGGATGATGAAAAAATCAGATAAGAGAAGAATTGATTCATTTGAAATCTGGTATCAGAAAAGGCTTCTGTGGGTTCCATGGAAAGCAAAAGCCACAAACAAGGAAATACTACAGCATATAAAGCCTGATATATCAGTGGTAGGCAAAATCATGAAATTCCAGCTCACTTACTTTGGCCATATCATGCGATCCAACTCAATGGAGAAAGCAATTATGTTAGGATTGGTCAGTGGACAAAGGAAACCAGGTCGACAAAGGGCATGGTGGTTGAATGCATTCAGAATGGACACCGGCCAGAACACTGCATGACTGAGGGAGGCGGTGCAGGATCGGGGATTGTGGCGGCGAGTGTGCCATAGAATCACCAAGAGTCAGACACAACTGAATGGCTGACAACAACAATAACGGCAACAACGACAATCAGTTCAGAGGTTTAGCACAGGAGTAACATAACCCTTGTCACTAACCCCTGAAAATAGCTTCCATCTTTTGGACTAAGAAAAGTTTCCAAACCATTTCCACAGCAAGTCCTACTAGTGATGCTAGGCCGTCCGCTCTAATAGGAGACTGTCCGGCATCCCTGCTCTTTGTCCATTGGTACCTCAGTCACTGATAGCAGGAAATCCTGGGGGAAGAGGGAAGTACTGTGTGCTGGCGTTGTACCCGTATGATGGTAAAAACTGCACTTCTGGTAACAACTGGAAGTAACATAGCAGAACTTTAGCATTTACCATAGAGTTTTTAGAACGTCTAAGACTCAGAAGCGATGTCATAGTGTGGTGGCTGAGTGCCAGCCAATTTCTCCTGATATCTGCTGACTACAATCTGGTAACCATAAGGGTACACAGGAGAATCCACATTCTATTTTAGGGGCCAAAGGGGCCTGTCCCAGCCTGGCCAGTGCTTTTTTAAATTTTGCAGGAAATTTTTTTAGAAAACCCACACCTGGGAATCCATTTTGAAATTGTCTTGAACATTGTGACATTTTGAACATTAAATCACTTGGCCACCACCAGCTAGAGATTTTTTATTCTACTTTATCATGGCTGATAGGTCTTCACCTGTTGTTGTCCACCCACACATGGCAGAATATCTTTGCTGTGGCTGCGTCCCCCGGGATTAATTTCTCTGGCCACACCACAGACTTTAAGTGCCTAGAATACAAGAAAAATAATGCCCAACCTAAATCTGGCAACCATCTTCCCTCAATTCCCTTCTTTTGGTGATATCTCCCTCTCTATCTAGCTAGGGAGGTCAAATTGACCTCAACTAGAGACAGGGCTTTCTCAGACATGGACCCAGCCTGGTGGAATGCTACAAGAAATCAGGGGTGCACAGGACCTGAGACAGTTCCAATGTAAAATATAGCTGTTCCTCCAGGCCAACAGTAGCATCTAGCTGCTGACCACTCTGCCTGTAGCCACTAGGCCAGCCACTAGCCACTACACCAGGCAAATGCTGGCGGGTGCTCATGGGAATTGTAGTCTATAGACATCTGGAAGACCACAGGTTGATTACCCCTGCACTAGGCTATACTCCTTAGTGAGGAATAAGTTGACCCCTCTTTCCCATATGAGAACACTATTAAAGACAATATTAGTTGTGTAATTTTAAAATGTTTTCACTGTAACTAAATTTTAGTTTTGTATATTTTTAGTATGTATGTACTTCATTGACATATAATCCAACCGGAGTCTTTTTGAGAAAGGGCGGGATAAATATCTACATAGATATAGATACAATAAACAAATCAAACTTATCAGTTCCAGATAAAGTTACAATTTGAGGAGAAACTTGGAATGGTGCCTGGCTGTCTTGGTTAGGTAAAGATAAGGCTTAACACGGCAAACTTTTTGGGATTCATTTAATATGACATACTTGAGAAAGGACATTTTTATGTTTTGTTACTTAAAATATAGGTATTTGACCCATGTGGTTGCCCTAAAACAAGAATCTGCCTGTAAAACAAGTTTAGGGGTTTAGAAAAAGGGAAAAAAGAGGGATTTTATTCTTAAAACCACATGGTCAAATGCCCCAGAGTTCTCATTGCTTGGGAGTGTCATAGAAAGCATTAGACATGATTAGCTGCAGGTATCAATGCCAGATGATACCAGAGCAAAGTCCTTTTTACACACACACACACACACACACACATTTCATCTTATAATTGTATTTGCAAGTTAATGTTTGAAGTGCCAGTCTTGGTGAAATTAGCTCATCTTGTTATGATTTGGGGCTTTGATGTGAGTGAGAGGCTTCAATTGCAATGCACAGTCACATCTGAGAGTAAACTGCCTAGACAAAGAGACTTACAAGGCGAGTAAATCAAATACGGCAAACTTGTCTGTGTGGATTATGAGGGGGACTATTTGCATAACTTTGAAGTATTTATACTGATGAAATTACAATAATTAAAATCATTGCTGTGTCAATTGTTAGATGCCACAAGGCATAGCAATTACTAGCATGCAAATCAGACTTTGTGTAAGCATTTTAAAGAATAATTACCTTATTTGATTCAGATGTGCCTGAGAGGCATTAAGAATCCTTTCAGCTATTTTGACTTCATAATTTTTAGGCCTTAATACAATATTGTTATTGTTATTGACAGGAATACTTTGTTGTGTGTACATACATGCATATATGCTTACTTTGATGGTTTGGATGTAAAACGGCACCCTGTTAACCAGAATCCTTTGTTTAAAAACGCATTTGACTTTCTGATCTTGTGTTTGCACAGCCATTGATCCAAACTGGCCTGCTCATTTTCTGGGACCAAATTCCATGTCATTTGATTTGAATGACAGTAGATCCAACTTGCAGACCAAGTCTAGCATTCAGTGCACAGTCGTACCCTACACATGATCATTCAGAAGCAAGTCCCATTTTGCTTACTTCCAAGCAAAGGATTTCTGCCTTATTTATTACATGGAAGTTGTTTATGGATATTTTGATACAAAATAACCTCCCCCCCCTGAAGCCACAATTAACATAATACTCATTACCATTCATGCCATCTACTTTGGGCAGGGAGGAATGAAGAAATATTGGATCTCTTGCAGAAAACTCTTATAAGAGGTCCCCTCATTGGTGACTCTTATCCCATGAATTTTCCCTGCTTATACTCTTTCAGCCTCTCTGTCTGCAGGTTTTTTTGTTTTGTTTTTTGCCCAACTAACCCTATCACCAGGGCTGACAAGCCCCCGCCCCTAAATTCCCATTGCCTGCTGCCACTTGAAATGGTGGTGATGGTGGGAATTAAAAAATTTAGATAACTAGTTTAGCAGGGATGAGGTGGGTTGCTTACGTAGGCTAGGATAAGCAGTGAGCACCTGGAGCCATCGAGCATGATAGAGAACGAGTTCTGAACAGGCCATCACTTGCTGGACAGCAGGTTGGGGCTTGGGAAGGGAATGCCTTTGCTGTGAGCTACATCTTCCTGAACATGGTAGTAGCTTAACTGTGAATCAGGGCAGGAAACTAGGGCAGGAAACCTCTCCACCCTCTATGTGTGGGTGAGGGTACACAGGTCCAGGGGTAGCTGTTGGCTGAGTTTGGAGTCAGGATGCATTTCTCAGAACAAAGCCTGGCCTCCATTAAATATTAGCATAATCAACTGATGAGTCAGATCAGCAGATTTTGAATACATTTAAATAAACTAGTTGAACCCACAAATGCAAGTCTTCATTTGGGTCTAGCATCCTAATATCCAGGATCTGCTGGCTCCTGTATGGTTTTTGCATTGAGCAGGGGTTTGGACTAGATGGCCTGTATGGCCCCTTCCAACTCTATGATCCTAAAGGTAAAGGTAAAGGTATCCCCTGTGCAAGCACCGAGTCATGTCTGACCCTTGGGGTGACGCCCTCTAGCGTTTTCTTGGCAGACTCAATACGGGGTGGTTTGCCAGTGCCTTCCCCAGTCATTACCGTTTACCCCCCAGCAAGCTGGGTACTCATTTTACCGACCTCGGAAGGATGGAAGGCTGAGTCAACCTTGAGCCGGCTGCTGGGATTGAACTCCCAGCCTTATGGGCAAAGCTGTCAGACGGCTGCCTTACCACTCTGTACCACAAGAGGCTCATTTATGATCCTATAAGCACCATATTTTAAAGTATGGAAAATTTTAAAACAATCCCAGCAGAGAGAGTACTAAAATAAACACTGTACCAGTGTCCTCAGCTGTAGCATTGTTAGGACTAAGCGTTAATCTTGGTTAGGTGTTTAATTTCTGTGTGATCTGCAAACTTAAAAATACACTGTAAGCAAGAGTAGAATACACAGACTTGGAGCAAACCCTTTTCTCTTTTCAGGCTTTATTCCTGTGCCTGATGTGTTTTCCCCTCCAACACAATAAAGCCAAATAGGAAGGACATGGTTTACTTGTGTGCTCCATTTTTGCTCAGACATAGACCCCGCACCCCATTACTAGGTTATCTCAGGAAAGGAGGCAAAACTCACATCCCAATGTTGTTATACTCGCTGCATCTGCTGTGTAAGTAACAACTGCAATGAAAATGGATGACTGTAATATCAAACAAACATGAAATAAAGGAAGAAATGAGCAGTTTGATGCTTCCCATGCCATAATTTCATTATGAACCATTTTCAGGAACATAATAATAATTGATGCTGGAGATTTAAAAGGCCTGGATGTCTTTTTAATCCTTTCAGTTGACTTATTCCATAACTTTATGGATTTGGGGATTTAGCTATGAGTTTCTAAAAAGGGAATCACATCAATTAAGATCCTCACTGATAAATCCATCCTTGTCACAATGAACCCCATTTATTATTTAAGTATCTAGAACCGAGGCTCATTGACCCCTTCGCGAACAGTTTTCGTTCTGTCTTTTTTTGTTCATATCAAAGAACATCACAGTTCACTCACAATTAGAATATGCCATTTAGTTAAATTTATTCAGGAAAAAAACCCAGATCAATGCTGATTCAGGTCCCCCCATCCCTGATAAATTGAATCAAATTGTACATCCCCTTGGGAATGCAGTACCTAAATCACCAAAATCTAAATTGATTCGGGTTTTGAGTTGGGTTTCCCAAATCAATTCAGCTCATTTATATCCTATGTAGCCATTAAAATGAATGGAAAATCTAGCCTTCATCTATTTAGTGATCTGGTGGGGTGAGGTTTGAGGAAAAGGCACCAGATTTTCAGCCTAGCTTCTAGAACCTTTCCTCAAAGAAGCCCCTAGTTTCAAAAATATTGGATCATGGGATTCACCTCTATGAGTACCCAACAAAGGTGCCCCCATTCCCCTTTTGTTTCAAATGGGAGAAAATAGCCTAGCAATACAAACCCGGCAGAATGTCCCAAGAATCTCTTCAGTGAAAGTGAAGGGTCTGTGTGTAGTTTTGCAAGCCCAGCCCAGCCCAGCAGCAGGACCAGTTCAAAACTGTCCAGCAAAACCAGTGCCACTATTGCAATGCCAGTCCCCACATCATTTCTCCAGGGTCAACAGAACTCTTGCAGTCAATGTACTTGTGCTCAGCAGCAGAACCCAGTGATTCCTCCAACTACGTTAGATGTAAACTTAGTCCTTTTGGGTTGTCACTGCCACAGACCATTTATGCACGGGGAAATTCACTGCCCCAGCTCCTGTACAGGAGCACAAATTGGGGGTGGATGAGGCACACCAGGCCAAATGCTCCCAGTGTGAGTGCAGGAAGAGGCAGGGTAACCTGCCACGACTAAAACTCCAGCCTCCAGACCGGCATGAAACCTCCAGTGTGTAAACGGTCACAGTGGTACTGGTTTTGCCAGGCAGCATTGTGCTGGGATGGACTTGCAAAAATCACTTTCACTGCAGAAATGCTCTGGGACATTCTGTTGGGCTTGTATTGCCTTGCTATTTTCCCCTATCATAAGAAACAATGAAGGATGGGGAACACCCTGGTCCAATATTTTTGAAACTTGGGGGTTCTTTAGAAGAGAGTTCCAGCAACAATGCTACAAATTTAGTGCCTCTGGCTCGCCCCCCACCCCAAGCCATTGAACAGGCAGGCTAAGTTTCCCAAGGACATTATAATGGAGATTATAATGGATCAAAATTGACTCAGGTAAACCCAAATTGCCTGAAACTGAATAACTATACTGAGCCAAATATTTGAGTTTATCCAAATCAATCAGGCTGAATCAACATGAATTTTAAATAATTGTTTGGTTCACATCTGTATTCACAACCATTCCTAAGGACCACTGTGACCATTTCCACATGAGAAATTTGCCCCTGCCCAGCCTCTCATTGTTCATGAGGTTTAATGCTGCTTTCCCATGATGTTAGCAGCAACCTGTGGCTCTCCAGGGGTTGGTGTGAGTTTTCGTCTCCATTGCCCAGCAATATCGGAAAGTGGGAGAATCTGCTTCCCGTTTCTTGTCATAGCATACAACAAGGTGAAAACAGGTAAGCCTGTCTGAAAGAAGACATGTGTGACAGTCTTGATAGCATTTTGCCCACCTTCACACCTGCCCTCTCCTCTACATTTCCGGTTTGCAATTAAAAAAAAAATGGTGCATTCCACATTGCAACAGGAACAGAAAAGAACGTGCCTGTGTATCAGTGGAAATAAAGTATACTGTCATGTTCTCTTCAAAGTGCACAGTAATATATTGGCAGCAGCCAGCATCTAAAACACATTCATCATGTTTTTGTTTTCTGGTGGTACGGCATGACTGGGGAAAGATGGGGGGGGGCATCTTATGAAGCAGACCTCTCCCCATAGTAATGTGGAAGTTTCCTTAAAAAAATAATTTTGGGACTCGGAGGAGGGACGTTTGAGTTTCTAAAACCACTGCTGAGAGGGGATTGGTGGCTCACAATGATTGACAACCCAAGAAGCAGGAGGAAACTTACGGGTTGTCCACACTTCCAGCTTCTCTACCACCTTGTCGGGAAGGGAAAAGTCGTGATGAGACAGTGGGATACCATTGGAAGGGTCTCCCATCAACAAGCAGCCAAACGCGTGGTTTATAATCACTCTTTTACAAGCAGGAGGTGGCACACATCCGCCTCCATATGGAGATGGTCTATGTGTGCTAAAAGTTATAGGTAATTGTTGACTCCTGTTTAACCCATGTGTGTATGTGTATACATTTGTACCCCTTCTCTCATTATCTGTTCCACTTGTAACACATTAAGACAAAATGGAATAATTTTCCATAGGAAATCAACCCAAGACAAAGTGCTGTAAATTCCCCAGCACTCAGGAAGGAAGTGAGAGTCTGATAAACAGGGCCACTCCCTCTTAATCATATCCTATCTGGAATCCCATTTGATGGTGGCCCTGCCCTGCAGAATGCTTAACATAATGGTTAATCCAGGCTTGGTTGATAATTCAGCCTTTTACAGCAATATGCTCATGTTTATATCGTATTATCTAAATCCCTTTATACTTAGTTTTGCCACAGTAAAATCTTACAAACCTAAAGCTGAAGTTTGTTTTCAAATCAAATTAAACTTTGGCTTCTCTGGCACTTGGAGCTCGCTCAGAATGCAGCAGCACGTCCGATTGCTGGCTTGCCGCGCTGTGATCATATTACAACTAGCAGGCCTTGTGTTCTTTATGTTGGCAGACTCTCAAGTGGTGGGCTGTTGATTCTCTTAATACATGTTAAATAGTAGTGCTCATGGGTTCATGTCAAGAAAGCACGGCTGGATCGTCAAAGCTCCATCCCCTCTTTTGGCCCCTGCTTGATAGGTATCTGCGTTCAAACCATCCTCCATACTTAATGATTGGAAAACCACATGCAAAATAGCAATCTATTTTGTCTTCTGGAAACTTAGGCAGTCTTTCCTGAAGTCTGTTTCATTCCCAGTTTCTTGGTTGTAGTATAAAGACTTCAAAAAGCATTTTTAAGTCCCTCTGATTTAAGTTGTTTCTGATCCTCTTTTCAGACTGCTATATATAGGGCTTGTAGAGCAGAGTTTTGCAGTGCTGATCACTGTGTTTTATTGTATATTTATGTGTATATACAAAGCTATATGCATGCATGTAGTTTATCACTCAGGACTCCCCCTCCTCCTTATTTGATGTGAGTAGATTATTTGATGTGAGTAGACAATGATGGTGGTAGTATGTCATTTCCTTTGCTCTTAAGTCAACAAAATAATAATTTCAGAGCAGCTTTTGCTTACTTTTTGAATCATCACTTGTATTGTGGTGGGGCAAGGTGAGACAAGGTCACTCCAGTCTACTCTAAACTGGCTTTGTCATATGTAACACCATTTAGTGCAACCCACATGTGAGGACTATGGATCTAATATTTTTCTTGCATTCAATAATTATTTGCAGATCTCTGGAGATGACTTCCTTGCCCTCCATGTACAACACTTCAACAGGGGGCCTATTGGATTGTTAGAAAAGGGAATTTGTTGCCTGTTCCCAAGTCCTGTGAATCCATTTGCTTCCATCTTTAAACCACTCAGGGAGCAGTATACATATTTGGCTAAGGGCTAAGTGGAAGGGGCCTGTCCGGGTGAGGGCCCAATCAGAAGGCACAAAGTGCCTTTCAATTGAATCCTCACCTGGACAGACAAGAGTTCTAGTCAGTTGGGTGTGGGCTTTCGAGTGCAAGCACTCTTTGTCAGACTATGATCTTCTTACATGATAGGGAATAATAAGAATAATAAGAAGATCATAGTCTGATGAAGAGTGCTTGCACTCGAAAGCTCACGCCTTGAATAAATCTTTGTTGGTCTTAAAGGTGCAACTGGACTCTGATTTAATTGTACTACTTCAGACCAACATGGCTACTCATTTGAATCTAAAGTAAATGGCTGGAGAGACATGGGAACTAAAATGACTTTTTCAACAGTATAAAAAAACCTTACTATGATCAAGACTGCTGTGCACAGAGAGACTTCTTCTTAGAGTTGCCAGCTTCCATGTCTGCTATGGGGAGAGGAAGGGAAGACAATTGGAAACTGCTTTGAGACACCTGAGGCCTGCAGCCCAAACTGCTTTGAGACACCTGAGGCCTGCAGCCTCATTGCAGCCCATTCCCAGTTCTCTCAGACCCCTCACAGCCTCACAGCCCGCACAGGTTGTTTATTGTGGGGAGATGAAGGGAAAAAGTGTTTGTAAACTGCTTTGAGGCTCCTTTGGGTAGTAAACAACAGGGTCCAAAAATCCAGTTGTTCTTCTAAGGAGCAACCATGAAAGAAGCATGTGGGCACATAACATTTTATCAACAGTGAAAAATGGAGACAGAAGGAGCAGGGTGGACAATTGTTTACTGTGATTACCCCATGTGTATTAGAGGAGGGGGACATTTCAGTGTCTGTGGCCTAATTCACGCAAGAAGGGAAATTATGCAGAACTGGGAGAAATTGGTTGCCATGTAATCTCCCCCTAAGAAGAGTCTCCAGTCTGATTTTCCCTTCACATATCTGAAGACATGGCTCTGGAAAGCTCATCTGTAACCACTATGCCACAATTCCTAAAGGTCAGTCCTCTCCCATATTCAACGAACATTCCAAACCACAGGTTCTTGACACCCATATCTCCACACTCATGCCCTCATAACATCACGCTACCACAATCTCCCACACAACACACACATTCAACCCCATGCCCTTACAGACTGGACAACTCCTCCCCTTCCTCTTCCTACCGCCAAGCTCTAGCGCCCGTTGTATTCCTGGATACAACGTTCTTTGCCTCTAGTTTCATAATATTATAAAATCATGCACTGAAAGAATCTACTAGTGCAGCCTTCCTCATGATAAAGTCCTGGTATAACTCTCGGTGTGTGCTTTGATGAGTCCACTGGTCTCTTAATCATTTCCGCATCATATGCGGTCTGGCTGACCTTGGTCAGAAACCAGACATCTCCCGTGCTGCTCCACATCTGTGAAATAGCTTCCTTGATGCTGTACATAAGATCCCTTCTATCCTGGCTTTCCAGAACATTTGGAAAATATAGTTGCTCTAGAAACAATTTTATTTATACAGGTGGACTGATTAACAGAAACAACAAGTGAAATAACAAGTAGGGTTGCCAACTCTGGACTGAGAAATTCCTGGAGATTTGGAAATAGAGCCTGGGGCAAGTAAAGTGTGAGGAGAAAAGGCATAAAAAGACCGGAGCCCACCCTCCAAAACTGCTATTTTCTCCAGAGCAACTGATCTCTGTAGCTGGGGAACAGTTTTATTCAGGAGGTCTCTTGGTCCTATCTGAATATTAGCATCCTCACCAATGATATATAAATCATAAACTAGGTAGACTCTTGTAGTTGGTATAGGATATTTAATAACTTTAGCAAGGTTGGCATGTTTTACTTCAATGGTTTTCATTTTCTGTCAGATTTTGTGGTGATTTTAAATCTTGTGTTGTTATTTCTTCTGAGCCTAGTGGATAGAAATGTTTTAGATAAATAAAATGATAACATTTTATACCAATAAAGGTATTCAGATTCTGATAACGAAGTCAGTTCAGAGCAACTCCAAAATGCATTGATGTAGTTAGAGAATGACAGGAATGACAGAGCTGGTGGATCAATTATTATCATTTTTATTTGTATACCGCTCTCCCAAAAATGACTCAGGGTGATGAACAACATAATCAATACAATGTACAAAGGTAACACGTGACAAGGAATTACCTGCACTGTCAGTTGATGCAGTGGAGGGCAGGATGGAAGCGGATGCTGCCACCCTCTGGCCCATGCAGGGTGCACGCTGTGCTTACGCAGCACGCGCAACCTCTAGGCTGCTTCTGTGGTGGATGTTTCATGGTTAATATTTTGTCACAGCTGCGGGTTTCACATGGAATGGAGCCTGTTGGCAGGGAGTCTGGTGGGTGATTGGACTCCCTGGGGTCCAGGGCCTCAATATGAGGCGGCATGTAAATGAGCACAGATTATCCAGATGGGAGGCCAGGGGCTCAAGGCAGCTGAACAGGTGGGTTCCTGGTGGTTCCCCCCACATAGGTCGCCTCCTGTAGGACAGACTTCAGTTGGCAAGGGGATCTGCTCTCCCAGCTGGGAATGATGCGGAATCCCAGGGCGCCTCTGGAAACTACTAGGTCAGGCTCTGTATCGCATGCTGTGCCAACCCTCCCATGGGAAGGTAATAAAGCTGTGGTCATGTTTATACCCAATAACTGTGTGTCGCATCTTATTCCAGTCCAAAATGCCCGCCTGCAAGTCAATGAAAATTTCTGTCATTAATTTTTTTAACAATTTGATATAAACATTATTAAAACATTTAAAACTGTAGTTAAGCAGCTGCTCAGGTCCAACCAACACCCAACATTCAAGGAGCTAGTCCTTTACTGAATGGGGACTGGGTGGTGACCCAAAACCCTTCAGGCCTTTCAACAGTATATTTACAATTAAATGTGTGGAACAATTCTGCTTTCATTGATATCAGTAACAAGACTTCTTTTAATAAGTAGGGAAACAGGGTACTATATTTAGCAAAGGGTCCAAGACACGTTTATAGAAATTTGGTGAAGATGATTTATTAAAATTGTTCCTTTGGCTTTCCTGTACATTGCTGTAGTCTGATCCCCAAACCACTAAAGATTTTTCTGTGTGTAAATTACTTGCTAAGCCCAGTAGTCTCGATGGGGATATCTTGGCAAAGACTTAGGCCTACACTGAGTTGAGAACATAGACCAGAAATATCTCATTATGCTTAATTTTCTTTGGAAATTCATGGTGCACTCATGAAAGGACTCTCAAGACCAGGAAGATTGGGGGGGGGGGGAAATATGAAGCTTAACAAGTTTTAGCTTCCACAGGGGAAAAGCATATTAGAGATATATTTTATGTGCATAAACAGACACTGTGTGCTGTACGAGAACTCCACAACTTTGAACACCCTTAAAATGCTTGTATGAGTTGTTATTCCTTACTTCATTCCTTACAAAGAAAACTAAATGCATTACACTTGAACATAACTGAGCCAGACTATTTTGTTGTTGTCATCTTGGCAACAAGTCATGATGACACCTGTCTTGTTTCTTGGAAATCAGAAGATAGTGTAATCACTATTTGCTGGCATTAAAAAAATTTTTTTTTAAATGCACAGTGAGATATTTTAGTTCTGGAAGGGTTACAGGAATAAGCATTGTGAGAAACCATTATACATTCCCAAAGATACACTTTGGACTGATTCATGGATTTATGAATGTCAAAGGTATCCATGCAGAGTGAGGTGTGGGCTCCTATCTGTCAGACTCCCCTCCCCCCAATATTTCAAGTTTACATCCTCTCACCTGCAAGGTACATGGGCCTTGATATCTATGATCGGTATAACTATTTATTTGAAAGAACAATCATAGACATTTGAGTTACTTTGCATGGAACTGTGTACATCTATGCCTGATTCTAACATACTTCAGCATGGTGGGAAACATGGTAGGAATTCATGACTCATAGCCCATATGCCATTTCTAACATCTTTAAAGCAGTCAATCATCCCATGCATGCCCATGAGTAAATGTTCTTTTTAAGCCAAAGTTATTTAATGTTCCACTTAAAAAAATCAAAACAAATGCAAACAGTTTCATTGTTTCACACTAGGGCTAGTGTATCAAGTCAGAAATTTTGTCTTCCAGATTCACTGGCCCTGCAGTATGCTTTCTGCATTAAGAATTCACCTCCACCTACCTCGTCAGATGAAGTTACTTATAATACTGTCAGTGACTTAACTATACAGAGCATAAGAACACACTGATGCATGTCTCTCTTAGATGTTTGGGGCCTGTGAAAGAGTCAGTGGGGCTTTATCCTCCTTCCAACTTCTGAAGAGATATTTGCCAGTATTCTCAGGAGTCTAAGGGAGATTGGATGATAAAAGGGGATTTCATATAAGAACACTATAGTCTGTAACACTTTGTTTAAAAGAAGGTGACATGGTTGGTTGTTAACATGGATTACGGGCTCACATTCTTGACCTCTTTAAATAAAGAAAATATACACTGGGAGTTCCAACAAGATCAGGGTGAAACTGATAAAGATCACTGTAGGGTTTTTTTTTTAATTCCATTTAAATGAAAGAGAGAATGATCCAGCTCCATCCCAGCTGTTTCAGCTGTGGACACTAAACATTCTTGTGGTTCACACAGTTCACTATTGTATTTGGTCTGTCATTAAATTGGTTCTGCTTCCTCCTGGTAGTATAATGCACAGTAGTTGGATGGTAGACTGTACGAGGAGACTTATGGGTGTTGGCTGACCTCTCTTGGCATAAGGATTTTCACCTCCTAATTACAACTTTACATTCTTGCTGAATTAATGATGTACTTTAAAAAAAAGCACTACCTGATCTGCTTATGGTGACAGGCTTCAGAATAAGAAAGGAAGAGGTTGATGGCAAATAGAGATAAATATAGTTTATAACATGACAAGAAAATACCTCTCATGAGAAGCGGGAATAGAGTATTGGTGTGAAACCTGGAGCATACGACCACATTTTCTGTTTTAGGAGACCAACAAAGCAGATGAGTGGCCACCATTTATCCCAAGATGGAAAATGGATTTTAATTAACAATACTGTTATGGTTCATAAAATTAAGAAAGTTTTTTCCAGCTCCCCAGATCTTCTTGGTAGTAGGACAACAAGTGTTCCTAATATGGATCTTTGTTGTTCAGTAATATGGTCAATAAGATTTATTTGAATTGAATTATATATATTGCAGAAGCTGAAGCCATATCAATCATGCAAACAAAGTGTTAATAAGATTTATTAATTTAAGCTTTATTTATCTCAATTTTCTTTCTAGTGGTGATGTCAAGTGGTTTACAAAATGACAAAATACAATTTAAATAAACAGAAAAGTCCAACACAACCAATAAAATATTCCATACCTGTAGTCCTTGATCTGTTGGCCTGCCTCATTCATAGTCACAGGATATAAACAATAGGCTAAGAGCCCTCTCACAGAACCTAGACTTAAACAGGAACAGAAGCAGAATATTAGGGCCAAACTACATGTTACCAGCGCTCCCAATATTTAGCCTATTTGTCCAGGTTTGCTTATATCCCACTTTTCTTTCCACTGGGGACTCAAAGCAGCTTGCATCATTCTCCTTTCCTCTATTTTATTCTCACAAACATCCTCTGATGTAGGTTGGACTGAGAGTGTGTGACTGGCCCAGGCCACCTAACAAGCTTTCATGGCAGAGTGAGGATTTGAACCTGGGTTTACCAGATCCTCATCTGACACTTTAATCCAGCCTTTCTCAGCCTTTTTACTGTTGAGACGCACCTGGAACATTCCCCAGGCTTTGAGAAACCCCAAAAGTGATGTCAGAAAGCCACACTTCCTCCCATGACCCCAGAAGTCACATGTCACCAGAAGTGACATCACCCAGACACTCCTTCCAGAAGTGACATCACCAGGTTACTCCCACAGCACAGGAAGTGACAGCACAGAAATAGCTTCAGATGATCTGTAAATAGAGTCATAACCACACTCTGGGATGGCTACCAGTTTGCTCTTCTTCACCACAGGAAGCTGCAGTGGGAGCCTGCAGAAAAAGGGCTGGGACAGGCTGCCTTGTCACCTATGCTGCCTTGTCACCTCCACCCACCCAGTGCCTGAAGTAGGACCGGAACAGGACTATGCTGTTCCTTTCCTCACACCTTCCATGGTTAAGTTAAAATGAGAGTATGCTGGCTTCAAGGGCCCTCCAGCTGACTCCCTTCCCCCCAAGTCATCCTCTGTAGGCAGTCCTGCATGTCAGACTACTTGATATGCTGTGTTGTTGTTCCTTGAGTTGACGAGAAGAACTCGGTCACATGTCATAGTGCTGGGAACTCATTTACTGAGAGTGCAGGGTTGGTGGACTGCATGTGTACTGATGAAGACAAATAGAGCCCTTGGGTTGTTTCCTGTCAGGAAAGTGGTATATGGGAAAGACCAGAGCTCCTTCTTCAACCATGCTGTAGTACTGATCCAAACTGGGGACCTGCATGCATGGGAAATGAGTTCCCAGCAGTTTTAAATTCAGGTAGGGAACATGGCAATAATTATAATGTACAGTTTAACCCTTAGTCTAGTTCTAGTGCAGATGGCTGAAATATTCACAAGATTTCTTTCATCTTAGAAGACCCTCTGGCCACACCCAGGTTTAAATACCTGAAACAAGAATGAAAATATATGTTCACAGTGTCATTTTATACAGAAGATGTAACGTTTAGGATTGAATTACCAGCCTAGGCCTTATGCACCTTTAAGAAATGTCCTCCAGGTGCTCCTCCTCTGCTTGAAGAGTGCAGAAAGGGAAGCTCAACGTAGAACTTGTACATTTGGGAAAGCTGTTTTCAAAAAAATCTGTCCTAAAATATAGACTTCTGAATAAGAAATTTGAGAGCTGGAAGACATAACTGGTCAAAATGTGACTTATTTATGTGACTAGAGTGCTTTTTTAGAGTTAAGTGGCAATAGGATTCCTGATTTGGATCATTGCTGTGGGGTTAGCATTTCCTACCTGTGCCATTTTCAGAAATCAGAAATCAGCTTCCATCTTTGTTGTTACTAGCCCTTGTAGGGGAAAAAGTAAATAATATGGGTTCCTGTATTATTTTCTTACAGAGGCTAGCAATTTGGGTAAACTAGTGGTATAGAAGGTTAAACCATTCCTTCCCTTTGAATCAGCCTCTTCTTGTTTCTTTTAACTTAAAAAAATACATCATGAGATATGATTTCAGATTTTCCATATCTTGTCTATTATCTCTATTAAAGAGCAGGAATATCTCTGGGCAGTAGCAGCTTACAAGTAAATCAAAGAAACTGAAAAGTTCCAAAGAGCTATGAAGAAGACAGCAAAGAAAACTGGAAAGCAGAATACTTGCAAGAGAACATGAACTAGCTAGATTGAAGGTGACTGGACAGAATTTCATTATTAAAAGCATGGAGGAATGCTTGTAGCTTAAGAAGTCAGAATTTGAAATTGCAGGCTGATGATGGAAGTGAGAAGATTGTAAGAGGATGAATGTCAGTTATTTCCTTATCTGGAAAATTACCTGAAATATTTCAACATAGTAGAAGAAGAAGCAGGAATGATTTTAGAAGATCCATATGCTGCAGCCCTTTCCCCATGAACAGAGCAATTTTTAAACATGCCTTGACTTTTTCCTAATTTACCAACAATAATCCACTAATAGTGATGGCTAAAGAAACAAACATTATTATGTGTTCCTGATTTTGAGAGACAACTCAAGAGGAGGAGTTTAAGCCCCTAATTGTGCCATTTGCTTGGCTTAATATATCCTCAGAAGTTGTTATTTCCTTGCTTGGGAAACATGGTGGCCCATCCCTTCCTCTAGTCAAGACCCCTTGGAAAGTAGGGGTCTGCACCAGCGGCACCACTCTGGGGTGCCACTGGTGCATTGCTGTGGAGCTCTATGCCGCTGGAGAGCACCAAAGGTGTGCCGGTAGCAGAGTGGAAGGGCAGCCTCCGAGGCAGCAGCCGGGGAAGAGGATGAGGAGGAGCCGCTGCCCGGTACCGACTGGTCTACGGACCGGCACCAGTCCCCGGACCGGGGGTTGGGGACCACTGGTCTAAAGGATACTTACCTAGTATCTGGTGAGACTACTTATGGGAAGGCTTCTCCTTATCCAATGGAATTTTGTGTTGAATTCCAAGGGTAAGCTCAGGGGACAAAATCCCTGAAGTTGGGCCCACTTCATGTGGGGGAAGGGGGCATAGAACTGATGTTTCAGTTACATCCTGATTTTCTGAAACAGATTGTAATCTGTCTCCCAAGGGGAGGGGGAGAGGTGGAGATGGTGCAGTTTTCACTGCACTGGGGCTTTCTTGGACAGAGAGCCAGCTTGGTGTAGTGATTAGGAGTGTGGACTTCTAAGCTGGCAAGCTGGGTTTGATTCCATGCTCCCCCACATGCAGCCAGCTGGGTGATTTTGGGCTCGCCACAGCACTGATACAGCTGTTCTGACCAAGCAGTAATATCATGTCTCTCTCAGCCTCACCTACTTCACAGGTTGTCTGTTGTGGGGAGAGAAAAGGGAAGGAGATTGTAAGCCGCTTCGAGACTCCTTCAGGTAGAGAAAAGCAGCATATAAGAACCAACTCTTCTTCTTCTTCTTCTTCTTCTTCTTCTTCTTCTTCTTCTTCTTCTTCTTCTTCTTCTTCTTCTTCTTCTTCTTCTTCTTCTACAGTGAGCCCCAGTGACTGGCTGCCAACCCTGTCACTCTGATTGCAGCTGTATCAGTGCTGGGGAACCTACGAATAAACTCCCTGGAACATTGAAAAGTTGTTTTCTGTTGCTGCCTCTAAAATAGTTCTGTTAAGAGAAATTATGCTCACTTGTTCATTCATTCAATTTATATATCACCCAACCAGTATATTAGCTCATACACAAAATAATACATAAAATCATTTAAAACCATCTTAAAATCATCTTTAAATAACAACATCATTTCAATCACTAGTATTTCCAATTCCATCCCTTTGAATAGGTCTGTTGCTAGATTGATATAAATGTGGGAGTGTTTTTTGAAGGGGTTTTGATGTTTCTAATGAGTTCCATTTTGATCAAAGACAACTGGAAGAGAGGAAGACAGGTTCTAGAAAGGACAGGAAGGGGCAGGAAGGGAGGTTCTGTGAAATCTGAGAACTGAGCACCACCCTGAGTTGAGTTATATATATAAAAAAAGCTTCAAGGACTGAAGTTACAAAGGGGTGCACTGACTTCTCTTCAAAGAGAAATTAATGGAAACAGAAAAAAAGAAACTTTGTGTGTGTATAATACATTTTCATAAATTATAAACACAAATGTTAATTTGTAAACTGTATATGATAGTTGTTCTGTATACTGGTTCTGATTACATATTGTCATATTTTAATAAAATATTTTAGATGAATTTTTAATGAATAATGAAAATCCTTTTAATTAACAATACTACTGCACAAAATCTTGGAGCTCCTAGCTGGTGCTTTCTCAAAGCAATTAAACTAATGCTTTCTGCTCACCACAGAACAGGAGTTTAAAGGGCTTCCAGATGTTTAAACCAATTTCGGGGGGCAGAAAGCACTGGTTTAAATGAATCCCAGACATTTAAGCCAAACAGCTGGTTGGTGGTTTAAATGGCTCTAAACTGAACCATAGAAAGCCCTTTAAACAGCTGAACCATGCAGAAAAGTTTTCACTGCACTGGGGCTTTCTTGGACAGAGAGCCAGCTTGGTGTAGTGATTAGGAGTGTGGACTTCTAAGCTGGCAAGCTGGGTTTGATTCCATGCTCCCCCACATGCAGCCAGCTGGGTGATTTTGGGCTCGCCACAGCACTGATACAGCTGTTCTGACCAAGCAGTAATATCATGTCTCTCTCAGCCTCACCTACTTCACAGGTTGTCTGTTGTGGGGAGAGAAAAGGGAAGGAGATTGTAAGCCGCTTCGAGACTCCTTCAGGTAGAGAAAAGCAGCATATAAGAACCAACTCTTCTTCTTCTTCTTCTTCTTCTTCTACAGTGAGCCCCAGTGACTGGCTGCCCAAAAAGCCCCTTGAAACAGCTGAGCCACATAGAGCAGCTTGCCCCCATGGCTCATCTGCTTCTAATCTAAACAATTGAGTGGTTGGGAGCAGCCCGCTTTCACAGCTCAGCTGTTTTGGCAGTTATTGTGAGGCACCTTCACAAAAAATAATGGAGGTTCATGGTTTGCAAACCACAAACTGGCAAAAATTAACCATGAACAAAAGTTCATGCCCATCCCTATTCCTCATAATATTTCTTTTTTCCCTCCTCATGGCACCTTACATGTATTCATCCTTCCCTTTTTCCTTCTCTTTTTCCTACCCACGTGCCAACTTACTTTATCTGACCCCATTCTTCAATTATATTTATTGTTTATTACTTCCTCCTTTAGCTGGAGGAAGGCTGTTTAAAGTATGGTTGGGTCCAACACATTTTCTCTTTTGGAATGAGTGAAATGCTTTTTAAGACTGTTTTCTTTCCATAATAAAAAATGTATAGCATGATAAAGATTGAAGACTTACATCCAGTTATTCCTGTACAAACACTAGAAACATTACAAGAACACTGAAAAAAAATCCTATGACTTTCCCACTTCTTAGAATGAATAAAATGCTTTTTGAAGTATTGTTGTTGTTGTTAGGTGCAAAGTCGTGTCCGACCCATTGCGACCCCATGGACAATGATCCTCCAGGCCTTCCTGTCCTCTACCATTCCCCGGAGTACATTTAAGTTCACACCCACTTCTTCAGTGACTCCATCCAGCCATCTCATTCTCTGTCGTCCCCTTTGTCTTTTTCCCTCAATCAATCCCAGCATTAGGTTTTTCTCCAGGGAGTCCTTCCTTCTCATGAGTTGGCCAAAATATTTGAATTTCATCTTCAGGATCTGGCCTTCTAAGGAGCAGTCAGGGCTGATCTCCTCTAGGACTGACCAGTTTGTTCGCCTTTCAGTCCAAGATAATGATAATGCTTGTTCATACTTATTGACATAGAGAATATATTTTTGAAGACTTTTTTCACTGATGTAGATAATTTGGGAAAATATTCTTTACTGTCTTTAATGACAATACAATATTAAAGAGTTCATTATTTTGATATTATAAAGATTAACTTGATACACTGGTAGTCCTACATAGAGCAATTATATGAGAGTGTTTCTGTGTAAATAATATGCTTTATTTTGTTTACTCTGTAATTTGCTTGCTACTTTCAATGGTATAAATTAAGATGCACTAAAAAAAAGCCTTCTGGTGTAGAAACAGTAGTTTGGATCCAAGCCAATATTATTTTGATCTGTCAGTATAGTATATGCTCATTCATTCTCATCTTGTTTAACTGTCCTGGTTGTATTCATAGCAGAAGTACATTCTTCTCCATCCCGGTGGCACTAATACATATCTTTTAAGTCCTGTTCACAAGTAGAGGCATGCCCTTGTGTGTAAGAATGACAGTATCTTTACAGATGCATATGGGGTTTCAATCTCATCTTCATCTGTACAGCCAATGAATGTAACATGAGAATTACTCAATTCACATATAAAGAAAAATTAAGTCTATGCTATACATGGGTTGTATTTGTAGTTATAATTTATGAATAAGGCTTTAGTGTCCCAGTTTCTAGGTATTTCTGTATCTGACACAAGCTTGGCTTCCTACCCAGGAGTGGGTTCATATCAGCACAGCATAGTGACATGTGCCTTGCACCAATATAATCCGTATTCCAAAAATTAAATTTGCTTAAATAAAATAAAGCCTTGTATCCTCAGGAAATTATTCCCTATTACTTCTTTTTTTTTTCTTGTCCTGCTAAGTCTAGAAGTACGCAAACAAATCTATGCTCCTCCACAGAGATTGTTATTGTTGATTGTGGGAGTAACTATTATGTCTATGCTGATCCAAATTAGGAGATTCTGAATTCTCCATCAGAAGCTCTCCTTGCACAGGAGATAATCTCTATTGTTGTTGGGATCTGAGAGAGGTTCCATTAACACTTTATAATGCAAGAGGAACCCATTTCTTTGTGACTATTCTACTCACTGTTGATTAAACGTCTGGAAAGCCAAGACCCGTGGATTTAAAAGGCTAATCTTCCTAAGTAAAAAAAAAATGGTGTTTTCAGCATTTATTTATTTTTATTTTAATGGTTTGTGAAGCCATGGATTTTAAAGCCATTTGCAGATTTGGAACAATTTTCAATTACAGCTGAGTATAATTTATTGTAAATCTGATTAAGTCGTATCCCTTTCAAGCTGCACCTCAATGCTTGTATATAATTGAGAAGTTTTCCTAATGGAGCAAAAACATGACCATTATGCTAGCATTGAAGAGACAGAAATCTTCCAGCATATTTATCTCCAGGATAATTCTTGTTATATATTCCCAGTATTTGGTCTTAAAAAAACTGGCATTGAAATAGTGATGAATACATAATTATGTTTACTATGCTGTGATGTTTACTAACTCTATATGTTAATATAGAAAATTTAAAAGATTAACTTTCTGGCTGTTTCAAATGCAGAGAGACAAATTCTGTTTTAAAAACTTAGCAAGAACAATAACATTGCCAGACATTTTGGCCTTAATAGGCATGCATTAGTGTCACCAGAATGGAATGTCCCATATATCTGACCTGAACGCAACCAGAGCAGGTGATCCAAATGAGAATGAATGATCACAGACTCTATTGATAAATCAAAATAATATTAGCTGGCATCCAAATTAGTTTTTTCATGACCTTTTTTTGTGGGATAATAACAAGAGGCTATTTTTGTTTACCTACATGTATTAGCCACTGATCACAGATTCCAGAATGAAAATATAAGACTTATTAGAAGGTTAAACTATTAAAAGCTACACTGACACAACCAAACCCAATACTCTGTGAATCTGTGCAATGCTGGCAATCACTTTCCAATGGCTTCCAACATACAGAGAAACCAAAACCTCTTCAAAGCTTAGCATAAACCCTGTTTATGCCTCATCCGTCACTGATGACACATCAGTTGATGTACTGAGAGTACAGATGTAACATTTGAAGCAAATGGAGGAGGATCTCTCTCCACCCCATTTTCCCAGAAAATAAAGAGAAATTTTTGAGAAAAATGGAAATATAGACAATGCCTACTTCAATATCCAACCTAAATCTTTTGACTGCTTTAACATGAAATGCAGCATTTATAAGTTAATCAGCATATAAAGTGGAATTACTTGTCATACATGAAATTTCAAAGTATAAAAGCCTTGGTTTTATTGCAAATCCACCCAATGCTAAAGTGAGAGAGCTGGAAACTGCTGGGCTGTATGTATGCTTTCTAAGCACATTTCACATTTCAAAATAAAATAATATATTTCAAAGGAATTGTTTTCAGTGCTTCTCCAAATTTCCCAATTTTTCAGAAAAAAGAAAAAAAGAATGCTGTACATTGTCTGTGAGTTAACTTTGCCATAAAAAAGCATTTCACTCATTTCATAATTAATATATTACTGATCAAAGGGAAGTGAAACAAATTGCAGTGAGAAATTTTAAAAAACGTGCATGAGGTTATTTTCATTGCATATTTGCTTGCTATTGAACTGCTTTACCAACCACCACTTGCAGAGGGAGGGAAAGTTGTGATGTTATATCACATATTTTATATTAGTAGAATCTACCAGGGTGAAAAGAGGATGAACTCCTCTGAGGTTATACCATTGTTAGGATATATGCTGTGCATGCACTTGAATGCCTGGACCATTGCTCTACATAGCCGGAAGAGCACTGGGGATCCCTCCTTCATCCATTCTGTCTGCCGATCAGTGGCTATGAGCAAAGCTTCCCTGCCGCCCCCCCTCTTAGTGTGGGAGAACTCCAGTCTAAGGCAGAGCCACTGCTTCTGCCCCTTTGACTTCTGTGTGTGTAAACTGCTGTCAAGTTACAGCTGAATTATGGCGGTCTCAGCAAGGGGCTTTCAAACAATGAGATCTTGAAGTGGTTTGCCATTGCCTTCCTCTGCGGAGTCTTCCTCAGTGGTCTCCATGACAAGCATTAACCCTGATTAGCTTCCATGATCTGATCAGACCATGCCACTTTCCCTCACTGACTTACTCCCCATGACCCTACCCCGTCAGCATAAGCACAGTCCCACTGGTACACCATGCTGATGCTAAGACTCTCCATTCCCTAAATTCCTCTTCTGCATTTCACTATCCAATTATATGAAACCTGGCTGGGAAGCACCAGAATATCTATATGACTGGAAGACTGATGTCTGTTGAAAGTTGGAAAGAATTCTACTTGGATTCAAATCATTTATACAATTTATGAGTGTGTATTGCTTGGGTCAGCTCTTGACTAATACATTTTTACTACATACATCCTTAACAACTCTTGTTCCTCAATTCCCCCTAATGAATGTACCCATGAAACCCATTTTAACTAATCTGCATTCATTAACAGTAGGCTGCCTATGTGGTATATCAGTCTTTGCATCCTCTAGTTTTCATCAGGGTGGTATTACTGATGAATTTATTACGTGTGATGACTGGCAACTGAGTGTTATTATGGAAGGTCATTTAAATGCTTCCTTTTCATGCAAACTAGATGCATGCAGTATTTTATTGTCAAAATAATATGTTTCAAGTACTAAAATGGCAAGAGAATACTGACTGAGCTATTAAAACACACCAGCTTTTTAGCTGGCAACCCAACCTTCTTTCCATCAAATATGTCTCAGCCTTTAATAAAGAAACTCAAGTGTTGTAGGTGAAAAATTACTTTTCTCACCCGGTCATCTGTCTGTCATGTATTATTCAGGTCACCAATGTTTGTCCTGAACTGTATCATTCTGTAGTTGTGTCAGGTATGAAATATGTTCGGTGTAATTCCATCAGACTTTGTGAAGTTGATTAGAACAGATCACCTTTCGGCATGGGCGCAAGTTATCTCAGCAGATTGAGTGAAAAAGACTTATTTATCTTTGCCTTATAATAAAGAAAGAGATGAGCGAATTTATCCATTAACTTGGAAAGAGTCACATATATGGTGTGAAAACAAATTGCAGTGAGAAATAAAAAAAACTGGTATGAGGTTATTTTCTTTGGAGAAATATGCATTTGACAATCTGAAATTGTAAACTCAAGTTCATAAACACATAGAGTGTTTATATTTTCTATATCCAAATATGGAGAATAATTTAGTTTGTCTTCTCATAGAAACCACATACCATTGTCTTTTAAAAATGAAAACAACAACCACCCTAGATACTCTGAAATATTTAGAACTTCTAATAATTCTGCTGAATGTATGATAATATATGGCACACTTCACAAGGTTACTTTTTATCTATTAAACTATCTCTAAACCAGAGATGAATGTCCCACATTCAATTTCATTATTGTTTCAGAGTTCTCTCTATACACCATTCTACTCATCAACTTGGCTTTAACTAGGAACATTTCTAACATTTAATTTACATCATTGCCCCTTCTGTATTATTGCTGCTTGTCTCTGCATTGATAAAACAGAAGCCCAAATGAACTGAATGTGGTACATCACATTGATACATACATGCATTCCGTCAAATCTCCCTCCCTCCCTCCCTCCCTTGTCTTTTATACATTGTAACATGGTGAGGAGGTGCTTATGAACTGGAGGAAGTAAAAGTTACTGCAGACTGCACAGTGCTCTGTGTGCTATTCAGAAATAAATAACTAAACCACAGAGAATTCCTAATGTATTCAGTAACTTCAGGAATGAGTCTAGGTTATTTGGAACTCCAGAATCAGATTAAGAACATTTTCAAAGAATCCCTATTTCAAGTTCATTTTCATGACCTATCAAAAAGTAGTTCTATGCTAAAGGGACATGTGAGACTCTCATGGCTAGTTTCACACATTTCTACCTCTACAAATGTATAAACAGATCTAGTACTTAAATTGTAATTGTGAACATGGCTGCAATCTAAGATTGAGGCCACTGATTTTGGCCTCAGAGGACTAGGAGGCTGGAAGGAGGAGGCAGGGGAAGGGCCAGAAGGCTGGTATGCCCAGCTTATGAATGCATCACATGCCATTGTGCTCTGGTGGGTGGAGCTCAGCAGTGAAATTCGATGCATAAGGAGGTGGTGAGCTCCCCCTCACTGGCATTCAATCATCATCTGGACAGATACTTATCACGGATGTTTTAGGCTGATCCTGCATTGAGCAGGGGGTTGGACTAGATGGCTCCTTCCAACTCTATGATTCTATACATTGGCCATTAGACTTCTAAAATGAGATTACAGAAGATTAAATAGTAAGTATATGCAGCTAAACATTTGCTTAAAGTAAGAAATGTTCAGCATCTCAACACATTTGTAAAATTCAAGATTGACCAATTTAAACACTTCCGGTGTTATGGTTTATTATTTCTCTATTATCTAGTTATACTTTTATTGGCACTAAGAGCCAGGAGGGGCTGAGACAGTCTGACCATTTCCACACAAGGAATTTGCCCCCACCCAGCCTCTCATTGTTCATGGGTTTTAATGCTGCTACTTCATGATATTGGCAGCAACCTGTAGCTTTCCAGTGGGTGGCACAAGTTTTCATTGCCTTTGCCTCAAGAAGAGGGAAAGGGTAGAATCTGCTTCCATTTTCCTGTCGTGGTGCACAACGAGGCACAAACAGGGGCAAGCCTGACTGAAAGAAGAAATGTACAACAGTCTCTGCAGCATTTTGCCTACCCTTGTACCAGCCCTCCCTTCTCCATTTCTGCATTTTAAAAAAAGATTATTGATTATTGTGTGGCAATGCAGAAGTATAATTTGTTGTTGTTTTTTAAACCTGTTTTCCTCCTGTGGCATACCCCCAAAGCAATATGGAAGGGTATTTTTTAAAAAAATGATTTCTGGGACTCAGTGGGGATGGAAGTTTGAGTCCCCAAAACAACTGCTGTGAAGGGATTGGTGGCTTGCACTGATTGACAACCTAAGGAGTGGGGGGGGGAGGGGGAACCTGCAGGTTGTCCACACTTCCAGATTCTCCACTGACTAATTGGGAGGCAAAAAACCACAATGAGATGGTGGGATAATGCGGGAGGGGTCTCCCATCAGGAAGTATGCAAACATGCGGTTTACTATCATGCATTGACAAGCAGGAGGTGGTACATGTTGTTCACCTCCATGCGGAAATGGTCTAAGAGATATACACACATATATATATATGAGCCTCTTGTGGAGCAGAGTAGTAAGGCAGCAGACATGCAGTCTGAAAGCTTTGCCCATGAGGCTGGGGGGTAAACGGTAATGACTGGGGAAGGGAATGGCAAACCACCCCGTATTGAGTCTGTCATGAAAACGCTGGAGGGCATCACCCCAAGGGTCAGACATGAGTCGCACAGGGGATATATATATATATATATATATATATATATATATATATATATATATATATGTATGTATGTATGTATGTATGTATGTATGTATGTATGTATGTATGTATGTATGTATGTATGTATGTATGTATGTATGTATGTATGTATGTATGTATGTATGTATATATATATATATATATATGTATATATATATATATGTTAGCATTTCCTGAGCTATTACATTATTTAGAGTTTTCTGTATATGTGTGCTAAATCAGCAGGGAACAAGACTCATTTATATCCATTGG
This sequence comes from Paroedura picta, assembly GCF_049243985.1. Lineage (NCBI taxonomy): Eukaryota > Metazoa > Chordata > Lepidosauria > Squamata > Gekkonidae > Paroedura > Paroedura picta. The sequence continues at coordinate 29,589,476 of NC_135377.1, read as the reverse complement.
CAGATAGTGGATGTTGGATAGTGGAGTCTAGAAGCATAAAGCCTTCCTATCTCCACTACACATAGACAGTACCAGTCAGCCCTCATAACCTGCAGGGGACCAAGGGAAACACTTTATTTACATTTGCTAGTAGACAGACAGAGGTCATAGTGGGATTCTCAGTAGAACACAGAGGAAAATTCTGTGCTTGCACTAGCTGTCAGGCAGTCAAGGGTGGAGGAAAAGGAAGCAGATGCAGTGCAGAGGCTTTTACTCTTACCTTTTAAAGATGATATATGGTTGGATTTTCAACTGAGCTCACACCAACTGCTATAAAATATAGCTGGAAGTAAGAGGAAGAAGGGATGATCAGTGTCTTGATTACTGTGTTTCAGAAATCAAACTATGCTTCAGAAAAACAGTTTCTACAAATTAAAATGACTCTAATCAGTCTTCGGGTTAATTTCAGTTAGACACAGCCACCAAAACACGAAGGGGGATGGAAAGCATACTTCGGGTATAGAGCTAAGATAGGGCTGGAATATATTTGAGCAGGTTGAGATAGTTCTGTCTTTACCCTGCAACTCTGTAATGTTATCATGAGATTGGGGCATGGGACTGAATTGCTAGACAAGTTCAGGTCTTAATCACCAACCCATACAGTTGTAAGTAGGTTTTGAAATGTAGCATTTAATGCTAAGTAATTGAGTTCACTGAATGCACAAGTTACATAGATATTAAAATAATCTTTGGATTTAAATAATACTTTTCTGAAAAGCCAAGAACTGAAATACAGAAGAGGAGGTATGTTGTTTAAAGAAAATAAGTGTTAATTCATTTATATAATGCCTTGTGTTTTGTTTAAAATATATTAAATCTATCTGGTATACCCTGCATTTAACATATGACAATGTATAATGCATTGCAAACATTGTTATAATCTTAATCACTTGTGTAGCAATCCTGAAAACAAATGAGTCTGTTTCATTCCCTTGGATATAAATTGGAGTTAAACACTTGAACTGCATGCAGGATCATAGCCTCTGCATCTATTTTTATAGTGTTTCAAAAGCTGCTATAGCATTGTCACTCGGTTCATCAGAATTCCTTAGAGCACCCTTTCCCCTCTCTGCATTTCTCTTTCTCTCTTTTACTAACTTTATAAAGAGCTACACAGAATGGGACCTGTTAATGGACACAGTGGGTCACATTCTGCTCTTATATACAAGGTCTGGGCTCAGCACTCATTGAATTTGTAATGGGGGTTGTGCTTCTGTAAGTGAAAGTGGAATTTAGTTTTGTATACTTTAAGAGAGAGAGCTAATTAGCTATTGTTTGTACAGTTTTTGCCTTGGAAAATAATTGAAAGGCTCTCTATAAATACTCAGAAGAATGTGTTTGAAAATGCCATTCTGGATGATGCAGAAAGAAAACGGAACACACTAATAATTTGGTTTAAAGACCAAGGTTGCCACTTTTATTGAAATACAATAGCTTAAACTGAAGTGTTACTCAACAAGCCAATAGTCCTTAGAGTAGTAAGTAATCATACAGCCTGGGGGCAACGCTAATGTATCCTGCATCCTGAGAAGATGTGATATCCATACTGCGGCTTCCAAATAGTCTCAGGCTTAAGCAAGGCTGCATTTTCTCATGGGGCTTTGTTTCAGACTGTAAATTACCCAGCATGCCCTGGCTCTTGCTGCATCTGTCTTGAAGGCATTGTAAAATAATGGGAAATGAGGCCTTGCCAACAACTTCATTCCACAGGGAGTACTCCTACCACAGAAATATCAACATTACTCAAAGGTTTCCTGCCAAATCTGTGTAATACCGCCTGATGATATAAAAGTGGTTTAGTTATAGTATTACCCCCCACGTCACCAAAAAAAAAAACAAAACCCACCACCCCACAACTACCATTTCTGTTTACAAATGAAAATCTTCAAAAACTGTATATTTTCCTAAGATGTGTGGTAGGGTTAAAAGCATTTATCCATAGTGATTTTGAGAACTGGGATGCTGAGAAGCACCACTCTATTATGGGCTAGATGTAGAGTTGCTAAAACTTCTTTTCACCACTCACACCCAACTCAAACATCATATGAATCAGATCACTTGATTTGCTGACTTCATGGGCCTACACAGTGACCAGCCACTCTTCAATTTTGTCCCCACATTTCCCACCTTGGTGGTCCTGGATGAATGAGCTAAGTTAAGCATCTGAAATATCTATAAGTGAAACAGAAGGAGTGCCAGTTCTTCTCTTATTGGGTTATGGAGTGCTTTGCTATTTTTTTTCAAGCTAGAAGCAGAGGAAAAAGCAGTTTGTGACTGTGTGTGTGAAAGATGTGGGAGGGACAAGACTGATGGACTTGACCCAAGATTCTGTGAGCTGGAATGCTTGTTTGGCAGCTCTGTTGAATTCTAGCCATGCTTTTAAAACTTGTCTTCCCCTACGGCCTGATGGCAGGTGGCATCTAACCAGCTTGCTTTTGGAAGTGATTCCATGTTCTGCTTACAACATTTAAACTTCAAAGAGCCAGGAGCTAATGTAGGTCAGGTGGAAAGATTTCTTTAAGGTCTGTGAACACTGAATATTTTCATCATAACATTTATAGGACTCATTAAGTCTTTCTAGGAGAACTGGTATACATAGAGCTATCAGGACATGGGGACTGAAGAACCTGTAGTTTTGTATAGGGTGACATCAGGGTTGCTTACAAAATATATTCCAACATATACTTCCATTTTTCTCAGTATGTTGTTTTCCAAAATTATCTTGTTTATGAATTGGAACTGACACATTGGAAGTTATCCACTGAATTTAATTCTATTAGCTTTTCTACCAATACAAGAGGAAAAAGGAAAACCTTGCCCAATTATCCTCACCTTATCCACATCATATGTAACTCTTTGTGGGTGCCACAATGTCCCACAGAGTGTTTATGGAGATCAAGAGGTCCATCATCCTTTTTGCACTTGTTACTATACTGTCTGACAAAATGGAGAGGAGATGCAAATTAATGGAATTAAGATTTGCACGTGTTTTTGTTTGAAAATAATTTTAGAAATTCTTTAATTCTTTAGAAATTCTTGTTCACTTGTAATGAAGAAAAAGATTTCACTGCAGTAAAAAATCTCCCCAAAAATCAAGGAAATTAAATTTTGACATGGTCTTACATAGATTTGTATTTCAGTTCTAGTCTACAGCAAAGCAGTTTAAATGGATCCAGTTCTATTTCCCATTACATTTTTTCCTGGTAACTGCATGGCTTCCCCTGACTCTTCTGGTTACTTTGAAAGGATCTTATCTTTTTGAAAAACATTCAGCTGTGAAACAAACAACAGTAAGCATTATCTTCAAACAGAATTAGAATGAAGTTAAAGCAATATCAAAGATGTTACAAGGTTTAGCCTGTCATGAAGTGAGAGACAGCAATAGAATGTGTGTCTCAAACAGGGTAGAGGGACCCTTTTGAACACCAGGTATTTATTATTTTGCTTAGCACAGTTAGGGCTTTTTATTATTTTCATATAATAATAGTAGAAAATTGCCTTTCTGTCATTCTGCAAATGTTAGGAAGTAAAATTTAAGTTTTTTCCCCTATGTATTTTATTCAGTTGGCTTATGACAGGTCTCTGAATCCAAGGGTATGTAGAATTTCTGGAGCAGAATATCATTTGTATATATCTTTGAAGCATGCAAAGAATGTAAAAAGGTATGGCCAGACCTACTCTTTCTCAGTCTTTAGCAGCAACATACACTTTACTGTTGTCATAATGGGTCTCCCCGATCTATTCTCCTTGGAAGAAGGAGGATGTGTTGTGAGTTGTTAAAATATAACTTTCATTTCAATAGCTTAATACGCATAATAAATGTGCATGTTAACTTATTCATTAATTATCTGTACAATATCATTGGTTGGTGTACAGTAGCAACACCATTTGTTATCTTGCTGTAAATTCTGATTCCCCCTCCCCTCATTTCACATTCTCCCATCCTTCTTTTCCCCTTATGGTTGTATGACCAGGAACTACAAACAGAAGCATACCATCCTATGGGCCAAATTAGTAGATATGCTTACAATTTCAAAAATTATAAACAAAAACTATCTTGCCTTTTTTTTCAAAAAGAAATTTATTGCTCATATAGGAATTCTCAAAGAAATCAGAAAACAATTATAGAGTTGACAAAGGGAAAAATGCAAGACATTTTTTGTCTGTAAATAATGTTTTGTTGTAAGCATATCTACTGATTTTGTCCATTGCACAGTATATTTCTGTTTGTAGGCTTTGTAATCCCTTTGTGCATGACCGGGGAGCCAGGGATGTTCAAATAAGTCATTGGGCACCATTGGTTCAGCTGAACAAGATCCTGGAAACAGGGGACTGGAAGGAGATTTTAGTAAGCATGTTCTGTCTCCTCTCACAGTCTTTTGCTGCAGGAAGTTGACCTGTTCACCCACCCATAGTTTTGGGATAGATAGATGTACATACTACTAATCCTAAACATTTTACTGTTCTAAAAACATCATATCTATACTTTATTGCTTAGTTACTATTTAATATCATATTCTTTGGCATGCTTATGGAATGTATAAAGGTGAGTAGTGGCTGTATGACATCAGGGGTGGTGCCCACATCAATGGGCAGTGGTTGAGGGTATCCCGATATGCTATTCATAGGGATATTGATGGCATGCTGCACACTGGTTGGTATATGTCACCACGAACTCTTGAATGACTGCTGTGCTGATCATAGCTTGCCTTGGACTGCTTCTACCATGATTGAATGGTCAAAAATGCCAGCAAGTGACATAGGCATCAGGTCAAACTCACGTCTCCAAGATAGCAGCAATAGTGACTGTCTAGCAAGAGATACTGCCAATCTGATTCCCTCCCCATACATACTTGAGCTTACAGTTAGAAAATTATCTGGTATCCATTCCATTTTCTCAGTGTTGTAGCTCTGAAATTGTTCAGCACTGTTTCCCATGGGGAAGGAAAATCCCTGCATCATTTGCTGGATGCTGTATTCCCTTTTCCATGCCCACTCATTCAAGTCCACTGGTTTAATGCAAAGCTTCAGACTGTAGAAGTTTTTGGCTGCAAGTCATCTCACTCCCTTAAAATCCATTTTCCTACCCAACTATCAGTTTCCATAAACAATGGACATTGGAATAGCCCTCAAAGATGAATTCAGCTGAAGAGATTGTTCTCACCTTGCAAACCTTCTGGCAGCTGATATCTCAAGCTTCTCACCAAGTGCATTTCCCGACAACCTGCTGGATGTGAAACAGAGATGATAGCCCATTTTATGCTTCATATCCAAATTAATTAAACTCAGCACATTTATATGAAGGGAGTGAGGAGGGAAATGTCCATGGAAAATGCAGGCATATAAAGATGTATGTGTGGAAATGTTGGAAGACATGACAAAAAATATTAGGGGCAGCATAAGATGATTTGCTCATTAGTGCTTAAAATGTCCTGTGTTAACATATAATCAGTACATCTTTGGAAAAAATATATTAATCCTACATAAATATATTAACAAAGAGTACACCTCAGAGAATAACCAGTTTATTGTAGCATGAAATTTTGTGTACACAAGGACTTCATGAGAAGGGTCATTACACTGTCTTCTCAGACACATACACTGATGTACATGTTGAGCATCACAAGTAACAAGGTAAAGGTAAAGGTAAAGGTATCCCCTGTGCAAGCACCGAGTCATGTCTGACCCTTGGGGTGACGCCCTCTAGCGTTTTCATGGCAGACTCAATACGGGGTGGTTTGCCAGTGCCTTCCCCAGTCATTACCGTTTACCCCCCAGCAAGCTGGGTACTCATTTTACCGACCTCGGAAGGATGGAAGGCTGAGTCAACCTTGAGCCGGCTGCTGGGATCGAACTCCCAGCCTCATGGGCAAAGCTTTCAGACAGCTGCCTTACCACTCTGCGCCACAAGAGGCTCTTCACAAGTAACAAACAAGTCCTTAAATTCCAAAAGGTCATTTATATCCAGCAACTGTCATAGGAATATGTGTGTGTGTGTGTGTGTGTGTGTGTGTATGTATATGTATATATATGAAGTTTCTAAATTCCAGATGTGCCAACCCACTCCAAGATGAGTGAATATAGTATGAATGGATTATTTGACAGAGTAAGGAATTTGTTCTTAAGAAGTTCATAAAGTGCACAGGTAGACAATAGGCTCTGGGGCAAGCCCTTTTTCATTTGCATTGTGGTGTTTGAAGGGTGAGGGTGTAAACTTAGATTAATTAGGCCTATTCTTGGTAGGGAATAACTACTTTGGCAGAGACAGGGTGAGTTGCTCATTATAGCTATGGATGAGTGGCAATCACCCTGAGAAGAAGCATTGATTTTTATACCCCACTTGTCACTACTCAAAGGAATCTCAAAGTGACTTACAGTCACCTTCCCTTCTTCTCCCCACAACAGTCACCCTGTGAGGTAGGTAGGTCTGAGAGAACTCTGAGAGAGCTGCTGGCCCAAGGTCACCCAGCTGGCTGCATGTGGAGGAGTGTGGAATCAAATCCAGTGATCTACATAAAAGGCTGCCACTTTTAACCACCACAGCACACTGGCCATCAAGTGTGATGGATGGTATGTTCTGAATGGACCATCACTGCCTTTATGGTGGAACAGGTTTGGGGGGAAATGTCCTTGGTACTCAGCAACATCTTCCTGAATCAGGTAGTGACTCTATGGCACTTCAGACAAGGGGTCAGCTGCAGCTTGGCACTGGTGAGGATAACAAAGGCTGGCAGATGCCACTGGATGAGTGTGGAGCCAGGATGAATTTCCCAAAACACATGGCAATCATGGGTAGGTTGTGTCAAGCTCTGACAAAATTCACAACAAAACTTCTGTAAGAAGAAAGCTTTAATTGGAAGTAGATCTAGTCACTATAACATTAGAAGTCAAATCTGTTCGATACAAGAACAGCAGGCACTTATCAATACTTTTCTCCCACCCAAAACTTGAGCATTCCCAAGGGAGGGGGGGAACCCCTCACCCAGGTGTCATCCCAGGCTTCCTGCAAAAGGTGTTGAAGTTAGCGCGGCCTTGGTCAAGCCGGCACCTCAGGCTAGCTGATAAGTTGTTTACAGGAACCGCAGGAACCTTGTAACAATGTTTCACAGGGGGGCATATGCAGAGTGAGAGGCAGGGATCAAAGCGGAGGAATCAAAGGGGAAACTACAAGCAGGGGGTTTGGTTACATGGGAACTTAGTGGCTAAATAGGCTACAAGGACGAACACATATACAGCAACCAAGATGGAGTCAGACAGGTCAGAACAGTCCACCCCATTAAATATTGACTATAGTCATTAAATAATGACTATAGGTTTATAGTAAAAATGCTGTTTTTAGGATCTGGATATGTGGAGCAACCCCCCTCCCAGTATTCCATTTTCCAAGTTCCACATACTAGTATAGCATGTCCCCTCCCCCACTCCAGTTCCTAATATTTTTCATCTCCATTATTCCCTATGGGCTGGAGGGATGGTTAAAAGTACAGGCACCAAAATTGCAGGGCAGCTGCTGCTACCTATTCTTCTTTTTTAAAGAAAACCCCCACATTTCAGGACAATTGGACAAAAGGGGTCCAATTCTATGAGTCCATAAACAAGGTATTCTTAGCCATTTTCCATTGTTTTCTATGGAGAATAAAAACACCCCCCACATAAACACCACCAAAAATGTAAAGCCCAGAATCTTTCCCATATAAATTCTATTGCTGTTGCTAAGCCTTACCGATGGAAAATGTGAGAATCTGAACCTATGTCAAATGCAAGAATCCTGACTTACATAAAACATGAGAACACACACACACAATTTATACAAACCAAATCTTACCTGAAGCAGCCTGGAAAGTTGATACTAACCCCCATGAGACACAGTAAAACTAGAGGAAGAAAGAAAAATGGTGGGGAGTAGTCCTGGGACTCTGCAAATACTGGCTCCTGATATTCCCAGTTAATCTTGAATATTTCAGGACTAATTTTTAGGTATACCCAAATTTCCATTTGGGGAGACCCAAATATATTTGGAAAATCCCAATGAGGTTTGTATATATATATTCCCAACTGGAGAATATCTGAACACATATAATCATGAAATGTTTTTAAAAACTATATAAACCCACACTATGGTCTCATGCTATTATTTGGGGTGTTGGGGCAAGAATTACAATTGATATTAGATATGGCATCATAGTGGTGGGATAGTTTATTTATTTATTATATTTATACACCGCCCTCCCCGGAGGCTTAGTTTGACCCAAAATGGTGGGTTACCTTTGAAGAGTTATTTTTATAAACAGCTGACTGTTCCTCGTAAGAAACCGGGGATGGCTCTGGAGAGTAAGCTTGTTTAAAAAAATATATATCCCTTAAATGCTGAAAATGTATTATCTTTTTAGTGTATGAGTTTCATGAAAGGTTGCAAAGGAAAGAAAAGCCCCTGTGAGAAAAGGCCCTCTTAGATACAAGAACCAATTGAAATACAGCTGCATGAGCCTGCTATATGTGACAAACTGTATGAAATGATCAGCCATGTGGCTGTAGTGATTTTGAGCCCACGCAATAACTTGGTGAAAAGCAGAACTGTTTCAACAAGTGGTGGGCAACATGAAGGAACATCCTTAGGGTTACATATCAAGCATTGTGACACCTGTGATAAATTGGCTCTTTTCAAATAAGGTCATGAAATATTATGAATCCCAAAAGCTTAGCCTGTCTTTCATCAACATATATATTTTATTAGTAAGAAGTATCATATTGCCTAATGTGTGCTAGTAGATACTGTATTCTAGTGGGTGGGCTTTTGAATATTATTTAGAATTTATCACTGCATAACTGTATACTACTTGCCCTTCAAATACCAGTTTCCAAATTCAAACTTTATTTATCCCATTTCTTTAGTATTTTTCCTCCTTCTCAAAATATTTTTGTATATAAACACAGAACACATCTGCTTAAAATCTACAGTTTATAGAGAACCTGGGCCACATCCCTAATATCTATTGATTGTAATTACCATCAAATTGTTTCTCATATCTTAGTAAAGGGAACTCCTCTCTAAAAGCAGATTGAGCTATCTTTAGCACATATCTGTGTCCTTTCTGTAAGTTCTCCATAGCAGCTCATTAGGTTTCCCCTTATCACAGATCTTTATGCTAGTGGGCAGATTTCAGTAATGTTAATAATACACCTATTTCATAGATTGTTTTAATGGTCAAGGTTGCTATATATATATATAAAAGCGGCTGCCTGTTTTTCTGACTTCTGTCCAGGAAAATGAAGAGGTCTGAATCTTTGCTGTGTACTTCAGAATTTAGATTCTTCTTAGGTTAACAGGGTTACCGTTCCCAACCATCTGTCAATCTCAACCCCTTTGGAAAAAAAATCATTTTCACAGATCAGTTCGTAGCTTGTTAAGCTGTTTCAATAGTCAAGAAGTAGGGTATGTTTAGTTAAAATCTTTAAAATCTTTACACTGGAGAACTTTCATTACACTTTATATGTTTCTCTACTTTCCTTCTTAATATAATTGCCCTCTAACAGGATATATTCCTCTAGCCCTGATTAGAAATATCTTTTACCTCTTCCCACTGCAACCAATTGACCTCCAAACAGCAACAAGAGAGATCTGGAATATAACCCCCCTCAAATTCAAACTCGCATTGTCAGTCAGAGTTCTTTCTGGAGCTGGAAGTCACAGTTAAAGGTCAGTGCATTGATACAGGGTATATTAGTGAACTATACCTCATGTTAGCTCCATACCCTGTAAAGCTTGAGGTAAAAAGAATGATAAAACATTTTTTTAAATCATTCCTATCAGTATACTCATTACGTAGGAAGGATGCTTTTGTGATGACAGAGAGAATCAAGGCAGTTATTCATGGGTTCATTTTTGGCCTAACAATCAATTAATGACCCACAGGTCACAGAACTCTGTTCTTAATGCCGCCTTATCTTCGAGTGGCTTTGGATAGTGATGTCCTTTTGGTCTTGGAAAATGGCCTTGGAAAATAAAAGATGTCAACCGTCAAGGAAATTTATATGTGAGAGCTGAACAAGCTATGTGTCTTCCATAAAAACAGGAAAGCTTTGATTAACTTTGATATAGTTTCATTGAAGACCCTATAACATTATTGGTGATAGTAATTGTTTTTGAGGTAAAGCTGGTGAGTGTATGGCTGGCTGATACTCTACATATCCCTCCTCTGCTGTTTTCATTATTCTCTGCACACTACAGGACATGGCACATGGAGATGCAAAAGTTTAGAAATGTCTATGATATTCTACAGAGTGTTTATTGAGATTTCTCTAGACTTCATTTGGTCATATTAACCGGTTTCTTTATTTATGGCTCATGTACTGTACATTTTGCTGTTTATATGGCCTGGTGTTCACAAGTAATTCATAATGGCCCATGGCTAAATAACAATAAAGATCCATCGATTGATTCTCCAGTGAGGTGGTTCCAGTCTGTTGTCAATTACAATGATATTTTTATCATACTCACCAGACTGGTAGGTCTTCAATAACGATGAGGACAGTGCCAGGGATGCAGAGTTAAATAGCATGACAAATAAATATGTTTAGGCTAGACCAAAAAAGGGGGTTGCGTAGTGAGAAAGGAGCAGAAGATTGGGCTGAAGGAACTCCTGTACGTAAGTCATCTTGCAGCTGAGAATATCATCCAGGAAGGCTGTGAAGCTTCCATCAGTGGAGCTTGTACTGGTTATAAGCAAAAATCTACTGGGACATTTTAAGTATGGGATTTACTGCTTCGAGGCAAGAGGTTTCCTATGCTTTTTTCTAAGGTGTATTGAATCAGCCTCTGGCACTTTAGTTTGTCTTTGGCTGTTTCCAAAAACTGTGTTGTTCTCTCAGATAAAAGGATGTAGGTTTTCCAACCATAATTCATTACCTTCCCCTCCCTCTCAGCTTTCAGATAGCATCTCTCAGATCCATGCAGCAAATCAGGTGAGGATGGAAAGGTGGACCGAGGTGTATAACGATTCTTTATGAGGTGTGTGTTTTAAGTCATCACTTATACAGTGAAGCATGTAGTATTTTGTTTTGTTTCGTATCCTTTGGAACAGGGGGGAGTTAGAAAAACAATGTTGTGGATGTTGAAAGAAATGATGATGCTTTCTCCCAGTGATCCTGAGGAGAGCTCCATTTGCTGACAATGAAATGATGCCAAACTTCTTTGAATGTGGTTTTTAAAATTAAATATTGGAATTGTTCCATATTGAATGATGATGAGGAGCACATTAGTATTTTTATTAACATTTTGTGATCATTTCTCTTCTTTTTTAGTCCCTTGGGTCATGCCTATTCAATCCACAGTCTGCTTAGGCTCTTCATCCTCCAGGCAACTGTCACTGGGAAGAACATGAATCTGTTAGAGTCTAAATGATGGGTTGTATTCTTTCCAGTGGATCTCTTCCAGAAAGTAAATTGTGCTGTGAATAATAAAATGTCACAATGTCAATCCTTTTTCTGATTCTTGGAGTTCAGGGAATAATAATGACAAGGGTATAATGACAAGTGCATGATTATGACAGGGGCATAATAATGGTCTTCATCTATTTTTAGGCAAGTATCGTTACTGAACTCATTGAGTTATATACAGACACACATAATATACTTACTGATGCCATGGCATGCTTCCATCATTATAGCCAAATTCACTTACTACATTTCCTATGGACATGAAACTCCATGGCACAAGGCTTCCTTGGAGAAGGTGTTGGTGGTGATGATGGTCATGATATCACAAGTTTAATGTCTGGGTTATTTTCAGGAAGGTTTGCCAAGTCCTCGAATAAAGAATTCTAGCACCAGGATGGAGCCTGGAGCAGAGTCCTGTGATGCAGGTGTAAAAATATGCTTATGTCCAAAGGGTCGTGGAATGGGTTTTTATAGGAGATAGAACACCATATTTGAAGGACGGATTCCAGGAAAGAGCCCCATATTTGAGATTGCTCTTTAGTGGATCCCAGCACAAACACTGTCTCTGCATACACAATATGTACACAGACTCCTAGAAACATGGTTAAGAGGGAAATAATTGATTTTCTTCTCCTGGCAACTAGCCCCAAAAGATAATTAAAACTCCTGTTCAGACCTGATCTCCCCTCTTCTTCCTCTCCACCCTCAATTGGCACTGTCTTTTTGGGGATCCTGCCAAAGTGCTGTAATATTTTCACTTATTGGTGTGTTGTTGTTTTTTAAAGAAGCAGCCACATATTTGCATTTCCCTCCCTTACATCCTCAAGGGAATAGTTCCTCCAGTTTGTCAAGAGTATTAATGAGGGAAAGCTATAACTCAAATCATGGGGTGGGGGTGAAATTTGAATATCTGGATGCTTATACTACCTTTAAAGTGAAAACAATAGCCCCCTGATCCTGAAGTCCCAAGTCTGAGACTGATGTTAATATTACATAGACAACGAAATATGTATAGATGCTAAGGTTCTTCTAAACACCATTGCAAAAAGGGTACAGGTCTTATAATGTAATCGCTGAATGTTTTCTTTGTGTAAACAGAAGAAAAATGGTGTCCTGGAGAATAGTTATTCTTCCTCCGCGGAAATATCTATGCCTTTCAATTGACTTGTATGGATCTCATAAAACCATTGCAAATTGACATATTTGTGTTGCAGGAATACTTGTAAAAAGAGTATTCTAACAAAAGGGAATTTTATTTTTGTGGGATGACCACTCAACAATTATCACAAAAAAATAAACCAGGTAGTAAGACAGTGAGTGGCCCAACATCATGTAGTGGTTGAGTGCTGAGACCAGATGGGTCTCCTGTCTCATGCCAAGTGTATCTGGCTTGCTATTACTTACTGTGATTGGCAGCAGCTCTCCATGGTTTCAGGCCAAAAAGGCAATTCCTCCACACCTGCTATCTTTAACTGGGAAAACCAGGGACTGAACCTGTTGCCTTCTGTGGGAAAGACTGGGCTAAGACTCATCCCCATGGCCTGTTTAATTCACTACACCAACCACTTCTTTGTTGCCATGAAATGAAGTCAGTTTCTTCATTTAAAATCATTGCGGTTGCTAGGATGTGACATATAAAATAGATTCTAGAAGCACTTTGTCACCAACACTAATGTAAAATATAATGATATGTACTTTTATGGCTTCTGCTCATTCTAGAAAAAAAAGGGGAGAATCATACTTAAGTAGACTACACCAGTAGAAAAAACCTTTGACTAACAATTCTTCATTTTTCCCTTTGCCTTTGTAAGTTGTAATCATATAGACAATCCAATATCGAAGAGTATAATTTTGAGCCACTAGAATGTCTGAGAGGTTTATTTTCAACAGTACTTTGAATTAGATAAATCACAGCAGTGCTATGGTAATTTTAGAATTGGTACTCCGGTTTTTCCACTTTACCAGCACTTTGCCTTCATGTTTGAAATATATCCAGAGCAGTTTAATTGGCTTCTCAAGATCCTGGTACTTGTGAATTACAATGGAAATCTCTATTACTGCGACATAATCACATTCCTGTTTTTGTATTTTAAGTAATCTTTTTGGAGGAGGAGTCCTGTTTAGATTTTTTTTTCCTATAAGGAAAAGAATTTAGTTTTATTTATATTTTTAGTACTAACATCTACACCATATTCTAGCAAGCAAATTGTACTCTTTTTCTGCATGAAGGGGGTGGGCAGAATGGCTGCAATGTGCTTCATTGCTGCTCTCTATGCAGCATGAGAACAAAGAGTCTCAGAAATTGACATGTAGTGAATCTAAGTGGGTTTATATGTATTCTATTCACTGTATTTTAAGCAGGTGTCACATTCATTATGCCTAGCTAAGCTCCTTTATGTTGCTGACCTTTGAGCCACTGGCCTTGCTGAGAACTGAAGCAATATTAAAACAGAGGATGTGAATTCGGCAGGCCACTGCCCCTGGGAGTAGGCCTTCAGTCCAGCAAATTCTAACTCCAGTCCTGTTGAATGACTCCGTCTCAGTGTGACGCCACCTATACGTTTGGAATTGTAGTCCTAGATGAGAATTTCGCCTGAAGGGAAAACATTTGGCTGAATTGTAGCCCTTTCACATTATCAGTATGTAATATAAGCCCATCAGTATGTAATATAAGCTTGCATCTCATGCTTAACCTTGGATTTGTGAAAATATTTTTTAGGAAAAGTGAGATTCACAGCAGATCATGCTAAGGGTTGATTGGCCATGGCCCCAGCTTGCTTCAAATGAAGGGCAAGGCAGGCTCCAGTGGCTGCCAGTCAGATGAGGGCAGCTAGTTGCCTGGCCCAGCTGCTCCCTCTTACTTTCAGCTTCTTCCTGCAGATGAGAGAAAGGTAAGGTCTGTGTCTGAAGGCTTGCTTATCGTTTTGAGTGTGTGTTCTTGAACTGTGTGTCCTTGAGTGCATCACTGTTTGTGTGTTAGCATTTCTATAGTAAAAGAGTTTGGAGAGCATAATTTCATCACCCACAGATTATACACATACAAAACCAATGCCTGACCTGCATCTGATCCCATCAGATCTTGGAAGCTAAGTGGGGCCAAACCGGGCTTGTGTCTGGATGAGAGACATCCAAGGATTTGGGTGGTCATTCCTCAGAGGAACACTAAGGGTCATGATGTGGAGACAGGAAATGGCAAACCACCTCTGAACATCTTTTGCCTGGCGGCCAGACAGTCCTGGGATCTCCTGCCTACCTTACACATGCCACATAGTAAATAAACAAAATCAGACATGAAATAAAGAGTCTGTGACTGCACAGAGGCTTACTGGCTTAAAGTCGACCATATGATCAGTCTGGTCTAGAGAGTGTGTGGGCTGGTAGACCTGGGGCTGAGGAGGAGTTTCTTCAGGCAAGGCTTCACAGAAATAGCATGGTTTGGTGAAAAGGCATCCAATGAAAAGAATGCCCATGCCTTTGTCTTCTCATGAAGACATTTGAGGGGAATGCAAATCTCATGGTGAGGAATGAAGAGCTGGAACAGGCAGTCCAGTGGCCTCAGTTTTTAACTGGCCAAGTGGCTGATGTAGCGCCCTGCCTCTAAAAGGTGCCTATGCAGGCAGCTACTTAGTCTTCAGAGGATTAAGAAGCATCTAGCTAAGAGGATCTGGAACAGCTTGTTGAGAGGCAGTTTAAGTTCATCTGGAGAGAAAACCAGCATTAGTTGTGTCTAGAGGAAAGGTGTATGCTAAATATATGGGGTTGGCTTAGTTGAGGTAATATGAGAATTTTAGGATGTGGGCTGTGCTGGACCCAAACCAAGCTTGGGACAAGGAGAACCAGCAATTCACAGTAAAAGGGCATGTCTGGGAGACACTCTGATATCTTTACAGTTTAGGTGATACTCTACAAGTAGGGGTCAGCAGGCAAATTTGGTGGCCGCACTAAAAAGGATTTACCTTTTGCCGTGAATGGAGCTGGTATGATGGGGACCAAGGTCATGCTTCCTGCCTGCCATGCAGGGACAATATGGGTAAAGTACAGTCAAGGATAATGCAAACATCTCAAATAAGTCTTCTTATAGTATTACCATTGGCCGTGGAGATGGAAATCATTCCCTGATTTCAAAAGATGATTCACAGGAAACAAGGGGAAATTCGAAATGGTGAGCCAAATGACACCATGGTACTAGCCCAGCAAGTTTTAAGGTAGCTTTCATAGATAAATGTCATTTACAAAAGCTTAATTGACTGATTTTTAAAGGATAAATTGCACCTGTGAAAAGACAAATAATATTTAGCTGCTATTTAAAGTTTTAATGGGGAGATAATGTGGAATTTGAAAATATAGCATGAACTAGATGAGTTATGGAACATTTTTGAGCCAATTAAAATTTAAAGTGGCAAAGGGAATTTGAATGCAATATCTATGAAATATATAAGGCCTTCCATTTAAAGAGGGTTTTTTGATTGGTTTGACATTATAGTATTGTTTGAAATAGGGTTCTTACAGTGAAATAGAAATGCTGCAAATCAGAGAGAAAGCCTGTATAATTTATAAACTCTACTTAATAAAGCATATGTTAAGTACAGCTTGGTGTAGAAGAGTCCTTTAAGGTTATTTATAGCTTGATTTATTATATTAGAGTTCTTCTTAATAATAGAGTTATCTTACCTTTGTAATTGGGCTATCAGTTAAGATTAGAAAGGGTGTTTTACTTGTCTGAGAGAAGATGGGGAGACAGCTATGAATCTGACTAGCAAATAGCAGGGTGCAATGAAAATCAATAAAAGTTGAGCTCCAAGTTTTAAAAACCTGAGTGATTGGAAACACAAAATATACTGGAGCCATGTCCAGTATTCTTTCGAGATATATGCATAAGTTGCTTGACCAAATCATAGTTTCTCAGATACTTACAATTAATTGGCTTTACAGTTATTGGTTTATCTCTACTTTTGAATACACATCTATATTTACCATGATTTTCCTTCTGGTTTCCACTTCACAATGATTCAAAAATTCATTTCTTATCCAATGGCAGGAACTTTTTGGTTGCTTATAATCTTACCTTTCTTATTTCATTCCTCCCACCCTTGGGTACTTAAAGCAGATTACAAGAATCCAAATACAGTTTAAATAAACAACACACAATACAAATATTAAAAACCCAGCAAAACAAACAAGCCAAGCTACCTTATTCTAGTCTATACTCAAGCTCATGGACTGCGAGCAACAGGCTATGAGTCAGGGGACAAGAACTCTTTGGTTTGTACCCAAACATTCTCACATCTAGCTGTACCTGGACTTTAAGTACCTGTAGCAAGAAGGATAAATGCTGGCTTCTATTTAAACAGCTGGCAGCCCTCCCTTATGTGTTGGTCCCAAACAATATGTAAATATTTACAGAATGTAAATAGTCATCACAGTGAAATATGAAGCTAACAATGTGCTACTTCATAGCTAATGAAACAGTGACAGATGACCCACCAGACATACATTACTGATCATGTGGAATCATCCTGAATTCTCATGAAATTAGACAGCTCTAGAATTCCTGTAAAACAAATCAAAGACCAATGGATAATCTGGACACATTCTTCCTGGTGTCAATAGAGGCTGATGGTTTCAGAAAATAGTAAATGGAAAAAGCAGCTAATAGTAATCACTTATCTTTTTTCCAAGTAAAGGAACATTTAATTTGAAGCTTTCTTTCCTGAAATTTAAAATGATTATATCTGATTATGTCTTGTACAAACGTGAATCCTTTTTTAATTCTCACCACCAATATTCTTCAGATGGAGTGACTAAATCTCTCATAAAGTGTACTATTTTTTATATTCAAGTTTACTCTCCAGTACTGAGTGTTAAAATGTACTGGCTTTAATGGAGCATTCAGCAGAGAAGGAAGGCTTGCTGGTCACAGAATTAATTAATATTTACCTCTGTAGGAGCAAACTTGTTGGAGATCTGGGCCTGAGGGAGGTTCACCTGGCTCAAAAGGTCCTGGCCCTGACCTAGTGGAATTATCTCCCATGAGAGCTGAGGGCCCTGACAGAACTTTCCCAATTCTGCAGGGCCTGCAAAATGGAGTTCTTCCACCAGGTCTTTGGTTGAGACCAGGGCAATTAGATCAGGGGGCCCTTCCTGAAACAGCCATGTCATTGGCTAACCCTATACTGTCCTCTGAGGCACTGGACTGAGGCCTGTGGGGTGGGGGTGGGTAATTTGTTGTCATGACGGGTGGGTTTTTATTGCTGTTATTATTTTAAGGGATTTTATTGTGGGCATGTATGTTGTCACCTGCCATGAGTTACTGTGTGGGACTGGTGGGATTATAAATAAAATAAAATGACTAGGCAATTTTTTGGACATATGAAGAAGCAGTCATGAAACAGGAAATATCTGGAATTCCCGGCATGTCCTCCAAGTATCTGAAAGTTTAAGACTTACAAGTTTTTGCAAGTCTACTATGCAGCAATTGCAAATTTGTAAAAGCCAGTGAAGCTATGTACTCTAAGCTGGGCATGGTGCCATGTTGTGAGACACCATGCCAGAAAAAGAAAAAGCTGTTTTGCACTGTTTTGTACTTATCACTTTATTCACTGTATTGAATGTATATGTTAAATATGAATTGGTGGCTTTTTGATATATAAATTTGTATTGATACTGTCAGCATTTATGAGTATTTTATTGACGTTGCAGACATAGTGGGTTTTTGTTGTTGGTTTTTGTATTCTCATAGTGTACCATTGTTGAGATTATGACCTTGGAATACCTGAGATCTCTCAATGGCATCCTGTTGTGAGGGTAGCATTATCAGAGGTGATATTGCTGGACCATCATATTGTCCTGGAACTTCCAGTGCAGTTATCTCCATCTATTGTGGCCACCGGCTGTAATTTAAACTGCACTGTGTTTGTTTTACTGGTGTATTTTGTGCCTTTTCTCAGATTTTCTCACCATTTTAATTGATTAGTTTAGATAGATTGACTCTGCTGTGTTATTCTGTTTCTTGCTGTTCCTTAGAGCTGATTTGTTTGTAATATGTTAAGTGTTATTGACAGGCAGGTGGGCATTACTGGCCCCAACGAAGACACTCACACTAGTTTTGTTGGCTTAACCAGGCCACAGCTTTTATTCACCAGAACTGGGAGTATTGGGTTGCCATAGGAAGGAATCCTACTACAGTGGTCAGACAACCACACCCTCCCTGAGCTCCTGGAAGAGCTAAGGGCCCTGAGTTGCCAGCTGTCCGCAGGGCCTGCAAGACAGAGCTGTTCCGCCAGGCATATGGTTGAGGCCAGGGTGGGGGGATCCCGAAATTCATTCCAGGGTCCCCTGGGTTCATCTGATCGATCTGGGGCCTCACTCCCACTAGGAGATCAGCAGGATGATTGTCCCCCGGGTGAATGAGCGGGATATTGATTGATATTGATATTAACTGGTTTTAATAGTTTTACTATGGGAATTATGGGATTTTATTGTAATCTATTTTGTTCTGTAAACCAGCGGTCCGCAACCTTTCGGCTGCCATGGACCGCTGCTCCGGAGTGGGGGGAGAGGGCGGCCCGGGGCCCCACGCACACGTGGCAGCCCCAGCACAAACGTGCATGTGCGGACTGCCGCGCATGCGCGTTTGCGCCGCCGCCGTGCTGGCGGCCGCGGCTCCCCCTCTCGGCCCCTCTGGGCCGCCAGCAAATCGGCCACCAAAGCGGCTTATTAGCTTGCAGCTCGGCAAGCTTCTCTTTCCCCCCCCTCCCGAAACAAGAAGCTTGCCGGGCCGCGAGCTAATCGGCCGCTTTGGTGGCCGATTTGCTCGCGGCCTGGCGAGCATCTCGCTTCAGGGGGGAGGGAAGAAGGAGCCGCGGCCCGGTGCCAAGGCCTTCGCAGCCCGGCATCGGGCCGCGGCCCGTAGGTTGGGGACCACTACTGTAAACCACCATGAGCCCAAAGGAAACAGCAGTATATAAATTAAACAAACAAACAAACAAATAAATGGTGGTCTTCAAAGGAATCCTGCATGTCTCCCAGCCACGAGCACAGGCCCCTTTGCCACTAAGGTCCTGCACAAGGGAAGTGTCCACCTGCAGGGTGTGCACACTTCCATTGGTCTACCTCAGGCCATCCGGCTGTGTGAGCCCCATGCTTTTCCCCAGGGGTTAACCCTGCTCACACCCAGCCACCTCTTATGGAGATGCCTAATCTGGGGAGTCCAGGATGCAAGCCATACCCCCAAAAAACAGGTTCCCACTATTCCGTTCTGCAAGCTGTGACAAAACTTAAAACTGCAACTAGCAACAAGCTTATATCCATAAGAACCATAAATATGGAGTGGGTGGGAGGGAAAACCATCTGTCTCAGTGGTGTGCGTGAAAGAGGCAGAGACTTCCCCTTTGTCCCCCATGCCTGAAACATTTGCATCAGGCCGCTTGAAACATGTGACTCCAGCACATTCTTTTTCAGTACCTCTACTTGGCACTGCTCTGCCGCCATGGCTCCAATGAGTCGCGGCCTTCATTTGATATTATTATGGCTGCAGGGTTTGTTTGGGGTTTTTTTTGCCTTACCTATATAACCAGGGCTATCTCAATCTTGTCAGATATCAGAAGCTATGCCCCTGGTAAGTATTTGAATGGGATGCTACCAAGTAATGCCCAGGTTGCTATGCAGAGCCAGGCACTGGCAAATCACCTGTGAATGTCTCTTTCCTTGAAAGCCCTATAGGTGTGACTTCATGGCAAAAAAAGGTTTTGTTACTTTGGTAACGGAAGAACTGCTTGCACATGAAAATTTACACCTTGAATAACATTTTGTTGGTTTTAAAGATGCAGTGCACTGGACACAAACTTTTTTGTACTTTCTTGTCAGCTACCTAGGAGGCCTCTTAGGAAGGAAAAACTCAATACATTGTCTAATTAGACAATAAATAACGAATTCATTATAAATAGGCACACTTTTTGTCTTCCATTCATCCATATTGATATATTGAATTATTTTTCAGTTAATGCAAATTCTTCATAAAATCCTTGAAGGGCAACGGAAAATTCCTTGGGAATGAATGGGATAGTAAAAAGGTAGATTATGTGACAATACTATGAAGTAAATGTATTAGCACATCTCATAGGAGCAAAGTGCTTGTTTTCACTGAATATTGTATTATCGGGAATCAGTATTTTGTGTAAATCCTTTAAGGCTATGGCATGGATCATAATTTAAAAAAAAATTTTCTGGTGTTATATTGTTAGGGCTGCTTACTGCTTGATTGTGCAACAGTAATAGTTAACAGGGATTGAGTTTCACTTCCATCCTTAATAGTAGCTAAAATTAACATCTTAATGCTAATTTTTTTCTCCAGAATCTTCAGATAGAATCAGTTACTTTCTTTCCATCTAGAGACAAACACACATCTTACCCTTCAATGGGTGATGAGAAGCAACACTGAGAGTAATTAAATACCAGGACAGTTCTAATAGGTAAAACCGATGGTCCATTAAGTTCAGCATCCTGTCTTTGACAGCGGTAACTTCTGAGTGCTTCAAAATTCTATAACAGCAGAGGGCACAGAGACAGGACTTTGTTCCCTGTTGTTTATTCCTGGCCACCAACACAACGTTCTCTGGCTTTGTTCTCCCTGATAAATTTACTTTTCAGGTTCAATTTTTCCAATTCAGTAACTCCCTTCACCTATCTTTTTCTCTTTCCAACATCATTAGCTTCTGTTACTTCAAATCACTGGTCTCCTCCAGGTGCTGCTGTGGAATTCCATCAGTGAGATTTCCTTTTGTGATTTTTTACTTTCACATAAAAGGATAGTTTATACTCTTAGCTGTTGGGTTGGGAACTTTGCAAACTATGAGAACACATGGAAGGGAGAAAGAAAGAAAAATGAAAATTATGCATTATGCAATGATATTGTACTCATAGGAAGTAACAAGACCTATGCAACTTAAAGATTTTGTGTCCCACTGCCTAAAATAAAGTTACAAACATATGAAGTTATAAACATATTAAACAAGTTGATCTTCAATAAGTGTAAATACTTTTCTCCCCTTTTTAAGGTCTGCTATCGCCTTGTGAGCAGTTTCAGACAAAGGGCAAACCTACCTGAAGTTCAAACTCAACTAGTCTTAGTGTCAGAATGATTATACCCTGCTTTTACACAAATCTGCATTGGTAGATGCTCCCTCTCCTGTATTTTCCTGTAGTTGTGGCTCAACTGATGTTATCTCACCCCCTCCCTATCCATTTGACACACAGCCAATGAATGTCTCTAATTTAGTTGCCTCAAGGCCAGGGCTGGCCCAAGAGTTTAAGGTATCCTAGGCCAGCTGCTAGCCAGGTACTCACCCACCATGGTTTGGATCAATATGTGTGTGCCATGGAAGGAGAGTTCCAGGTTGCCCTAATTAAGATCTACATCACATCCAGATTGCCTGAGCTGGTCTTAATGCAAAAAGAAACATTTCCCAAATAACTGTAAATATTTGCTTGACCTTTGTCACTTTTCCCCTTTGCATTTCTCCTTCCTGAAAACGATCATGTTGCTTTGACATCAATTTTACAATGAAAAGGATTTTAAAGAGAAAAAACAAGAGTGAATTGAAGCTGGCTCTATCACTTCTGAAGAAGACCTATTCTGCAGAAACTCATAAATGGTAAGTGAAAGAATTACTTTTCTACTTAGAGATTAAACACTAATCAAAAAGGAGTGTAGAATTCAGCCAAGAATGCCAGGGCTAATAGCTCTTCTCTTGTGTAGAGTGTCTTCCCGTCTTTAATGACAACTTGTCAAGAAGTCTTTAGTGATATATTTCATCCAGGAGAGGATTGATACATTGAGTTTTGAGCTGGGATAAGGTTATGATGACTTTTATTGAGACAGTCTGTACTGAACTAACTCAATGTCATATTAAGTTTTTCAGCCATTCTACCCATTATAAATATATTCTATGGAGAATCATATGCTACTTCTGTTAATTTCCTAACCTGTTAGAATCTTGCTGTATTCATTACAACAGTAATCTAGATTCATTTATGGATTTAGTCTTCGATATTTTATTTTGTTAGAAAGCAATATATAATTACCATGCAACTTAGACAATACAATATTTCCATATTACTATGGAATCTGTTTTATTCATTAATTTATTTCATTTATACTCTGCCTTTTTTCCCCAATGGGAACCTAAAGCTGCTTACATCATTCTAGTCTTCTCCATTTTACCCTCGACAGTGCTGTGAGGATACATTTGTCTGAGAGTTTGTCACTAGCTCAAGTACAGTCAGGGAGCTTCAATCATAGGGCAGAGATTTGAATCCATGTCTCCCAAATCCTAGTACACGGAAAAACATGTAATCTAATATGCCTGAACCACATCAGTATGGTGAACGATTGGCTCAAGCCTGTCTGACATGACTCTTCTGGAGAGAAAGTGCCACTTCATCCAGATAACAAGTTGGAAAGCTATAAGATATTTTCATATTTATTTGGTCCAATGATGAATTTTGAGCCCAAAATTTCTTTTTAGACAGTTCAGAAAAGATTGACTAGTAAGAATGTACAAAGTATAGCATTTCCTTCATTGTTCACTTATAGTTTGGCTCAGCTAAGATGCTGTCGAAAAGCATTTTTTTCCCTGATTTTCCACAGCATTGTGGGATTTCCATATACCACTCAAATTTTCTTCGGCTTTCCTGTGAACTTCTGTAATACTTCGGAACTGTAAGCCAAACTGGGTTGGGTGACATGTGCAGCAAAGTTCAGATTTTCCCACCACCAAGATGGCAGCCAGTTTTTTTGCTCCATTCCATGCAGAAGCCACTTTAAATCTTTAAAATAAATAATTAACATATAGATGTTGCGAGTTTTTAAAAATTATCTTGACAGTCTGACTCAGAGGGTATGTGGGACACATACCTGTTCTGGGGCTATTTGGTCAGAGCCTCCTCCCTCCCCTGCAAACATATATATACATACACAGATAGAGAGAGAATGTTATCTTTCCCCTTCCTGCCTTACCAGTTTCCCGACTTCATCCTTGGTGGTGTCAGGATTGTAGAATCTCTGTCATAAATTAGCCTGAGTTCCTCCATGTCAGTTATATTGCTTAATTGGACCTGGCGCCTTCTTGCCCAGGCCTTGTAGCTTGCTAGTTATAAAATTGAATAGTGATGTTATGTTAACCTTATCTAGTTGTGGGCTCGCGGGGTTGTTGTCACCTCTTCAAGGCTGGGAGAGCGAGATCCTGTTTATGTAACACATATGTCTTTTCTCTCCTGCCCCCTCCCTTGGGAACTGTCAAGTAGTTGTGGCTCAACTGGGCGGGAGAAATGTATTGATAAGCTGGGGCAAATCTGGCCTCTGGCAGATTTGACTTTTCAGTCCTTTGCGTATAGTGCTTTTCAATAAAACTCTTTTTACTAAGAAGTTTGTTGTGAGTTTCCTGTACGTTTGACATTAAGTCAAATCTCACAACTCCTTTCACCTGCCAATATGCAGGGCGAAGGACATACTTTTACCGAGCAAGGAGAGGGCCTGGATTGGGACCTCTCCCAGGGCGACGGCGCTAGTGGAGGGCCGTACAGCTCGGGCATGCTCAGGGCCGTGTCAGGAACAACTCCTGGGCCCGAGGATTTTTTGGAGCGGCACGTCACCGAACGCAGGCGATTGTCGAAGTATGACCGCCCCACTGGGGATGAACAGTGGCCGGAGCATCTTGGAATGCCTAGCTACGGGTTGGAGCCCGTCGGTGAGACACAGGACCTGCAGTACAAGCTGGACAGGGTGACCAACTGGCTGCAGGATCTATCGGGTCGGTTGGATCCGGAGGAACAACGCCGAACCCAACGCCTCCTGAAGGAGGTGCTCGGTGGTGGTGCGCACGACACCAGTGGACGGAGGTCGGGTGGTCTGCTCGCCCTGCGGGAACGTGAGATGGCAGCCATGCAAGCGGAGGCCGAGGCAGTGGCGCGGGCAAGAGCGCAGAGGGAGATCGAGGCCGAAGCTGCGGCGCGAGCGAGAGCACAGAGGGAGAACGAAGAAGAGGAACGCGAGGACGCAGGCGGTGACGGCGCGGGCGATGGTGCCGGGGCGGACGGCGCGGGCGGCGAGGATGCAGCAGCGGCGGCGGCAGCGAACGTTGCGGGAGCCGAGGCAGCAGAGGCGGCGGCAGCACGAGAGGCGGCGGTGGCGGCGGCCGCGCGAGCGGCGGAGGCAGCAAGGGCGGCAGCAGACGCGAGAGCGGCGGCAGGAATGGGACGTGGCATCGGCCGTGGGGCGAGATTCCCGGTCCCGGCCCCGGCGGATTGGGGCCAGGGACGCCTGCCTCCTCACCTCCGGGGAGTGGAAATGCGGAACACCTATAAATTCAAGGCTAAATTTTCAGGTGACCACGCAGCTTTCCCTACGTTCCTGGTGCATCTCCAGGCCTACATGATGGACATGGGGTTCACTTTTCATGACGACGCTGAGCGCGTGAGGTTTGTGGGGGAAGCCCTGGAGGGCAAGGCTGCAAAGTGGTTCCTGGACTTGTACCGTTACAACCCACGAGCCATCCGCAACTACAACCACTTCCTGCGCTCTATGCGCCAAATGTATGTGGAACCGTTTGAAAGGGAGACTGCGGAGAAGAAACTGAGAGCTCACCGGCAAGGAAAGTTGTCAGTGGTCGAGTACGCCAGAGAGTTTAAGGAGCTGTCCTCCTCGGTGCCGGACTGGACCGAGCCCCAACGCGTGCTTGCGTTCGTGGGGGGTCTCTCACCAGACCTGGCAAACAAATGCCTCCTGTTAGACGACCAGCTTACAGTCGATGGCTGGGTCCAACTGGCGGGTGAGATGGAGAATCGTCTGGAGAGGGCCTCAATGGTCCAGGTGTTGGCAGGAAAGACGGGAGCGAAAACCTCTACCCCAGCTAAAGTCAAGCCGAAAGCGAAGTTGGAGCCCACCGAGCGCACTCGCCGCATGGAGAAAGGGCTGTGTTTGGGATGCGGCCAAGCTGGGCACTTCCTTGCACATTGCCCATCGAAAGTGGTGGCTGGGGCGAGAGCGGTCAGCAGCCCCCCGGCGAAAGCCCAACCCGCAAAGAAACCCACCCCGAAGAAAAGTGCCAAGTCTCTACTGGCGCCGGCCGGTGCCGTTCCGGTGGTGGAGGATTCGGAAGAGGGCAGCGGTCAGGATGACGAGGATCAAGCTGAGGAGCAGTCGGGAAATGAAGACGGTCTGCTGTAAAGGCGCCCCGCCAGCAGGCCGCCAACAGGGGCAAACGCGCGGTGAGTGATTCCCCCTTATTGCTCCTACCCGCCAACCTCTCCAACCCCAGCTCTGGGGAAACGGTGGGAGTCCGCTGCATCGTGGACTCAGGGTGTACACAATCCCTGGTGAGCCCAGCACTGGCCGAGACTCTGCGGGTGGGGAAGGTGCCATTGGGGGAGCCTTTGCCGATCACCCAACTAGATGGGAAATGCGCTCCTGGTGGGGAAGCCATAGTGAAGACGCGCCCCATGGACCTGGACATTAAAAAACATTGGGAGCAGATTCAACCCTTGGTAGCGCCCCACTCTGCTTTCCCGTGCGTGTTGGGGCTGGATTGGCTAAGGGAGCATGACCCCCTGGTGAAGTGGAAAGAAGGGACTGTGGAATTCACCTCCCCTACTTGCGAGCAACACGCTCGGCCACCACGTCTCCCGGGCAAGGGGGTAAAAGCAGCGCTGGGGACCGTAGGGGGGGGGCCGTTCCTCCGGAATATCGGGACTTTGCAGACGTGTTTGCGGAGGCGGAGTGCAACCAGCTTCCCCCTCACCGTAAGACTGACTGTGCCATCGAGCTAAAGAAAGGGGAATCCCTCCCCAAAGCCAAACTTTATTCCATGAGTCCGAGGGAAATGACTGAGCTCCGGGAATTCTTGGATAAGAACCTGGCGAGGGGTTTTATTAGGCCAGCCACTTCGCCCTTGGCGGCCCCGGTTCTTTTTGTGAAAAAGAAAGACGGTTCGCTGCGCCTTTGTACTGACTATAGGGGTTTGAATGCCGTTTCTACTTGTAACGCCTACCCGCTGCCTCTGATAAAGGACTTATTGGGTCACTTGGGGAAGGCGCGGATTTTCACGAAACTGGACTTGAGAGAGGCCTATTACCGGGTCCGGATAAAAAAAGGACATGAATATTTAACTGCTTTTAACACCCCCCTGGGGCAATTTGAGTACACCGTGATGCCGTTCGGCCTCGCCGGCGCTCCGGGCGTGTTCATGAATATGATCAATGAAATTATGCATGATTTATTGTATCAGGGGGTGTTGGTGTACATTGATGATATTTTGGTGTATTCTGAAAATGTTGAGAGTCATGCTAACCTGGTCCGTGAAGTGCTCCGCCGTTTGCGGAAGCACCAATTGTTCGCCAAACTTTCGAAATGTGAATTCCACCGGGATGCGGTGGAGTTTCTGGGTTTTCGAGTTTCCCAGGCAGGAATTGAAATGGACCCAGGCAAAGTGCGGGATCTGTTGGCTTGGGAACCCCCCCGTACTAGACGGCAACTGCAAAGTTTCCTGGGGTTCGCTAGCTTCTACAGAACGTTCATCCCCAGTTTTGCCAAAGTGGCACTGCCTCTCACTGACCTGCTAAAAACGAAACTGGGGGGAAAAGCAGCAAGCCGCCCTGGGGCGCCACTCCAGTGGACCGCCCAATGCCAGGAGGCTTTCGACAGACTGAAGTTATTATTCACCTCCGAACCGGTGCTGGCCCATGCCGACCCTACTAGGCAGTTCACCGTGCAAGTAGATTCCTCGGACGTGGCAATGGGGGCCGTGATCCTACAAGAGGGGGAGGATGGGAAGTTACACCCATTGGCCTATTTGTCAAAAAAATTCTCAGGGGCTGAGAGGAACTGGGCAATTTGGGAGAAAGAGGCGGCTGCAGTGAAATTAGCTTTGTCTACTTGGAGGCATTGGTTGGAGGGGTCCGCAGTCCCTTTCATCGTATGGATGGACCACAAAAACCTTCAAGCGCTCAAGCAGCCCCGCTCGCTCTCAGCGAAGCAGATGCGGTGGGCGGAGTTTTTCGCTCGGTTCAACTTTTCCCTTAAGCATCTGCCGGGTAAAATGAACTTTTTGGCGGATGCCCTTTCGCGCCTGCCCCAGTACAACAGCAAGCGCGACCCATTGGTGGATACAGTGTTTACCCCCGCCCAACTGGGGATGGCCGCGGTGACGCGCAGCCAAACAAAGTCTGGAACGTCCATCCCAGGGGGTTGGGTCCAGAAAGAGGTGTCACAGGACTCCGAATTCCACTCCCTCCGCCCAGACCTTGTTGAGAAAGGGGGGTTGTTTTTCAAAGGCGAGCGGCTTTTTGTCCCAGCAGCGGCGCGCGGGGACGTTTTGAAACTTTGCCACGATGCAAAAACCGCTGGACACTTTGGGTTTGTAAAAACCCTGCACCTGGTCAGGAGGCATTATTGGTGGCCCACTCTGCGTAAGGACGTGGAAAAATATGTGCAGGGGTGCCCCATTTGTATCTCCTCCAAACCGGCTGGGGGAAAGAAAAAAGGACTCTTGCAGCCCCAGCCCACCCCCTCCCGACCGTGGACGGATGTCACAATGGACTTTATCACTGACTTACCCCCCAGCCAAGGGAAAACCGTCATTTGGGTGGTGGTAGACGCCTTTTCGAAGCAGGCTCATTTTATCCCGTGCACCAGCCTGCCCTCAGCAGCTAAATTGGTGTCGTTATTTGTTGCCCACGTGATACAGCTGCATGGGATCCCGGGACGTGTCCTGACGGATCGGGGCCCCCAGTTCGTTGCCAAGTTCTGGCGGGAGCTCCTGAGACTGCTGGGTGTGGAGCAAGCCCTCACTTCAGGCTACCACCCGGAATCGAATGGCCAGACCGAAAGGGTTAACCAGATCTTGGAACAATACTTGCGTTGCTTCATCAACCATCAGCAGGACGATTGGGTTGCCCTATTGCCACTAGCTGAATTTGCCTACAATAATGGGGCCCATGCCTCGACAGGCGTATCACCCTTTAAGGTGGTGTACGGGACTGATCTAGTGGCAGCGCCCACCTGGGAGCTTAATTCGTCCGAGGCTCCTGAAGTCAACAAGTGGGCAGAGGCTATCAGTGCAGGTTGGCCAGTAATAGTTGCTAGTCTCAGAGAGGCTAAGCAAGCCTATAAGACCCAGGCAGACAAGAAACGGGCACCTGCGCCCGTGTGGAAAGTGGGAGACCTGGCCTATTTATCCACCAAAAACCTGCGGTGCCAACAGAAATCTAAGAAGCTTGGCCCGAAGTATGTGGGGCCATTTAAGGTGGTAAAATTGATCAATGCTGTAACTGTGGAGTTAGCCTTGCCAAAGACTTACAGGAATGTGCATCCGGTTTTTCATTCCAGCCTGCTGCGGAGAGCTCCTGACCCAGACGAGTGGCACCCCCCTCCAGCAACGCCTGTGCCAATCTACATCGATAAAGACACCCATTATGAGGTCAACCAGATCTTAGACTCTCGTGTACACAAGGGTCGTCTCCAGTATTTGGTTGATTGGAAGGATTTCCCCTCAGGAGACAAAGAGTGGGTTGAGGCTGGGAATGTAAAGGCGCCCCGCCTTCTCCGGGCTTTCCATCGAGCATTCCCCGATTGCCCTCGCCCTGTTGATGCAGGCTAGGTGGGGGAGGGAAGTTTGTTTTAATGCGGAGGGATGTCAGGATTGTAGAATCTCTGTCATAAATTAGCCTGAGTTCCTCCATGTCAGTTATATTGCTTAATTGGACCTGGCGCCTTCTTGCCCAGGCCTTGTAGCTTGCTAGTTATAAAATTGAATAGTGATGTTATGTTAACCTTATCTAGTTGTGGGCTCGCGGGGTTGTTGTCACCTCTTCAAGGCTGGGAGAGCGAGATCCTGTTTATGTAACACATATGTCTTTTCTCTCCTGCCCCCTCCCTTGGGAACTGTCAAGTTTTGGGCGGGAGAAATGTATTGATAAGCTGGGGCAAATCTGGCCTCTGGCAGATTTGACTTTTCAGTCCTTTGCGTATAGTGCTTTTCAATAAAACTCTTTTTACTAAGAAGTTTGTTGTGAGTTTCCTGTACGTTTGACAGGTGGCTCCCACCTCCTTCACTCATAAAAACACACACAAACACAGATACATTGAAACTCCCTTCCCCCCTTCCATTTCCCACCTTACCAGTTGGTTTCCCAACCCTCTCCCCTCCCTCCCAAGCAAACACACATACACACAGAGAGACTACCTTCCATTCCCCCCTCCTATTTCCCCTTACCTGTTGGTTTCCCAACCCCCTCTCCTCCCTTCTATTCCCTTTCTTCCACAGCAAACAGACACATGTGCACATACATACACATGCACACCCACCCACACTCTTCCCCCCTCCCCCTTTCTGTTTACATTTACCCCTGCTTCTGAAGCTTCTGCAGGCATCACAGGAGCTGATTAGGCTCCCAGGGTGTGGGACAGCTGTCCTGCCCCCTCAAAGCCCAGCCAGTGTCTGTGACATTGGCAGGCTGGTCTCTGCCTTGGAACACAGATTGGTCTGTTTAGCCTGGAGAGAAGACACCTATGAGGTAATAGCCATCCATGATAGCTATCTATGACCGATTATGTATGGGGCTAGAAATCTGGGATGGCAGCAGCAGGACAGCCCTGATTATGCACCCTGCTGCCACTATCCCAGCCCTGGACCAGCACAGTGCCCTGGAAGACCCGCAACAAGGGAACATGTAATCGTCCATGTTCCCTTGGATGCCGCAGGTGACAGCGGGGGCTGGGTCAGGCCAGCCCTGTGCATAAGCGGAAGAACCGGGCCTTTTGGCCTGGCCCTTCCCTCAACCTACGTTGTCTTTAGAGGTAGACTGCACATCCCTGTCGGCTCTACAGAGCTGTGGAACCAACAGGGGAGACCCCCACCCCCACCTTGGTAAGAGAGCAGCATGCAGCTCCCCACCATTGTGCGGTGGGGCCGCCATTCACCCCACTCCCCACCCCACTCACCTCCTCGCTGTTGTTGCCTTTAGGCAGTGAGTCAGGCTTTCCAGCCCCGGTGGGTCCATCCTTTCTAAGAGCAGATTCCTTATGCATGTGCGCATGCCCACGCTATGCCGGGGCAGCCTGCATACTCTGGGGGATTCCTCCCCCGTGAGTACACGGGAAGCACCGGCGATACTGCCGTACATAATGGGTCATTGATAGCCATCTTTAAGAGGGTGGAGGAGAGTTTATTCCTGTTGCCCCAGAGGGTATTTATTATTATTATTATTATTATTATTATTATTATTATTATTATTATTATTAGTATTAGTATTAGTATTAGTATTAGTATTAGTATTAGTATTAGTATTAGTATTAGTATTAGTATTAGTATTAGTATTAGTATTAGTATTATTCAATTCATTTCCTGCCTCTCCCTATAGGCTCAAGGCAAACACAGTAGTCTCAACCCCATTAAAACCCATTAAACCCCCCATTAAAACTTTAAAAATACTAATATAGTGGCAGAAAATCCCCACCCCTCCCCTTACTAATTACAGAGATAATGGAAGAGAGCGATGTACACTTC
The DNA here is from genome assembly GCF_049243985.1 of Paroedura picta. NCBI lineage: Eukaryota > Metazoa > Chordata > Lepidosauria > Squamata > Gekkonidae > Paroedura > Paroedura picta. The sequence goes on along the minus strand of NC_135377.1, from coordinate 29,558,442 downwards.
CTGATTCCGGGGGGGGGGGTGTGATGTCCCTGGTTCACTGACCCCAGCCTCAACTGTAGACCTGGTGGAAGAGCTCCATTTTGCAGACCCTGTGGAAAGCTGGCAAATCCCGCAGAGCCCGCAGCTCACCCGGGAGCTCATTCCACCAGGTAGGGGCCAGGACCGAAAAGGCCCTGGCCCTGGTCGCACTTCCTTAGGGCTGGGAATGATCAATAGGTTCTCGCCCGCAGAGTATAAAGCCCTGCAGGGAACATAGGGTGGCAAGCGGTCCCTCGGGTATGTGGGTCCCAACCTGCGTATGGCCTTAAAGGTTAAAACCAAAACCTTGAACCGGATCCGGGCAGCTATTGGCAGCCAGTGCAGGACCAGAACCAATGGGATAAAATTAATTCAAAAGAATTTTCAGTTAAATATATGCAAGAAGTTCTGCACAGGATGGCTCCTTAATGGAACAGGCTTCCTTGGCAGATTATGGGTCCTCCTTCCTTGGAAGTTTTAAATCAGAGGCTAGGTAGCTACCTCACATAAATGCTGATTCCCTTAATTTAGGCAGATTGTAAGTGGCTGGGCAGAAGGGCCTGTGTCCATGCTTGACTCTTGTGTCCCTTTCCTGCATGCCCAGGGAAATGCTGATTGCCATTTTTGGGTCAGGTGGCAATTTTCCTCTAGGCTAGACTGGCCAGAGATTCTGGGTTTTTTTTCGGGGTGGGGGGCATCATCTGGCCAGGGAATTGGGGTCACTGTGGGTGTGTAGGTAGTTGTGAATTTCCTGCATTCTGAAGTGGGATGGACTAGATGACCCTGGAGGTCCCTTCCAACTCTATGATTCTATAAACATGGGGAGGAGGAGAAAGCCAAGACTTGGGTTGTGGCCTGGCTGGCTCTTGTGTACTAGGTCTGAGCCAAGTGGAACTGTTCACTCAACTTCTGGGACACTCTATTCCAGGGGTAGTCAAACTGCGGCCCTTCAGATGTTCGCTGGCAGGGGGCTCCTGGGAATTGTAGTCCATGGACATCTGGAGGGCCGCAGTTTGACTACCCCTGGTCTATGTAGTTATTTATTTACTTCATTTTACCCTGCCTTTTACCTCAATGGAGGCCCAAAGCTGCTTCCATCATTCCCCCCCCTCCATTTTAACCTTACAACAACCCACTGAGGCAGGTGAGACTGAAAGTGTGTGACTGGCCCAAGGTCACCCAGCAAGCGTCTACAGGATCCCAGTTCAACACTGTAATCACTACATCATACTAGCTAACAGATCCTGATAGAATTGCCAGATATGAACATAATGACTGACTTAATCTTTACACCGCTCCGCGGGAGCGGTATAAATAAAACAGTAAGGGGTGTGGGGGAGGGCTCGGTCTAGGATGGGGGGGCAACGACTGGCCCCTTGCCCCCAGACTGACAAATCGGGAGCCCGCCCATGCCCCAACCTGGGCCACCTTCTGCTGACAGCCGCCATTAAGCAGCTGTCCGCCGACGAGGCAGGTAGGCAACCACCCGCCCTAACCTGCCATGCAGCCTGGGGGGGAGCGAATGCTGGCAGGGGGCTCCTGGGAATTGTAGTCCATGGACATCTGGAGGGCCGCAGTTTGACTACCCCTGCTCTATTCCCTTCCTTTCCCCTTCTCAGTACCAACTGCAGTTCTCAAAAGGATCCCATGGTTTATGAGGAGACAATTAAGCCTGCACGTCAAGCTGCAATATAAAGAGTACCTACAAGGTACCTCAGCCACTCACTGATCCAGAGCTGCTGTGAAAGAGATTTTCACATACCTTTCATGCAGCAATCAAATTCTTGATTCCTCCCCCCCCCCTTTTTTCCTTCTGTTTACTGACAAATTTCCCCTGGTTAAGAAAAGTAAGGGGGAGATACCATTTTCTTCTCTTTACCCCCTACTATTAACCAACCAAAGTATTTTATTCCGCCTGCTGGGGTTGATGTAATGTAGTATAGCTATGATGTATGATGTATGCAGCAAGCCCTGATTATCAACCAGGCTGCCTCACTTTGCATTAGTTGAAGTTTAAGAACTATTTTTGGAAGGCAGCCACACCAATAGTGTCATAGTGTTGTTTAATTTCAATGCGAATAAAGCCTATGCAATAAAGCCCATGTAACCAAAGTTAGGTCCATCCTTTCTAAGAACAGTCACAGCTAGTAAGCCAGGCTAATCTACATTATCTCTCTTACCTATTTCTCAAGCAAGATCCAAGAGTCTCCACCTTGCAAACAAGTGAATCAATTAGTATGTAGATGACATAATTACTAATTAATAGCATAAGTAGTATTGGTGTTGAAAGCTTCTTTTGTATGGTGTTTTCTAGGCCTAAACAAGGAATACATGCAAAGGCAAGCCTAGGTTTCCCCGCTAATAGGAGAAACATGACACACTGTACATTCAGTATATAAGAGGTCTACCTTAGCTTTGCAGGGCCATCTTTATAGTTTCGGTATGCCTCAAGCAAGTGGAGATAATAGTGAACCAAACAGGGTCAGAGTTGGTATAACAGAGATTTTTGGAATCAAAAATGAAGCGTTAACACTGCAGTTCAGAGGAAAGGTGTTAGGAGAGGAACCTTTCTGTGTCACAATGTTTGGCAGTGATGTTATTAACATCACTGATGTGCCATGTGTAGTAAGCCAGAGGCACAAAACTGTGTCTGAATGGGCAACACCAGCAGACATTTTACATTTAAAGGGACAGAAGTGACTTTTTGTGGGAGACAAATGAGCTGAAAGAACACTTGCCCCTACCACTGCCCCTTCCATTTGGTATCCCATGTGGACACTTGTTTAGAGTTCCCCTAAGGCTGACCCTGCAGCTAAAGTATGTACTGAACAAGACTGCCTACTGTATGAGAAAGAGGACCAGAGGGTTCAGGCCCCTAATCAACAATGACATTTCTGTTTCCTGACACTGCAGAATGAGTAACAAGGGGTCAGTCAACCTAGGAAGCTCAAATGCAAACCTGCCAATTAAGGAAAACTTGTAGTTAGAAGGGATGTCAGGAGAAGAGAGACACAAATGCACATTAAGAGCAAAAGCACTTTTAAGAATGATTGATAAAAATAAGGAAAAGAGGAGGGGGGAGAAAGCCTTACAATATCGACTGCATTTACAGATTTATACTAAATGGCCTATGAGCTCATTGTACATGTTGTGCAGAGAAGAACAGAGAGCACAATCTGCAAAACATGCAAAATGTTAAGAGAATGTTTAAGTGCAATAGCTTAAAAAATCCTTCTGTTATATTGAAATATGTAAGATCTGCAGTGTGCATAATTGAACAGAATATAAAGGGTATGCTGTAGGGGGCAGAAAAAGAGTTGGTTCTTATATGCCGCTTTTCTCTATCAGAAGGAGTCTCAAAGCGGCTTACAGTTGCCTTCCCTTTCCTCTCCCCACAACAGACACCCTGTGAGGTCAGTGAGGCTGAGAGAGCCCTGATATCACTGCTCGGTCAGAACAGCTTTATTAGTGCCATGGCGAGCCCAAGGTCACAGGTGGCTGCATGTGGGGGAGCGTAGAATCAAACCCAGCTCGCCAGATTAGAAGTCCGCACTCCTAACCACTACACCAAGCTGACAATGGAGGAGATGTATATTTAGTATAGATAGGATAAGAACTTACTGATGATTTTCAAATTATCTCCTCCACTGTTCTGATTGACTCGACAGGAGACTTCAAATTTGCAGGATACACAAGTTATAATTGCAAGTGCCTTAAACACAGTAATGCATGCAGCTGACATTCAGTACTCTTTATATACTGATGCAAAATATCCAAGTGTTTTTGCACTGACTCCAAGAACAAAGCGGCTTTGATGGGAATGGAGGGATAATGTTTTATGAATTTGCGTTTAGGTATAAAATAAAGTATAAATGCAGAAACTGCTGTTTGCTTCAACTAAGCTTTAATCATTGTGCTTGAATGTCCAGGTTATCTGTTTGTTTCTCTTTTTATACGTTAAAGAAAAGGATTGATTCAGCCACTTGGCCATGTAGTTGTTATAGTCGTATGCTAGTTTTCCAAAGGACTGGCCTCAAATTTTTGTATCCATAATACATGGATTTGTTAGTGAAGTAGAACCTTAGCTTAAATAATTCAAGAGCCTTGTTTATCAAAATGTATCCCTTTCCAATGAACATCACTACTCCTGCATCTTGCCTTATTATATAATGCAGGTTCAGAGTAGCCTTCCCTCTAGAACTGTCGCTTTCTTGCATTCTGTCGAAGGCTTATTCATAATATACATTTGTGGCCCTTTTTGATTCTCTTCAGCCAGTACGTACAAAACCACTTCAAAAGAAATATTTCGTATGGAGAAAGAGGCACAAAACGTGATGCAAAGAAAAAGCCCACATTTACATGAAGATTTTGATGGATTTTGATCAAGGAATCTGCATATGATCAAAGGAGTCACAGAACAATGAAGCTAATTTTTAACAAAATGAGTGATCTTTCAGCAGCATTCAAGCAGTCCACCAAATTAAAATCCAAACAAGGTCCCAGAGCATAAATCTTCTGAGTATACATTTGATCCCTAATATATACTCAGGGATTTGTATGAAACATGTACACTTAAATGCTCCAATCCTTTATGAATTTATAATCTAGTGTTAATTTCTGTGTGGTTTGCAAAAGACAACAGCCTTTTTGACTTGATCAGAAAGATGATCTAAGGCCTTCCACTTGTTCTGTTTCTTCAGTCGATTGTTAACAGCAGCAATGTGCTCCTCTAGGGCCCTTTTCATGTAAATGGAAGTCCCAAAGAGCATAGAGTTTAATTACACCCCAGGAGTTGACAAAGGACACAGGAAACATGTGCCAGCCATTATGCTCCTGCAAAAGTGAATTAAATATGCCTTTGAATGGTTGCATTAGTATAAAATGGCAAGTAAGGTACACAAGTTTTCTGAGACCCATATTGAATGACATATTCCACAGAACCAAGTCACCACTAGCATCGCTGTCTTTCTGTATACATCAGGTAAGCCCTGACAGAGACTTTTCATCTATGAGTAAAGACACATGTAATGTTTCATTTAGAACAGTGAGGCAGATCTGAACCTAATTTTCTATACATCAGCTGAGCTAAACAAAAAATATTTACAACTTCCAAGTGGAAACATTCTCTGTGTTGAGTATAGATTATTTCAGCAACATTATGAGTCACTTATATGCAGCTTTCAGAAAACAGGTGTCAATCTGAATGAAAATATTTCTATTAAATTGTGTTAATTTACTTGGGGAACAAAGGATGCCCCCAGTTCCAACCTTATCTTGGTGCATTTTAATTTGCATTTAAAATTTTTAAATGCATTTAAAGATGCATTTTAATTTAGCTGACTTCATTTATAACCTTCCTTCTTCGGGGTGGGCACAAACCAGCTCAGGAATAACCATTCATGTAGAATTTTGACTGGTTTGTGGTTTGCAAAGCAATGTTTGTGAACTGAAGAGTTGCCACAAACTTCATTTAATTTTAAGGCAGTTTGTGGTGGTTCATGGTCTGTGAAGAGCCAAAAGCAAGGTGTTAAGCTGTGGCAAAAAGAAAGCAGGTGGTTAAATGGTTCCGAGCCTCACACCTGCCCTCACCTCTCCATTTCAAGATCACTTTTTTTTTTAATGGTGCAGTCAAGTTGCTACAGGACCGCAAAGCGACGTGCCCTCAGTACAAATAAAATGTTCTCTTCATTGTGCATGGTAATATTGGGATCAGGCAGCTAAAACATATTCCTGTTTGTGTTTTCTGGTGGTGGGGTATGAATGGGGAAAGAAATGGGGGGGTGTGATGAAGCAGCCATCTTCCTATTCACTTCCATGCTCTGTGTTTTAAATCTTTATTGTGAACACACAATCACCGTGGTCCAGTTACCATGGCTAGTCTATCACAAATCTACCCAAACATAAAGAGAGACTATTATATAAAGTATCTAGAAAAAGGGTAATGTTCATGTTTCTGTTCATTGGCCTGATGTTCCAATTATAGTATCTGGTTGCTAGATCTCAAAACCCATCAGTGGAATTCAAATAAGGGTGCAGATATCAGCACAAAAATCTCATGCTTCTTTTGATGAAGTGAAAGAGATATGGAACTTTGCTTAAAGATGGCTGGCTTTCAGAACAACTACTGTTTTTTTTTTTAAGAGTTACCCTGCATATTTCCAAACTTACATTCAAGTTAGAGCGCACTCAGGTAGCCCAGTAAAATTTTTAATTTTGTTATTGACTGAATGATTTTACTTTTTACTTTTGTTAATACTAAGAGGGATTGGAAATTTCTTATCCCTGTTGTTTTGACTCAAAACCTTCCAATTTGATTTCACTTTCCCTGTTTGATTCAATTCCCCTTTTCTGTTTTCTTGCACAAGAAATTCCTATAAATTATGGATTTGTCAATGTTATTTATGAATAAATAATACAGCAAGATATGTATAACAAAAGTCAATACCATGTAGCAGTTAGACTAGAATCTGAGAGACCAAGGTTTGAATCTCTGCCATGGAAGCTTGCTTGATGTCCATGGGCCAGGCATACCCCACATGTTGTTATGAGGATAAAATAGAGAAGGGGGAAAAGATGTTAGGTGCTTTGGGTCCCAAATAGGGAGAAAAGTGAAATATAAATGAAGTTAAATGATGATAATGATATATTTCTTGGCATACAACAAATGAAAAGCTAATACAACCAAACAAGGGGGATATAAAATTACTTTAAAACATCTTCGCTCTAACTCAAAATACTTCCATTAAGAATTTGGCTGTACACAATGACGTCTCTGCAGAATGATCATTTAGGAAACTGGAGTGTAATGTCTCCATTTGCCAATCCTCTAGACAGAAGTAGGGGAGAAAGAAATTTCCTGTGATGGGTCTTATGAAGCTGCCAATCTAAAATAATATGCTGCGTTGAATCAGGGGGATTTGCAGAACATGGGTACAATCTTTCCTTCCTTGGGATATGACAGTATCTACCCATTAGGACATTCAAAGAATGCAAACTCATTCTTGCCAGCATGAAAACTCTGTGGAGGGGTGGAAGTTAAACAAAAAATGAATAAATTAATAAATATATATGATATGTTGTAGAGACAAATACCACATAAATGGCATCTAAAACATGTAACACCCAGGCACAATGGAAACAAACCTACAAATCCAGCAGTAAAGATAGAGTACTTAACTAAAACCATGAACGAAAATGTAAATGAATATAAAGAGAAAGAAATAGGGATGTTCACATAATAAATAGAATGGGTGTAAATACAGGACTGCAAGTGTAAAAGGATTTTTTTTTTAATTTAAAGCCATGCCAAGTATATTCTGCTGCTTTCCCATTTAACTTCCTAGTTGATTGGTTTGAGCATGAGACTAAATATTGATCAAAGTTGTTATGTGTAAATTGCATCAGTATAATTTATACTTAAAAGAAGATGTGGGAATAATCCTCCTTTGTGAAGATCACACATTTATTCGCACCCTTCTGATGATGAGTGCTGGATTTTGACAAGTGGAAAAACAGAACCCTGATATTTATCAATTTAGAAGATTGTTAAAATATTCTGACCTCTTTAAAAAAATTAACTTGGAAAGAGGCCATTCAAAATAAGAAAGATTGGGACCTAAATAACAGAAGGAATATACTCAGTGGAGGTTGTCATTTCCTGACATGTTCCAGTTTGTCATAAAGTAGCTCACAAAATCAGTTGTGAGTTCAGCTGGTTTCCAATACAATAAACTAAAAAAACCCCGAACCCTGTAACATATGGACAATTTTCCATACCTTATTTTACAACTTTATTTTGTACCATTCAAATCTGACCAATGATTTATGGACACTGAGTACATCAGGACTGTGGGGGTTTTTTTAATGCAATTTATTTTGGTTTTCCTTTTCCCCACAACAGATTGAGATGTAATCTTCTTATACATTTTATATCTACAACTGGATACACCAAATGGTAAACTAGGCCAAGGATAGATACAAATGGGTAGGCATGTTGGTCTGAAGTAGCACAATAAAATCAGAGTCCAGTAGCACCTTTAAGACCAACAGAGATTTATTCAGGGCGTGAGCATTCGAGTACAAGCACTCTTCGTCAGACTATGATCTTCTTCTCATGTAAGAAGATCATAGTCTGACAAAGAGTGCTTGCACTTGAAATCTCATGCCCTGAATAAATCTTTGTTGGTCTTAAAGGTGCTACTGGACTCTGATTTTATTAGGCCAAGGGAAAATGGGCTGATATTGATTGGGTTTCTTGTAATATGAAATGGGGGGGCTTCATACTGTTTCTTGTATCAAAAATGCTCTGTTTAATTTTGTTTTAATCCATAGGTGGAAAAAGTAGGCATGTTTTGTTACCTTATTGACCATTTCTGCATAGAGGGGTAAAATGTGAGTGGTTTCCTGCTTGCAAATGTGGGATGGTAAATCTTGCCCTCCTCACAAGGAGACCACTCCCATGTTTTCCCTTTGCCCCATCATGGCTTTTTGCCTCCTGTCAAGGCTGCAAGGGAAAACAAGCCGAACTTCTTCTCCCTTTACTCCTTGGCTTGTCAATCACAGGAAGCCACCAATCACAGAACAGCAGTTATCTCATGGACTGAAACTTTTTCTCCCTCAGCCCCCAAATTACTTAGGTTTTTTTAATGCACTTCCATGTTGTTATGCAGTAATGCCACAACACAGATGCATTTTTAATTTAAAAAATCAACACTGTTGTGTTGCTATGGGGAATGCCAGCATGATACAGCATCCCCCCCCCTTTTTTTGGAATTTGTGGTTTTTTGCAGTTTATTTCTGGCTGGATGGATTTCTAAGATGCTAAACAATATCGCAGCTGGGCCATTGAACAGGTGTCTGCCACGGCAGATATATCATCCAAACTTCTGAGGAAAAAAGAACTGTTTTGGATATACCAGCTGAACTCTTTTACACATGGCCTTAATGAAGAGATGGACTGGATGTCAGCATTTTGATATGTATCTATGTTGTATTAATGTACTTTAGTTTGCAGCTCGGAGACTGGATATGGTGTCTTCCACCCCCTTTCCCTTCCCTACACACACACATTTTTTTGCTGGACTTCAAGGCCAGTCCACAGACGCTGATGCAACAATAGCAGGATTGCATCAGCCTTACAGATGGGCATAAATAGTTTCCTTCCTAATACAATGATACAGCTTTTTCTGACGCACATGAGATTACACTCTGAGTACAGAACTTAATGGTAGTGAAGGTATGTATGGGGATACCCTGTTGGCAATATGGGCAATTTCACCTTTGAATTTTTTTTTTCAAAAGAAGTCTTTTATTTCTACAGAGTGGTGACTTTAGGGACATAACAAAGGAATTGGTCTCCAAAAAGGATAAAATTTATAGATTACAGTAAGTCACCACTTATTTTTGAATGATTTACATATTAGACTCTTCTTTTAATTATGCTCACTTTTAATTATGCTCACTTCCAACATTTATTTATCTTTCAGGATCCCACTCAACCATTCAGCTACACATTATAGAGAATTCTGTATAGGTATATATAGAGTGTATTATCATAATCTTGACCACTGAGGAAGATCCGGAAGGGTCGAAACGCGTTTGGTCCTTGGTTCTATGTGCTGTTAGTTCGGTATAGTTTTTAAGAAGTTTTTATTCTGTTTTTAATTGTGCACTATAATAAATAATTAACAAGTTTTACATTATTTTTATTGTTCCGCTCAACTTTTGAGTTCCTAGCTGTTAAGGTTGGGTTTTGTTCCTTTTTTGGTTTAGCATTTAAAACAGAGCGCTCAGAGTGCTGTATGATTGGGAGAAGGCAGCCCGATCACTCCCCCCCTTTTTTTCCCCAGCTCATTTTCCACCTCCAGAAAACAGAAACAGGCCTGTTTTAGCCTGCCCCAGTTGCGAGAAGGCTGGGCATGTAACTGAAGTCTTAAAAGACATTTTGTTTAAACGATTGGATTAAAAGCAAAGGTGCTCTAAAAGCCACCAATATTTGAATGCTGCTCAGGAACATATTCCTTGTGTGGAAATGTTAATTCAGTCCATACCCCCACACCTTTTGCAGCTAAGTATACATTGAAGATCTAGTTACCACTCTCCAAAATCATATGTAGTTTGGCCTGGAATAATATCAGCTTTTGTGAAAGATGATGTGCTCATGTTTGGTGTAGTGGCTAAGAGTGCGGATTTCTAATCTGGCAAGCCAGATCTGATTCCTTGCTCCCCCACATGCAGCCAGCTGGGTGACCTTGGGCTTGAACGGCGCTGATAAAGCTGTTCTGACCGAGCAGTAATATCAGGGATCTCTCAGCCTCACGCACCTCACAGGGTGTCTGTTGTGGGGAGAGGGAAAGTGAATGTAAGTAACTTTGAGACTCCTTCGGGTAGAGAAAGGCAGCATATAAGAACCAACTCTTGGAGGGACATCTGGGGGTATCTGGCAAATTGTACTTATGTTGAAATTAAAAATATATATATTACAATATATATATATATTTGCATTCTATGCATTCTATGATACTTTGTGTTGCTCCATATAGACCAAATTTTTAATCAAGGTTGTCCCGCTTTACTAATGTTAAAATCTGATCACCTTGGCCTACAAGCAACTAAGTAACTATAAGCAACTAATTCCATTACTCATTAAAGGTTTCGAACAAAGCATATTTTCTGCATAATATTGTGAATGTTTCTATGGATAAAATGGGTAGCTGTATAAATAAATACCATGATAATTAAATGATTTTCATGTGATTCATTTTCACTTGGCAAACAATGGTCTTTCATTCATATGCTTGATAAAAGGAAGCCAGAAACATCCCTCACTGCAAATTCAAATATTATCCAAAATTGTCTTCTGTTCCAAAATTATTTAGATTTTTCAAAAGTATTAATTCTCCATATTCTGCCCTGTCATTAGAAACTTTGTGCTGGATTATGCATTTAAAACATTCAAATATGCAGCCTTTATAGGAATGAGTTATGAAAGATGTGTGTCAAAATACTGATAACACACACAGGCTGATATATAATATATCTGTTATATACCTGATGATATTCAGCATGTGGAATAAACATTTATTTCTGTAGATTGTGCATCATCAGCTTTTTATTTCAGATTTTATGTAGACTGAAGGTAGAAGTGGTTATTAATCACCATCCAGACAAAAATGTGGGTGCCTCTCTGAGCTATTGATCCAAAACTGTCCGGAATTCCAAGTTCTGGAGTTTAAAATATATTTTCTCCTCTTGAAAAGCTAGTTGATATAATGTCATTTGTAGTCCCGTGTTCAGTGGGCCATAGGCATTACAGATCAGAAGGCAGAGAAATAAGCTAAGGAAAGGTGTACATGAAAGTCACTTTAACACAAAACTGAAGTACTGCTCTTTATTATTTACAGATTTCCTATAAAAGCATCCAGTGGTTTAAATCTAGTCGCTGTAAGCATTACACAGGGTAGAATGGTAGGCTGATGGCAGTTTTAGTAAGGATTAGTTACTTACACCTCCTTCTACTTGCATGCCATCATGGTTCTAGAATTAATATATTCAGATAATATCACTTCCTAACAAAACTGGACTGATTATCCTCAGCATTCACAAAAAAAAAAGATAAATATGCAGCACTGCTTAAAACTCAAAGAGGAATAACTGGACATTCCAGAAGTCACTTCTTGCTTTTTTGTGTAGCTGTATACCAATTATTAAAATACTTCTTCAAGTGTTAGTCAGTGAAAATACTGTCCTCACTTGATGCAGAAGTTGTATAATTTATGTGGCTCTTAACATCTGGCAATAAGAATGTTCTAATGAGTTACCCTTTAAAGGAATGACTGTCTGCCAGAGGGAGCTGAGATGCAATTAGACACATTAGCACATTTCTGGATTGTTTGCAAGTATTTACCTAAGAGAAATATGATTGGTGCAAGCTGCAAAAAATATTAGCACCTTTGGAAGAGGAGAATTGTATGAAATTGATTTTTTTTCACTGAGAAGAGCAAACCAATAGAGAACCTGAAAGAATGAGAAATCATAGATCTATGCCAACTAAGTTTGTTTATGAAATCGAAAATCTCACTGATAGAAATACATATGTAGGGAATGATATCCATTAACCCCCTTCCCTGAGATGGATTCTTTCCTCTTCAGATAAAGAAAAACTTCCTTCAATGGAGAAAAAACTCATTCCCTTTTAGAGGAAGTTTTCCCTTTTCAGAGGAAGACTTTCTCCTTGAAAGAAAAATTAAGTGGAATACAATCATTTGCTCTCTGCACACAACCCCTCAGTGTATCAACTGAATTTTTTGTTTGAATGTAACATCAATGGTGGAGTTGATTAATCCCACAGAAGTAAAACAGTATTTCAGAGAACCTTTTACTTCAGGAATTAATTTCTCTTCTATTGTACAGAAGAATGAGGGATGAATTCATGTTTATCTAATTCCCTCCTCTACCTGTTCTTGTTGGGACACTAGGTACACACATGATATGCAAAGTATAGCGAAAAGGTACTTAAGGTATCTTCTGTAGTTATCCAAGCAACCCCCCCCCCCACTCTTCAGCTATCAGCCTTCTCTCAGGAGCAGTTTGAGTAGTGGCAGTGTGTTTGATTCTCACAGCTAGCATTGCAAGGGCAAGGACTTGGCCATCACTGGGGCAGAAAACTATTGATGTCAGTGGAGGGAAACTCTCATAAGCTCAATTCAGCATTGGCTTGGTATTTGCATGCTTTCTATGGGAGCAGCCATTTTTAAAAAATGCCTTTTCCCAAGAGTTTTCTCTGACATAATTACAGTGCATATATTGATGATATATTGATGATGCATATACATTGCTACTGAGCCCACTGGAAACTGTGGGTTGCTTTCACTCTTCCTGGGCCCATATCCAGAATGCCAGCTATAGTGGAGAGCTGCTTGGATACTCCACCAACACATAACACTCAAACAGAAGATATGTTTTTAGATCCAGAACACCAACCATATAAGACTTCTGGGGGGGAAATGATCAAAAGAACTCACTGATTCAAATAGGCATTATGATTCTCAGTGAGAATGCTGAGTGACCATGCAGTTGACAACAATCAATAAGACATCATTAAAAGCAAGAAATTAACACTCACAAAATACTTTACATGTGATTCTTCCTGGGTACCTCTGGGCTCCTGGTCTGCTGACTGTGTATGTACAGAATTCCATTCATTCCACATAGCTGTAGAAATTCTCAGGAAAACACCCATCAATGTATCATTAGTGTTGCAACCGGCAGCAAAAATACTATGGTCTAGAATTGCTTTCCAATTCTGATATGATGCCCCTCAAAATTGGAAGACTCCAGTTGGGAATTTTTGAAGTTAATTTGGGGTAAAAAATTTACCTGAGGAAGAAACAGCTGGTGGGACTGTGATGATCAACATAGTTGGTCACTGGGAGTATGATTAATTAATAGAATAGTTGTGCTGCCTGGTTTGTAGAAGCCTGTTTACGTCAACATGTTTTTATTGACTATTTGTAAATATTTCAGTGGTAAATTTACACCAGACTTCATGATTTGGAAAATCAATTACTCCAGATATATAACACTGTGTCCAAATGAAGCATTTACAATTTTGAATCACAATAAATATTGAATAAAAATATGTACAGCAATGAGGTTTGCTTTAATGAATTAAACATATTCAAAAGTTTAATAAAAGCAAACCTCATTACCCAGAACTATTTCAATTCCTGCTGTATGTTCCCCACCACTTTTTATGGGGAAACTTCTGCTTTCTGCTTTTTGTGAAAAGTGGTAGTCAGCAAAAAGCAGGGAGCCATTCAATACCTTGCTTTCTGCTCCCCATGAAAAGCAATAGGGAGTGGAAAGCGGGGGTGGGGGTCATGAATCATTGCAAAACAATTCAGTTCACAAACCAACCTCCTGCTTCATATCAGTTTGTGGTTCAATTTGTGGTTCGTCACAAACAAAACATACCACAACAATGTGGCTCATACACATCCCTATTGCTTTTAGTTGAATTCAGCAGTATGATGCCACACACAGCATTTTATGGTTCCATCTGAGACTTGCAAACGATACCACCACCACCTCATTAAACATTTCTGAACTAGTGATATTCACAACATTCAGAAATAGCTGGTTCAGAATGTAAAGTTGTCCACTTAATTAACCACGGATGTTCTGTGAATTGAGTTTGTCAGGTAAACCCCAGTATATTCATGCTAACTGGGACAGTGCAATTGTATGTTGAAGTCAATGGGCTTAAAAGAGTGTAACTCCCCTTTTGATGTTCCTGTAAAACTCATAATACCATATATTGAATTAAGTATTTATGTTACTGAACACAAGGAACCAGTTTCAGTAGTTTTCTTTCTAAGCTTTAAAACAACCCACGAAACTTAGAACTCATAAAAGTACTATATGTGGAATAAAGTTCTTGCACAGTCCATAATTCTTGTTGATTTAAGAACCTTATGTTAGGGCTCTAAATATGTCATTATCATTAGTTTAAATGATTACAACATCCTGTAAATAAGATTCTTAATTGTGTTTACAAGATTAAAATTCAATCCTGTTGCTTCTACCCACCCACTGCCACTTTTCTTTCTTTGGTGGCAATGTGGTATATTTGGATTGCTACCTCTAAATGAATGTCAACTTGTTTTACCTCGACCAGAGCCAATCGATACTTCATTAGGCTGAATTGTCTTGTGCCCATGCAACCTTGAAGCTGTGGCTTAATTACTAGCCATATTATGCAGTGGCTCAGAGAGCTGGGCTCAGCTGTGTCCATCGTGAACAAAAGCCACATGCTTACCTATGTTTGTGCCTGTGTATGTGTGTGGGGGGATATACTTCTGAGCAAATGCCCCTGGCATATGTGATGAGTTAACAACTCATAATCTGTTTCCCATAATATGGGAACTTTCCCAGTCCATATTGCAAAAACTTGGAACCTCCTTTAGCCAAACTTTCTTCTGTAACAATTTACAGGGCAATGTGTCTGTTTTTCCTTCCCTGATCCCTTGTTGCTTTAAGATAATTTAAAATTAACATCAAAACTAACATTCATCTGAAAGAGAAGACAGGGGAAAGTGCAGTCACATGGCAATCATAACAAATGACATTTCTTGTCGGAGAGTCATGTTTCCTCACTAGACTGATTTGTCATCCTCATTTTTGACATTTTTCATCCTGCTCTAAAATCACAATGACAGAATAAGAAATTTCAATACTTAACAATGAGCCATGGATGGTGTTTCCTTCCCGCCATATTTTCATTCGTTTTAAGGCTGCATTTTTATTTTAATTTTTTTACATATTTGTAATCTGTTATATAATGGAGTCAGAATTCTTCTTCCATTTGCAAAATGAAAAAAAGCCTACCTGAAATACACAGGTATGTTTATATTACACAGGAATGTTCATGGTATATGTGAAAGTGGATCTACCTCTAATACAAAAATGTCCAACAACATGAGATCCCATTCTAAACTGGAATACCACTGCATTCTAGACTGGGAAAAGTGAATTTAAATTGTTAATTGTCATGCCACATCAGTACCTGTGCAGACCAAGCTCCCCCCCCTTTTTATGAGAGAGGTCACACTGGAATGCAGAACCATTAGGTCCTACCTTGTTCAAGTGCTTCTCACATGGCCCTCATAAAAGTGGCAACATGCTGTTATGGGACAGCTCCTGAGTCCTGCCTGCAGAAAAATAGTATCTAATGGGCAAAAGAAGTATATCACAATCCTTTCCCTGGTATCTGACTTTACATTTGTTTATGAGGCTGCATTTGATAGAGAATCATGCAGGAATGGAAATGACAGCACAGTCATATGTAGCTGATGTGGACAAGAAGAAATATATGTTCTAGACACGTGTGGGTGTGAATGTGTCCCATCTTTGGGCCCTGTCATAAATTCACTCTGGGAAAGCTTGAATGTAAGGAAGGAATCTTTCTTTGTTTCTCTCACAATGCTGCACCTAAAGGATCTGCTGGATAAGATTTTACACAAAAAGCAGTCATGGGGTTGAAAAGAAAGTAAGTGTATATTTATTGTTCCAAGCAAGTTTCCAGAGGAGAGATACAAAGTGGCAATAGTGAAATATTGGCAGAAAAATGAGGAAAAAATCCACTTTTCCCAATAGATTTGTGCAGTTGGATATTGCTGCTGACCTGATAACTTGCCTGAATTTGGATATTGGATCAGATTAGCAATATTCCACACTACAGCTGTTTCCCCAACATCATTCCGAAGTCTGATAACATCATTAGGAATGATAACAACACTCGAATCAAGAGTGGTGTTGGAAAGGCCAGGAACTATGTTGGTTCCTTAAATTTTCTTTGGAAGTCCAAATCCACCAGATATAAAACAACAATGCTTTAATACTTAAACAGTCAAGGTACTGCCTACCAGTTGATGGATAGCTGACAGCCAGCATACCAGATATTTGGAAGAAAAGTTCCAAACTGGCCTCGGATTTACATAGCTCACCGTGGCTCTTGGGCTCTGCTGGCAACTCCCAAGTTCCACTACAAGCTAGGTAAGCCTGGGGCCTGGTATGTCCGGCTGGCAGCTCGGGGCCTCGGTTCTGGTTGTCCTTCATAAAGTACAGAACAGCTCTACATGCCAGGACTGCACCACACTTTCTAAGTATCCAGTTTATTTAAATAAGACTTGAGAAGGACAATGTCCTAGTGGTGCCCTAAATACTCCAGGTACACTAACAGGGACAAGATCAGAAAGGATATTTCATGGGGATAATAAATTGTATGACCTAATTCAATCCAAACGGATAGGAGTCTATGAAGAATGAAATTTGCTCAAACACTGTGTGTGTGTGTGTGTGTGTGTGTGTGTGTGTGTGTGAGAGAGAGAGAGAGAGAGAGAAGTCAGATTGTATCTGTCCAACTTGGCCTGCATTTTTGTACAAGACAATGTAACATTTTTCACTGGCGTCATACACAATAAGCCATGGATATGCTTGCTGAACAAAACTTTTTTGGGGAGAAAAAATCAATACAGGTCAGCTCTTAATAAGGGACAAGCTTGAAGTTGAAAAGTGAAACTTATTAAGAAAATTGTGAATAGCCTAATAATTTCAAGCACCTGTGGATTATGGACTGTGCTATGTACAGTTTTGCTGAACATGGGGCTTTTATCATCTGTCACTTTTTTTCTTCCCAGCTGTTTCCGGGCTCAGTTTGCTTTTGCTGATCTATGAAATGAGCTCTAAAAGCATATATAAAGGGCTGTAAATAGAATTGTCTCTTATGGTCATCGCTGTAATGCTTCCTGTGAACTCTGGCAGTTAATTGGGCTACAGCTGGTGCCAAATCTGTTTGCAGACAGTGGGGTGTAGAAACTTATTGGCTCTTTTCAACATCATCTTTCATTGAATTTGTCTCCCCTCAGCATTTTATTTGAGAGGTTTGAGAGACTGGATCTGAGTTGGAGTAGGTCTGAAAGGAGAACAATATAGTTTGGAAATTGTACCCAATGCAGTAATTCCTAGATGGGGATATCTAAGGGCTGGTGCCTACTTTCTAAAATAAGTAGTGATTAGGATCATTGTTCCTAGTCCAAAATAATCCATATGGCAATTATGAGAGGCAGGCAATTACCAAATCACATTTAATAGCTCACACCAGTTTTGTGGAATGTTATCAGGTCATCTTTCTGTGGAATGTGGGGACATCTGTCTAGAATACTTTAAAAAATGATTCCTTAGATCTTTCTGGAAAAACTCATGAAGCATTATTCCTCCAGGGATTCTGTTATCTAGGATTTCAAAAAAGAAAGTACTCCACCACACTCTAGCTGCATTGTCTGGATTAAAAACCAAAATCAAAAATCAATTGATTTTTTTTCTATGGTAGCTATTCCTTCTTCCACCCCACCCCCTGAAAAAACCTATAAACAGTAAGTGGCTGAACTTTGTGTGCAGTGTCTATGTCAGGGGTAGTCAAACTGCGGCCCTCCAGATGTCCATAGACTACAATTCCCAGGAGGCTCCTGGGAATTGTAGTCCATGGACATCTGGAGGGCCGCAGTTTGACTACCCCTGGTCTACGTAGTTATTTATTTACTTCGTTTTACCCCGCCTTTTACCTCAATGGGGGCCCAAAGCTGCTTCCATCATTCCCCCCCTCCATTTTAACCTTACAACAACCCACTGAGGCAGGTGAGACTGAAAGTGTGTGACTGGCCCAAGGTCACCCAGAAAGCGTCTACAGGATCCCAGTTCAACACTGTAATCACTACATCATACTAGCTAACAGATCCAGATAGAATTGCCAGATATGAACATAATTACTGACTTAATCTTTACACCGCTCTGTGGGAGCGGTATAAATAAAACAGTAAAGGGTGTGGGGGAGGGCTCGGTCTGGGATGGGGGGGCAACGACTGGCCCCTTGCCCCCAGACTGACAAATCGGGAGCCCGCCCATGCCCCAACCTGGGCCACCTTCTGCTGACAGCCACCATTAAGCAGCTGTCCGCCGACGAGGCAGGTAGGCAACCGCCCGCCCTAACCTGCCATGCCGCCGGGGGGGGGGTCGGCCTGCCCAGTGTATCCTTGGCCTCCCCCACACCCTCCTTCCCCCCTGGCCCACAACTCAACATCACACTCCGCTGCTGCGGCTTTGCCCCTGCACTCTTCCACCGCTTTCCCACCCCCGGACACCCAGCCACCCACCCTCTCTCCTGCTTACTCTTTCTCCACTGCCACCCTCACTACTCAACTCCGCCACGGCCACTTCGCCCAAGCACTCTGCCACTGCTTTCTCGCCCCCAAACGCCGTGTCACTCACCCTTCTCTCCTGCGCACTCTTTCCCCACATCCCCCTTCACTACTCAACTCCGCTGCCACTGCTTCACCCACGTGCTCCGCCGCCACTTTCCCACCCCCAAACACCCAGCCAGCCACCCTTCTCAACCTCCCACTCTTCCCCCTTGCCCCTCTCATGACTCTATCCCCAGCAGACCCTTCCTCCCCTTCCTTCCACCCCTGCTCCTTTCATGGCACCTGCCTGCCTGCCTGCCTGCCAGCCTGCCAGCCTGCCTGCCTGCCTTCCTTCCCTCCCTCCCTCCCTCCCTCCCTCCCTCCCTCCCTCCCTCCCTCCTTCCTTCCTTCCCTCCCTCCCTCCCTCCCTCCCTCCATCCCTCCCTCCCTCCCTCCTTCCTTCCTTCCTTCCTTCCTTCCTTCCTTCCTTCCTTCCTTCCTTCCTTCCTTCCTTCCATTTCTCTCTCTCCTTTCTGCCTCTCTCTCTCCGATTCCTTCCATGGCTCTCACTTGCTCTCTTTCTGTCTTACTGCCTTTCTTTCTTCCTTCCTTCCTTTCTATCCATCCACCCACCCACCCCGCTAGTGCCCGCTGTATTTTTTGTACAGTGGGCTTATTATCTAGTCTATTATAAAGGACCTGATAAACACTCTGTATACATAAAATTGTGACCATACACCCTGACAAAATGCTGAAGGTTCCAAAGCCTCCTATTGGTAGAATATTGCTGATCTTGCTCAGGATTCTACACACACCCACAGCCCCTGACTGAGGCAAGGGACATGTTTCACAGAGCAATGCAGGGGGAGGGCATGGGTGTGCTTTCCTTTTGATGAGGGCAAGCTTTCCCTTTCTGCCTAACCGTTGGCAGCCTTTTCTGCCTGTTGAGTTGATCTTTATAGTCTTGAGATGAGCAGTAATTTCAGGATATCTCCAGGCTCCACCTGCTTGTTGGCTACTCCTGGACTTTGAAAATGGTGCCTCAAAAGGGTATAATGCCTCTGCATCCATCCACCAGCCACATAGTGCCTCATGGTCTATTTCAGGTCAAGAAAACATTGCAGAGAGGAGGTAAGGTTGTTCTGGAATTCCTTCCTAGGTGTGCTTGAACCGAACTTGGGTCAGGACTGTTGTGTACAGAGAGACCCGCTCTTAGGGTTGCCTAGAGAAACAGATTAGCAAAGCCAGAATGTTATCAATAGGCCTGTAACAATAGGCCCAAACAAAAAAAGAGCAGAACACCACTGTGGTTCACATTCAGCTCTCAATACATTATTAATAACCTACACCCTATGCTGGACAATGATACTCCTCCCTCACAGATATTGGGAAGCAAACCTTTATTTATTTGTTTGTTTGTTTCTTTATTTATTATTCAATTTTCGTGTCAGCCCTCCCACTATACAATTTAAAGGCAATCATACCAGCTGTTTGACCAACTGGTTCATTAGGGACATTTAATTCCTGGTTTGGGGGGAAGGGGGTGGACACATCCACATAGAAGGAGCCCAATCAATGTTTAATCAAAGTTATCTTATGCCCCACAGAGAGTCTTCTATCCTTAAATAATTTATAATCCACAAAAATGCCTTCTTAATATGGACAGACTCTGGGACCAGGACCTGCAAAAAAAACCATACTCTCTCCATATTAACTCTGACAACATAATCATGAGACCTAACAACACACGCCAAACCATCTCAGGTTCATTCACTTGTTCATCACCCAATTTTACATATACCATGTCAACAATGGTCTTCCACACTCTACATCAGATAAACAGGCCAGTTTGTACATAAAAGGGCTGAATAGGGATATAGGATCCCTATCTCACTACATATGCTAATGTTCTGCCCCAAGTATTTTGCCTCTGCTCTAATCAAGCTGATTACAGGTCTCTAATGTGCTGCTGGATTCAAATCTAGGTGGGTTGAAAAAGTAGGTAAGTTTAACTATGTATCCATTAATCTGAAGGATATGTGTTTCTTCTAATACATCTAGTGCAATAAATCAAAGCCTGGAGGAATTAGTTAAGTAGGGGCTTGGAAGATTGTAACCACTGATTGGTTGAAGAGTAACTGTCCGTTTTTACCGGCATTTGTGGATTTCTTGTTTTTGATAATTCTATTGTATGGAATTGTATATTAATGTTTTATGGGGTATGTTTTTATTTTTGTAATCCACCTCGAGACGACTCAGTCAGGAGAGGTGGGGTATAAATTAAATAAATAAATACAGCATTGTTCCAAACGGTCTTCTTTGATATTCCTGTGCTGCTTGTGGATAAGCTTTCTCAGTGGTCAGATAGTTTCTCATCTACTGAACTGCATCATTTCTTGACCAGAGGGATACAGTTAAAATGTTTGATTGTGTCAAGTGTTTTTAATTTTCAGGTGCTTTAGATCAACACCCATGTGAATCTATTTGGATTATGTTTTTAAACTGAGATTTCTCAATGTTATCTTTTGTTAGTTGTCTTGAGACTGCCTGATTGTGATTTCTCTTTTCCACGATTGAAAATTCCAAAAGCACATGGTCACTGCTACCAAGTGTGCCCACTACTTCCACCTCATCTATCAGTTCTTCCCTGTTGATGAGAATCAAGTCTAAAATAGCAGAGCCCCTAGTTCCCCTCTCTACTTTCTGGGAAATCTTCTTCAGCAAACACCCACAATAATGCCACTCTCATTTCCTACTCCTTTTAAATTTACCCAAATACACTCAACTGAATTTTCATGCTCGGGTACCTGTATTTCTTCACAAGTATAAAGATTCCTAACATATATTGCTACACCTACCCCCTTCTTTTCTTGTCTGTCCCTTCTGAATAGATTGTACCCCTCAACTTTAATAAATAAATAAATAAATAAATAAATAAATAAATAAATAAATAAATAAATAAATAAATAAATAAATAAATAAATAAATAAATAAATAAATAAATAAATAAATAAATAAATAAATAAATAAATAGAAACAGCTTTCTTTTCTCCCCTCTGTATTTTATATTTCACCCTTTTAAAAGATTTCCCTATTTGTTGGTGTATACACAGAGAAAAAATTATCTAAATTCTGGTACATTGAATGAGTTTCTAGATTGTCCCCTGTGGCCTAACCACTTCTTAAGCCCAAAGTACAACATGGACAAGGGAAAAAGAGTTAGGCAATGATAGTTACTCCTAAATTTAGTTACTCCTAAAATACTTGGGTCTTAGACCCATCCCAGTCAGGCTTCTGGCCTGGCCATGGGGTAGAGACAATGCTAGTCGCCCTGACGGACGATCTCCGTCGCCAGTTGGACCGAGGCGGGTTGGCACTGCTGATATTACTAGACCTCTCAGCAGCATTCGACACAGTCAATCATGAGCTTCTAGCTCACCGCCTCACCGATGCCGGAATACGAGAGATAGCCCTCCAATGGCTGATCTCCTTCCTCCGGAATCGTGGACAGAGGGTTGCAATTGGAGACAAAACATCAGACCATCGTTAACTTACTTGTGGAGTCCCACAAGGAGCGGTCCTCTCTCCTATCCTATTCAATATCTTTATGCGCCCTCTCGCACAACTGGTACGGAGGTTTGGGCTGGGTTGTCATCAATATGCCGATGACACCCAGCTCTTCCTCCTGATGAATGGCCACCCCAGAAGCATTAGCCAGCTGCCTTGGAAGCAGTGACGAGATGGCTGAAGCAGAGTTGACTGAAGCTCAATCCTTCAAAGACGGAGGTCCTGTGGCTGGGTAGGAAGGGCCCATGCGAGGAAGCGCGCCTGCCTGCCCTGGATGGAGTACAGCTCTCTACAGCTGACTCTGCCAGGAACCTAGACGTGATTCTGGATACTTCCCTTACAATGGAAGCCCAGATCACAAAGGTAGTGCGGCTGGCATTTTACCATCTCCGCCAAGCCAAACTACTAGTGCCCTACCTGGCCACCTAGCCACAGTGATCCATGCGACGGTCACCTCTAGACTGGACTTCTGTAACTCGCCCTACACAGGCCTGCCCTTAGCCTTGACCCAGAAATTACAGCTGGTCCAAAACGCAGTGGCCAGGATCCTCACAGCAACACCGTGGAGGTCCCACATCTGGCCCATTCTCCACCAACTGCAGTGGTTGCCAGTTGAATTCCGGATCAGACTAAAGGTTCTGGTAATTACCTTCAAGGCAATTCGCGGTCAGGGCCCAGTGTACCTGAGGGACCGCCTCCCTGCCTATGCCCCTAAAAGAGCTCTGCGCTCCACCGCCACCAACCGGCTAATGGTCCCTGGCCCTAAAGAAGTCCGTCTGGTCTCGACCAGGGCCAGAGCATTCTCTGTCCTGGCCCCCACCTGGTGGAACGAGCTCCCGGAGGAGATCAGGGCCCTGACAGAGCTTAAACAGTTCCGCGGGGCCTGCAAAAAGGAGCTCCTCTGCCAGGCATTTGGTTGAGACCAGGCACAACCAACAGCGAATAAAGGGCCCCCGCTCCCCCCCCGCTCCCCCCCTCTCCCCCCTTCTTCCCAGAACTCCACCAGAGCGCTCTGGACCTGTTGTGTTATTGCACTGTTCCATCGTTATATTATTTTATTATATTGTTATACTGTTACATTATTCTGTTATATGGTTACAACCACTGTTATTAATTACTGTATGTTTTAACGAAGATTGTTTCATGTATCATTGACTAGTTTTAAGGTAAACCGCCCTGAGCCTTCGGGGAGGGCGGTATATAAATCTAAATAAATAAAATAATAAATAAATAAATAAATTTTGGATTAAGAAAGAGGCAAGTTTGTTAGAGTTAATGATCACAAACTTCCATTTCTATAAACTAAAGATCTAACTGAGAAATTAATGTTTTCTTTCATTTTAGTTTGTGATTGTAAAGAGAGGTGTACAACTGACCTTTGCACTTACAACGATCTTACTCGAAATAAAACCATTACAATGGATGCAGTCTTGTTAAGTATTTTTCATTAGGGTAAATATGCATGAGTATGTGTGTATACAGACACAAAGATAGTTTATGGATTATAACTTAATCCATGCCCCAGTGATTTTCCAGTTCATTATCTAGTTCAATGCCACAATCATTGTCCAACTCATGTCAGTGTCTGAGAGAGGCTCATCACAATGCCTTTTGGCTCTCAGAGGCCATATTCCCCAACAATAGAACTAAAACACTTCCTCAAGCATTTGGTTGAGGTTGACCAAAACTAAACATTTACTGGGCCCCGAACCTCCCTCTTTTGAACCCATGCAATGGATGTGACCAACCATGGCCCTGTTAGATTGTTTACCCTGTTAAAATGTTATCTCCTCTGTTTATTGTTATTATTATAAATATTATTACTGCTACCTTCATTTGTTATAATCACCAAGTGTGATGTATTCTTCCTGTTGTATTCTATGTAAACTGCCCTAAGCCTTAGGGGAGGGCAGTATACAAATGCAATCAATAAATAAACATCCAAGAAGGGCTACAGCCTAGGTATCTTTTATTGCATCATCAGCAGAGGCTTCCTGGTGTGGTCGCCAGCATGGGGAATCAGCAAAACCAGGCTGTTTTCAACTGTAACCAGCATGGAGCAGAGATTAAAGAGTCAAACTAGGATTTAAGAGAAATCCAGGTTTGAGTTTCTCATCCACTATGGAAGCTTGCTGGGAGACCTGGACACAGTCTCACACACACTTAACTAATCTACCAATGTAAGCTGTTTTGGTTCCCCAATGGGGAGAAAGTGTGGAGCATAAACAAAATTAAACAAAATGCAAGTACATAACCATGAACGCATGCTACCTGGACTCAGGCATGAGACACCAGATGCAGTTCAATAAGCATTTGTAAGTTGTTTACTCATTTCCCATTGAATTTGAAAAAAGGTATTTAAACTTCTTGTCAAAGAAATAACGTGTTTGTTTGGTTGCCCTGTACCCACAACACAGTAAGCCCTCCTTCATGCGCAGTTGCCTTAAATTCAATCATCATCAAATCATGTTCAGATCTGCTTTCTGCCCATTTTCCTGAGAATACCCCTCTGAAAGTGAATTTATTAGATTTTTTTCTCAAAAAGATCAGAATTGTTTTTTCTGGGTTCAGTACCTTATAACTTTTCCTTCACTTCAGGGAGTTTCACCTCAATCTCTCAGAAGTCTGATTCAGAAGTCATGAGAATTCCTGGACCCTGTGGTTCTGTCATGTTTTACTGGAGATACAAATACAAAAATGGCTGTGAGGCAGCACAGTTTAGGACTTCCTCATTTCATATGAAAAAAAGAAAATATGGCACGTGGAAATAATCCTGCTTCTTGGTTCTGCATGAATATTTGGAAAACAAAAACATTATACACTATAGCTCAGGGTCAGAATTTTTTTATGCGGAGGGGAGCTTCTCTTCTATGAAATTCACCTTTAAAAATATAGCCATTGATTCATTTTATTCATTTTTTCTCTTTTATAAGAGGAATTTCTCTTTCTTTGTGAAGAGAAATTAATGCCCCCTTTATAACCTCAGCCTTTCAAGTTGACTTCTGTTTCACACCACAGAGTTGTGCTCTAGCAGGAGGCACCTTGGCAGCTTCTAATCTGGTGAGCCAGGTTTGATTCCCCACTCCTGCACATGCAGCCAGCTGGGTGACCCTGGATCAGTCACAGTCCTGTTAGAGCTGATCACACAGAGTATTCTCTCACCAAGCTCTCTCTGCCCAACCTAACTCTCTGGAGTCTGTTGTCGGGAGAGGAAGGGAAAGCAATTGTAAGCCACACTGAGATGCCTTCAGGTAGTGAAAAGCAGACTATAAAAAAACTACTTTTCTTCATATGGAGGTATGAAAAGACATTGAATATCTACAGTCTGAAATCCCCAAATAAAACCCATTGTACCCAGGGGCCCTAAGACCTCCTACAACCACAAAGATTGGCATTCCCTATCCCTCCCTAGAGGCAAACATCACTCTCTGACTGGATCATGCATGTTGTATACAAATTCTTTGTTACCTGTTACCCTTCTCATCATGATACACACTGTAGGTACTAGTTACAGCATTGTCCTGATTCCAAAAGAAAAGGTTCCAAATTCTGCTCCGGGACAAATCAACGACCAGATGTCTTTCCAGAGAACCTTGGTAGCCTTAGCATCAATTAATCATTCAGGAAGTCTTACGGTCCCTCACCTTTGCTACCCATCATGCCTTTGAATGCTTTTGAGCTTTCCTATTCTTTGTGGTGGCAGTTGGTTTTTCTAACCCTTGACTCATCCCTGAGGTACTGTTCTTGTGTTACCTTGCTCACATGAAGGAATGCAAGTTCACCCCCAAAACTTACCTGTAATCTTATTTAATAGTAAAATGCCAGTATTCAGTGATCCCTGCTGCAGTTTTCTAGCTCACCATGCTATTGAAGACTGAAGGAGGTTGGCCCCATGGAAGCCTGATAAATGCATACTCATTACTATGCTCACAATGGAAGTTTATGCAGCAGCTCCCACTTTCGAGGCAGCTGTCTTAGAGCTCAAGTTGCTGACTGCATCATGTAGTGATGGCAATGATCATACCCTGGCTCAGCAGCACATTTCCATTG
Source organism: Paroedura picta (assembly GCF_049243985.1). Classification (NCBI taxonomy): domain Eukaryota; kingdom Metazoa; phylum Chordata; class Lepidosauria; order Squamata; family Gekkonidae; genus Paroedura; species Paroedura picta. The sequence goes on along the minus strand of NC_135377.1, from coordinate 29,532,070 downwards.
CTGAGTCAGAATTGCATATCCATCTGAGTAGGTCCGAAATGGACCTGCTTTCACATAGTAGCCATTCGTTCATAATGTAGCCATGCTACATTCTGGTCCCAAAAGTCAACCATGCCCAGTTGATTATACATCTGAATACCTGTCCATTCAGTCTAGCATTTCTGGGACTTGTTTGGAAGAAGAAGAAGAAGAAGAAGAAGAAGAAGAAGAAGAAGAAGAAGAGTTCTTATATGCTGCCTTTCTCTCTACCTGAAGGAGTCTCAAAGAGGCTTACAATTGCCTTGCCTTTCCTCTTCCCACAACAGACACCCTGTGAGGTTGGTGAGCCCTGATGTTACTGCTCGGTCAGAACAGCTTTATCAGTGCCATGGCGAGCCCAAGGTCACCCAACTGGCTGCATGTGGGGGAGCGGGGAATCAAACCCAGCTTGCCAGATTAGAAGTCTGCACTCCAAACCACTACACCAAGCTGATAATGGAGGAGATGTATATTTAGTATAGATAGGAGAGAGAGCCCTGATATTACTGCTTGGTTAGAACAGTTTTATTAGTGCTCTGGCACTCCTAACCACTACACCAAGCTGGTACATGCCAATGGCTCATGCCTGTTGTATTTTCAGTTTCTCAGTTTTTTACAAGCATGCCATGTAAAACCAGGCCTCCCATCAGGAGACTTTGGAGTGCACTTGTTCCAGATTGGCACATTCCTATACATCTAAATGTGGATACATGTCTGATTAAATAACAAACATTGGTCATTGCAACTCCTCTGCATGCAGTTTGTATGTTCAACTGGGTTTATTATGCTAACAAGCTCATTGTATGTAACATTTTTAGACATGGGAAGAACCATCCTTATTATCGGTCACAGCATCGTCTTTTAAACAAGCAAATGCAATGGGACATCTGCATGGGATTCCAACCTGAGCAAATATATCCACATCAACTGGTCAGGGCACCGAGGAATGGTAATCTCTTCTGGCCATCATATCATCAGAAGATTTGTGGCAAGGATCACCTCAGGCTATCACCATTCAATTAGGGGGGAGTGATTTTCCAGCTCAGAAGGTGTGGTTCTCTCCTCTGCCATCATCTCTGACCTCCAGAATCTGTGTCATAGATTCCCCAGTGCAAAGATACTGTGGTCCTGTCTGTTAGAGTGATGTGAATGGCAGGGTACACTAGCACCCAAAAAAGTGAGGAAGGTTTGCAAGGTGGTTGCACAATATGTTAAGACTGTGAACAGGGGCATGGCCATTGCGCAGCTGAACATTTCATTTAGACAGGCAGCCCTATTTTGAGAGGATGGCATACACCTCTCTAAGAGGGCACATAGGATATGGGATGTATTTGGAACAGGGCATGTTGGTCCCCCTGTCCATTGCAGTTTGGGCACTGGGGCAGATACTTTGGGGAAGCCCATGCCTACAATCCTGCCTCCCTTATTTTGGGAGCTCCTATAAGGGGTCTTGGAAATGTGAAGCCACACACATGCATGCCTAAACAGGGGCTGCTGGTTAGCTTATACTACCAGCTGGCCAGAACTCACATGCATCCCTGGGTCTTACCAATCCATGCTTTATTCTCCCAGCAGGTAGCACAGGGATAGAGTTTGTTCAGCAGCAGGAAGGGTCACCTGGGATCCATCCCTGTGCTATGCCATCACTCCTGATATGTATACACAATAAAATAAGTGGTGGCCATTCTGTTTACCAAAAATGGTTGTGCATGTGTTTATTCCTACAACACATCACCCTCTATCTCTCCTTGGACCCACAAACAGACTGAGTTGTCTAGAACCTTACTGGGAGTAGAGCATTTTTACCAACATATGGGCAATTGACATTGTTCCATTAGTTGCACAGCAAGCATTAAAACTTAACAAAAGATTAAAACATGGATTTAAATGTGCTTTAGTAACAACACAGATTGACAGTATTTTGGGGACCTATCTGACAACCTGCTGACACATCTCAGCATGTCTAGGAAACCACATGATTAGAATATTTTAAATGGAACAGAAAAAGTTATGTGGTGGTAAAAATGTTGCTTTTGACAATTTGCAAAAATATGGAGCAATGGGAAATTTATGCCTGAATTTTAAAATTGTCTGTATGTTGTTGTGCTGTAATATTTATTCTCTGAACACAGAATTCAGCTGGAGGGTTTCTTCTGATGGAATAGAAGGGGTGTGATTTTTCATCAGTTCCCCCATCCCACTGTCATTCCCAGTTCTCCCAGATGCTGTTCTTTGAGGATTCTTTGTCCCCCACGAACAGCATTTCAAGGTAATATTTCCTGCTGCAGTGGGAGGGATGAAGAAAGGAAGAAAGACATACTTCATGGATGGGAATCTTCCATCCTGGGAAATCCTCTGTAGTAACCATGTCACTATCTAATGTTTTCTGCCTGTTTTGCAGTCATAAATAGTGGTGGTGTTGATTTTGCCATGGGATTTTAGCACTTTTGCTAGTAGCCATAATTTGAAAAGGAAATAAAAATATATTGCATAAACCACATTTCCAGATCCTAACCTAAGGTTTCATCTACATTTCCCCACCCTCAGATCATTGTTCGCAGTTATGTAATACATAAACTGGCATCAACTGCTCCTAATTTTTGTCCTCAACGACTTGCTAATAGAATGGGATTTTGTGTGCCTACACAGTTCCATTTATTAAAATTTTCATTATTGCTATTTCATGGCTGATTTGGAAGCTGCGCTAGTCATCTTTTGAAATGTTCTTTACTCAACACCTTCCTATCTTCGAGGAGCTTAAGGACTGAGCTTCTCTTTGCCAGGGGAAAGAAAAACTTGGATGTAGTCTGACTCTGCTACTTACACAGAGACTGATAGGCTCCTGCAAATTTCTATTTTCTCTTTCCAGCATTACTAACCTCATCTCCCCAGGGTCTGCAATTTCGGCCAGGCTGTAAACCAGCAGGGACAATATCTGCCCCTAATTTGTAATCACTGGGCCCACGTAAGAATAGGATGGATCAAGTACTGATGGGCCTGCCTTTATTTAATTAGGGGACGTGTCCATTTGGAACATAGCAGAATATAGCCTCCTTCCTTGCCAGTTATTCTTCCATTTCTGTTTTCTGTGTACTATTCATTGTGCCACAGCCGTGCTACTGAGGGATCATTACTGCTAGCATTAACAACATCGGATGTTGTGCATATTTTTCAACAAAATTTGTTTTTGTAAAGGGAAACAAGATAGCACCTTGTAGAATTGAATCAGACATTCTGTTCTTGAATCCTTACCTTTTCCCTGTGAACACACCCTATTATTAATGTACATTATTACTCCAAGTATGTCAGGGAAGGAGACAAACAGCCAGAATCAGAAATTTCTCCCTAATTCACTCTGCCTAGCCAGCAAAATGTAACGCAAAATTATTCAGGGGAAAAATACAATTTTCTGTCATCTCTGCCATACACTGATAACAAAGCTACAGGCTAATATGTTTTGATATTTTTGTCACTCGTTTATCATGTGACCTTTCATGCTATCATTAATACAGCTGAGGGACAGAGCAGACGCAGTGAAATAAGGGTGTGGGGAAGTCAGATTGCTTCTCTAACAACTAACGGTCAGTCACAGCAATTTATGCTTTTCTTCACTGCAGCACTGACTGAAGAAGAGAAATTGTTATTAAAATTTGATATTACTGTCTCGGCTCTGCCACCTAGAATTTGCAACTTTTAGCTATGATGAGAATGCTGGGAGGAGGATTTAATAAATTTCCCTTTGAATTATGATATTAATACAATACGACATGCTTGCTTAGATATTCAAAGAGTGGAGGAAAAAATCAGATTCAGGACACTGGGACACTGAATATTATTTGTAACCTCAAAGCATTTTAGCCAAACAACATATCTAAATAACGCAGGTACATGAAATGGTTCCACAGCTGTGTTTCATTTCTAAGGTGTAAAAACAACTGAGATTTGTTTTAATCAGCATAATTTTCAGACTACACTAGGAAATGCAGTACTTTGTTTCTACTTTCTTTAATGATACATCAAACATATCTGAGATTTGCATTCAGCTTGACACTATTTCTGAGAATTGCTTCGGTTTTTATGTTGTTGGCTGCAGAAGCTAGACTGTTAAAAAAAATGATCCAGTTTCAGCCTAATATATATTTAACATTAACATGCTTAAAATATTTCATTGCATATAGTTCACCACTGCTGAGGACCTTTACAGTACTTTAGGAAAAGCCAAGAATGCTAGCTTTATATATATATATATTTTTAAAAAGGAAAATCCCAAGCTTCTCGTCCTTTCAAAATGTTTGCATTAAGAAAAGACTGCAAGTGATACAAAAGCAATTTCCACATTTAATGCATAGAGAGTGTACATTAAAGACATCAAAGGATTCTGTTCCTCCACCCACTCTTAGGGAGCAGGTTTTTAATCAGGTGTGTGAAAAAACCATTATATACAACCAAAAACGTTTATTAAAATATTTAAAATCTGAAGCTTGCCAAAAAGCAACCTTGAATTGTTTTCCTATTGTGGAAGCTTCTAACAAGCACATAGGACAAATATCTTTTGCATGCAAAAGAAGGTGCATGAGTAACTTCAGGTTGGGATATTTAAATAGATGCCAAAGAAAAGTGGTTATTTTAAAAATGGAAAGACTGTAGGATCTTATCACAGTGTATAAAGGATAGGATGAAACCAGTTTTTTTTAAAACAGAGGTATTCTTTCCAGAACAGACACAGGTCATATTAGTAGTCCATTTTATAAATACAGTTTAGTGTGAGTGAACAGGAACGTGCTCTAAAATGCATATTAACTATGCATCATACATTTGACTTCATTGCAATAGATACAAAAAGAAAAAGGATTATTTATTATCCACCTGTGTATACATCCTGCCTTGCAGTATACGACTGGAAATATGGATAAACATTTTATTTCAGCATACACATTTTATTTCATTTATCATTTAATTTCAGCTTTCCCCTAAATCTTTAAGCGTGGCCTTAATAGGAAAATATATAATGATTATGCAGTCTGCAGGTTTAGAACATTGTACTGGAGAGATTTACATATATGGGCAGTAAAGATTCCAGATGTAGAAACATATTTACAATAAGTGTATTTTATAATTTTAATGTTACTTTTGCAAAGGGAATATTATCTCAATCTTTGTTCCTAATATATAATCCCTAGCTGGTGTTTATAAGAAATGGTGGCTCCTTTTTAAAAAGGTGCTTTGAATAAGAATAGTAGTAAGAGGGATATAAGCTTGAAATGATATATGTAAATGCAAGGGTACCAGCAGTTTGGAAATAAAACTGATTTTGTTGCACCTTTCAAAGGGTTTATTTGAATATAGGGGGAAATCAAATCAGTGCAATAAGCAAAATTAATATTTTATAAGACAGAACAGGAGGGAAAGATTGCACCCATGTTTTGTGCATGTGATTTAAAGAAATTACTGAAACATGAACAAAGAATTCTTTTCCTTTTCACTGATCTGGAGAAAAATTCTCGACAGAAAGAATAGAAGTAAATACAGATATAAAGAATAGAAGTAAATACTCCATAGTTCCAAAGCCTTATGTGATCAACGAGACTAGATTATTTATCCAGACCCTGCATTATATAGAATTCCATTTTCATTTTTATAGGAAGGGATCTATGGAGGGGGGTGGGGTGGGAGGAATGGTTGGGGAGGTCAGCAGAAGGAATGGTGGACTATTAGCCACAGAGGACTCAGCTTTATTGTACTAGAAGGCCCAACTAATTTCATATAGATTTATTGAACTTTAAGCTTGTGAGTTTTAGAAGGAAAGGTTTAAAATCTTAATCCGAAAGCACTGCAAGAATGGGATCCTCAGTCTGCCTCCCTCCCACTAGTAGACCCATTTTCTTCAGCACTATCCCAGGATAAGCATGTTTTTTATGGCTGTAGGCCAGCTCTGTGCATTACCCAGGTAGATGTATACCTTCCAAAAAGAAAAAAAGAAGAAAAGATTGCAAAATGGCATAAGGAAGTGGAAGTGACCAGCATTTGCATGTTAATGTTTTTAAAGGCTCTGATTTCACCCCGAAAGGATTAAAACAGTCAGAGTGACACCCAAAACTTAGATGTGGATCAAAAAGAATCTATGTCTCTTTCTAAGTTGGTGGCACGTGTGCATTTGCTTAAGTGAGCTTTGGTTTATTCATTAAACGTTACTGTTAATTTGACTGCAGGACACTAAAGCACCATCGTCCTTTCCCATTCTAATCACATAACATTTTACAAAACTGGTGGGTTTTAAAACCTGGCATTCATGTTTGCATGTAAATAAAGCCAGAACCCACAAACAAAGCCTGCAATCTTACATACTCGCCTTCAGTGGTAAAGGATGGAACGCCTGCCTGCTACCAATCAGCAAGTGGTTGCTATGGTTACAGGGTCAGGAAATATGCCTTTTCCCCAGTTGTCCAAGGCTTGCACATGTCACTTCTGAAACTATGAATTTTATATACAGGTCAGGAGATGCATACCAAAGAAATAAATAGTGTATTGGACCATAATGACAGCTAACGTTCAAATGTCCTTGATTTTTTTTAATTCTATCCAAACAAATTTTGTCATTTTGAATGGGTTGGGGATTTTTTGTATAAAACTGGAGCAATTCCTTCCTGTAATGAAATTTGGCAACGTAGGTACAAACTCTGCCTTGTTGTTAGAGAGCGCAATAACAACTCATTTTTTAAAAAGCATTTTGTGTTGTTAAGCTTAATCTTATCTATGTATTTACTTACAGTTCTGTTTTTTTAAAAAACCTGCAGCATTGCACTCTTTAAAAAGTATCGTTTGATGCAATTTAAGAACTCGGATTAATGACTACTCTTTGGGAAACAAATTTATCAATGCTGTGCTTATGGCTACACAATATGGTAGTTAAGCTGTTAATTAAATGCACATGGTCCTGTTTGAACGTATAAATGCTTCTTTCCTCAGTATATTGGGGGATTCTAATATAATTTCTATAGGCAGAAAGTGATAGCTTTTGTAAAATGAGTGAATCGTGAATGCAGGTCTTGGTGGTTTATATGTCATTGAAGACTTTACTAGGAAAATTAGTCAAAGGCCTCTCGGGGGACCTTGCATTTTGCAACAGAGAAGGTAGGTCAAGTAAAGATGGTTATTTCAGGGTCTGTGTTATTTTTGACTTGTATTCTTTAGTATTAACTTACTGACCTTTCTTTTGATATAGCCTGTTTAAAGTTGAAATTCTTTTTCTATCAGATATGAATAGAACCATTGTTTGTGACAGCAAATTTCAGCTCCGAAATCATCTATTGGTTAGCACATGATAGAAGAAGGGTTTGAAATGCTAGATAAAATACTGGAAAATATTAGATCATTTTGCTTCATCTTTGCAATTAATCTCCTTTAAAAAAAAAATGGCTAGAATCAGATGTATCTTTAAAAAATTGTTAATAACTTTGTTGTTTCCTTTCTATCTGATGAGAGGGAATGAAATGTTATGTACTAATGAATAACACAGCATCTGCCAGAGAGACTTCAAGCAGTGAGGACACTGATTTTTTTAAGTATGATATTTGTAAATTTTGTTTAGAAAAGCCCTTCCTGTGCTGAAATAAAAGTTTTCAGAATGTTACATTTCAAGATACATCATGCTTTGTTTTCCCCATCTTTGCAACTTTGCTGTACTTCTTAAAACTCATCTATTGGTGACAAAATAGATTGAAACATGGATAAAACACAAAAGGGGGAAATAAATTTTGTTTCTCCCTTCTTTGTGGATTGCAGCTTTTGTGCAAATGAATATTTCTCTCTCTCTCTCTCTCTCACTCTCACTCTCTCTCTCATTTGGCCAGGAAAGATTAGTCAGTACCTTGATAACACCCCCACTTTTTTTTTTTTTTTGCAAAAAGCGGGCATTCAAATGAGAACCTAAGCACAATTCTTTTCAACAGGCAATTTACCCCATGACGAGATATGCTTTCACTTATTTTTCTTTGACATTCTCGCATCTAGCAGCACAGCAGGTACCCAGGGGTTAGGCTTCAAATAAAGGATAACTACCTCCTTATATTAATAGATGCCATTGTATGAATGTCATATTATTGCAGCATTTAGTTCCTTTAATTGTTTTCTTCTAAATTATATATGATAACACAGGCCCAGACAAGTGAGGAGGGGAAAAATCTTCAAACTCCACTCTTTTATCATTATTGTTATTGCTTTGCTGCATCTTAACGTGTGTATGTATATACATACACATACACACATTCACACTGTGCCTACATGTAATGCCACTTGGAATTCTTAAAATGTTTGGAGAAATGAGGGTGACGTGGGACTGCAGGATGCTGTAATTAACTGTTTGCTATTTGTGCTTCAGATCATTTCTGATATCAATATCGTATCCCATCATGAGACTCCAAAGAAATGCTATGTATTTTAAATATTCCCCATCAGGCAGTCAGAAGCAAATATTCTCTTTCTGAAGACATTGGGCTCTTTCCCTTAAACAGCCAGCATCCTCCAGTTCTCATGGTTATTCTATGAGACTATACCAGACTGTTTTCATGTATCCCCCCCCCCCCGTTGGTGACTTTTTTTTTTCATTTTGTGTAGCCAGATGAGTCCAGGTTATGCATCTCTTGGCCTGCGTGCAACCTTGTCCATTAAGCAGACCCTGCACCTTTGATGTGAAGCATCAGCCCTCTGGTTTCTGTGGTTCATTCATTTTTGTGGTTCTGTAACGATCTCTGCCCTAGTCCTGAATCCTGCCTTTATTGTAGACAGAGCTGACAACAGGCAGCCTTGTCTTTCATTTCCTTGATGTACTTTGTACTGCAGTATGGCTTTTGTTAGTATTGATGCAAACATTACCATAAACCACCACCTAGGGACTGAAAACAATTGACTAACTGTTTTCAAATCCAATACACTTAAGTTGATCAGATACAAAGTTTAAGTACAGTTAGCTTGGGGAAAAAGCACCAATGCTGTGTGGTCTCTGCTTCAGCATTCTGGAAAAAATAAAGAGCAGTGGAATGTGGCTGCTTATGTCAAGGCAAGTGGCAACAAAATGTATTCAAGAGGTGAAGATTGGACCCAGGAACACATTCCTTCGCTGGCTGACAGGCCCGGTTCCGCTTCCTTTGGCCTTCTTTAAATGATCTTCCCTTGATCTAATATTAAAGGTTCTTCCAAAGCAAGAAAATAAATGATGTTACAGAGGCAAAGCAACCATTTTATGAGCTGGTTCAGGTTTTGATGAGATGTGCATTTTAAATTGGCTGATGTTAACAGTTTCCTGCTAAATTCTAAACAGCAGGCTAACAATCATGTCACTCATTATAACGGAAGATTCCGTATCCCACGGAACAATTTCAAAGTTAGCGGCGTTGTGCATGCAAAACTGCGCCTGACCCTTTTTGAGGAAGGAGCAGTAGCTGGGTCATTTGCTTTTTGAGACTTGTTAGATCCTGGATTCGAGCCTTTGTAAAAAGGGCTATTCAGATTCAGTTTCCGTGCGATGCTTCAAAGATGTCAGTTGCATCTTTGAAGTTTCTTCCTAAATTAAGCAGTAGAGAACTTGAGGAAGTGAAACAAAAAAAAATCCACAAAATGAAGCAGGTTCAAGGTTCTATGCATATTTCAAATCTGATAACACTCTGCTTCTTATTAAGCACTGCACAAGGACACTGTGACTAACTCCCCTTTTGTTGTAGCCGGAGCATGTTGTAATGAAACGTAATGTTTGGCAGCAGAAAACAAAAGCTTTAAGCAGCTTCATCACAAATGAAATGCTCTGGAAACGGTTCTGAATGCCTTTTAAAAGAGAAGCAATCGCATCCAGACCAATTCTATCTAAAGGGATGGGGAATCAACACTGTTGCCAGTGTGAGCTTTATTGGCAATGATGCTCCAACCACCACCATCCCTATTCCTGCAAAAATAGGAATCCAGGCAGCTCTACTGCACATGGGAGGCTACTGAAAGAGCTCATTGAAGCCCTAGCTGAGAATAGGATGGCAACTCCAAACTGCTCCCATTCTTGCCCTACTGACAGAAAGCTCTCATTTACTTGGTTGTCATCAGCCTGGCCAGTTCCCACACATGTTAAGCCATTGCTAACATTTCCACTGACTTTTCTTAGGTTCTACCATTATTTCATATTTCTTAATGCCAGCTTCTTGAGCAACTGGAATATATGCATTAGCTGAAAAAGTTACCAACTTCTATTTCTGTTGAGAAATAAATGCTTTTATTTCATATTAATCAAATAAGCGAAGGGACAAGGCATTGTGAGCAGAGGTGTACCATAAACCTTTGCATCTCACAATGACGATCTTATTCAAAATAAAACCATCACAACAAATGCAGTATAGTTAATCATAATTAGATTTTAAGGTAATTCATAGTCTCAACAATTTTACAATTCATTAACAAGTTCAATGTCAAGATCAGTGTGGAAGAAAACACCCACAGAAGTCAATTATGACAACTTTGTTTAACATCTCAGTAATTGCAGTTGATACTAGAACCATCACAGAACTGTAAAAGTTATCAATAATAATTGACTCTGAATCTTTAAGAGGCAGCTATATCCAAGTTCAGCTCATACAATAAAGATGCCGGAGAGCTACCGTGATTTAAGTCTTGAGTTCAATGTGTCATAGCCTCCCTGACATCACTTTATTTTTTAACCATCATCCAGTGGACCGTATAAGATATATAGGGGTTGATGGCTTCAGCCGCTTGAATTTATGTGCGAAATCTCTTGCTGAATTGTCCCATAATTGGGTTCTTAAAATAGATTTTCTTGGCTAAGTACAATTGTAGTTGTGTGTTGTAGCCAAGTTTATGCTTCTGTGTAATGCAAACGACCAGCAGGGATTTATGGGGGAAGGGATAACCGTCATTGATTAATAATGATCCAATAGGTTTAATGTCATAATTAGAATAGAAGAATGATAAATAGTTTAAGGGGGGGAAAGTTTTGTGAAAATTTAATGGATGACAAAAATAGTCTTGATAATGCTGCACTAATTCAGTCACTTATTTAATTCAAAGATATTTATTATTCAACTTTGTAGCCTATCTCTTTTCTAAGAGTTAATGGTGGCAAATGTTATGGCAAAAATTAGCAAGTCACTGTCTTACAGAATTACCCATATATGTTAAGAACTATTCATATCAAAAGGGACTGTTAGCTTAAGGAAGGAAATAATACATACGTTAAGGAATAATTTGGCTAGTTTCATCTTTGCATATAGTCAAACTAAAGTCTCTTATGTCTATTGAAAAAATGGGAACAAGTTAGCTATACACTTTGTCTAATTTCATTTTCCATTTGATTTATTCCTGAGGTTGCAATCAAAGTATGCTGAATAGAAAACGAGTCCCATAAATAATCGGTGGTTTACTTTGAAGTAAACATAAGAGTGAGCAATTAATACTGGCTAACATCATATGAATTGTAGTAAGGGGATTCTAAAACTTAAAGAATGATGAGGTAACAAGGTAGGGAGAAACTTCTGGCTATATAATATCCATAAAATTTTGTCATTCCAAAATACTAGATATAATAAGTACTTCCTTCTCTCGGCTTAATTGTTCAAAATGTTAGCTGTGAAATTCTGCTGGTGATTATAAATGAATATTCTATATATTTCTATCATTGTACATATATATGACATGGTTATGGATGAGAATTTACCTTTCATATTCAATATATATATATATAAATTGAAATGTCTGTTTGTAAGTCCTCATTAATGACTGCTTTTAAAATCATGGATTTTATTTAATTTTCAGCAAACCTTGTGCCTGCCTTTTCATCACAACAAATTTCATTGTCAATACATTTTCATAAAAACAGTTTATGTATAAGGCTTAAAACAACAACAATAAGAACAGCAGAAAAGTCACATGGTCGCAGAGACCTGCTGGTGTTTGGCTAATTCTCCAAAAACTAGGAAACACTTTCCTGACAGGCATTTGTTGCTTAGATTATTTCATAAATGTGGATCAGAACTGCATTCAAAATGCACATGATATTTGAGAATCTTGCACTCAGGTGTTTGGTATTGCTGACAAGACATACAGATAAAATGATGAGCTGCTTTTTCTTTTAGTATGAGCTCATTTGCATTCAGTAACAATAGCACAAGGTGAATCACAAGAGATGCAGCGTCACTTAGAAACATAACAGAAGTAGGAGTTAAGAGATAAAAGGAAAGGCTCCTTTTTGAGACTTAAGTGGACTTGATCTCTTTCTTGCAGCCCGCTCTTATGTCAAGCTGCTATCATGGTTGAAACTCTCAGGCAATGAAGGCAAACCCATGATTCAAACTATTGTCGTAGACCAGACTGCCCCCCCTTCCAGCTTGCATACAGATAAACAGTTCAACAACAGAGGAGGAGACTGCCCTGAAAACAAGAGTTGTCCTGAAATATGAAAACTTTGATATATTTATCGTTTAATTCAGCTTCCAAATCGGCCGTTTTTCACTTTGTTGGTCAATTTTGGCAGCAGAGGACAGCATAGCCATTTAAGTTTTAGCCAAAATTTGCTGATAAACCTCAGAATAAAAATGTGGGGAACAAACAGTTGAATTAAAGTTATGGTTGACTTTATTGACAGCTGAGCTAAAGTACATCCTAGCCCTATTAATCATTTCTATCTATTCTTAGTAGGGACACTGTTAATACAGAGAGACAAATCTCTGGAGGCTTAGAATACTGGGCACATCCATACATACAGAGAGCCAGTTTGGTGTAGTGGTTAGGAGTGCGGACTTGTAATCTGGCATGCCAGGTTCGATTCTGCGCTCCCCCACATGCAACCAGCTGGGTGACCTTGGGCTCGCCACGGCACTGATAAAACTGTTCTGACCGGGCAGTGATATCAGGGCTCTCTCAGCCTCACCCACCTCACAGGGTGTCTGTTGTGGGGAGAGGAATGAGAAGGCGACTGTAAGCCGCTTTGAGCCTCCTTCGGGTAGGGAAAAGCGGCATATAAGAACCAACTCTTCTTCTTCTTCTTCTTCTACTGGTGCGGCATAAGATAGGTCAATGCTTCACCTCTTGCTGCCTGACTATCAGTTAGCTGCCTCCTGCCTCAAGTCAGGCAGAGTGCAGTAATATTGTCCTGTCCCAATAGAGTCCCCTCAGGAAATCTTTTTGACTGGCCAGGCACAGAAAGTTGATTTAGGCAAATCTTCACCTGGTAACTGCTTCACAGTGCTTAACCAAAACCCTGTACTTCCCTCACCCACGCCATAGTCTTCACTAACCATACTATGTCTTCCTTTTAGAGCCTTTCAAGGCAATTTAACGACCAGGATATAGAGCAGGGGTAGTCAAACTGTGGCCCTCCAGATGTCCGTGGACTACAATTCCCAGGAGCCCCTGCCAGCATTCGCTGGCAGGGGCTCCTGGGAATTGTAGTCCACGGACATCTGGAGGGCCGCAGTTTGACTACCCCTGATATAGAGCAGGTAAAAAAGAAAGTCATTCCAGAGCTAATTTTGGTGAACTGCCCCCCCCAAATTCCTTCAGTGATTAATCTTGTTACAACTTGGTGAAGAAGAGAGAGTTGCCCAGTGGAAGGCTGGATGCATTTTTTAAAAAATTATTTAAGCCCTTTTAGGACCACTTGATCTAAAATGGCTTACAAAAATAAGTCCCAAGTTTTTGTTTTAAAACATCTGAATGTGGATGACAATCAGATCTATCACCTCACAGATGACTGTACAGACTCCCCCCACAGAAACATTTGCCAGATGTTTTGAAGCCATAGCTGGATGGTTAGAGCTGAGCTGGCTGAGATTTCTTTTCAGGGCAGAGTTCACTTTTTCAGGTACAACAAGAGAAATAAACCCCTTAACCTCAGTTTTATAGAAATTTACAAAAAGGAAAAAAGGGAGGAGTTGTCTAGTGTCTAGAGATGTCTAGTGTAATAAATCAGAGATTCTCTGTATGGAGACTTAAACTTCTTAGGTAGTTTAATGGATGATGGGAGAGATCAGAAGTTTTCACATGGAGTGAAGAAACACAAACATGCAAAAAAATCAAATTAATTTGTTCTCAGTCTTCCCCAGTTGCCATTTTAGGAATGATAACAGTAGCATATCTTACAATAATGTTCTTACAATAAGACTGAAATACCAAATAGTAGTAGTAGTAGTAGTAGTAGTAGTAGTAGTAGTAGTAGTAGTAATATGCTGTAAATTGCTATAAAATGCAAAATTGTTAACTAGGGTTGAGAAGATTTTTCCCTTTAGCTCTGTTTAGGACTGTGTTGCTAATATACCAAGCTACATGGGAATTAATAAGCTTGCTCTGTAGTGGGACTCTAAAAGGATCAGGGAAGAGCTAAAATTTGATATTTGCTTTCACTCTTGCAACTGGACACAAACTGGTGTTTGAACCCATTTAAAAGGGTAAATATTCTCTCTACTCCTTACAAATGCCTGGGAACTTTTGAAACACACATCAGAATTCACATATCTATTAATCTATGAAAAACCCACTGAAGCAACATCAAAATAACACCATTTATTCTATGTAGACTGTTCCACTCTATGGTCCACTCTATAGATATAAAATATCTGTAGATCAGGTGACCCTGACCTGGACAGCCCAAGCTAGCCCAAGCTTGGAAGCCAAGCACAGTCAATCCAGATCAGTATGTACCAAGGTCACTGCACAAAAGCAGGAAATGGCAAGACACCTCTGAATACCTCTGGCCTTGAAAATGCTACCAGGATGCCTTAAGTCAGCTGTTATTTGACAGCATCACCACCACCACCATCATTTTTCATATGTGGTTGTGCGTGGCAGAGTCCAAATCGGCTGTTCGGGGCCTGTGCAGCCAGCACCATGCTGCAGGAGGGGAGGGGTGGGCACCTCCTCTCCCCCCCCCCAACATGGCGGAGCACTGGCTGCATTGGCCTGGAATAGCTGATTCGGACACCGCCGCACACAACCCTATGTGTAATGTGGCACAACTACTTTACTCCATCAGTATATAACGTTGATTAAACTTCTTACCCCCACCCCCCTTTTTTTTGCCAAAAAGCAATCTGAATTGTTTCTGTAGGTTTATTTTCAGAAAGTGAATTTTGTAGCTCCTTGACTTCTCTTAAATGATGGGGGGAGGGTAGGATACTTTAAAAACATTATTTTATAAAATAAAGCAACTGTTCAGCTCTTCCTTAGGAACTATCAAAATTTATTCCAGGATAAAATTTAATGAGTTGGAATTTACTTTACCAGGTGAATGTCAAGTTCAACCATTTTATATTCTACAGTTTCTACAGAATAACATTGTTACTAATCTAGAATTCTGTAACAGGGAGGCCAGTAATGGGATGGAATAAAGACTACACATTTGTGGTTTGGCCCAGTCCCTGCCCCTGGCAGCCCTGTGCCAATCCCAGCTCCAATCACATAGGTATCCCCTGTGCAAGCATGTCTGTGCAAGTCATGTCTGTGCATTCCCCAGTCATTACCGTTTACCCCCCCCCCCCCAGCAAGCTGGGTACTCATTTTACTGTCCTCGGAAGGATGGAAGGCTGAGTCAACCTTGAACCGGCTGCTGGGATTGAACTCCCAGCCTCATGGGCAGAGCTTTCAGACTGCATGTCTGCTGCCTTAACACTCTGCACCACAAGAGGCTCATTCCAATCACATAGAACAGTGTAAAAAAGCAGCACTGCCCGGGACACCCCACCTGCGATCCGCCCTGGCCATATGGAGTAACTTTCTTGCCCTGTGACCTCCCTCTGTTGCTATCAGTGGCTCTTTTTCCCTGGAGGAAACCCCAAGTTTCAGATAAAATTCCAGAAGAATCCCAGAGGTTAACATTTGTTTAGTGGGGGGAGAAGATAAATCTACATACTCATAGGAGCTGCAGAACACAACATTTTATTGCAACTCAATGAACAAATTCAGAGAGTGAAGTTTCCTTCCACTCCTAATCAGGTTTCAGTTAACTCTTTGCTATCCATTTTACGAGCACAAAGTGCAACAGGAGAAAAGGGAAAGGATTTCTCTGGCGGCAGCAAGTGCTGTGATTGATGACCTCCACCACAGACTGCCAAGTGACAAGGCAACCCACCCCCAAAGAAAAAGACTTCCCGCAAGAAACCCCTTGAAGTGAATGCCAGAGCCTCCCAAAAATCTGGATTAGCCACTGAAGGGCAAAGCTGAAGGCAGCATGGGAGGGAGGGAACTGTGGGCAACTTGGAGCTGCTGGTGTCAGCTGAGGGAGGGCACCCTTTGAACTGCAGCAAGTAGCTGGCACAAGTGTTATTATTATTAAATGGGGCCATACAAACAAAATTTCAGATAAATTCTAGTATGAATCCAGGCTACCTAGGTGCAACTATTGCAGCTGCAGTCCCAGGATATAGTTAACTCTAGAGAGCCAGTTTGGTGTAGTGGTTAGGAGTGCGGACTTCTAATCTGGCATGCCAGGTTCGATTCTGCACTCCCCCACATGCAGCCAGCTGGGTGACCTTAGGCTCTCCATGGTACTGATAAAACTCTTCTGACTGAGCAGTGATATCAGGGCTCTCTCAGCCTCATCCACCTCATAGGGTGTCTGTTGTGGGGAGAGGAAAGGGAAGGCGACTGTAAGCTGCTTTGAGCCTCCTTCGGGTAGGGAAAAGTGGCATATAATCATAGAATCATAGAATCATAGAGTTGGAAGGGGCCATACAGGCCATCTAGACCAACCCCCTGCTCAATGCAGGATC
Organism: Paroedura picta; assembly: GCF_049243985.1. Lineage (NCBI taxonomy): Eukaryota > Metazoa > Chordata > Lepidosauria > Squamata > Gekkonidae > Paroedura > Paroedura picta. The sequence continues at coordinate 29,515,298 of NC_135377.1, read as the reverse complement.
AACCCAAAGTATCCTAAAACATCCAAGAAAAGTGTGTATCCAACCTTTGCTTGAAGACTGCCAGTGAGGGGGAGCTCGCTACCTCCTTAGGCAGCCTATTCCACTACTGAACTACTCTGACTGTGAAATTTTTTTTCCTGATATCTAGCCTATATCGTTGTAGTTTAAACCCATTACTGCATGTCCTTTCCTCTGCAGCCAATGGGAACAGCATCCTGCCCTCCTCCAAATGACAACCTTTCAAATACTTAAAGAGGACTATCATGTCCCCTGTCAACCTCCTTTTCTCCAGGCTGAATATTCCCAAGTCCCTCAACCTATCTTCATAGGTCCCTTGGCCCCAGATCATCTTCGTCGCTCTTCTCTGTATCCTTTCAATTTTATCTACATCCTTCTTGAAGTGAGGTCTCCAGAACTGCACACAGCACTCCAAGTGTGGTTTGACCAGTACCGTATACAATGGAACTATGACATCTTGGCATATAAGAACCAACTCTTCTTCTTCTTCTAGATGAAGAAGAAAAAAAAATGATTCTGGGCAGGTAGGGCTCAGTCTTGCATAAAAGATTCCCAAGTATAAGCTTTAGGATGTTCAGGGCTGATCCTGTGTTGAGCAGGGGGGTTGGACTAGATGGCCTGTATGGCCCCTTCCAACTCTATGATTCTATGATTTCTGTGACCTCTTCTGCACTGGCAGTGTCGCACCAAGCTGCCACCATGTGTTTTGGCCAGGACAGATAGCCCCATCTCTTCCCATGTCTGTACGGGAGGAAATTTCCCCACCAGACCTGGACTCCCCTAGATTTGTGCCTCCAGATGAGACAGCCAGGATGACGAGGTTCTGCTGTGTGGGTCCACCGCCAAGGGCATTCCCTTTTATTTTCCTTTAAAAAAATTTTTTAAGTCCCAATCAGATCCGCAGTACTGTGCAGAGTCACGGAGCCACCTGGGGCATTTTTTATCACTTCTGGGATACCATAGGTCAGGTGAGGGCAGGGAGGAGTCAGGCTAGGGCAGCCCGATTCTTCCCTTCAAGTCAGCCCTGGTCCGACATAGGCCTTGATGGCACCCACAGAGAGGAAAGGAATGTGGAAGAATCCACATTCCATTGCCATGGGGCAATGGACGGTCTGAGAGAGAGAACTGCAATTGATCTACATTTCCTGCACCTGATGAAATGAACTCCTCCTACTCATGAAAACTTATATCGGGTTAGATTTAATTGTTCTTTAGAGTGCCACTGGACTTCTCTCTGATTTTTCCACAAAAAAGTAACATGGCTGCCCCTCCTTCTAGAATCCAAATATAAAAATCTGTACTTTTTGTATGTGTGTATGCAATTATGAATACATGCTTTGTAGAATCATTTTCCGGGGCTGTTTAGTATTTGGCTGAGCTAGTATTCAAACTATTTTAAGATTCTTTGTAATTCAGTCATCTGGCAAAACTAGGTACTTTTTTCAGTGCTGACTAATTTAGTGAAACTCAGGGGGGGTGTTAAATGAAAACTAAGCAAAAATGTTTTACAATTTATTTTTCTATGCATTCAAGCCATTGCATGCAAAATCCCTGTTATTATAAATACTGCATTATGCCATCATAAATAATTGATTTTTGTCACAAAGCCATTTAGAGGGCATAAAACAGTTTCAAACTTGCAGGAGAATGCATCATAACTCTTTCCTACACTTGTCCTCCTGGAATCTTACTGTAGTGATAACCACTATAGTTGAATTCTTATCCAGTTCCTTTATGATGTAAGACAAAAGAATGAAGAGGGGGAGCTGTGATGTCATAACAAATTATTAAATTCTGGAGTGCAGGAAAACACTGTTTATTGTGTGTATGTGTGTGCACACACACGGGCAAGCATGTATGCATGTTCCCTGTTATAACGTTTGGCTTTTAACAGAGTTCTTCCAGTGGTCCATCTGTTCTTTCATCATGTCTCATACAGAGGCCAACCAGTTCCTCTGGAGGGCAAGCAACAGGGCATAGAGGCCTTATATACTGCTTGAAAATAGAGTTTCACCTGCATGTATATTACTGCATGTTGCTTGTTTTTCGACAGCTGAGCTTGGAGGGGAAAACACATCCAACTGATAAGCAATGTGGTGGAGTGAGTGTCCTGTATAGATACTCGTAATGTTCCATTCTCAACATGAAAACAGCCAAGTCTCAAAGTGCAATAAGAAGAGATAAATGAACATTAGGAAAAGAAAAGGTGTTTTTAAAAGAGAACATTCCAAAGATGGGTAACCTTTTCAGGTCTGGCCCACAGGGCTTCTTAGGAACAAATGGAGGAACTGCAGAGGTACAACTCCTTGAATTACAAGGAGTGCAAAAGTGCTGCTACAGGTTCCCTATTCTCCAGGAGCAGCATTTCAGGAGGCAGGCTGAGCTACTTAAGGAAGAGGAGACTCAGGAGTGTTAATCATTTCCATACATAGAATTTAAATTGTGTCCAGCACAGTGAAATGATTGACTTTTAGAGTTGCACAATAGGAGGCAAGAGAATAGTTGTATATCTTCAACAGAGGTATATCCTTTTAAACTCATTGATTTACACTGACTAAAACCACAATCCTAAAGCCACTTCCCTGGGAGAAATGCCCATTGAATAGACATTTGTGGGATTCTGAATATACCTGCTTAGGATTGCACTGTTAGAATGGTATAACTTTTCTTAGGATTGCACTTTAGGGCTTTTGTTGGACAGATTTGTCCCTTGCCAATGGCCATTATCTGTAAAGTTATCACAAATAAATGCCCTGCAAGTTTTGTAGCCTGCTAATTTCACATGGATATCAGAAACAAGAGTTTACATGTAAACTGTAGCATGGATAGTTGAGTTGTAAACATGCTTGCTTCGAAGTTCCTCTGAAAACACTGAGGTTCTGAGCAAACATTTTTAAAGTCAGGCTGTAATCAGAAGATTTGGCTCTCAGTGTGAATCTATATAGTACTCCTGCAAAAGTATATTGAAAGCAGCATGCTTTTATTTCTTCCAAATCTATCTTGTGTGGTTTGTCGTCTCCCAGATATGTCTAAACATTTTGAGGATTGGGAAATACTGAGGATGGCAACATTTTGCTTATATAAGCTGTCTGCTTTCCTCTAACATTCAAGGTTTCCAAGTAAATAGGTTTGGAAGCTGAACTGTTCCTACTGGGGATCCTGGGACCCACGGATGCAATGGTGCCCACTAGCACTTTCCCTGGCACCCTCCAAGTGTATTTAGACAGTGGGTATGGACAGATGAGTTTTTGATTTTTTGGGTAGAATGCTGACAATGGCTTTATGTAAATTAGATATGTAAATAACAGAAAAATATTAAGAAACATAGCAGGGTTTCATTCCGTCCAAACATGAGAAGGCCCCAAAGCTGAAAAGCTTAATGCACCTAACTGAACTTTCCATTTTCATAATATAGGTGGCAGTTGATAATACTATCAATACATCACATTTTGATTACCTTGCAAAATTAATGCAAGGTAATTAATGCAAAATTAATGAAATTATTATAATCTGGTCAGAATCCCTCTTTTATTGTATGCATGTGCTAAGTGCTTTGTCCGAACCTCCAACAACAATTATCATTATTACAGGTTAAAAATGGCTGGGCTCATGAGAGGAGTCATATAACAAGGATTTCGTTTTAACATTTTCCTTTTGCATAAGTGTGTTAGATGTCTTTATAATGGAGACAGATATTGCCAGATAAAGGTCTCTGAGCTAGCTCTATACATTATTTGTATGTGCAAGAAAATATTAATTAAAAGTATGTTTGTTTGAAAAGGTGTCCCCTTAAGCATGTTATGTTTATTAGGTTTATATCCCGCCCCTCCTGACAAGTCAGGTCGGGGAGGCTTACAAATAAAAGGCAAGTAGCCTTTACAATAGTCAATACAAGAAAACAGTAAAATCAGTACTCCCCCCAAATTAAAACATAAACCAGTCAACCCAGACCAATAGCAATAACAAGATGGCAGACAAAACCCAAAAATATCTCCCCAATTCCACCTCCTCCACCCATATCACTTCATACAGCATATGATGGAACAGCAGTCAGTCAGATGTACTAGTCTGACGTAGGGTGGGACCCACAGATTGATCAATCAATCCCAAGATCTCCCCCCAACCTGAACCAAAAACCTGACAGAAGAGCTCCATCTTACATGTCTGGTGGAACATTGATAGCTTTGTCAGGGCCCTCAGATCTTTTGGGAGCTCATTCCACCAGGCAAGGGCCAGAGCTGAAAAGGACCTGGCCCTGGTCAAGGCCAGGTAGACATTCCAGGGGCCTGGGATGACCAGGAGATTCATACCCACAGAGCAAACCACCCTGCAGGGGGCATAGGCAGAAAAGTAGTCGCTCAGATAGGCAGGACCCAGGTCACATATAACCTTAAAGGTTAGAACCAATATCTTGAACTTGATCCAGAAGCAGACAGGTAACCAGTATACTTGTCGAAGCACAGGCTGGTTTTGTGCCCCCCAAGAAGTTCGAGTGAGGACCCTCGCAGCTGCATTTTGTACCAGCTGTAATTTCCAGGTCAAGGAAATTTCCGCATAGAGTGAGATACAGATGCCTAATCTGTAGGTGACTATTGCATGGATCACTGTAGCCAAGTGATCAAGGGACAGGTAGGGCACTAGTAACTGGGCTTGACAGAGGTGGAAAAATGCTAAATGGTCTACATTCATGACCTGAGCATCCATAGAAAGGGAAGCATCAAGAATCATGCCCAAATTCCTGGTAGCCAGTGCAGGAGTTAGTTGCACCCATCCAGGTATGGAAACACACTGCCAAATCCTGCCCCTTCCCATTCAAACACAGAACCTCCGTCTTGGATGGGTTGAGTTTCAGGTGACTCTGTCTGAGCCATCCAGCCACTGCTTCCACACACCTAGCAAATGGTTCTGGGAGTTGGGGAGTCCAGCGAGATGTCCAGAAGAAAATAGAGCTGGGTATCATCAGCGTACTAGAATCATAGAGTTAGAAAGGAACTCCTGAGTCATCTAGTCCTGCACTATGCAGGACACTCACAGCCCTATCTCTTATCCACTGTAACCTGTCACCCCCTTGAATCTTCACAGAATAAGCCTCTCTGTCAGATGCCTATCCAGCCTCTGTTTAAACATTTCCAAAGATGGAGAACACACCACCTCCTGAGGAAGTCTGTTCCACTGAGAAACCACTCTGTCAGGAACTTCTTTCTGATATTTAGACGGAATTTCTTTGGAATTAATTTCATCCCATTGGTCCTTCATGAAATGTTGAATAACTACTATCAGTGTCAAACATACCCTAACTGATTGGCATTTTGCAGTTTTGGGCACCACAGTTGAAGAGGGATGTAGACAAAATGGATCATGTCCAGAGGAGGGCAACAAAGATAGTGAGGGGTTTGGAGACCAAGATGTATGAAGAAAGCTTGGGGGAGCTTGGTCTGTTTAGCTCGGAGAGTAGACGACTTAAAGGGGATCTGATAAACATCTTCAAGTATTTAAAAGGGGGCAATGTAGACAGTGGTCCACAACCTTTTTATCACTGAGGACCGGTCAATGCTTGACAATTTTACTGAGGCCTGGGAAGGGGGTAGTATTTTGCCGAGGGATGTTGCTGCCGCTTCAGCCCCTGCTCCACTTGCTTTGTCGCAGGCGCCCCTGACCTCCTGCCACCCGCTGGGGGGGGGCGCTGCCAGCAGTTGCTGCGCAGTGCCACACCGAGCGGGAGCCCCAGCCATGGCAGCCACCAGAGAGCACCAAAGATGAACCGGTGGCAGAGTGGCAGGGCAGCCCCTGAGGCAGCAGCAGGGGAGGAGGATGAGGAAGAGCCACAGCCTGGTACCGATTGATCCATGGACCGGTATCAGTCGCTGGCCCGGGGGTTGGGGGCCGCTGATGTAGAGGATGGAGCAGAGCTGTTCTCTCTTGCTCTGGAGGGATGGACCAGAACCAATGGGATAAAATTAATTCAAAAGAAATTCAGTCTAAGCATCTGGAAGAAGTTCCTGACAGAGCAGTTTCTCAGTGGAACAGGCTTCCTCGGGAGGTGGTGGGTTCTCCGTCTTTGGAAATTTTTAAACAGAGGCAGGATAGCCATCTGACAGAGAGGCTGATTCTGTAAAGTTTCAATGGGGTGGCAGGTTACAGTGGATGAGCCATAGGGTTGTTAGTGTCCTGTATAGTGCAGGGGGTTGGACTAGATGACCCAGGAGGTCCATTCCAACTCTATTGGAGTTATGCAATGGTCCTAAGGAGGATCAGCAGCATGACTCAAAACTTTGCCATGCCTCTCTGGGTATGATGCAGCTGGTTAGGACAAGCATGGCCACAGTGTCACCTGGCTTTGCTTTGTACATGTCTGGTTCTGGTTCTGGTGCAGCAAGCAAGGAAGAACATGGTGCCCCCTTCCTTGCCAGCATGACAGGAGAACAGGGTTACCAACAGTGTCCTGGGAAATTCTTGGAGACTTAGGAGCAGAGCTTGGAGCAGGGCAAAGTTTCTGGAGGAGAGTAGGTTCTGTAAGGATGTGATGCCATACAATCAGCCCTTTGAATCTGCCATTTTTTCCCAAGGAAGTTCATGTCTGTAGACTGGAAAGCAGTACTAATCCTGTGATAACTCTCATCTCCTCTTGGAATTTGGCAACCGTAACAGAGGAGGGACAACCATTTTTTGTCCTTTCAGTGCTTCCTTGATTGTAGGAAATAGATCAAATTAACTTGGTTTCTGCAGTTGCCCCCACAAGGACAATATTACACTATGCAAAATTGTAACGCCTTGCAACAAATCTGTCAGGGAACTAGTTTGTTTACAAACAGGAAACTATCTTGAGTGGAAGAATTGAAGCAAGATTCCCATTACCATCAGACAAAAAAGGATAAAGAAGGGTAAAGAAAGCACAGTTCAAAACTGTCCTTGTACTTCTGTATGAAGTACTTCTGGAAACTGGACCCCAGGTGGAGCATAGCTGAAGGCTGCTGGTCATTGCTCGGGGTGTGTGCGTGTGAAATGAGGTGTAAGTAGGAGGGGAAGTGTTCAAGACAGTGGACACCAAATTATATTGCTTATTGCTGGCCAAGACAGGAAACAGCATGCTCTGGTGCTGTTTTAACTCCTGTCCTTGTAACCCTAATGAACGCTAGCTGTGAGAAAAATGAAGATCAAATTGTGGTGGAAGAAAAGAAAAGAAAAAGCCTCACTTTGGTTCATGTTTGCCTGAACCAGTGGCTCTTGCAATGGCCTGGAGTCCAGTAAATGTAAATTGCATTTGCAATGGAGGTTAGCTTAATGAACCTTTTTGAAGTCCTGCAAATTTTATATTACAAAGCCACCACTGTGTGTGTGATCACATGTAGAATTGAAGACAGTAAAGCAAACCACTTCCATGAATAAATGCCCTGAAATTTACCCTCTTGCAGAGGTGGATTAAGCATTTGATATTTCAGGATACATCTTTTGAAATCAAGTTTTCCTGCTGAGCACGGCAGCAGTCTAGAGAAGAGGGACTAGATGGACCAAAGATTCTCGGCCTGTCTTAAATTACTACACATCTGTAGGCTACAATCTTCATAAAAACCTCTCATTTATTCAGACCTCCCATGCCCAGAACTCATATGCTGGTTGTGGTTTATGTCACTTTCTACTTAGTTCCTACATCATATATTTTATGCTCTCTATTTGGACAAATCCTAGATTGTAGAAAAATGTCACAGTACCAAGATGTCTGGATAAAATGGGTCAGTTCTGAATGGGGTAATGGTGACTAGAATCTTACCAGAATCTAATAATGCAGGTACATTTTTGCCTTTTATTTCTCTTTCTGGTTCTAATTTATTTTGCAAATTAAAGCATCTAATGATTTCATAAAAAATCATGTGCTTTGGCCAAAGTTTCTGGACATTGGAAATTATTGCAATCAAAGTTAGGCCCTCAAGACATTATTGAGTTGGTTCAAAACAATTAAAATTGTGTTTGACTTCTGTTGGTTTTATTGGAATGTGTGTTTTATGGGACAGAATAGAGGTCTACTGGGGAGACCTGAATTCAATTCTTTGCTAAGCCTGGAAGCAAAGTGGATGAGTTTGGGCTTGTCAGATTAAATACTGGCTTCCATTCAGTACCGCTGTGATGATAAAATGGGATGATAACCCCCAAGAGCACCATCCATGAACTACACGGAAGAAAGCACATTGTGTATTCCCATATGTGCAGTGTTTCCCCATTCATGTAAGCTGAGAGCTCCATTCATGTGTTTATTCTTATGTCTAGAACTGGAGACTTTGTTCCAGAAAAGTCAAATTTAGAATTGGGGGAGGGGTATTATGGATGGAATTTACATTTTTGATGATGCTTTGTTCCATTGTATATATTATTAGTAGTATTATTAGTATTATTATTTAGATTTTTATTCCCCACCACTCCCGGAACCGGCTTGTGTTGGGTTACAACAGTCCATTAAGAATAAAAAAACCCATTAAAATTACATAAAACATCCAAAAGGGGGAGTGGTGACACCAATGAATGACCCTGGTGTCCTGCTGCCTTTAACGCCAAGGGGGAGGGCCCACCAGAACTTCCTCTTGGACCGTGGCCTCAACCATATACCCAGTGTTCCAACTGTGATATTTTTATGCAGCCCCAAATGGGCACACGGTGTTATGCATAGCAGCTCCCTCTCCACATTATATTTGTAATAATCCTAAGAGGTAGATTAGTGTGAGAGGGAAACTGGCCCAGAGTGTCTCAACAACTTCCATGGCACAACTGGGACTTGTGCTTGTGACTTCCAAGTCCTGGACTAGTACTATAGTTTTACTTTTGGAAACTAATCAAAGTATTCTATATATACCCACAGAATCTGTCCATTTCTGAGGCTTATCCATTTGTAATATTTATTTATGCAGTCATTTGAATACTCTCTAGAGACCTATCACAAAATAAAAGATAAGATCATAAAATATAAGATCATTACATTTATCAACAATTAAAATAGCCAGTAAACCCAGAAGTATGTCGAAAAATCACAGGAATGGCAGAAGGAGAAAGGTGTGTATGTGCAGAAAATGTACGGGGAAATCGGCATGTGCACTAGCAGTTTGCTCTGGGATTTAAGGTGGGATTCAAGGGAAAACTTTTACAATGATTCCTGATTTTTAGGTAGGATATAGCCTGGTCAGGATCCTAATCCAGAATGGATAATGTCTTTGATTTCTTAATTCTGGTAAATTCAGTAGAACTTTCCAAAGCATCATTAAAAGTGGGATACAGCAGGTATAATATTTTTATACATTTATGATTTATTAGAACATTTATTTCCTGCCTTTCCTCTTGGTACAAGGCTAGGCTGCCTTTACCTTGCCTTCTCTATCTTCATACCAATCCAAGTTCTGGCAAGTCCACTAAAATTAACCCTGTAAAATGGTAATACGGATACCGATGATTTGAACAGGTCCCAAAAACATTCTTGTGGTAAAAGTAACTTTCTTTGTATCATGCCCATTTATTATTTTTTTACAAGTCCAATTCACTTATCAGATCCCTCCCCCCCCCCCACCAATTTTATAAACTTCAAGCTATCCTTAATACAACTGATTGCCTGCTGGTACATTTCAAGTATTGTGAAATATTGGGTTTGTTTTGCAAGCAGATAGCATCCATCGATATGTGAAAGAATTTTTTTTTAACATGACGTACAATTTATCCTGTAAATATGCCAATTGGAATATATAGGGTTGTTACGTCTCCTTATGACTTCAGCTAAACAGCAGTTTGATTATTGCCCAGGTAAAATATTCAGTGTTATGTTATAGCTACTACAGGCATTGATTAAAGTCTCTAGTGTTCATGAAGGCTGACAGGGATTCAAAGGAGGAAATGTAAAACTTGAAGGTACAGCAGTGTAGTGACATTTCACTCTATAAAGCTGCCAATATTTTAATCCTGCACGTAAATCATTTCCATCAGTTCAATTCCATATCTTAATTTGGGTAGCAAACAAAGTATTGGCTTGCATTATTATCTTTAATAATTAGTAATGTGGCACCAGTTACATCCCATGGCACAATCCCTGGCAAGAAGCAGGGAAACATTCTGCATGCCAGTTTTGGGGAGGACCTGGCATAAGTAACAGAATGGATTTTCATGCTGTGATCAGCCTCAATTTCATTAGTTGCTCTATAAACCCTTTAGTTTCTCTGCTTGTAAGTGACGCCTCCGTCAATGATGCTGCTGTATTCGTTTAGAGTGATGATTGATATGGTAATAGATACAGCGTGATTGAAAGCAACCTTTGTCAGTAGGGAGGCCAAATACTCAAACAGTGTACTGGTCTGACTTTGCTCATTATTGGAGGCCTTTCATAGTCATATTGACTTGCTGTCCAAATGTTGTTACTTACCCAAAGCTTTCATTGTTTAAATGGTATAGACATTGGTATTGAACACGGCTTTTCCCAATATTTGTCCTAAAAATACACACACGGCTCAATTATCCTCAGAAAACGTTAGAGTTTGTAAGTATTAAACTGACATTTGGGATGAAAAAATAAACTTTGGATTTAGAGGAAAATATTATTTTACAGGCAATTTTATTATCTCACTTGATCTCATTCTCATACAGTTTTGTATGAGATTTCCCCCCCTTGAATAAATGAGAAGTTCATTCTTTCCCCATTTCTATCCATGGAAGACCACAAAACATTTCCATGTTCATCAATAAAGCACACCAGGAAAAAGAGAACGCTGTGTCATGGGTGCAAATTTACCAGTCGGTATGGATAAAATAACCTTTCAGTGGGTTTATTTTACCTCTCACCTTCTTGTTCAAAATAAGGCACCTAGAAAAAGGAAGACTCTTTTTAGTAATCATACAACTATCAAATTTCCAATCAAATAGCCACCAGATAGCAGTTTCTCTTCAGGTCTGAACAATTAGCGATAGGGCTGAACAGGTAGAAAAACGTGGTGGGAATTCTCACCAGGCTAAAGGCAGCACATCATGGCACCAGGCTGTAGCTTCTTGGGAAAACTTCAGCAGCTTGGTGAGGGAGGCAAAAATATACCAGTGTACTTCTCAGGCTCTTGCAGGTACATCGAAGTCAAGACTTCCATCTCTCAGGGATGAATTTACCATTTTTTAAAGTTCCCTTTCCTCAGTGGATATAGTAAATTCCTTGCTGCTCTTAGTCTTGATTTCCTTGCATCTGGAAAGCTGAAATTCAAATTGACAATCTTGGGACAATATTCAGCATTATCCTAAGCATGTTTACTTAGAAGTAATGTGTCCAGTAGAGTTTGCTCCCATGTAGTTGTACTTTGAATTGCCACCTTAATCAGTCAGACTTCTAAGTAGAATTCCCTGCTCTGGCTTTGGAAATTTCTAGAAATTTGGGGGTAGAGCTTGGAAAGGGCAGAGTTTGGAAAGCTGAGGGAGATCAGCAGGGGTGAGATGCCATGAAGTCTGCCCTCTGAAGTTGCCATCTTGTTTAGTTCCGTGACAACTCTGGGCATGACCTTCTCAGCTGGTGCTGAGAACAGAAAATTTGAGTTCCCAAGGGATATTTACCACTGTGATCAATTCATAACACCATGCCACTTACTAGACTGGAGATAAATCCAGATTTTGTTCTCCCCTGTTGAATATTCTACAACAGACATGCTTAGAAAAAATCAAAAGCATGTCTTGCTAGATAGCTGATTACTAATTATGCACGGTAGAGGGGAAATGCCCTGTTCAGCTCTGCAGCACCACAAAGCTGAACCAGGCATTTTGTGCTCCCATGGGGACACTGTAGGTTGGGGGGGGGGAGCTAAGCCTCAAAGGCCCAGCTTTGTGCACAGGCCTGCCCCAGCCAGGCCACTGATGGCTGTTGAGACAAGACAGGGAACATGGAATAATCTGCATTCCCTTGCCATGTGCCATCAGAGGCCCTAACTTGGGCTAGGGCCAGGAGGGGGCTGGGATGGCACCAGCATCATGTGTCTGGGGATTAGCCCTGCTGGCATGCAGGCACTGGGCCACCTTTCCCGGACCATGTATAATCGGTCAATGGAAGCATGAGCAGCCTGACTTTTCCTTGATAAACACTGCTCATCTTTACTAAAATGAAAGAATTGACCATATTTTGCAACTACCCCATAATTAAATATTTATATCAATCATTATTTAAGGTTGCGTTTTCTACCCCATAGTTAGAAGGGGGGGGGGACTGAATGGCATGAGAATTGTTACTTACAAAGCAAATAATATTTAAAGGCGCACAGAGAAAGCAGTGCTTGATAGTTCTATGCTGCATGTTTCTTTAAAACTGTTACCAAGAATTCAAACGAAAGACCCTCTTTCCACCAACATGCTTATGATGTTTTGTATTTCCTTTTAACTCACAATGATTTATTGACTTTTTGTCCAATGTGTAAGATGCCCCTTGAGGACTATTGTGGTAGAGCAGCTGAAGTCCTTGTGGACAGGGAGGGAAAAAAATCTACCATGCTCTTCTCAAGTTAGTGCTTGGCAAAGTGGAGAATGTTGAGAAAACTGATCAGAGGCCCAGAGCCAAGGTAGGCTTACCTCAGGATGATTATGCAAAGGAGGTCCATATCTGAGTGGTTAGTTGATTTCCATTGCAGAGCCTTTTGAACTAATAAGGTTGTGGCCCTTTTAATACTTAAAACTTTGTTAGCTGTATTCAGTCCATCTCTGTCACTCATAATTTCAGTTCAAAAGTACCAGTTTCAGACATGGGTCCTCCAACCTGGAAGGAAACTGATAATGTTTTAAAAATAATAATAACAATAGCATTAACCTGTAAAAATCAAGTCCCAGTTTAGCAAGAGTTTTATATCAATGACATAGGATATAAAAATGCTGGGGATATCAGCAACCAAAAGAGTGGTAGAACTAAAAGGCTCAGAGTGGCATCATACGAAATCAAAGAGAAGTGAAAACAATAAATTTGGTGAGTTTGCATTCGTTGTTCACTTGGAATGGATATAGGGTTAGTTGATGTGCTGCTAGGAAAGTGGTGAGATAGAAATTTATTTATTTATTTATTTAATTAATTAATTAGTGATTAATTAATTAATGATTTTGGGGGTGGAGTGTTATGTGATAGTAGTATCAATAGACTCCCTTTCTTAAAAGTCATGGTGAACCATGGGAGGGATGCAGCCAGGAACCAAACTACCTGGAGAATCAGGGCAGGAAACAATTTCTGTACTGAAATAGCCACTGCTGCAAAGATGTACCTATTGTCATTTCATAATGCAAGAACTTGCATTGACTGGTTTGCCCAAACATCGAATTGCCCTAGGTAAAACATTCTGCGTTTGTCACGGGACAAGAGCATTCTGCAGTTTGTCTTCCCAGAAGCCTGCTTTAAAAAAATAATAATACAGAACATGTGAAACAACAGTTCTCAATTACTATTCTTTGCAGGCCTCGTTAAGGGAAATCTAACACTCACCATCCTCATGCAGTGAATTGAGACTTCTACGGCTGGGTGATTTTTATTTCACTTAATGTCTAACCTTTCATTACACTTGTCCCAGCTATGGCTCCTATTCTAGAGAGGCTTGTGCTATAAGGCCAATTTTGATATAATTTACATGGATAAGTGGCAGAACATGATTCTCGCCTCTAATGTGACATTAAGACTTGCACAAACTATAACTCTTCTTAAAGTCTCAGAGTTCATCCCTAACGAGCAGCTTTTGCATAAGCAAAATGTGAATTTTAGTGTTGCTCAGGAAAGAAAAAAGCAGAAAGAGAATATATTCCTGTATACAAAAGTGCCAAAAGAAAATTTTACAAACATTCACATCAAATATAGTGTTTGAAACAGGCTATTGGACCTGGTATTCCCTGGGGTGCTTTTTAAAAGACTGTTTCATGATTATGTGAAGTTTGCTAAGTTGAACTGAAATGTTTGTGGTAAATCTTATTGGCATATTAACTAATGCTTCAACTGCTGACACCCTTGTTTATAATCAGAATGTTCATGGGTTCCAGTTTTTATGTGAAAATGCTCATGCTTAGAGAGGGAGAAAGTGTTGCGAAAGTTAACTAAACTGCCTGATTTTGTCCAAGATTTGGACATGTCACAGATTAGCTAGGGTTGATTTTGAAGATTCCAGCGAAATGTGCTCCATAACTCACAGAAAACCCAAACCTTCATCCAGTGTGTCATGTAGCCCCTGAACTTGTCTCACAAACATGGAGAACATCCAGGACTTCACACATGTAAAGTTCTTCATGATACTGCCTTAGCCTGGCACAATATGCTGAGTCAATCACTGCTCCCTTCATGACAGGGAGCAGAATCTTGAAGACAGCACTGGGAAATAGAAACTGAAATCAGACTAAAAGTCACTTTTAGTACTAAGAAACTGGCTAGCTATGATATAGGTGGTTTGCATACAGACTCCTGGGAAATTTTCATCTGAATTAGTAAACCATATAAAATTAATGCGCAGAATGTACATTGTTGGCTTGGAATTTTATTTGTTCCTGCTGAAATGCACACGGTTGCTTTCAGCCTCATTCTCAAATTGCCCTGATCTCCTTAGCATGTGATCCATGCACCCATATGGGAATGAGTTGCATTTCTGTTAGTAGTGTTTTATTTATTCATTTGATTGATGATTTATATACCATCCTACCCAACAAACCAGCTCAAAGAAGTGTACAGCATGTTATCCAGCATCAGCAGTTAAAACACTTTATTTAAAATTCAATTGTAAAACCTGAAATAGCTAGATTTAAAAGTTGAATGACAGTTTAGTTTAACATCCATTGTCAAAAACAGAACAGCAGCATCAACAATCTCAGTTTACCTTCTGTTCTTCCAGAACGAAGATGGTCTGGGACATATTTATAATAGGGAGGACCTGGTAGATGTTACTGCTTCACTGGCCCCAACCAAAAGCCTGGCAGAAGAGTTCCATGTTGCAGGCCCTGTAGAACTGCGTTAGTTCCAGCAGGGCTGAGTTATATTCCAGGAGCTTGTCCCACCAGTTAAGAGCCAGGATGGAAAACATCCTGTCATGGTTGAGGCCAAACATACCTCCTTGTGGCCAGGGAACACCAGTTGGTTGGTAGTAGTAGAGCGGAGTACTATTCAGGGAGTATAGATAGAGTGATGGTCTCTCAGAACTCAGACCGTGGATGGCCTTGTGGGTAAGTAAAAGAACCTTAAACTTGATCTGGAATTCAACTGGAAGCCATTGCAGCTGTCAGAGAACAGGGCAAACCTGTGTCCTCCAGGGTGTACCCATAAGGACTCTGGCCATTACATTCTGGACCAGCTCCAGTTTCTGGAGCAGGGATAAGGGTATGCCTGTGTAGAGTAAGTTGCAAAAGTCCAGTCTAGAGTTACAGAAGTCCAGCCACATGGATAACTGTAGCTAGATGTTCTGGGGCCAGATAGGGCACTAGTAGTTTGGGTTTGCAGAAGTGGAAAAATGCCAGCCATGCTAATCTTGAGACCTGCCCCTCCACAGATAGAGGCATTGAAGATCACACCCAAGTTTCTAGATGAGGTAGCAATCAACAGTTGGAACCCATCCGGATAGGGTAAGTGTGCTTCCCCACCTGGTCTTTTCCTACTAACTACAGGACCTCCATCATTGAAGGGTTGAGTTTCCGGCAACTCTCTCTGAGCCATCCTATCACTGCTTCCAGGCATTTGACAAAGTTGTTTGGGGGTGTATCTGAGGGCCATCCATCAAGAGGTAGAACCTGGTTTCATCTGCACATTGATAGCATCTATGTCCAAACCTCTGGAGCAGCTAGGCAAGAGGGCACATAAAGATGTTAAACAATTTGGGAGATAATTGCAACTTGTGGCACCCCTTTGCAAGGTCTGAGTTGGGAAATACCTGGAGATTTTGGGTGTGGAGCATGAGGAGAGGGGGTTGCTGATTGGAGAGACTTCAATGGGGTAAGGTATAACATCATAGAGTCCTCCTTTTAAAGCAGCCATTTTCTGCTGCTTGGAGTTCAGCTGTAATAGTTGGAGATCTCCAGCTACCATCTTGAGACTGGCAACCCCAATTTCCCTAACCACCTCTGTTTTTTTTTAATTTGATGTTCTCAACTATGGTACCCTTCTGATGGAATAGATGATATTGGGTTTGATCTAGTCAAACATATCCACATATGCGACAGGGGAGGGGGAATAATTTCCCCTAATTTGCCACTCACATGGCAACCCTCCAACTCCTTCCTGTTTCTGTTCTCATCTTGGAGACCACACTTGACTGTTCAGAGATACTCCTGACACAGCCTTGTTCCTGATCATGTAGTAGCTGGGACAAGGAGTGCCCTTTTCAGCTTAGGCAGGTATACAGTGACCTTTTTTTCCCTGAGAAGTCTGACCTGGATACAGTCTCTCATGATCAGGTAAAACACTTTACATAGAGCTATGTTTGGAAAATTCTTCTCTATTTTAAAATGTATGTATCTTTCACCTGACATGGGGTACCTGGTTCAGATTTTAATGTGTATGTATTTGTTTTATCATTAGAGATATAATTGATTCAATGATTCCTTTAGCTGTCCTCAAGATAACAAGCCAGCCTGTTGTTACAAGACATTTAATCTACTACAAAGGCTGTATGACAATCTGTAAATAGTTGTTAATTACAAGATTCTTTTTTGAGATTGTACATATTATGTGCATTTCATAAAATAGACAAATAGATCTATATAGATAGCAGCAGCATTTAATGAAGTACATATAATGTGTACAATCCATTTAAAAATCCCATAACTCTATGTCTGTGAGTGTTTGTGTGTGTGTGTGTGTGCATATAACTTGAAAAGGGAACTCAAATTATGTAGATTTAGTGGCTGCCTTTAAGCCAAAGTGTAAGAAGAAAACTGATAATATATAAACTACCATTAAAAAATAATCGTCAGGGTTTTTTTTGGCATTTTCCTTCATCACTGCTTGATGCATAAATTCACAGCCTGATTGTCTTCCGGGACATTGCGACACTTGACTGTGAAGAAAAGATATTTGGCATATTTATATAATTGCATATGGAAAAATGTATACAGTTGTCTCCAGGTCACCCTTTGTTGCACATGGGCAGGGGATGGGTTAAGAAGAGTTTATCTCTTTAATCCTGCATTTTAAAATATAATCCTGTTCCCATTTTGACACAGCAGAGCAGGCATATTTTAAAGTGACAAGTTTTTTTAAAAATGCCATTTTCCCCTAGTTCTCCCCCCGCACTAGTTCTAGAATCCTATCCTGAACCTGGATTAACATATTGATTTTAAAAAGTGATCATCCACTGTTGACATCTTCTTCCAACTGCTGAATATAGAATCTCATGCTCTCTCCTCTTCCTAATTCAAGTTGTATTTCATAAAATATTTCCTACACAATTATAACATTTCCCAATCTTTCGTCCGTGAGTACAACTGTTTTTTTATGCTAGTTTCAGATGGATGTCAGACTGTCAGACAATGCAGCTCATACCTGCAAATGAAGCATCCTGAATACTTGAGAACACTGTAGGAAACCATAATGTGTGGCTGAACAGTTTACCAACATCTTTCCTAAGTACCAGTGCCTTAAAAAACTTTGGATTCAATGGGTTCCTGCACACTGAAAGGAAAATTGGTAAGAATGATTGAGTTATTAAATATCCTGAGTACCCAAGGTTCACTGATGACAAGCCAAAATACACACTGTGCCATAGCAGCTAGTGTTTGATGGTCAATTTAGAATATTTATATGGAGCAACACAACCATCAGATTTCCAGTGTGGAGCAAATAACAAATACAAAATCCAACAATACAATGAAATGTAATAATAGTTAAAAAATGAAATGTAAGTGAACAAGCAAAACGGCACATCAGAGCCAACAAGGGTAGAAGCAGTGGGGTGTGTCCAATCATGCAGTTCCTCTGACATTTCTCTTGGCAGCAGTTTTAACAGTTTCTCCTCCCTGAAAAGTCTCCTTCTGCAAAGTTTGTGGATGGCTAGAGACATCCAAGTAAAATCAGAATTAAGTTCATTGTACAAGAGGAAAAGGCAGGAAACATATCAATAGAGCCAAACAAGAAAGGACTCAGGTGCCAGGTAGAAATGAAGATGGTGTTGCACAAAAGAAAACCTACTACTAGGGTTGCCAGCTTTGGTTAGGAAATGCCTGGAGATTTGGGGGTTATTACTATTAGAATTCATAAAACATTTATTGGCATAGACGGCATCAACAAAGAATATTATTCTAAACAATTGCAGTTTCCATAAAATATACTATCTTAAGATAGCTGACAAAACCTTGACCACTTTTACAAATACTTGCTACTTAAACTTGAAGAATGGGTAACTGAGAACAGTATAATATACCCACAGTAAGCAGATTTTAGGGAAAAGAGTACTATTGATCACTGCCAGTGCCAGACCCTACACCAATTGGCTTATTCAAGTATGATTGGTCCTCCAAAGAAATGATACAAGGCATTTGTTGATTTGGCCACTGCATTTGACTCTATTGATAGGAACTGCCTCTGGCTAAAACAAATATCGACAAGCAGCTATTATTTTTATGATGAGAATTGTGCACAGATACATTTGTCCAAGTGAGAGTAAGCATGTCAAGCTCACTAACTCAAAAAAACTCCAATTTGAGTAGGGGTGAAACAAGGATTTCTGTTGGCACCCCTGTTTTTTAACTTACATATAAACAACATAGTTGAAAGGTTGGCAGGCCCACTATATATGCCACTTACCACGGGAAATCAAAAAAGTGTCAATCTTACTTTACACAGATGATTGGTCCTTATTTCCCTCATGAAGATAGGATTGAGATGACTTTTACAGCAACTAGGAACATGTGAGGAAGAAGCACTGACAATAAACTATGAAAAACACAAGTAGTGGTATTTAGCAAAAGGGCCAATATCCATGCCTGAATATCCACAGTAACCCCATTAGGTAGTGTAGAACTTTCAAATACTTAGGCATCACCTTCAGTGAAAATCTCAACTGGAATATCCATGTAGGAAATGTCGGGGCATCAGCTTTAAGGTTAGTAGGTTCTATCCTTAGGTTCTATTATACTAAGGGAGGCCACCTCATATACCCAGTTATAAAGATTTTTAATGATAAGGTTGCTCCCCATCTTCTCTATGGATCCAAAGTGTGGGGTTGGAAGGAAGATATTATAAATAAAATTGAAACAATTCAAAACTTATTTATGAGATAGATACCAGCACTCCCTAAGGGATCTCCAATGGCCTTCATGAAAGCTGAACTTGGTATTCCTTCATTGAGACCACACATCCATTTTGCAGTGCTAAAGTCATGGAAAAGAAATAATATGGCAAATGGTAGCCAACTGTCATTTAACATCATGACAGTAAACGACCCCCTATGTAGTCCCCATATTAACAACCTTGTAACACGTTACACCATTCCGGATTACCTGTTAGGCCTTCACGCTGATAATTCCCAGTTGAGAGACTGGATTTTTAATGCTGATGTACTTAATGACAGATCTTTAATCCTACAAACACAATCTGTAACATGGTTCAAGTTATTTAAAAATAATCACTGTAGATCACCTTATCTAGCTAGGATCTCAAGTAATAGTTTAAGAGCTGCCCTCACTGCCCTGCACTTCGAAACAATGCCAACCAGTGTCCATTTAGGCTGATATAACAGAATGCTGAAAGATCAACAGTTTTGTATTTGTGGCCTACCAGTCATGGAGAATTTACCCCATTTCATCCCCTAATGCCCTCTGTATTTGAAACCTAGGGCCACGTTTATATGGGGTTCCCAGTGGTTCAAAATTTGACTCTGTTATAGATAAGATGATATTTTTGCTTTCAGATATTGATCCTAACATCTCATTCACATTGTCTTTATTTGCTATGGCACCATAGAAATTAGAGCCAATATGGATATTTAAGGTAGTTTTTAGACAATTTATGGACATTAGGTAAAATATTTTCAACTCTGTAGCATTTTTTTATTTGAGTATTTTGTATACTGTACATATATATATATATAGTGTTTTACAGTGGTCTACTATTTTGAGCTCGATTGAATTGTATTTTATTCTTCTGTATTTTGGGTTTAGAAAGACTTATGGTCATCTTGTGGTAAGCAGCAGAGTGGTAAGCAGCAGAAATGCTGTCTGAAGCGATGTCCATGAGGTTCGGAGTTCAATCCCAGCAGCCGGCTCAAGGTTGACTTCCATCCTTCCAAGGTCGGTAAATGAGTACCAAGCTTGCTGGGGGGGGGGGGTAAATGGTAATGACTGGGGAAGGCATTGGCAAGGCCACCCTGTATTGAGTCTGCCATGAAAATGCTGGAGGGTGTCACCCCAAGGGTCAGACATGACTCGGTGCTTGCACGGGGGATACCTTTACCTTTATGGTCATCATATGTAATAAAGTGTTATTACTACAACAACCCTTTAAGGTGGGTTACATTGAGAGGGTATGTCTGGCCCAAGGTCACCCCGCAAGTTTCCATGGCAGAGTGAGAATCCCTAGTCTGACACACTAACCACTACCCAGCACTGGCTTTGGATTACATCCAGATGAAAGTAGGCAACCGTGTACTATTTTTAATTTCTTTTAATACTAATATTAGGTTGTATTTATATGTAATGATACTTTTCAATCCGACATTGAAAGACAGAATAAAATGGCAAGTAGTATTTCCTAGCTGACAGCCTATAATTTATCGTATTTCAAACTATTAAGAGATGTCAGTTTCACACCAAATTCAAATTTCAAATTCTGCACTACAAAAAGGGAACATAATTTTGAATACGAAAAATCTCACTCATTTGTGAGGGGAGGGAGCTAATATTTGTTCAAGCTCAATTAAACTACTCTGGGAAGCAACTTCTCCATGCATGGTTATACTAAGGGCCAAACAGATTGACATGATGTTTTATAATCCACACAAATAAATATACATGTCTTGATTAGACTCTCGCTGGCATGGATCCTAAATTCTCTAAGAGTCAGTGTGGTTTGGTGGTTAAACAGCATCAGATTCTGGTCTGGAGAACTAAGTTTGATTTCTCACTCCTCCACATGATTGATCTTGGGCTAGTCACAGTCCTCTTAGAGTTCTCTCAGCCTCACCTACCTTACAGGGAGCCTGTTGTGGGGAGAGGAAGGGAAAGCCATTTTGGGATGCCTTCGGGTAGAGAAAATGGGATTAAAAAACCATCTGTTTTTCTTTGGCCAGGAACATTTTTAGCTATTATGTTTCAGCAGAGTATCAGGTTTCATGGTAGAGCAAAATAATTGCTAAAGCACAGTAGCAACAGCTGTTGACCAGTGCAGATGTTCCTAGATACTTGCTGGGAAACCTGAAGAAACATTTACTTGCCTTTTCCCCCAAGAAACTCAGACCATAAAGTAGGTGACAACAGAACAAAAACAACAGAAACACAGTTCAATAAATCAATAAATAGTTTCTGAAGATATAAAAATATTAAAAACCAATTTAAAAGCAATATATGTGCCCATCAGCCCACCTTTTGTCCAGGTTGCAAAGTCTTACAGAATAAGACATATATATATATGTCCAGCCTTGTTGGAAGTAGGACCCCCTGACTTGTTCCAGAAGGCTGTTCCACAGCACTACTGGGCCGCAAAGGCCTCGGTAGCCGGCAGCCGGCAGCCACGCCTGCCTCTCCCCCCCCCCCCACCGCAGTGAGAAGCTCACCAGGTCGTGAGAGAAACGGTCGCCAAATCGGCCACTTCGCTCGCGGCCCGGCTAGCTTCTTGCTGCTACAGGGGGCGAGAAGAGGCAGGCGCAGCCGCCGGCATGCCAGCGGACACAAACGTGCATGCATAGTGCTGCTGCACATGTGCATTAGTGCCCTCTGGTGATGAAAATGTGCATACGCGGCAGCTCCGCGCATGCACGTTTTCACCTACAGGGGCGCTGATGCACATGCGTGGCGCACTGGCTCTTCCCCACCCCCGGAGGCAGTCAAAAGGTTGGGGACCGCTGTTTTAGGGGATTGGTTTTCATGTGTCCCGCCTCGAACCTCCAGGGGGAGGCCGGATATAAATTAAATAATAATAATAATAGTCATAGTCATAGTCATAATCATAGTAATAATAAATACCATAGAAGGCAAGATGGAACTTTGCAAAATCTCACTGGTCAAAGAACATCATCTCAGCCTCAGGCTGAACAAGATGGGATTAGAATAGATTATAGAGGATGTCCACTGCTGCATGTTCTATTGGTTTTTTTCACTGTTAATTGGGTAAATTATGAGGGGGTTATTGTATTTTTAATATTTTATTTTGTAAACTGCCACGAGACCTGTTGAGGAGCGGCAGTATATAAATTTATAAACAAATAAACAAGTAAACAAATAAACAAATAAATAAAAATAAATAAATCTTCTGGCCCTGACTTCAAGGAAGGATCAGAACTAAACATAATTAAGAGGGATATCATTGTCTAGGTCGGCAGTTCTCAACCTTCCTAATACTGCAACCCTTTAAGATAGTTCCTCATGTTGTGATGACCCCCAACCATAAAATTATGAAAGTGTTCTTTCACAGAAATTAAACCAAAACTGACCAATGGCGTGAAGATCCATTGTTCATGATTGTATATAAATGGTTTTTTTCCCCAGGGTTTCTCAGTTCAGTTCTGCCTCTTGTCCCACCATGCTGATCCCGCTCTTTTCTGCTGCTCCAGACAGACGAATGCTCTATCTCCATCTACCCCGCAAGGCTGTTGTGTGGATGGTTCCCCCCAGGCCCAGCTACTTGCCCTGCTGTGACCCCTGTGGAAGGGTTGTTCAACCCCCAAAGGAGTCCCAACCCCCAGGTTGAGAACCACTGGTGTAGGGTATCAAAAGATGCCAAGATATTAAACAGTACTAATAGGGACAAGATTCCCCCACCATTTCCTATTATTCCTTGGTATCTAAAAATATTTCAGTGGCAAAAAAACAGATGGAAATGAGATGGAAACCAGATTAAAAAGGAACAAGATTTTCTTTAACCCCCTCCCCCAAATCACTGTTTATTTAATTGCATTAAATAATTAATTAAATAAAATCACTCCACCCAAGACTAGAAGGTTGGAAAGTGCCTCTTTTTTCTCAAATGGAGATGTGTGTGTATGTGCGTGTGCATGTGGGCACGCTAGTGTGTGTTAGGTCTCATCAAGTTGCTTCTGATTTATGATAACCCTATGAATTAATGGCCTTCAAAACACACTATCATTAACAATCTTTCTCAGGTCTTCCAAATTGGGGTCCATGTAATTAAAACATCTCCTAGGAAGCTTTTTATGAGCCTCTTGTGGCACAGAGTGGTAAGGCAGCAGACATGCAGTCTGAAGCTCTGCCCATGACGCTGGGAGTTCAATCCCAGCAGCCAGCTCAAGGTTGACTCAGCCTTCCATCCTTCCAAGGTCAGTAAAATGAGTACCCAGCAATGACTGGGGAAGGCACTAGCAACCACCTTGTATTGAGTCTGCCATGAAAACGCTAGAGGGCGTCACCCCAAGGGTCAGACATGACTCGGTGCTTGCACAGGGGATACCTTTACCTTTACCTTTAGGAAGCTTTATTTAGGAACTAAAGATTATTTTCATGGGGACTACTCCCTTCCTCCCAGTGCAATCCTAAATGGAGTTACATCCTCCTCAGGGCATAACTTTAGTGAATATTGAAGGGTGTAATCCTGCTTAGGATAGCACTATCCATGTCCCTTTTACCACTTCTGCACCCCCAGTGCTATACATATGACACATACAAAGTAGGATATTGCTACAAATGCATATGTATGAATAATATTTAATAGAATTCCTATGTAAGTTTCAGGGCTCTTCTGCCTTTTAAATACATCAAAAAGTATGAAATGAGCAAAACCATGAGTTATTTGTGGGAATACTGATAGCACTAGATAAATATTAAAGGGTAGCCATTAAAACTAACAGAAGGGCTTCTTCCATGATTTTGTAATGCAGGTCTTTGTTTTTTGGTTGTTGTTGCAGTTTTTCATAAAGGGGGGGGGCGCAAATGTTAATAGTGCCAGGCCCAAATTAAATTCATTTTATTTAAAAGGGCACAAATTATTGATAAACACATCTGAGTTTCCAGATTGGTTATTTCTTAGAGGTTATTTGGGGTCATAATTATAAATCTCATTACCTTGCTTGAAGGAGAAGGTCTCTTTCATTATTACGGTGCTGAGGTCCATATCCCTGAAGCTAATTGCAAGGTATTGCTGCAGAGTTCTAATTGTTTGCCATCAAAATAGCTGTGTAAGCTTGATTAACAGTGTTCAGCAACATTCATAATAGTCCAGGCCTGGTCCTGCATAAAATAGAAACTGGTTTGTGGGGGGGTGGAAATCAATAAGATTTAATAAGATCAGGAACAATCACTTACAATAGTACATCAATCACGCAAAGTAATAGGTGCACGATTTGATAGGGTCCTGAACTGCCTGAGAGATTCATAACCAGGACTCGTTAATGATTTGTTCATTTGCATTTTATCAATTCAGCTATAGCTGACAAGCAGAAGGAGCAATAAGGAAATATGTTGACTTAAACTCATCAGGCCTCACAATTAAAAAAAAAACAACAGATAATCGGAGATAACCTGTCCTGGGGAAATCAAAAAGAGCCAAGGATACGAGGGCTACATCTCTCTGACTTTCTGAAGTGTAAGATTATAATAAATTGGCATAATACACTGGCTATTATCATGCCCATAACCCTTCAGTCAGCCTCATTATGGGTCTGGGGAAAATGAGACTAAATATAAGATTTAAAATTTGTACTGTGCTTGATATTCCAGTCCTCTCTTTCTGTCCTTCAAGTAGAGAAAATCCATTAAAAAAAAAACTTTAAAAATGTAAATGTAAAGTACGGATTGCCTAGTTCCAGGCCCTTTTTAATAAACAAAGCTCCAGGCTTTGCCTTGGGTCAAATCCATATCAAATAGTCAAACAGTCATAATGAGGTGGCTTTCTGGTGATTATTATTTACCGTGATTACGTTCTAGCTGTTTGGTTTTTTTTTAATGTTTTTTTTTTTTGCCTTCTAAACCAGCTAAGCGGGGTTTCATATATTTTAAATTATAGAGGAGCTGATAAACAAATGCTATGTGCCTTTTCCGTTTCTGGCTTGAATATATGTAGCATGTCAAACTGATGTTTGTCTCCAATCAGCATCTCTGGGCTGCATAATCATGGAAGTGTGACAGCAGCCGCTGAGCGTATGCACGTGGTAAGCTATATAAAGATATGAAGCCAGTTTTGTAGGATTCAGGGGAAGGACAACTGTCTTGGGAAGATGAAAAAAATTGCAAATGCATTCATTTGGCAGCCATTTTTTCTTCATCTCCGGCCTTGGCTCTAGTGAATTTATATTTATCCTGCTTGATCATTCTGTTCAGGTTTTCAATATGTTTATATTGACTGAAATTAAAATAGCAAATCCACTCAATCAAACTAAAAAAATATTACAGGGCAGTTGGACAAGGCAGTTAAGACAGAATCCTTTTGCTTTCCTGGCAAATCAAGAAAAAGTGTCTAAGGTTTATCTGTTGTTGTTGCCATTGTTAGTGTTGTAGAGCCAGTTTGGTGTAGTGGTTAGGAGTGCGGACTTCTAATCTGGCATGCCGGGTTCGATTCTGCGCTCCCCCACATGCAGCCTGCTGGGTGACCTTGGGCTCGCCATGGCACTGAAAAAACTGTTCTGACCGAGCAGTGATATCAGGGCTCTCTCAGCCTCACCCACCCCACAGAGTGTCTGTTGTGGGGAGAGGAATGGGAAGGCGACTGTAAGCCGCTTTGAGCCTCCTCCGGGTAGGGAAAAGCGGCATATAAGAACCAACTCTTCTTCTTCTTCTTCTTCTTCTTGTTATCATCGTCCACTCTTAAAATTACTTCTACCACAACCACTGTTGCAGGGCTCAAATGATCATAGGCTAGTTCTTCAGGTCTGTTGAGAACTGACCACCATCATTCATACAAACAAACACGTAACCGTACAAAGAGATTCCATGCTTTTGTGATCTATTGTGGCAGTCACATCTATTACATAAGTGTCTGAAATATCTGAGTGGTTGGCAGGTGCTTGTTTAGCAAAGACACTGGGAAACTTTGCTGAGAACAATCAACACATGTAGAATAAGATGGAGTTCCCATCATCATGCTGGTTGCACTGAAGGGCAGTCTATGGATATTGCACTGAAGGGCAGTTGGATATTGCACTAGTATAATAATTCACAACCAACATATTCTTTTCTACACAAGAGAATGTGAGGGATTGCAACAGCATGATTTCCATGATGTGGATGGCCCAAGATTCAGTTAGGGTTGACAGAAGTCTTACTGGCTTAGAACAAGGCAACTTCAGCAATATCAAGAATGTTGCTGACCACGCATTGACATCACGTCTAGCATGAGATGGAAATGACATCATACGCATGATGATCACACATTTACTGGCATTTCCTTCCCCCCAGTTTTCACCCACCAGACTACCAAGCAGTGGCAGGTAAAAAGGGCCAGGAGACCTGGCAGCCCTTGGTTCAGATGCAGTTATTTTGCTTCAGTTATTATTTCAAGGTTTGGTGGTCCCAACTTTGTTTTCATAATGCTTTTATCATGTAACCTTTTTTCATAAATTCTCATTTATTTTCAGGTCAGTGTCTGTTTGCAGTGAGCTATGAACTCTGCCCACCTTTGCATAATCTAGATAATGACTGCTGCACTGATTACATGATAAAGCCAAAACAAAATGATTGTGCATTTTCCCCTTCTCTTTTAATTCACTCATATTGCATTTTTGATTTTGTAAGCAACTCCAAGACTGAATTAGATGAAGGTGTTGATATCAGAATCATGGCTTGGGCAAACGAGGGCTCTGGAGAAACAGCTGATGTCAGCATTGCTTAATTTTAAGCAGCCAGGTTCAGTTTTATATAATTCTTTGTTGTTGCTGCTACTTTAGCTGGGGGGGGGCACTTTCCCAATAGTATCAATTTGAAACTCTCATCACAGAGCCTCAAAATTTTCAGTTTGGATTCAAAAAATTCCATGATAGGGAGAAAAGAAGCTATAATCAGGATCACTAATGCTACTGCACACTTTAGTATAAGAATCACATTGTAAAGCATAAGGAAACAATGTCTTATGCAGGTCAGAACATTATTTGAGTATACTATCCTTTACACGTCGTCCGTTAAGGCTCCTTTTCTTTCTTTCTTTTTTGCAGTTACACTACATCCAGGGTTGCCAAACATGCTTTGGAAAATTCCTGGAGATTTGGGTGTGATGCCTTAGGTGGGCATAATTTGGACAAGGGAAGGAGCTCAGCTGGGATGTGATGTCGTTCCCCTGATATCACATCCAGACCTGCTGTGAGGTCACTTCCACCAAAATAAAAGTTTTAAAAGTAAATTGATACCCCACTGATACCCCCCAACTGATACCCCACTGCCCTTTCTTCACATTTCACATCACTTGGAGGTTTCTGAAAGCATTTGTTCTGTGTGTCATAATATTCCTTTATTCCTAAATATTTGTTCAGGTATGATTGGTTGCTATTCAGCTATGTTCAACTCAATCTAACGAAACTTACAAAATCCCCCTTTTTTTCATTGTTGAGGATAAAAGTCCATTCTGAAGGTCTATAGGTGAATCTCCCCTCTCTCAATCTTAGTCCTTAGTGTCTTTATAGGTGTCTTTATAGGTAACAATTATTTTATCTTAGTCTCTATGGTCTCTGTGGAGTGTTTATGGCATATCATGGGATAAATGGGAGCCCTACAGTATCATGCCTCTGTAGCCACTCTAGGCCACACTGTAGACCATAGATTTAACTTTACAAAGGTTACATTTTCTCCAGGGGAACTGCTCTCCCTAGCCTGTGTTGGCAGAGTTTAAATATGAAAAGAAGAACAAAGCACCAAACTGCTTAACATAATAAAATAGTTTATTTAGAGAAGAGACAACTTTGCATAGAAAGAAGAAAGTGAGAAAGAGTTCCCGCTGAAAACGTGGTGCCACCTAGCAACCCATCTCATGGGTTTTGTAAAATATGAAATGTTCCTTGAAATAAGGAATGGACGTTGCTTCCTTCTTTGCCTCCTCATCTTTCTCCCATAGCAGGACAATGCCTAGGATAAGCTGCCACCATTCTCAGTAATTAGTCCTTCTGGCTTTGAGCTGCAGCAGCTGGCCCAGGCACGAACAGTTTCTCACAACTAAGTCCAGATACAGGAGCACAGAGTAAATAAATACATTCTCCCAGACTGTTATTGCATGGAGAATGTAAAGCTGCACTGCCACCTGGTTTTCAATCTGGAGCTAGCTGCCCCAATTCTTCTTCTAAATGGGGAAGCATTTGGCCCATTTCCACATGTCTGCCCTGGATTTTTGCTAGCACATGAGGTTACTGATGGACAAGGAGTGGAAACTTCCTGCCATTCATTTAGGTCGTTAATCATTGTGACGTGGTGAGAACTCCCCAATCAGCATCCAGCAGCATTTGAGTGCCTCCCTCCAAGTCGAAAATATTTTTTTAATTATCAGGATTGCATTATAATGCAAAACCATTACATCATACACAAGGGGATTTAAAAAATGGGCTGTGTTATCACTCCATTTCCCACACACACGCATGTAGACCTCACTAAAAAAAGAAAAACAAGCATAATTTTTTTTGCTATTTTGTTACTTTGGAATTGCCTTTTTTTTAAGGTTCCAAGTGCAGATGCTGTAAATGACACTCGGGGGTGGGGTGGGGGGAGTAGGAGCAATGCCTCGACTGGGAGCAGCCCAGATTTTCTGCAGACACATGGCCCAGGCCTGACAAATGCCCTGTTGAAGCCTGAGGCAAAAAAGGGCCAACTAAGGGCTGTGCCAAATGGAAGTGTGAATTAGCCCCAATCCCCAACAGGCAGTGATGCCAGCCTTCTCTCTGGCACATAACCCATCTACCAATATACTTTTCTACTGCTCTTCACTTCCTCAATGGCATAATGAGGCAACAACCCCATAGCCAACCTATCCACAGTGAGAACAAATATACAGAGAAAGAAGCCTCCTCCTAAAAGATCACCACCCATAGAGCAGCTATTCAGTGTGAGAAGGAGAGGCAGTTGCCTACAGTCTCGTTTGGGTGGAGACAGGGAAAATACATCCTCTTTCAAACCATGTATATTTTCCACTTCTGTTCAAATATGCTTTTGATATGCTAGGTATGCCAACATCTAGGTAGGGCCTGGAGAGCTCCTGGAATTACAAATGATTTCTAGACTACAGAGCATTCCCCTAGAGAAAATGGCTTCTTTGGAGGGTGGTATTATATCCTCTGAGGTCCCTCACCAAATCCTGCCCTTCTCCCCAAAAAATCTCCAGGAATTTTCCAACCTGGATTGGGCAGCCCTAGTGCTTGCCAATCTATAAACCGGTCTTTTGCAGCTTTTTGTACTTTTGAGGAGTTTTGAATCATTATGTATTGAAATCTTATACATTTGAATTTGCTACTAGGAAAGATCCTGTGTAGGACCTTGCTTTTCATTTATGAATGATGAAGCCTGCAGATCTGACAATGCTGTTCCATGGTGCCTGCAAGTTAACTAGTGTTTACTTCCCAGGAAAAATAAGATGAAAGAAAAGCTAGAAATTATTTGCTCTTTTAATTTTATTGGAAGTTAGAAGTACAGAATCTTCTGATCTGCATAGTAGGTAGCTGACACAGAGATTTTAATTCAGTTTCTATACAATGGATCTTGAATGTATGCAAGATATCATATATAATAATCAGAGGTTTCTCTTGCCCTAAAAAACTGTTTATGGGTTTTTCCATGTGATATTATCTCAACTATAAAGGGACCATAGAAGAATGCAAACTCAAGAAGGATAAAATATAACAAAGCATTGTGACTGCTTTACCAAAAATCCTTTGTCAATCCCCACCAGGGGAAGATATAAAAATTGTTCCAAACATTCTCATCAAAAGTCATGTTGCTCTATTCTGTATGTGCACTTCAAATTCTTTATACTATCAATTGATTCATTTGAGAAATCTATACAATTTATGGAGGTATTGGACTAATTGGCCAAACATGTGACTTCAGAATTATGATGGCATTTCTCCTTTCCTTACAGACCTTTTGGACCAACCTGAATAACGTCTTGTAAGCTGACTGAAAGGAACCGAAGATACTTGGTGCAGAAATCTTCACAAGCACTTACTTTCCTGGTGTCAATTATCTGCATTGTTAGCAGGAGCTCTTTCAGGTCTAGTTTCTGGCTAGCCAATACAGTTTTCATAACTTAATTAAAGATTTTATTATTTACTTCATTTAAACCACATCTTTCTTCCTAACAGGGACTAAAAGCAGCTTACTGCATTTCGCACGCTTCCATTTTACCCTTAGTTATTATACTGCATTTTAATCTTCCGTGAGCCCCCCTTGAGCCTACAGGGAAGAGTAGCATAATACAAACATAAATAAATAAAGAAAAGTTACCCAGATGCTTACTGTATAGGAGCTATTGTGCCACACAGCCACCCAGTTTTTGGGTCAGGGCAGGTGGACCCACCTGTTCTCGGCTGTACCCCATCTGGCCCTCATGGGTGCTCCTGCATGGGAGCCAGAGTGGCGAACTTCCACCGAACTGTGGGGTGGGCCTTTAAAACATTATTCTTAAGAATGTGGTGGTGTGGAACCACCTGGGGCATATTCCCCCACTTTCAGGACTCCATACTTGGGTGTGGGTGAGGAGAAGCCAGGCCTGATTATTCCACAGGTGCACAGCCAAGGCCAAACATAAACCCCAATGAGCTCCACAGCAAAGAAGGGAATGCAGATTTATCTGCATTCCCTTGCCATGGGCCAAGCGAGGGGCTGAGTTGCTCCAGGCCCAGGATCACCTTGGACTGGTGTCAACATCATCTAGAAGTAAGAATTAGCCCTGTGACCAGACAAGCTGTGAGTCTGGCCAAATTCCAGGTGCAGAAATGGCCTGATGTCACCCAGCAAGGCAGGGTGTGGCTACAAATCTGAGTCTCCCGGATCCTTACCTGACATTTAAACTGTGGGCCATTTCGCACGGCTTCAAAATAGCACAATGGTTGCTAATTGGAAACGCTACTAATTTGCCATAACCCACGACGTCGTAGACAATCTGCAACAATCCTGAAACTGACCCGCAAAAAGCGCTTCGTTGTGGCGCTTTCAGGGGAATCCAGAAAAGTGGATTCACCCTCCGGATAGCGATACACTCCTGCAACCAATCTGCAACAGTAGCGCTAAAGACCTGTGCGTTACCATTGTTGCTGGTTCTTCAAAGTCCCTCCCCCTGGCTCTCTCCTCCAAACTTCCGGCGAAGCGATCGCCATTTTTTTTTCTCCGAGCGAGCGGGGATAAACGCACCGGCGAGCCTCTTTCTGTTTAGAGGCTTCCCTGGCTTCAGTCCTTCACCTTTAGTCACTAAGCACAAACCACTTAAAAGCCCGTTTGCTGAAATAAAGTCCCTTTATTTTTTACACATAAATTCAGCCGAAAATCGGGCCCGTGAGAAGGGGGGGGGGGAATTTTTTTTTATCACTCGAGGCAGCGTGCAAACGATCATACAATCAAACGACAGCTCACATTAGGCAGCTGGATGGGTCTCTCCGTAGCAACGAATCTACATAGATTCGTTGCTATGGGTCTGTTTTTTTTTTTTTTAAACCTTTCTTAAAGGGAAAGGGGCTGTTTGGGAGCATGCTAACGGCTGCCCATTGGCTGCTTGACGGCCAGGGGCGGGACGAGCTTGGCAATAGCGCTTCCTTTCTAGCGATTTCTGCCGAGACCGGAAGCCTGTGGGAAACGCTAAAAAACGCAACTGATTCCACTACAAAGGCAGGTATGCATAACGACGAATTCCACTATTTTAAATGGCGATTTTTCATTCCGCAAACAATTTGCAACAAAGATCCCCGTGCGAAAAGGCCCTGTTATTTCACCCTGGCTCTCTTTAAGAGACGTTTCACAGGTAGAAGCAGTTTCTAGAAATGAATTCACCAGCTTCACAGACACGTATTTTATTAATGCATTGTGTTATGATGCAGCTTGGTGTAGTGGTTAAGAGCAGTGGACTCTAATGTGGAAAACTGGGTTTGATTTTCCAGTCCTCCACATGAAGCCTGCTGGGTGACCTTAGGCCAATCACAGTTCTATCAGATTTCTCTTAGCCTCACAAGGTGACGATTTTGGAGAGAGGAAGGGCAGGCTATGTAAGCCATTTTGAGGCCCCTTAGGGTAGACAAAAGCAGAGTATTGAACTAACTCGTCTTTTATTGGCCCACTCCCTATATTTATTTGCATATAATCCTTTCCCTTTCCATACCTGCAAAGCAGGTACTCCATCCAGAGCCCCAAGTACATGAAATGCCACTCTGCATGATCTCTTCATCTACTTTTTGAGAAGGACAAGTCTTTGCAGATTGTGTATGCCTCATAAATTACTATATGAGGTTTCTAATAGTTGATGCTATTTAACTGCTCCACTTCTGCTAATCTTACCTTACAAATAAGCTTTTCATATAGTATTAATTGGCTGCCATTTGAACACTTGCCAGACTCAGGTTTAGGGTTGCTAGCTATGCTGGAAGAACTGAGTTTAGGCACTGGAAGGATCTGTTTTGCTGCGTTACTGATTTTTCAAGCTAAAGTTTACATTTAAGCTTCTTGATCATGCCAGCTACCTTTTGGAATTCGTGGCTGATCTCCGGTTCTTCCATCAATTACTGAATGCCAATTAGACCTTTCTGATATATATCAGTTAGACATCAGTTAGTAACAGTGCAAAAAAAGGAGTTACCTAAGAAGCCTAATAAATACAGCTGAACACAGAAGTGTGTTCTTATGTCTACTTTAAAACCCATTAGGTTAATACTGATCAGCCATGACATCTCACACTCTCTCAGTGCCTTCTTGACTATAGCCTGTGCTTGGTATCTATAAATTCTTATGATATCTAAATGTGCCATACCCAAAACACCTTTCCATACTGTTCCTTTGGAAGTAGTTTGGTAGCTTCTTTTCCAGTCCAAATCTACCACATTGTAAATGCTTTAAAAGGAACAATGATATTGGTGGAGGGGTTCGTTGACTAAGACCCATTATGCACGGGGGTTTTAGCGCACATTCGGGGTGGAATGGCGGCGACTAAAATCACCGATAACGCACGGAGCCGGCTGCAACCGGCCGCAGTTTCGGTGCATGCCGCCGAAAAAGCCGCGTCAGTGAAACGCGGAAGAAAGCGCAGCTTCCGGGTGAAAGGGGCGCAACCAGAAGCGGCGCCCGGATCGCCGCATGCATAATCGGTTACTCTGGGTTTTGCCGCCGTCGCGCCCCGCCCCGTACATAACCAGTATGCGTCGCGTCTTCCCCCTCCGCGTTTTCCATGTGACCCGAAATCGCCGTTTCGGCGGCCGTGCATAATGGGCCTATGTGAGACCCATTTCTCAGTTGTAATACAGTTATGTTGTAGGAAAATTCCACTCTGGTATGTTCTAGCTGAATAAGCAATGCTAAGAAGCAATATATCCAGCACCGGGTGTCCTTCCATGGAAAAAAAAATGAAGGGAAGATCTGATTCTAGGCAGCAACGGCAGGTCAGTAAAGACAAATCACACCAGAATGATTTTCACCCCCAAAGGAGTAGCAGAAAGGGAGTGATATCAGCTGTATGAAGCTAGCTCATGTAAGGGAAGGAATCTTACAATAATGTTATGGCCCCTGGCTGACAGTCTGTGATTTTGTGCACCGGTTGTTATGCCTAGAGAATTAGCAAATGAATGCCATGAAGAAATATAAATTGAGAAAATACAAGTAGAAACTTGTATCATATGCTGTTGATAAACTGCACCTTATTTTGGGTTAGATTTTAATTTGGCACAACATTGGAATATTGGTAAAACAAAATTCCTGGGTAAGGGCAAAACCAGAAGCTTTTAGTTGCTGATGTTTTATATTTAATGAAGTGCTTGTTTTGAATTGAAATGTTCATGTTTTGCAGTTCCCCCACCCATGTCATCTTTCATAGATCTCTGGCTAGCATACACTTTTAGCTCCCCTCTTCCATTTTATCTTCACAACAACCCTATGAAGATAGGCTAGGAAGTGAAGAGTGACTGGTCCAAACTCACACAGTAAACTTCAGGACTGAATTGGGATTTTGTCTTTCTATTACAACATGTTCATTCTAATCCTGCAATCTGTTCCAGGCATGGAAGAAGAAAAAATTCTTTACACACCAAGTAATTGAAATGTGGCATTTGCTTCCAGAAGATGTAGCCACATGAGTAAACAGCTGTAAGATGGGGTTAGATAGATTAATGGAAGATAGGTCTATCACTGGCTACTAGCCAAGGTGGCTGAGGGGAACAAGAGGCACTAAACCGCAGCCAGGAGGCAACTTCAAGGGGAGGTCCCAGCTTCTATGCCATGTTGTTGTTCCTCTTGAAGAGCTGGTTAGCCACCAAATGAGATGTTCTGGTCTGGTCCAACAGGTCTTCTTATGTACTTATGGAAACTCCAACATGCCTGCAGACCACTGCAGGCCAGACCACTTTCTCCATTCTTGTCAATGGAGGAGGACATTCACAAAAAGATAGAACATTGACCAATTCTGCATGGAGGCATAAAACTTGCATCACCTCCTGCTTTCAAACACGTGTTTAGAAGCTGTACGTTTGCAAGCTTCCTGATAGGAGATTCCTCCTATGTTTTCCTACCTCACTGCAGCTTTTTGCCTCCCGATGAGGCAGCAAGTGAGAACAACCCAAACTTCTCCCCCCTGCTCCTTGGCTTGTCAATCACCGCAAGCCATCAATCTTTGCACAGTGGTTGTTCAGGGACTCAAACTTCTGTCCTGAGCCTGTAATGTTTTTTTAAGTGCACTTCTGAATTGCCACAGGATCACACCACAACAATAAAACATTCCCTCCTTAGAACTCTTTTTGGGATTCTTGGTGTAATGATCTCTCTTTATGTTCAGCCAGATTTGTGAAAGGCTGGCCATGGTAACTGGACCCTGATGAGTGTCTGTTTGTTCACTGTAAATTTTTTAAATAAAGTGCATTGGTCGCCAAGTTAATAGCTTAATTACACGCCCCCCCCCAATCTTTCCCTGTCCATACCCCACCACCAGAAAACACAAACAGGAATGTGTTTTGGATGCCAGATCCCAAAATTACAATGCCCAATGAGGAGAACATTTTATTTTTACATAGAGCATGTAGCTTTGCAGTCCCGCAGAAATGTGGACCATGCCATTTTTAAAAATCTCGATCCAAAAAAGGAGAGGAGAGGGCAGGTGCAAGGGTGGGCAGAATGCTAGTGAGACTGTCATGCATTTCTCCCTCCATGCAGGCTTGCTCCAGGTTGCTCCCCAATTGGAAGCACGACAAGAAGTTGCAAATTGTTATTTTGCAATTTCCCTCATTGTGGAGCAAATCT
The DNA here is from genome assembly GCF_049243985.1 of Paroedura picta. NCBI lineage: Eukaryota > Metazoa > Chordata > Lepidosauria > Squamata > Gekkonidae > Paroedura > Paroedura picta. The sequence continues at coordinate 29,479,793 of NC_135377.1, read as the reverse complement.
GGGAAAAACTCGCGCCAGCCACTTGAGAGCTCCAGGTTGCTGCCGACATCATGGGGAAGTAGCACTAAAACCTGCAAGCAATGAGAGGCTGTCCTGGGGGCAAATTTCTCAAGCAGAATCAGTCTTTGCTTTACTTCTCTTGATCACATCATTCCTTTGAACAAAAAGAGAGTATTACATTCTTGCATGGAGGAGATCAGTGCCCAGAATTCTGTGGCACAAAGATTCATCTCCTTTGTTTCATAGGAATGTAAGTTCATGTAACTATACACACAGGTTACATGGTAGAGAGAGAGAGAGAGAGAGACAGACAGACAGACAGACAGAGTAAAAAGAAAGAGAAAGAAAGATGATAGATAGATACACAGATAAAGAAAAAAAAATCCTGTATATGTCACCATGTTGGTATTTTTGTCAAGTATCTTTCAGAATGATTTGATGTACCAAGTGACTGCGTAAAGTCAAGTTACTCATCTCACGGTGTCATTACTTATAACTTTGCAGCATGTTAACTTTCTTTAGATTTACATAATGTTGAAATAATATACCTTCTTTCCCCCCTATCCCTACATTAATGTGATTAGAATCAGTTGAAGCACTGTAATTTTCTTGTAATCCTGCTTTCCACCTACGCTTCCTTATTATAATTTATAAAACTACCAGTCCCTGATCAGTTTAGCTGTCAAAAATTTTCATGAAGTGTTGGAGGGAAAAAACCCTTTATAAATTATATTATTGTTTCTCCTTAATAGCCCCTTTCATGTAAACAAACATCAAAAAATGGTTGCTGTTCTTTATATATTTCTGTGCTGTATTTAGCTCTGTAAGTAGTAAAGGAATACACGGACTGATATATTATGCAATTAAATTGATGGATGGTTAATTGAGCCAGTATGGCATACCATATGTGTACTCATGACCTGAATGTCACTGGTCAGAGGAAAGCGTCACATACTGGACGAAAGAACATATGCTATTACCAAGAACGAAAGGAGAGAGTTATCTACTCTGTGGTAATATCGACATAACTCGTTTTGCTTTTTGGTTACCAAAGCACTAAGCCTTAATGAGTCCAGCTACAAAGGAGCTTTTAAAAAAATCCTGAAAGATATTAATTAAAAGCTTACCGACATCATGGCCATTAACTCTGGCAGACACTTTCATTAATTTGTTTGATCTCCCTCGTTACGTGACATATTCTGAACATGGTGTCTGTGGCCTTATGCTGTAAACCTGAACTGCCACTGAACTTTAATGTTTAATTACATTTACTAACAAAATAGGGTCTCCCCCCTCAAATAAAATAATTTCTTCTTGATAGGCCCGAGGCATGTTAGTGAGTTACAAGATTGGAGGATGCCTCACTTCTAAAAGAAAGACAGCCACATACTTGCAGAATGGTGATGTTGGCCTAATAGCTAAATTTCAGAGGTTTGCTTTCCCCCCTCCCCAGATATTCATCACACAAACGTTGTTTCCATGATTACTCGGTTTATCTCTTGGTGGCATTCTGAGTATTTCTGTTGTATTTTATTTATCAGAATAGTATTTAATGACATTCTGGCTTTGTCAGGTGTTTTGCATATATTTCTTCTCAAGCAGCTATTAGGGAAGTGACTTGAGCATCACAAATGGTTTAAAGTAAATTATGTTATTTTACAAAATTTATTGCTGTAGCAGAATGTGTATCTGAGGCAATACTGTTTTATCTTTTGACATTGCTTTGGTGAGTCATCCATTTTGACAGGTAACTGTCTGCTTTAAAGCTATTTTGTTTGCATCAATACAAAATGAGAGCAGATCACAATGCAGCATAGGAACAAAATAACACCCATAGTTGCACAGTTAGGGAGGGAAAAATACAGATTTGTAGTGAGCCCTCCAGAAATAGCTAATAGACAAACATCTTTAATTTAGGCATCAATTATTGCTACAAATGTCCAGATTCTTTGTCCACTGGCATTAACCTGTAAAGAGAATGTTGCTGCCCCGCCACATCATTTGTCACTGACACATTGAAGAAGATTATGATAATGTGCATATAATGCAATTGACGACAATGGAAGAGACCTGTAATTGTGAACGAAATTCAAGGAGGCTTGCTTGGAGAACTAACAGCGCCTTCATTTAGATTAGCTTACCTTTTCAAGTGTTCTGCTAGAAACCGCTATCACACAAATTGAGGCAGGAACTTTATTATCATCACTATAGCAACAGCAAGGAATTTTATTTCAAAACAGTTGGCTACCTGAAAATTCTCACATGATGGAAAGGGCTGCAGATGATATATACATTTTAATTCATTTTCATTTATTCCTGGTTTGAAGTGTTCCATAAACCAGAGTAGTGCACTTTTTATGAAGGGGAGAGGAGACGAAGGACAAGATAGCTGGTTCCATCCCTTCTTTAATACCGCCATTTTCTATCTGAAGAAAAGGTGTTTATGGACCTTAATGGTATTATTTCACATAAAACTTTAATTATACTTTGGGATAAGTATTTCAGTCCCACAGTATGTCACTACAGTTAAAGCAAGTCTTTCAATCCAGAGAAGCCATTCCCACAGAGGATCAGTTCAACTTCTATTCATCAGAACATTTGTCTAGCACCAAAAGACAAGCACATAGGCCTGGTTTTTTGTGTATTCATATGCAAAGTTATTTCACTCTAAACTGATGGAAATAAATGCAATTGGATGGAAATAACTCTGCAAAGTCAGTAACTTCCCAAGCACCACAAGGGGCATATGGGCTTCCTGCTCAGTATGGGGATGTGGAAGGCCTGATAGAATCAGTTCTTCAACACTGGGGCTGTACAGCTGCTGTGATGTAACAGTTGCCCGTTTCTGAGCCATCATGCTTCTGTGTATATTGGCAGGTATATGTATAGTCCATAATTTAAATAAGCATTGAGGCTTATAATGTGTGCCTCTACATGAACCCCATCAGATTATGATCCTGCTGGTAGCCTATATGTTGCTCTGAATCAGATCCTTCAGCTTCACAATACTCCATTAGCCTTTATGCTGAGATCGATTTAAAATGGCCATTTCACCTTTGTTAGTGTTTGTGTATCTCACATTGGGTATATTTTTATTTTTAAAGTTCTATTGAAAGTTCTACATATTATATAGAATATGTGGATACTGGCTCTTCAGAGACTCACGAGATGGCTCACAAAGTCAGAACAATGCAAACAATCTCTCTCTCTCTCTCTCTCTCTCTCTCTCTCTCTCTCTCTCTCTCTCTATGTTTCTGGGCATGCACATACTCACTAAAGTTGCCAGCTCCAGGTTGGGAAGATGGAGTCTGAGGAAGGGGGAGAAAGGACATTAATCAGGTATAATACCATAGAGACTGACCTCTGAAATAGCCATTTTTTCCAGGGAAAGTTATCTCTAGTCTAGTGATCACTTCTAATTCTGGGAGACTGCCTGGATTACCTGGAGGTTGGAGACTGTATTGCATTCCTATCTCTGTGCCTATAGCTATCCTTAAGTCCTCATAGCAAGTTATGTGTAGCCAAACTGAAGCAGGTTTGGGGACCGGGGGGGGGGGGTGAGTTCAATGGTGTTGTGAATCAAAGGGGCTACCCAAACCCATCAAAAACAATGCACTTCATTCTGTGATATATGTTAGCAAAGCTTCATTTCATGTTCAGAGAAAGAAACAGTGACCGTTTCTGCATGAGGAATTTGCCCCTGCTCAGCCTCTCATTGTTTGCAGGTTTTAATGCTGCTTCCTCATGACGTCAGCAGAAACCTGTAGCCCTTCAGTGGTTGGCGCAGGTTTTCATCCCTATTGCCCTATGATGAGGGAATGCAGGAGAATCTGCTTCCCCTTTCTTGTAGTAGCACACAACTAGGCACAAACAGGGGCAATCCTGTCTGAAAGAAGAAACGTGTGACAGTCTCGCTAGCATTTTGCCTGCCCTTATACCCGCCCTCCCCTCTCCATTTCTGGATCACTAATTTATTTTTTAATTGGTGCAGTCTGTGTTGCTATGGGACTGCAAAGTGACAGACACATATATTGGTGGAAATAAAATGTACTGTCATGTTCTCTTAAGTGTGCACAGTAACATTGGGAGCAGGCAGCAACCCTATCTAAAACACATTAATGTTTTTGTTTTCTGGTGGGAGGGCATGAATGGGGAAAGGGGGGGCATGTGATTAAGCAGACCTCTCCCTATTAGCATGGCATCCATGTTCTGTGTTTTTAATCTTTATTGTGAACACACAATCATGAGGATCCAATTACCGTTGCCAGCCTATCAGAAATCTACCCGAATATTATACCATTATACAAAGACCATTATACAAAGAATCCTGAAAAGAAATCTTGAAAAATATTTTATTGTTGTGGCATGATCCCATAGCAATGTGGAAGTGTATTTAAAAAAAATGGGGGTCTCAGGGTGAGGGAAAGGAAGTTTGAGTCCCCAAAACCATCACAGTGAAGGGATTGGTAGCTTATGTATACTGACAACCTGAGGAGCGGGGGAAACCTGAAGGTTGTCTATACTTCCATTTTCTCTGCCACCTCATCAGGAAGGGAAAAGTTGCAATGAGGTGGCAGGATAATGCGGGAGGGGTCTCCCATCAGGAAATGGCCAAACGTGCGGTTTCCTATTGCGCATTTGCAAGCAGGAAGTGGCGCACATTGTCTACTTTCATGCGGAGATGATCAGACACCTGCAGAGGTGGTGGGAACTCTCATTTGGCCCACTGCAACCCTGGAAAGTGGAAGTGGGTTCATATGGGCATAGGGGCCTTCATGCATTTGCAAGACTCTATTCATCATGTGTAAATTAAAGGAGATATTTGGTTTTAAACCATATATCATTCTTTGTAGAATGATCCCTTGTAGATCACAACGGCATAGCTCAATCATAATAAAGTAAATAAATAATGATGCGCTCACTACCATGATACTCATTCACCCCCCCCCCCCTACACACACACACAATAAAGATATTCTGGCTATGGACCTGGGAACTAGGCCATCATAAAAGAGAGCCACTATGATATAGTTTCAGACTAGGATCTGGAAGATCTATTTTCAAATCTCTGCAATGCCATTCTATTTGTTGGACATCCATAGGCCTGTCACTCTCTCTCAGCCCACCATACCTCACAGAAACAGGTTAGGCATGCCTCTTGGATCTAATCTCCATATTACATTTCCCTTTGCCTTGTTATGGCTGACTAGGAATGCAGCTTTTACAATAATCCAAGACTAATCTCAGCTGTGTCTCTCCAGACACAGAGGTTTTCCTGTCCTCCTTCTGCCCAGGCCTTCTAGATTACAACCCAATCTGTTAATGGAGCCTCAGCTGTTACACGTTTTAGAGCAAAATTTCTCAACTTTTTTGCCATTGATAAATCCCTGAAACATTCTTAAGGTTTCAAGAAACCCCCAGAAGTGGCACAATAGTGCAGAAGATGGTTGGGAAGCATAGTTGTGTACAACCAGTCTGGGTCCCCTCCCCTTCCAACCCCCTTCCAGCCCTGGGGTAAATATATAAATTTACTCCCATCTATTTGGGAAACCTTTCCAAAACCATGAAGAAACCACAGGGTTTCATGAAACCCTGATTGAGGAAGACTGTTCTAAAGGAAGCATCAGCCCACGTAATCAAGACAGCAGGAAAATGTATGTGATTACGATCAGGAATCTGAGGAACAGGAAGTGCTGAGGAGCTGGAGAAGTCCAGATGCTATTGTTTCACTCTTCTATATACAGAGACTCCAGAAGACTTGAGAACTGTTTCTGCCCTGACCAGAATCATAGCTGTATCTGCCCATCAAGGTCTGAAGAGTTTGACTTCTTTCTTTCTTTCTTTCTTTCTTTCTTTCTTTCTTTCTTTCTTTCTTTCTTTCTTTCTTTCTTTCTTTCGCCTTATCCATTTCTCCATCAAAGAGAAAGACAATCAAATGTTTTCATTTATAGATGTAAATTCTTCTTTTAAAAAAACATAAAAGACAGGACACTGGCAAGGAACCTGGAGTTTATATCAAGTTCTAGAAGGGCCCTTTGGATTTCCCCATGCCACTTATTTAAAATGCCCCTACAAGCTGTTTGTGAGGAGAAAACACGTAGATTCCCTATATGGACGTCATGTGCACTTCAGTACTCAGGGGCTAAACACATCTATTTTGTTCACAATAATTATACTACTCCTGGTGAGTCCCATTTTGGGGTCAGATTAATATCATGCAAGCAGAGGGCCTGGCTGACACTAATACTATTGCCTCATATTCATAAACCATGTGCTGTTAGGTGGGATTTAAAACACAGACAAGAGAAAACTGCCTATTTACGGAATTTTGAGAACATTAGCTTGGCTCAAATGGCATCCATTCTACTTGAGGTTGTACTCCAGATTATTTCCAACTCAGGGATTTTTCTCCAAGTTATTATGTGCATTCTTATTTTTGTAAAATCTGAGCATACTACAGCATGCAGCTAGTAAAAAGAAAGAATAGTGTTTAGTTGTTGTTTCTTACATCTAAAATACCAGTAACATAATGAACCCTCAGGAGAGGTACTCCCAGGCGGAACAGTTTGTGTCTGTGCTAGAAGAGGTTTAAATTAGTTCTATTCCCCCCCCCCATTTTTTTCTTTTCTTTTTAAAAAGAATAACCTGTGATGAAAGCTCCACTACCAACTGTTTTACTTGTCACTGGCTCTTCAGTGCAATAAACCAATTACTTGCTGCTGCAGTGAGGACTCCTTCTTACTGTTTTAAATGCACGTTAGGGCTATAGCAGTCTTCACGTATTTCAGGAGTCAGCATTTCCAGTTCATTACGATTGCAAATTAATGGGCTTCTCCACAAAAGCATTTTTGTTGTCAGAAAGAAGTGGTTCTGACTTCATTGGTATACAAAGGGTTAGCATAATAGGTTCTCCTCCCCCCTCCTTGAAAATGCACCTTAACCCTTTTGTTTGTTAAAAAAAATAAAATCAATAATATTAATGTTTCCCATGAGAAAAACCTTGCATTCATTGTATTTCAGATGCTTACTGCCCATGACCTTATAAAGTACACAAGTTGTGTGTGCTATACATTTTTTTCTCATACACACATATACACACAAAAATAACTGATTGTCTTTGTAGAAGAAAAATGTTGGTTGACAGTATATTGGGAATTGGAGCCAATGTGACATAGTGTTTAGAGCAGGGTTAGTCAAACTGTGGCCCTCCAGATGTCCATGGAGTACAATTCCCATGAGCCCCTGCCAGTAAATGTTGGCAGGGCCTCATGGGAATTATAGTCCATGGACATCTGGAGGGCCACAGTTTGACTACCCCTGGTTTAGAGAGTTGGACTATGATCTGAGAGACCCAGGTTTGAATCTCCACTCTGCTATCAAAGTTTTCTGGGTAATCTTGGGGGAGTCACACACTCTCAGCTTAAATGTTGTGGAGATAATATGGAGAAGGGGAGAATGTTATAAAACACTTTGTATCTCCATGGTGGAAAAGGCAAGGTATAAATGAAATATATTAATATAGTTTTTAAAGGTTTGTTTCCACCACTGCCTTCTTTTATGGTGAGCCTAATTTGGTAAGGTATTGCCACTTGGAAATAGCTTAATGTTTGTATAAAGCAGTGTTCTGTGAACCAGAAGACCATGGTTTTAAATCTCACTGTCTCAGTCACAAACATGCTTAAATGAATGGCCTTGAGAAAACTAGTCAGTTCCAGCCCCCCAGTAGTGGCATGTTAATGCTGACCCACATTGTGGTGCTGAAGATTACTGAAATAACATGTGCAAAATACTTGAGCACTCTTTACCACTTCATGAATGTTAAGTACTGATTATCTGGTTTCTGAAAATTCACATTAAAAGGTCTTATTGGCTTATTTCATATTTGTTCTATTTCCTAAATCAATAATTTTCAGTTCTTGCTCCCATTTTCAATCTCAGTCTTCAATGTGGGAGCTACTTGTAATTTTTTAACAGATGTCTGCTTGATAAGAACATAATAAGAGCCCTACAGGATCAGACCAGTGTTCTATCTAGTCCAGCATCCTTTCTCATACAGTGGTCATCCTATTACTATGGAAGCCAACCATCCTTTTGTCTGTCTCTCTGTATGTATTTCAACCTTTCTCCTTTTTCTTCTGTCTTCTGACTTTCATTCCCCTAACCCACAGCCCTATCCCCAAAAGTGGGATGTAATTCAATCTGACTCATGACTCAAATGTTGAGATTGGCACCAATAGCATTTTTGCGGTTTGATTCACGGTTTGTGGTTGAATCATGAACTGATACTCTTGTTCAGGGACTGAACCAGTTCTCATTTAATGTTTAAATCCCTGATTTCTGCTCCACCACAGCTTTTTGCAGTGAGAAGAAAACAGGGGGCCAAGTCTACTAAACAGCTGAGCGGCAAGAAGCTCTCTGCCACTTAGTTGTTTGGTTTAAATGACTGGTAATCATAATTAATTCACAATACTGGCATATTTTTAAGAAGGAATAATCTTGTGAATTCATCATTTTAAAACACAGAACACTATGAAGGACATTTCTTGAATACTAAGGGCAACACTGCTCATTGTTCACAACTTTGTATATTGAGACAGGCAGGAATTGTCCATTGTTAGTTAATAGTAGAGTTGCCAACCAATGACTAGCACCTATCAAAGGGGCAGTAATGAAGGACAGAATAATTCCATGCTGATAGTGAAATGTCACTCACAATGACATCACACTGGCAATGTGACATCACTTCCAGTAAACAGGGGAAATGATGTCACATTGCCAGTATGATGTCAAGATGATTAGAAGAACACTAATTTTTGCCCAAATCCTAAAGCAGTGTTGGCCAGAAGTGATGTTGAAATGCCAGCATGGTGCCATTTTTAAAGCATTTTCTTTCCACCTGCTCTCAGTGGATAGGCAAGCAGGCAGGCTACAAGAAACAGGAGCAAGAGGTTTCTCAAATGAATAAGTTAGCACATTGTTATAATTAGAATTGTATGAAATCACACAGGTTCAACAGAAAATAGCTTGGAGAAGAAAATAATTGAAGCAACCACTTGGCAACGGAGAAAGAATCCAATAATTTGTGGTGTTATTTTATTCCTGAATATTATACATCCTCCTGGACATTCAGTCACTTCCTATAATATCCAGACCAATCTCAATGTCTGATAAAAACAGTTTCATCTAGGCAACTCCTGCTGGTCTTACGATTTAAAGGCAGAAAAGGCAGAGAAGAGAATTCACTAATATCTTTAGACTAAAGACAAAGAATGATGATGAGGCCCTTCGAGTGAGCAGCTGTTATTGCATAAAAACAATCAGTACAGGAGAGCAAGAACAGAAATACAAACTTAATCATCTTTTTTTAAGTTATCTTAGTAGCCTTGAAGAGATCAGACCACAAACTATACCAGTTCAGATGCTCATAAGAGTAGCTCTCAGAAAAGAATAGGAAGAAACAAACCTACATGGGTCAGCTTCTTCTTTTCACAAGCTGATAAAAGGCCTGTGTTGGTTAGGTAAAATATACCTCTATCAGTGGGAATCTTATGGACTCTTCAAGGAACCAAAATCAACTTTAACCAAAGACACCTGGCTAAGGTAGCTAGTATTTCTGGTCTACTCGGCAACTGAGAAAGAACACTCAAGTTACCCCCCACAGAGACTCACCAGGGTGAAAAGGGCAATAGATAGAGTGCAGGAAGGAAATGTATTGGTGTTTAAGTACCAACATCTCTTTTGAAGTAGAGGATTAATCCTGAATAAATTCAGGACACAACGCCTGAAAGGCAGGCTTAAGGGGAGATAATCTGCTCAAGGCCTTCTCCTTTGCATGGTTGGAAATAGCTGGGGGATCTGCCTAGGTTTATCTGCCTTTTCTTTCCATTTACTTATCTCATTTTTAATAATATCTTACATTTTATAGTGCCTTTCATCCTAATGATTCCCAAAATGTTATATAAACCCTGAAAACTGATAAATATATTTGTATGTGAGAGAGAGATGAGTAGGGAAGAGGGGCACAGAGAATAGGCAAAGGTTCCTGTATCTATAAAAGAATAAACTATGCATCAGTATTGCTCCATCAGTCACTGAAATGCAATCATCAAAACAGTTGTTTGAATGGAAACATTAGTGCCACTGGCCATTTTGTCTCTGTGCTGCCTGGTAACATGGTGACACACAGCTGTCAAGATGTCCCCTTATAGGTAGCAGACTTGTCATATGTGCTAAACAGATTGAGAAATTGTCAATATCTAGAAATACACATTCAAAGACTTCATACTCTTAAACAAGAAAAAACATGGACTATTTTTTCATTAATCCATAGAGGTCTGTTGGTGTATTCAAGTCTTGTATGTAAATAGTGGATGCATAAACAGGATTTCATTTAAACTTCAATCACACTGTGATTTCTTTCTTTGTATTTGACTTACGTTGCCTTCCTCTGAGTGTGAAGCTTTGGACAGGGAAGGTGTGTCTTTTCTAATAGTATCAAGTTATTACCTGCTGTGAGTCCTTGAAATAAGGAAGGCTATAAATCATAACAAGAAGAAGAAGAACAAGGAGTTGTACAATATACTTTCTGCTTTCCTAGTGGAGTTGTAGCTCACACTGAGCTCTGAGATCTGATTGAAAAGATATTGTTTCATTCTCCACATATCCAATTATAGGGAAAGCCCGTCTGCTGAATAAAAGCCAGTTAGATTTCAACCAGTTATAAACCAGTAGAGGTGACTAATTTGATAGCTACAGCCCTGGAGATTATACCTCCTTAGTCTAGCATCTTTGCAGTTTGTAGGTTCTCCAAGGCAGAACACGGAGAAGAAAAGCATTTCCCAGAAATCCAGATGATATAAGAGAATTCAGGAACCTGCTCCCTCCAGAGCATAGCAATTCAATTCCCTGCAAGGAATAACATAGCAACCATTGAAATTTGGCAAATAAAACTTGTATCTGCACTATGCTGAATCCTGAGAGACCCTGGAAGGCCTGTCAAGTGTTATGGTTATTCTACATATTCATAGGAAACTCAGTTACATTATTGTCAGCCCATTGAAGACAAGGTGCTTAGAAGAACACAGTACTGGACTATTAGTGCACATCAGTATGCAAATCCCAGATTCCAGAACTTCCCATATTTCATGCTTGCAGGATTGTTGATAAGGAGAATAAACATTGTAAAGTTTGCAAAGTTCACAGTGCGTCACTGGATTTTCTTTTGTGGATATAGCACAATATATCATGAGAAGATAACTAATTGGAATAGCCATCAATGCTAGAAAAAGTTGAAGGCCCTAGGGAAAAAAAGACCTAATATGAGGTGGATTGTTTCAGTATAGGAACCCATGGCCTGAGCAAGGAAGTCAATAACAGGATGTTTTGGAGGTCATTAATTCATAGGGTTGCCATAAGTTGGAAGTGACTTGACAATGCAAAAGACACAGCACAATATATACTAGAAAGCTATGCATGATTTTTCTTGGCCCAAGTAGATGAGTAGTTCTATATAGCTGAAGGTTGTATTTTTTAAAAAAGATTGCACCTACAAAAAGTGATCCAATGAAAGACCTTAGCTAATTATATTTCTAATAAAGAGGTACTTAGTGAGCAGAATCACGTTCCTCTTAATTACTATAAAAATAACATATATTTCCCACTTAGAATACTGAAAAGGAATTGTTCACAATATAAAAAGTGTAGTGGTTTTATCAGCAAAAAGCTAGTTGTTTTATCAATTCAGAAACATTTCATACAGGTATTGTATTGTCTAGTTATAATAGATCAAGGTGTGCAGAAAAGAGTTCCATGCATCTATCAAATTGATATCCATGCAGACAATCCATCTAAAACTTCACAAAATGCATTTTCATTCTTTCTTCTGTATTTAGCCATTTGCATTCTATGAATGAAATATAGTAAATATATGTTAGAATAATGAATTGGGATTATGAGATGTTCAATATTTATTATATCATGGAGTTAACCTCACATATTTATTTATTTATGGATTCCACTGGATTCACCATCAAAGAATTCAAGGCAGCCTATACTAGATTTCTGGTGTCTCTCAACCACACATAGAGGACACCTATAACTGCTAATTTTCAACAAAGCTGCTGTATCCTGTATATCAGGGGTAGTCAACCTATGGTCCCCCAGCTGTTCATGGACTACAATTCCCATGAGCCCCTGCGAGCAAACACTGGCAGGGCATCATGGGAATTGTAGTCCATGAACATCTGGAGGACCACAGGTTGACTACCCCTGCTGTATATGAGATCACAACTTTATGATCCCACATTTGCTGATCAGTACTGTATTTTTGAATTCCTCTTCATCAGAGCTATACACAATTTTTTCCCCATTGAAGAGCACTAAGCTGAGAGTCTGACCTACATTACACTATTCCACTCAGCAAATTTTGAAACCTTCCACCAGGGTTCATTCCATTTATAACTTCAGACAAGAGCCTTAACTCGGGCCCAGAGGTTTGCAGCTCTGTTTTACAGTGCAATGAGTGGGTTCCAGCACTATTAATCGTATAGCCTCTTTTGGGAAAATGTGGTTGAGCAAATTGTGGCAGAGCAGCTGAAGGAATAACCTGTTGTGAAGATCTCAGACAAGGGTTGATCAAGTGGTTAAGATAGAAGCTTTGTCCCAAGAAGGCAGAAATGATGCTAATTATGCAAATGAAGGAGAAAAGAATAGGTGATGCTAGTTGAGAAGGCAGTTTTGGGGCCTGATACAGATCTACCATCATAATCCAGCGGGATTAAGATCAATAGATCAAATTAAGAGCTTGGATGTTTACCACACAGGAGGCTCCGTGCCAGGCTGCAGCCTGTTTGAGCCACAGCAGTTTTCCCACCACTTCCCGCTCCTGCGTGATGGAGCATTTGGCCTGCTGTACCTCGTCTGCCGTGGATTTCTGCTCCTGCATGGGAGCTGGGGCGGCAAGGTTCCATCGCACTGTGAGGAGGCATGGGCCTTTTTTTATTGTTGTTTAAAAATGTGGTATTGCATACCAATGCATGTTCTTAAACAAAAAAAAATGCCCCAGGTGCCTGGAACATTTTTTGTCCCTTCTGGGATGCCATAAATTGGGTGAGGGTGGGGAGGAGCTGGGCCTGGATGGCCTGACTCTTCTTCATCTGCACAGCTCAGGTCTGACGTAGGCCCTTTGGCCATCCAGGGGAATAAAGGGAACACATCTGAGGCAACTGAAGGCCTGAGTCAGGCCAAGCCTGGGAAAGCCTGGAGCCGGCACTGACAAAATGAAGAACCAGGAATTTGCCCCACCACTGGACGAGTGGGGGGTTGAGGCAAATTCTACATCTAGCTCATGGGCCTTATTTAAAGTCTGCTAACAGAGCTATGATGACCCATACTATTGGATGGCTATAAGATGCTCCACGTGGAATACTTTAACATATGCTTCATCTGCTGCATTTGAAAATGTCTCTGAAGCTTTGGCTGTTACAAAATGCAGCATCAAGACTTCTAACTGAGGTCAGAGACTCAGAACATATAATTCTAATGTTACAACAACTGCACTGGCTGCCTATTGACTTCCAGGCCCAGTTCAAAGTGCTAGAGATTACCTGTAAAGCCTTTAAGGGTCTCTATATCAAAGCAGATTACCAGTGTTCTCCCATAGGGCAGCTGCACTCTTGGTAGCACACCTCTTTGGGTTGTCCCTTTGGTAGCATATAAGTCACAGGCTTCTCCCGCCCCCTCCCGTTCTTTACTCCTCTGGAATGGCTTACCTGAGTAGATGCAGAGAACGCTTTCACTTTTTGCATTTAGAAAGAAATGTATACAAGTTTTATTTCAGAAGGCATTGGGTGGAGGTTAAATTGTCTCGGAACGTCTCACTATATTTTAATATTTTTAATAGAGTTGCCAGGTGAACACTGGATACCAACAGGAGTTGTAGGGGGCAGGGACATGCAAAATAGGTGTTGCAGCAATTTGTGTCACTTTTGGAGTGAACACAGAAGTGATATCAGCACATTGGCATGACACTGTAGTGTGATGTTAGCATGCTGTGACCACCTCCAGGTTGATGTCAGACAAGATGCTGTGACATCGCTGGGATGCCTGTCACCCCCTCTTCATTCATCCCTTGTTGTTATACCAAGCAATGGTCGGCTTCTAATCACCTTTGTTTTTAACCTTTGCATGGTTTATTTGTTGCTGTCTTACTATGTTGTTTTTAAGTCATCATGTTGTTTTTATGCCATTGCAATTTATCTCTATGGAGATACGCTAAAATATAAATACGCCAGCAGAAAAGCGAATAGAGTCCAAACCGTTATTAATTTAAAGTAAATAGGACTGCAGTGGTAGATACAGGGTTTCCCCCCTTTCTTACAACATAATTTACTCTCCTTTCAGTTTTCACTTCCTGCAAGCTTATTTTCTGTTCTATGACCAGTACATTAGATGTCATTGATAGGCCGCACATTTGTGTAAACCTCTAATATAATAACAACAACATGAAGACATTTTGTAGATTGGCAGAGCTAGAGCCAAGAACCACCTCTGAGAAGGCTTAGAGGGAGCTCCCCAAAGAAGACTATCTTTAACTTTCTTGGCCAACTTAGCCAAACTGAATAGAGTGAACCCATTGCATTACTGCACTATTATCGGTGGCTGTAGTTTTCTTTCTCTGTTACAGTGATTCCTTTTCTCTAACAGCCAAGCAAATCTTTTCCTGCACAAATGTATGCATATGTATCTGTTGGTGTTGGTTGACTTAATTAGATCTCTGAGCTTTGCACTCTATATTTATACACCTTGTCCTGCAATTTAACAGTTTTCATTTTCACACTTTTTCTGTAGGGAGCCTTAGAAAATTGGTTACAAAAAGGAAAGGAAAGAAACACGGGTTTGTAGAATCCATTTTGAAAGCTGCCTCTTGGCATTTACATCCAAGCCCACGTCTGTGTGTTTGCTTGATTTACATTAAGCAATATCTAAGTGCAAATAGTAATCATGCACTAAAGTAAACCGGACTATATGCAATTGCCTCATCTGTTTCTTCCATTTCAGTTGCAATCCCATAGATCCCAATCTTGACAGGTAGCATAATTAGAAAATTCTCTTTGTCTTATTAAATGTGACTCTTCTCAATAGAATTTCACTTCGTTGCGAGACAAGGACTGAAAATATACTTCAAATCTAAAACAGGAAATCAAGGGGGACTGTTTTATTTTTATCTGTCTTTGTGCAAGCGACATTATTATCAAAGGATATTGTAATGCCGAAAATGTACTTTGGGGATTTAAATCACGTATTAGCCTGGAAAGCAAAGAGTGCTGTAGGGCCCATGCAATATATTTTCTCATTAATCTGATTGAAAGATTATCCTTCCTATAGCTATGAAAAGTCTAATACCCATATATCCATCTTTCCTGCTAGTAAAATTCAGCTTTGTGTGAAGTCATTGTCTCTCGTGTCTGGGGTCCTACACTCTTCCTTCATTTCTCTCTATAAGCCAGCCCGTATTAAAATAAATTCAGAGCAGGCCGCCATTTCATGCACACATTTTGATTATTTCATAAGCTGCTAAGGAAAATGGAAGTATCAGCAAGTCATGCCGTTTTACTGGTAATGTAATGCTTGTCATTCCCTCAGTGGTCGTGTGAAAAAGTTTAGCTGTAATATCTTTGACAAATGTTCAGCGAGTCAAAACAGTGCATTTAAATGAAATGCAGATATGAATGAGCCGTTATTACAATCACAACCCCAGCTTAGAAATTATTAAATATGAATATATACACTTTCCAAGCAACCTGACATTTGTAATACATAACTAGCTGTGCATTCTCCCTTCCCCCCCCCCTCCACCTCCATTTCCCTCCTCACACCACATCATTCTTTCCCCCACCCCCACCCCTGATTCAGAATAAAGGAAGTCATTTTGATCAGAGGCCGCACACGATAATTGAAGACACTCCTGATGATTTCATGCAATCAGAGTGGCACATTATTTGTGATGAAAATTAAGTAAAGGAGGAAAGCCGATTTATAGGTTGTCTTGCTTATGGTCAACTGCCTTTGCAGAAGATTAGCAATTCTATCCTAGGCAACCCCCCCCCCCTCCACACACACACACACACACACACACACACACCGCCACATCTATACTTTCCACATCATAGATTTACTGAAATTTTCATATAAGCTTTGTTGTAACATGCAGCACTTCCACAATTTTAAGCTTTTAATGAAATGACGGAGAGAAAAAATGTCTTAAACTGAATGATTTCTCTTTTGGAGCTCTTTTTGAGTGCTGATAGCATGAACAGTATAGATGGCTCCAGCCATAACTGTCACACAGATAATATTCTTTTATGCCTCGAGACACTAAGATGGTGCTGTAGATAACCAAAAGGAATAAGCTGCCACCATCACTAATCTGCAGCTTTGAAACACTATAGCTTTTGCATGGCTAAGAGAAGGTAAAATAATCTAGAAAGTGCAATACAGAAGAAAATGTGCTTAGGATGGAAAATGAAAGATTATTGTTTTGTTTTGTTTTTAAAAGATTATTGTTGATTTCTCCTGTGCACAAAATTAATCATGTGATCAGTTGTTGGTATATATATATATATATATATATATATATATATATATATATATATATATATATATATATATATATATATATATATATATATATATATATATATATATATATATATAATGCTTGTCTCTTTGAAGCAACTGAAAATGCAAAATAAATAAGAGCTCTTTATATCTCCAGGATATTTTATGACCCGAGTTGTGAAACTGAAATATGGGGAATACTTCACTTTATTGTTCCCTTCAGAATTTCACTTCCAAAAGTCTTTATAGGTTGTTTGTAGAACATGTGTAACAGATATGCGCCATAGTGGCAGGTATCCAGTGCATGGAGGTGCGCTCTGAAGTCTCCTGAAATCAATGGGACTTAAGCATGAGCTCTGGATTATGGCCAATGGCTGCTCTCTTGCCAGACAAGAATCATTCCTGTTGATTATTTTTCAATATGTGCAATTGAATGCTATCGAGAGTTTAATAAGAAATTGGGGATTTATTTACCTCTCTGTATTATACAGCATATGTTTCCCTGTTAGTGGAAACATGGGGATATTGAGTTTGGGGTATTGGGTAACACATACCATTGAGGTTTAACAAAGTCTTTTTCTCTCCTCACTTAGAGGAAAATTACCTTGAGAGAGAGAATGATTTATATTATGCCTGCAGAATGGATCTGATTTCTGATTATTGTCTCAGTACCTAATTGTTTTGCATCTTTGTCTTAATGGATACTACATTTCATGTTTGTGTCCATTAAGGATAGACTGTGAATAACTAGCACATTCTTTTTAAAGAAGTCTGCTGTCTCCTAAACACGATTGTCATTCCTGCCTTCTAGATTATACTGGAGCTTTTTTTTTCTCCTCCTCAGTGTAAAAATCTGTAATCAGAAATTTTATGGTAGTTGTTTAACATGGGGCTGTTGGGGAAACAGCAAAGGAAAGAAATGGATTAAGCAGCAGAACCGGACCTATGCATAAACCATTTCCTAGTGTGTTTTTTCCCCATTTTTTAAGACACTGGGATACATTCAAGAGAAATCTTTCTTTAAAATCTCCGAACGTCAGGAGTGATATGCATATTGGTATTGAATATGCAGCCTCTTGATGCTAATCTGCTCAGTTGTGCCCCCCTAACAAGCCTATTGCTAGGGCAAGCGCACAAAGCATGCAGGAAGCTATTAAATGCACAGCAGTATTTGAAATCGAACCACGGTGACTTGTTGTTATGGCATGCTGACATTATTGGTTCTTGTATTCAGTTACATAATGATCTCTGAAGTTCACTTTAAAAGGTGTTCTATAAAGCTACTTAAGAGTTCTCCAAATCTGGCTGTAGAGGGCACAATCCACAGCAGTATTCATTTCAATAAGGTGTACAGGAAAGAAATCCCCAGTAGAGCCTGTTTTTTCCCCACAGTGCCCTTAAATAAATTCATCAGCGTTACAGACAAATGAAACATTTAAACTAAAATTGGGAGGATAAAACTTCTATGTATCACCACAATAATATATAAGACATACCTGTAGGGTTTGGGGTTTCTGGGAGTGAGCCTGGAAATGCTGAACCTTCCAGGGTTCCCCTTTTGGCTGATAAGCTTTTTTTTGGAAGGCCTCAGACAATGGGGAAACATTCTGTCATTCCTCTAAGGTCCAGCTCTGCTCTCAAATCCCTTCCATCTGTCTTCGGATGGTGCCTTCCTTCCTGGACCTCATCACTTCCCCCAACAAGCCTCTGGATGTTTTGCCCCACTCTTTCTCTTTCCTCCCATGGACTGGCTGTTTGCCCTGGTTTACCTACTGCTGCCACTATCTTTGCATCATCTTGCATTGCAGCTGGGCTCTAGCATCCCTCTTCCACCATGCTGTCCTGCATCTCTCCTTCAGGCTGTTCATTGGACTGCATCAGCTTGCCACCTCTAGCAGCCTGGGGAAGCCCTGTTATCAACTCAGCTGGTAGTAAATACAAGAGGGGAGGAGTACCCTCCCCCCCAACAATAACCTTGCTGTGATTACAAATGTAATTTTTGCAGTAGGGTCTGAATATTAAGATGGCAGGAGAAGATCTATTAGGAAGAACCTTTAGCACTCTGCAAAGAGAAAATATGAAGACCAGTATCATGGGGTGAACTACTGTAGGGTTCTATTGCCCCACAATTTTCGGGACTTTTTGGCCTTGGCCCCTGCCTGGTGAAATGAGCTCCCGTAAGAGCTGAGGGCACTGATGGAGCTATCAACATTCTGCAGGGCCCATCAAATGGAGCTCTTCCACCAGGCTTTTGGCTGAGGGCGGGGGGGGGATCCCGGGGCTGATTAATCGATCTATGGGTCCCACCCTATGACATCTGACTGCCTGTTTTCCATTATATGCCATTAATGGCATGAAATGGGTGGCGGTATGGGAACGGAGGAGTTTTTTTGTTTTTGTCTGCCATATACGGTTTAATTACTATGTTTTAATTGGGGGGGTGTTTTAGTGTATTTACTGTATTTACTATTGTAAAGGCTGTTTGCCTTATTTGTAAGCCGCCCTGAGCCGAGATAGTCAGCTGACAAGATAGTCCCATCTGGGAGTGATGGGAGTCAACGACACCCAAAGTGTGTTGTAAAGGGCCGGGGGGATGAAGTAAAGGGCCGGGGGGGGGAGAAGGTATCATTCACGGCCCACCTCCAATTAGTCAATGGACCACATGTAGTTTGCGGCCCACAGGTTGGGGATCGCTAATGTAAGGCAAAAAGTAGCTAATAAATGTTTTAACTAAATAAACATACCATTGCTGTATGTTGGCCTTTGTCATTTAGATTAGCGATCCCCAACCTGTGGGCTGCGGACTACATGTGGTCCGTTGACTAACTGGAGGTGGGCAGCAAAGAAAGCCTCCCCCCCCCAGCCCTTTACTTCATCCACAATCCGGCAGGCACACATGGGACTATCTCGTTGCAGAGAAACAAGCTCAGGGTTTTATTGATTTGTCATTGTCATGAGTTAAAATTTCCATGAAAATAAAATGTTCCTTATGTTCATTGTTGTGGCGTGTCTGTATCTTATTTTGAAGGAATGTTTAAACATTACCATAGCAATCAGAGAGCGTTAGGGCAATGGTTGAGAGTAGAGGAGTAAACTACCCCCCCCCCACCGGGCCTCAGTAAAATTGTCAAGCATTGAGTGGTCCCCAGTGATAAAAAGTTTGGGGACCACTGATTTAGATCACAGTTGGACACACAGTTGGACACATTAACCTGTTTTACAGGTAAAAGAGTATAGAAACAAATGTGCCTATATGTAAATGAATTATTCGTGAGGTAACAAGATGGGTTCTGTTACGAAATATCAAACTGGTTAAATAACAGAAAACAAACATTAAGAATTAGTGTAAAGTTCTTGCAATGGAAGGAAGCATGCAGTGGAGACCCACAAGTATTGGTACTGGAGCTGATACTAGAGGTAAGTGGTGCCTTCCAAGCTTCCAGATGACACAAAATTATTCAGGATATTAAAAACAAAGACAGGCTGTAAAGAACACCAAGAGGATCATCACAAATTGTGTGAGTGGGTGAAAATATGGCAAATTAAGTTCAATGTTGTAAGTTTAAGGTGATACACAGGGCACAAAAGTAGTAGTAGTAGTAGTAGTAGTAGAAGAAGAAGAAGAAGAAGAAGAAGAATGTAATGATGGCCATATGCTTTAAAGGGGGATTAGAGATCCACAATGATATGTCTATCAGTGGCTTCTACCTCTGGTGAATGTGGGGAACCACCACATTGAGAAGCAGTCAACCTCTGAATCCAATTGCTAGGAGGCAACATTGGAGAAGGTCTAACGCCTATGCTCTGTTGTTTATCCTCTATGATGCTGAACTAGATGAACCACTGATCTGATCCAGCAGGGATCTTCTTCTTATTATTATTATTATTATTATTATTATTATTATTATTATTATTATTATTATTATTATTATTATTATTATTATTATTATTATTATTATTATTATTATTATTATTAGTTCACCACTCCCCTAAGGCTCGTGGTGGGTAACAGCATATAAAACCCCCCTATAACAACCCCTAATACATAAAAACCATGCTAATACATAAGTGTCACAGCTAATTTTTCCAACTCCCATTAGGAAATTCTTACCAATCTGGTGGCAGTGCCTCGGTAGGAGATGTTTGAGGATGCCACTGTAAAATTCGGCCTTCAAAGCTGCCAGTTTCTCCAGTGGAAGTGGTCCTTGTAGTAGGGTTCATCTGGAGTTCTGGAATATCTCCAGGCCCCACTTTGAGACTGATAACCCTAGTTATCATATATGTCTGTCTATGCCCATGAGGCTGGGAGTTCAATCCCAGCAGCCGGCTCAAGGTTGACTCAGCCTTCCATCCTTCCAAGGTCAGTAAAATGAGTACCCAGCTTGCTGGGGGATAAAAGGTAATGACTGGGGAAGGCACTGGCAAACCACACATACTGAGTCTGCCACGAAAACGCTGGAGGGCGTCACTCCCAGGGTCAGACATGACTCGGTGCTTGCACGGGTGATACCTTTACCTTTACCTTATGCCAATGTCCAGATACATTTTGCCTGATAAAACTATCTCAATGGAAGAGGAGATAGAGACAGCATATGTTTATAGTATGCATTTAGAAGAAGAATTTATTCTTATATGCCACTTTTCACTACTAGAAGGAATCTCAAAACAGCTAACAATTGCTTTCACTTCCTCTCCTCACAACAGACGTCCTGTGAGGTAGGTGCGGCTGAGAGAGTTCTGATATTGCTACTCGGTCAGAACAGGTCTATCAAGGTCACCCAGCTTACCGCTTGTGAGGGAGTGGGGAATCAAACCATGCTTGCCAGGTTAGAAGTTGCCACCATCTCATGCTTGAATTGTATGGTGCACAGTCAGAAAACTTCGGTTGTCATTTACATAGTGTGATCCACAAAGATTGGCATTGTATAATTTGTTCACCAATGATTGGGAATTGGGACTGAACAGTATAGTAGCAAATTTGCATAAGATAACAAATTACTCAGGATGGTGAAACCAAGACAGATTGTGAAGAGCTACAGAAGAGCTACAAATTGGGAATTGGGAGAGTGGGCATTCATGTGGCAAATGAAGTTTAAGGTGATGCATATTGAAATAAAAAATTAATTTTAAATATATACTGATATGGTCTGAACTGACTGAGACTGAACAAAACATTGGAGTAGTTGTGGAAAGATCAATGAACATTTTGACCCACTATACATCAATGGTAAAAAAAATACAAACTCTATGCTAGGAATTATTGCTGAAAATAAATTGAGCAATTCTATAATGCCCTTATATAAAGTAATGATGTGGCTTACACAGACATCATACAAAATATTTTTACAGCTTTGTAGGAAGCCTTTGTGCACATATTCATTTACTTTACTCAGCACAAATCCTAAGCAGAACCATCCAACAGGGGAAAAGGGTAGACAATTCACTATTGTACCAACCAATGTCCTATTGGAAGGTACATCATCACACGGGGGCAACACTCCCAGAGTCACCCCAATCTTAGTTTTAACTACTATTCAATGATGTAATTTCCAATTTTTGGTCAGACATGATGAATTCATTGGCCAAAGAATTGTTTCCCCACACGTCCTGTTGAGGTGCCACCTCATAGAGGTTATCTGTCAAGCTTGGCTAAAAATGTCCTGCCTCTTTTATAAAGGCTTAATAATGTGTGAAAATGGGCAGCTGAAGCGTTTCATGCCCTAGAGCTAATAAACATAGCTTTATTTCACTCTTATATACAATGCATTATAAAATGACAATTAAAATCATATTAAAACTTTAACACATCCGTTATCCACTGCTTGATCATTCCACTTCTTTCCATGATGTTAACAGTGGGAATGACCCAGAGGTGAATGGAGGGACGCACCTAGGTTTTATTGACTGTGCATATTCTGGTTGCAACCAAATGCTTGTGGAAAGAGCACAGCTTTGCAGCACCTGTGGAACTTAGGTAACTCTGTCAGGACGTGGGTCTCAGTTGGCAGCTTGTTCCACCACATTGGAGCCATGGCTGAGAAGGCCCTGGTGCTAATCAAGGCCAGACATTCTTCTTTCAGGTTGAGGGTCACCAACGTGATCTTAACATCCATCAGAGGGCACACGTGCTAAATAACATCTGATTAAGTTTCCATTAAAGAACAGGATTTTTTTCTGCAAGCAGCTGATAAATCTGCATAGCCCTTGTCCAGTTGCAGAGATAATTTCTGCTTCCAGATGAATTGGCACCGGTCCAGTGTGGTTCTAGGCCTGGCATGACGCAAACCCTCATATGCCACAGGGCAGATAAATCAATGTTCCCTTCCCATGGGGCAAATGAAAGTCTGCATCATGCCAGGCCTGGGACATCCAGAAATAGAAATTAGCCCCGCAATTAGACAAGTGCTGCGCTGGGCCAGATTGCTGGTGTGGAAAAGGTCAGAATTGCACCCAACTTTGCAGGGGGACATGTCTGCATGTGTAAATTAACTCTCTCCTTATGAAACAGAAGGGTGATTTCCACACAAGGAAAATGTTCCTCAACAGCCTTCGCCCCCTCCACATTATGTCGCCAACATCCTGAGGCTCTCCAGTAGCCAGGTTTTGGCCATTTTAAAATCACTTCAGGAATCCTGAAAACTGGATTTGCCACCCTAAATCATGAGAACCACCAGTGTGCAACCAACAATAAGACTGTATGGTGGGGAAATGCACAATAGTCTCGGCAGCTTTGTCCTGCCCTTACATCCGCCGTCCCCTCTCCATTTCCTGCTCTGAGTAATTTTGTTTTTAAATTGATGCGGTCCAAGTTGCAGCGCAACCACAAACATGGTGAAATAAAATCTTCTTTAAAGTGTCCATGGTCTTTTTGGGATCAGGCAGGCTAAACACAATCCCTTTTCTGTTTTCTGGAGGTGGAGAATGAGCTAGGAAAGAGGGGGAGGGGGTAATCAGGTTGCCCTCTCCAATCATACAGGGGTCCGAGCACCTTGTTTTAAAGCCAACCATTTAAAACAAAATGTCTTTTTGGGCTCCAGTTCATGTTCAGAGTCTCAGAAATCTACCCAGACAGAAATAAACTACAGAAGAAGAAGAAGAAGAAGAAGAAGAAGAAGAAGAAGAAGAAGAAGAAGAAGAGTTGGTTCTTATATGCCGCTTTTCTCTACCCGAAGGAGGCTCAAAGCGGCTTGCAGTCGCCTTCCCTTTCCTCTCCCCACAACAGACACCCTGTGAGGTAGGTGAGGCTGAGAGATCCCTGATATCACTGCTCGGTCAGAACAGTTTTATCAGTGCCGTGGCGAGCCTAAGGTCACCCAGCTGGCTGCATGTGGGGGAGTGCAAAATCAAACCCGGCATGCCAGAAGTCTGTACTCCTAACCACTACACCAAACTGGCTCTCAATGAACATGAATTCCAAAGGAGGGACGAAATGTTGTATCATTCTGGTGTTTCTCCATATCAATGGGGGAGTGTTGATTTCTATTAAAAATGCATCTGTGTTGTGGCATTACCACAGAGCAGTGCCTTTTTTTTTTAAATTATTTCAGGTCTGGGGAGAAACTTTCAGTCCAGGAGAGAACTTCTGTGCTGTGATTGATGGCTTTCTGTTCTTGACAAGCCAAGAAGCGGAGGGAGAAGTTTGTGTTGCTTTCCCTTGCAGCCTTGTCAGGAGGCAAAAAGCCACAACGGGGCAGAGAGAAAACATGAGAGGGGTCTTCCAGTGAGGAGGGCTGCAATGCGAGATTTACCATCCCACGTTTGTAAGCAGGAAGCCACTCATGTTTTACCCCTCCATGTGGAAATGGCCAAGAAATTGTAATACTAATACTGCTTTGTGGGCATACATTATTAACAGAACATGTTACATTCTGTGTGTATCTGTGTGTATGCATCAAATTCCTTAATTTGAGGAATGCAGTACAATGGAATAGTACCAGTCTAGTTTTTCAAAGCATCTAGGTGATCCATTTTTTGTTGTGTTGTCTTACTACAACTTTGTAGACCTGTATGTGCAGTTGCTGCAAGAAAGTCCTTCCATTATGAGAACAAAGTATTATGAGGGTCAACCAATATGGCACATAAAAATTGCAAAACTTATTATTGGATGTTCTTTGAAAGCACATGCTGATGCAGTTTGGTAAGCATAGTAGATGTGTCTGCCTTGCAAGATGCTGTTTGGGCCATTATAATCTATCACAGTCTGAGCACCGAATTGTGATTCTGGATTCCTGTGAACAATGAGAATGGCTACTGGGATTACCTAATTTATACATGAGGTTGCTAAGCACTACCTACTAATTACATTCTGTCTAAATTACCAAATTTAGACACAAAACGAAGATGTCAGTCCCCCAGATCTGTTGTCTCTGAATGGTGCTGGAAGGGGATAGGAGTGCAAAAAGAATCTTGTTTGGACAAGGAACTCATACTTGTCAATTCAGTATTGCCAATCAAAATGCCTAGCATTGCTTTAGACAAGTGCTTCTATCAGAGATGTGTTTTGTTTGTGTGTCGTATTTTTAAAAAATCAAAAAAGAAAGACACCTTGATTTCTGCTTTTCAGTTGAGAGTTAACATGGACTGTTATGCTGGAAGGAGTGGGGGAAAGTTCTGATGCATACAGAAATCAATCATGTCATCTCATGTGAAGCACAGGAATTATCTGCTTAAGATACTACATTTTGTAATTTCACTTACACAAAGATTCTTGAAATGGAAGAGGATGCTTTCAAACCCATGATTATTGCCTCTTGCTCTAGGAAGGATGGCACACAAAGCTGAGAATATCATTGGAGGGGGGGGGAACCCTTACAACGACAGTGTGAAATTTTCCAAGGAGTTTCATCATATCATTTTAGCAATGCAATAGGATCAGCATCCTGCTAGGTGCATTGCTTTGCACATAGGAGGAGTAAGTGCAGTACACTCAAGCTCATTTCTCAGTGCTACCATTAGATCAAGGATTATAGTTGATATTCTATGCAGTACTAAAACAATGATAAATAAGTCACATGGTAAATATAACACTGTGAAAAATTGGGCTGCACAGCTCATCAGTTATGTCCTTCTGCTGCTTTTAAGTCTCAGTATGCTGCTATATAATAGGGAAGAAAACCATAGCTGATTTTTTTTAAAGGAAGAGGGGAGGGAGAAGGCAGGTGAGTTTATTATCAATAGTAAAATTCACATTGTATGGCAAAAAAATAGGATGATCAAATCCCATGCTTCAGGGCACAATTTGATCACTTAAAAGGTCAAAAATCAATTTATCTGTCCTAGCACATGTTTTCTTTGATTTTCTTTGAGTGAGAATTTTGTATTTACACATCTATTTATTCTGGGTTTTTTTCTGATGAGTAAAGCAAAATGGCATATAATGATGGCCAGGAAAGAGGTATATGCACAGGTTTGATGCTCCTACAAATGTTCTTTCTCTTCTTCTGTTCAGTTAAAAAAATTAGAACCCAAATTACATCCCACTGATTTCAACAGCTCTATTTTTCCTTATAAGAAATCAGATACAATATTAAGGCACAATTAAGTATATACTTAAATGAAACCCCTGGAAGTTCAAAGCGCTTGGCTAGATGGAGCTCTTTGCAATTAAACAAGTGGTACAGCAATTCCTATTAAACCTCAATTCTCTGATATTTGCTTGTATGTCAAGTGGAATTAACTGCCTGCCTGCCTGCCTAGAGCCTGTTGCCATTAAGGCTTGAGCTGTTACCACCTGCTCTCTGCCCTTCCCCTTTAGCCCCTGGAAATGGAAGCATGAAGGAAAGCTTTCTTTTGGAAAGGAATGAGTACCTGGTTGGGGATAGATTGTTTGCTCTGTACCCTGTCCTTTTCCAACAGCTGAGAGGGAAGCTGCCTCATGGAAAGAAGGTTGTGCCTGAGGACAGACTGTTGCTGTCAATGGCCAGTTTTCCTGTTGATGGCAGTTAGATTGATCGTGAAGTAACCAGGGCTTAAAGACTGTATTAGTGATGCTATTCTGTTGTTGCTTTTGTTATTCTTTGACTCCACAATGACTGGAGGAAAGCAAGTTTAAAATGCCTAAATAAATTTGAAAAGATTGATGTCAAAAAACTTGACTCCATTTATTTGATATCAGAAGTAGAGCTAGTTGGAGTACTTCTTGTTCTCTATGCGAAGGGAAGGGATTATACCAGGCGGGGAAAGTATCAGGACTAAGTTACAGTTGCTTAGTCCTTTGGTGGAAAACGTCAAATGTTGACAGATCATAGATCATGAGCAGTTCTCACATGTAGAGAAATTATTTGATCCTACCTCAACATTGATATTTCTTCAGTGGTTTGGTATTTAGATATTTTTACTAGGAGGGTGGGTGAAGTGACAGCCTCTGCCTCCTACTACCTTAGGGATTTTGTTGAACACTTGATGTGTATGTGTGTGCACTTTAAAATAAGTAAATAATAAATGCCTGTCAGTAGGCAGGCTGGTGTTCTATTAACTGGAGAGGGGGGAAAAAGTAGGCATCCCTCATCTCTGTAGTTCCTGCTAGAGAGTACAATTAAAGCATTTCCTTCTGTCCCCTGCAAACTATATGAGCTGTCTGGTGTTCTCTGTTCATTGCAGAAAGCACACTGTTGGATTTTCTGGGCTCAAATGCATGATAAACCTGACTGGACTAGACCAGACATACAATGGGGAAACTCATCTTCAACAGCATTCTTTTGCTTGGCACTTCAAGAAAGTACTGTAAGTGAGGACAAGATGCTTCTAGTTTCCTTCCTGCCCTGTTTCCTTCCTGGGCCAAGGGAAGTAAGGGGAAAGGGGCAAAAAACATCTTCCCATAGCCATTTCCAATGGGAGAACTGGAAGAGGAGGATACCAGGAAGCTCCTTCTCCCCCCTCAGAGCACTCCTTTCTAGTGCCAAGGGAATACACATTGTTTAAGGGAAGTTTCCCCTATGTACGTCTGACTGAGTCGTGTCATGCAACTGTAATCCAACATGAGTCAGGCATATCAGAAATTTGAGCACTCCATCTCCCCTGTCCCATCTGTCTGCTAGTAGATTTATTTATAGTTGGATTTATATACCGCCATTTGCCATAAGGTCTCACGGCGGTTCACAATAAAATATAAAATCACAGTAAAATCACAGTAAAATCACATAAAACCCCCATAAATACCCCAATATTACAATAAAAAGATGGCATTCTATTCTGTAACTCTCCCCACTTGTTCAGAGAGAGGTCAGATGTTAATTCCGTAAGAGGGAGAGGACAGAAAAACTGGCCGATGGATTAGGGATCTTGGATGGAACCCAGGCTCTGCTCTGTCCTCAACCATACACCTGGCGGAAGAGCTCTGTCTTACAGAGAAAGATGGTAGTTCCGACAGATAAATATGCTTCCTCTGCAGGGCAGGTAGACAGACTGCTGTTACCTACCTATGGGGGGGGGAGAATACACAGTCTCCGCTCCCCCTATTGCCTCTGCAGGTAGGGTCCCCACTACAACTGATCATGCTTCTGGCCACATTTCATTCCAGGCTATCCAGAAGACAGAAAGGGCCACTTATTAACAAAAATACCAAATTCTTTCATCTGGTAATATTTTTTCCCTCAGAACCTAAATACTTTCACCATTTTTACGCTTTATGAATGTTTCTTTTATTTTAATTGGTGTCTATGGGTTATCACATCTAGCAGAAGCCCCGAGAAAAAAATTATTTTGTTTGTTCTATATCTCTTTTAGACAGCTATATTTAAACTATTCTAAGAATACAAGATTGGACTGTTAAAAAGGCAAGAGGATTCGTTCCCTTTTTAATCAATGTCTCCTGAATGATACTGAGAGAGACGAGAAGACCCCTAATTGCAGCATGGACCATGGAAGAAAAGAAATGTAATGAAAAGGTCACACAGATTGTGCTCCTTCCACCAAGGGAGGGTCAAGGTGGTACTAGAAGCTTGTCATCACCATTTTTCAGACCTATTTGGAGAATAAAAAGACTGAGAAGGAAATTAGCCGGGTGAGACTGATTTGAGACACAAATGAATAGTATGAGGACAGCCATGTCGACGCAAGTTGCATGAACTAATTCAGGAGCTATGGGGATTATCCCTGATTGAGGGCAGCAGACTGCTGGAATTCCTGGAGGTTTATTGGCAAGAAGGCTGTTAAATCATAAAGGCTTAAGGAATGTGATTATTTAATTGTTTAAAAGTTAAAAATACGTTCCAATGATTGTACAACCTTTACAATTTGTGGACTACAACATCCAGTCTAAGAACATAAGAAGAGCCCTGTTCTGCTGGATCAGAACAATGGTCCCTCATGTCCAGCATCCATCTCACACAGTAGTCCACCAGGAACTCTGGAGGGCTCACAATAAGGCATAGAAGCTTTTGGCTGATGTTGCCTCCTGTCAGCAGTATTCCCAGTTTTACCACCTTCAAACACAAAGGCTCTCTTCACTTTAATTAATATGGCTAGTAGACCTAACCTCCATTAACCAAAAGCTTTAGGAACGATTTAAAACAGGAGAATCTTGTAAAGAGCTATCTGAAGGGTTTCCTCTCAGGAAAAAGCTCTGTGGGGGGCATAGGACGATAGGCGGTCCCTCAGATAAGGGAGTCCTAGACTGTGAAGACCCTTAAAGGTCAAAACCAAAACCTTGATCTGAATCCAGGCTGCAACCAGAAACCAATGCAGTAGCCTCAGCATAGGCTGGATGTGGGACCTCCATGGTGTTCCTGTGAGGACCCTAGCAGATGCATTTTGCACCAGTTACAATTTCTGGGTCAGGGGCAAGGGCAGGCCGGCATAGAATGAATTACAGAAATCTATCCAGGAGGTGACTGTTGTTTGGAACACCTGTGCCTCCATAGTCATCGAGGCATCTATGCGGTAATAAGTTGTGTGTTACTGAGATGCGGTAATAAGTTGTGTCCCAGCCAGGGCAGGTAAGTGTGCTTCCTGTTCTTTCCTCCTACTTCCCAGCCCCAGGACCTCTGTCTTGAAGGGGTTGAGTTTCAGGTGACTCAGCTCAAGCCATCCAGCCACAGCTTCCAAACATCTGGCAAATGGTTCTGGGGGGAGTCCAGGTGAGACAGAGCTGGGTATCATCAGCATACTGATGACAACCCAGGCTGAAACTCCACACAGCTGGGCCAGAGGGTGCATAAAGAAGTTAAAAAGCATGTGGGAGAGCACAACACCCTGAGGCACTCCACAATGGAGTTGATAGGAGCACAACAATTCATCCCCCACAGTCACCCTCTAGGTCCAGTTATGGAGAAAGGAGCATAGTCAACAAAGGGCTGTACCCCATATCTCTGTCCTAGCAAGATGGTGGGCTAATAGCTCATAGTTAACCATATCAAGGGTGGACAACAGATCTAACAAAGCAAGCATGGCCAACCCACTCCAATCTAGCTGGCATCAGAGATCATCTGTCATGGCAACAAGCATCCTGTGGCCAGAATGGAAGCCAGACTGATATGAATCAGGGACCAAAGTTTGCCAGATACAAAACCAGCTGGTAGCTGGCAGAGTCCTGTGGATCCAACAATGGCTTCTTCCAGAGAGGGCGAACCACTGCCCTTTTCAGCAGCTCACGGAAATCCCCAGTAGACAGGGAGAGATTGATAATATCCCCGAGCTGGCCTCCTATCTGCTGGCTGCCCTCTTTGAGAAGCCAAGACGGGCAAGGATTAAGGTGGTAGCCCTGATCGACCCCAGCAACTTATCCACTTTGGGTAAAGAGAGCCATCTGAAACCATCAAATGTCATCTCCAAAGGTGGCCAATAGGCCTCCAGTTCTTTTACTCTGGTGGGAAGGTCAAAGTAAAGTGAAATAGCTCACTAATGCCTCACAGCTAAGATCCAATTGACTAATGTTATGGTGCCCCTCCTCGAGGGCAGTAAGAAACCGAACTACCCTACTTCACAGAAGACCAGGAATTGAACCAGTAAGCGTTTTAAGCCAATTTGTGAATGGGACAGCACTACTGCATCATCTGCATATAAAAGCAGTGGGATGTGAAGAGAACCAATTTTTGGGCTATGGCCAGAATTGGGGGATAGGGACAGCAAGGTCATTTATAAAAAGGTTAAACAGGAGGGGAGCCAAAAGGCATCCTTGTTTTACCCCTTTGTTGATTGGTATTTTAGAAGTAAGACTCCCAAGGGGTGTGAGTTTGACTTGGCAACAGGTTGAAGAATAGAGTTTCCTTATAAGATATAGGAGCCTTTTATCTATCTTCATCTTTAACAGCTTATCCCAGAGAAGATCCCTAGGGATAGAATCAAAGGCCCCCTTAAGGTCCAGAAAAGCTGCAAAGAACTACCCTAAACAATTGAGCTGTGCAGAAGCTAGCAGATGCAATTTCCACAGCAAAGAATTCCCATTTTGCCACTTTCACTGCCATCTCATATGCCCTCATAAACGTGAGACAAGATGTTCCTGCTGCCTCGTCACAAGTTTTCTACCACACTCGTTATAGTCGTCTCACTTACCTTTTCTTCTCCTAGAGTACCCTAGTACAGGGGTTGTCAACCTGTGGTCTTCCAGATGTCCATGGACTACAATTCCCATGAGCCCCTGCCAGCGTTTGCCAACTTACCGGATTGACGGGCAGTGGAGAAGGTAGCAGGGAAGAGGCGGCAGGTGTGACGTGCCGGCTGGCTTATCAGGGAATGGCCTGACGCTAGTGCATCAGGCACACAAGGGCAGGGAGATGGGCCTATAAATATTTTGTGTTCCAGTCAGTGCATGGGAAACATTTGATCAATCATTGGCTTTTATTTTGTAAAAGGCCAACAGTTGTTTTGAGGTTTTTAATTCCAGTAGCCTGTGGTCTATCTTGAAACCTGTTTTGTACCTAGCACCACATAATCCCGTTGACAATTCCACCTAAGCAGTGTTATACCTCTCTAAGTTGGCTTCAACTGGCAAAATTGTTTTTTAAAAACAGCACTGCACTCTAGAACACACCCAGTATTCCATTTAAGAATTCAATAACCATACACCATAACTTCTCTCTCTTTTTCTCCCTGAATCCAGTGGGGCAAGGAGGAAAATGTTCTACTGAACACCAAGTATTATCTTGCTGTTGTTTCTTAAATCTGTGCAGAGAAGATTATTTTGTGGCCACCCTCACTGGATCTTTTCCATTATCACAGTCCTTATCTAGTAAAAGACTTTTTGAGGAAATTACAAGTTTCAAGTAGACGTCTCAGTTAACTTGCAATACCCATTAATTGATCCAAATATTAACAAAACCTCAAATAAAGCAGGAGCAACGATGCAAAGCTATAAGCAAACAATAGGCGAGGAAAAAAATACAATCATGTAATTCAAAAAATATGTTACTAAAAGCCTGGAAAAAATAAATAATTTTGGTTTTTAAAACTCAAAAGAATAGACACTAGGTGAACATATATAGGGAAGTAATGTCATAGATAATTCACCATTCATGCCTCAAAAGATGGAAAGCACACAAAAAAGTGCCTCTGCTGAAGAGCTTAGTATCAGGATTTTAAAAATGTAGTGTAGATATATATGTGTACATTCATGGACCTGTGACACACAAGCTATGGAAATCACAAAGGTCATCAAACCTGCCTTTCTTCTAGTGATGCTCCAATGCATGCTGGTTCAGTTCAGCCTGTTCCTCAATTGCAATTGAGAGCAGATTTTTTGTCTATCTATTTGTCCGCTTGCAAACAGTTATTGTTTGTTTGTTTATTATATTTATATACCACCCTCCCCGGGGGCTCAGGGCGGTTTACATAATAACATAAGAACAATACATAGAACAGTCTATAAAACTGTTCAAAACTATTTACTTTTACCAACACTTCTGAATAGTGCACATGATAGAGTTTCACATATGCTCATTCTGACTCTCCACTCTCCCTATTTATTTATTTATTTATTTATTTAGATTTATAAATATATAAATTTATAAGCACTCTTCCTCAGACTATGAACTACCATCATGTATTCCCACTGTCACTATGGTAGTTCTTAGTCTGAAGAAGCGTGCTTGCACTCGAAAGCTCACGCCTTGAATAAATCTTTGTTGGTCTTAAAGGTATTACTGGATTCTGATTTAGTTGTATTAGTTTGTAATAATATTATCAATGATATTTTATGCACGCAGCTTTCTGAGAGGTGTGGTTCCTCCCTCTGGTGTTATTTAAATAACTTACCCAACCATCATATCATCTTACTGCACAGGTGCAAGCTTTGTTGCAATACAAGGAAATTAAACTCTGCCTCTATAAGAAAATGGTCCTCTACCAGCATTTCTACTGTGCAGCTGCAAAACTGAATTAAAACCATTCAAGGGAGGTGGCAGACAGGAGTGTCATCTCATGGACATTGCTGTTTTTGGACACAGCATTTTGCCTATCAAACATGTTTTCCATCCTTTCTTTCTTCTTGCCAGGGCTAAAAGCAGCGTGAGAGCTATTCAATTGAGGAAATGGCACAGAGAGCGAGAAGTAAGCTTCTTCCCCAGCACTATGATCCCAGTTGGATCCCAAGAACTTCTTTTTGCCACTGAATTTCACACTGGAGAATGTGATCATGTAGGCTCAATCACATAGTAACAATGAAACTGAAAAGTTCTCTTCTCATTAACATTCATGTTGTCATATTACGGGCCTGATGGAAGTGAGGATCAAATGTTCCTTATTTTGTTACTTTCTCTAGGTTTTATTTTTAAAGAATGAGTTCCGTTTTCTGTTTTTTAATATGCTTTTGTAGATTCGCATTTACTGTGTCTGCATGCTGTATGGTTTTAATTTTCAATGCACACAGTATTTATATTTACAATGTACAACATTAATGCACCAATATACATTTAGTGTACAATGGAGTTGTACTGATGCACAAATGGCATTCAAAGGTGCCCACTTTATGGAGGAAATTTGGTATGAGTAGGCAAAAATTGGCAACAAGCAAAATTACACGAGGGATATGGGCTGAAAAAGAAGGGATAAGAAATTATGAATCATCTCTAACTCTAAATTGTGGGATCAAGACATGTTTACTAGAAGCAGAATTTGGTTTTCCTCTGCTCACCAGATATTATCTATTGAATATTCTTAACAAAACTATTCACCACTCCATAGTGCATCAGAGTTGTAACATTTTCAAGCATTTCTTTTTACTGCCTAATGCTTTTCAAATTAAATTTAATCTAATCCCAGTAGATTAAAAAAGTAAACCTCTGGGTTTACTAAAAGTAAACATTTCTGGGTGCACTCCCCCCCCCCCAATCCCCCATGTTATTCCTCCTTTCTTTCTCTCTGAGCATTCTGTCATTCTCAAAGACTCTGGCAACTGTACAGAGCTATGTAGGAAATCTCTTATTTGGGAAATTTAGGAGCAATCATTTTTTCTGGCTCATATAGGGAACACATACTTTTCAAGAGATGATCCTCAGATCTCAAATTCAGCAGCAAAATAACTACCAGACCTTTCTTATTAGAGTATCAGATCAATTAATAATTCAGGGACATTTCTGTCACTTGCTTTCACAGAAATCTTTGTCTTCCCATGTGATATTCAGGATAACAGAGAAAGAAAAGATGTACTATATATTAGATCACTAAAAGATTTCTGAGCTTTACAGATCCTTGCTTTTATTATAGCATATGGAATTTAACAGTCGATTCTATTGTACAATCAGTAACTAAAGGAGATACAATAGATTTTTTTTTTTTGGCTTGTTTAGTCTCACTGTCTTGATTTCATGGCGAGATTGTGATGTGTGACTCCCATTTCCCCTTGAGCTCAGCATTAAGATAATTGCATAATAAACTACAATCAATGAGGACCTTTAAATATTGCCACTTTATTTTCAGATGTTATTGTTTTTAAACACAAATCCTGACATCCAATTTTGGCTAACACATATAAAGTGGCATTCAGAGTGGAAAGCTCATTTGTCTGGAAGCCCCAAAAACCTAAGCGCTGGTTTATCTTAGTTATTAAATGTCTAGTGTGGGAAATATTTCTATTTTCTATAAACAGGAGGAGGCAAGCATTCCAGAGGTTCTGTTTTTAATTTCATAAAATAAGTAAACAATTTCTCATTAGCTCGTATTTCAACATTTTGATTCCTTTTATTTATTTTATGTGTGGCTATTTTCTCATAGTCTTGTTGAGGCTTGCTGACAGAAAAATATGCTGCGTGGGTGAGCCAAACCACAGAAAATGAAACAGTCTAACCCAGAGAGGTTCCTCCATTTCTTTTTCAAATTTATAATAAGATGTGACATGCCAATTTAAACAAAATACACAATATTTGCTGACGGCAGTAAAAATCTTATATTAAAATAACGTGTTGCTGTTAAGATGAGATAATTGAACATACCAAACTGGTAGGTCCTTTCAGGCAAAGCAAAAGCAATGGGGCTATCTTCTGAAGAAAAGGAGTGGTAATAATGTTGATAATGGTTAGTTTCTAGAAGCTGAGACACTTCAATGCAAACCTAAAAACAGATTGACAGTTTCAGAATCCTTTGAAACTGGTTTTGTATTGCTCTGTTCTGCCATTTTGGAAGACTTTAGAATCATAGAATCATAGAGTTGGAAGGGGCCATACAGGCCATCTAGTCCAACCCCCTGCTCAATGCAGGATCAGCCCAAAGCATCCTAAAGCATCCAAGAAAAGTGTGTATCCAACCTTTGCTTGAAGACTGCCAGTGAGGGGGAGCTCACCACCTCCTTCGGCAGCCTATTCCACTGCTGAACTACTTTATCTACAGGTATATTTGTTCTTTAAAACTTACGGTGAAAGGCAACTTACGGTATCAAAAATATTTGCGGCCTCATCACCATCATCATCCTTGTTTCTGTTATTGTTATTGTATCCTATACTGTATATCTTTTCTTTAATCATCTTATTTTCTTGAGTTGCCATTTTCTTTCCTGGCAGACGACTATCTTCCATCATCTTTTGTCATACAAATAGACCCTAAAGGATAAAAACGAGTCATAAGGCTTTTATATTGTCAGTGATTTTGACATTTTGTTTTGATGTCCTCAGGATTTACATGCTCCTCTTCAAACCACCTGCACTGGGGAAACCCCCATTGATTTGAGGATTAAAGCCTTAAAATGTCTCAAACTCTACAGCAGAGGAGGCTAAACCACCTATCCCCACAAACCGAATGCCAAAACCTTCATTGCTATGAAGACATCATTCTGCACACATAAGCTCTGATCCAACTGTGTGTGGAGCAGCTTGGGTTGAAATTTTGACAATCAAGTCTTTGGCAGGGGAATTGGGAAGGGAAATAGAGACTGAATCCAGACACATGCCCTGTATATATTTTCCTGAATAATTGATCCAGACCCTATCAGTTTTGACAACAAGGCTGTGTATGCACTGCTCTGATTGTCAGTACTGGGTGTGCAATTTATGTATGAAATGGAAAGAGAAAGATAAGGGAAAACACAAGGAAACCTGGGCCTGAATTCATATGTGCTGATGTGCCTTTCGCCTATTATTGGTGAGAAACAGAAAGGCTGTTTTCCACATTGTATATTGATAGGGGAGGGGGAGATGCCTTGACAGTTATGATGATGGAAAGCAGTCCAGGAGTCTTCATGGCTAGGAAGAAGGGGGAAAGGTACTTTTTGCCACATACAGGGTATCCTTTCCAGCTGGGTGGGATAACACCAAAAGGCAACCAAAAAGGAGGAGGGAGGGAAGTACAACATGACGGAGGCCACACTAAACACGTTTAAACAGATTTCTGAACTGATTGATGCCAAAGAAGGTAGGTTGATTTATAGTCCCATTTCAGCCTTCCTATGCTTTACAATGCATATTTAAGTCTGCTAATTCATGCCTGTAGCTATTAGCTGTAGTAGACGTCTTGCTCCAGTTTTAAAAGTCAAAATACAAAGTATGGATGCACTCAGTAGGTCAATGCCACTCTCGGTTGAATAGATTCTCTAACTCATCTCCTCCCAATATTGGAGGGGGAAACTATGAAAAAATAAACAGATTTACATTTACTGTTAATCCTCATAGTCCGTAAAGGCAATCTGCATTTTGTTGAAAGCCAAGGCCATGGAAATAGGCTACCACATGAGAAACTGTGAAATGGTTTGTCATACAGTGCAGCCATATTTTGTAATTCCATAATGACTTATTTGGGGATCCCACTCTTTCCCATCATAGGCTACTGGAGAAGAATTTGCATGTAGTAGCAGCAGGCCAACTTCCAGGTGGTAGCTG
Organism: Paroedura picta; assembly: GCF_049243985.1. Classification (NCBI taxonomy): domain Eukaryota; kingdom Metazoa; phylum Chordata; class Lepidosauria; order Squamata; family Gekkonidae; genus Paroedura; species Paroedura picta. The sequence goes on along the minus strand of NC_135377.1, from coordinate 29,442,939 downwards.
GATATTTCCCACTAGTATAACTGATCTCCAGGTGACAGAGAACAGTTTATCTGGAGAAAATTGTAACTGTGGAAGCTGAATGCTATGGCATTGTAGCCCACTGAAAACCCTCCCCTCCCTAAACCCCCCCCCCCAACATCCAGGTATTGCCCAGCTCAGAGCTGGCAACCCTAAGCAGCAGATAAATGAGGCAAACAGCAAGTGCTATCACCCGGCACCACCAGCCTTAGACGAGCTGCTGTTGGGTTGGAAATGTCAAGCATCATATAAGTACAGCTATCTCCCAGGTGATTTTTTTCATCTGCAGCTTTATCTACTTTTTGGAGTGCATGATTAGCTCTTACTTTGGGAAAAGGTAGAAAGTAGCCTCCCCAAAAAACCTGGGGTCAAAGATTTGACTGTGGCTCTATTTTTTGTTTCTTTGTTTTGTTGTCATTTTTTTGCCATGCTGTACATCAAAGTTTAAAAGAAGTGAAGAATTGTAGAAGGGACAGCCCTTCTCACGGCTGTCATAGGCTTAGGTTCTTCTCTTGTGCCCCTTTTCATCCTTCAAGGAGCACAGTTCTGTCTTGCTAAGCACCTTTTGGTTCCTTGAAAGACAATGGTCTTGCAGGAGTGAAAGTCCCCAGCAGTAGAGGGAGATCTTCTTTTGAGGGGACATCTACAATGGATGAAGACAGAGACAAGCGGAAAATATACAGAGGATCCAAACTACTGCAATTAGCTGAGACTTTTTGAATAAAATGGAATTTACTTAAGTTGATGAGTACATTGAGGTATCACATAAGAGATGAGGAAGTCATACTCAGACCAGAGTCTCAGGACAACTGGCTTCAGGAAGAGCGGAAATATATACTACCTTGGGGCTTGGCCATTCACCTGAGATCGCAGAACAGAATGAGCTCTCTCAGAAATGAGACAGGTATTAAGATCCTAACTTAGCTTAATTCAGACTCACACAGATGCTTGGGAAGTTAGAAAACAACAGAGCACTTTCTCTGCCTCTCTCTCACTGCCAGTTTTTTTTTAAGAATTAGTGATATAGTGTCTTGCTATTTCACCTGTCTATTGTTTCTCACTTCTTCATTTACAGGGAAGGCATTTATAATGCATACCTCATACCTACATTTTTCACAAGATACATTACCCATGCAGTTGAAAAGAAAGTTCCCACCGATCCTGGGTCACTGCTTGCCTATTCAGACCAAAGATTTAGTATATGCTGTGCAATGACAACTTTGCTCATCTGGCCAAGCCTTCTGAGGGAACCACCCTGCAAACAGGTAACTTCAGCAACTGCTGGTACATAGGCAGTCTCTGCTGTGTTTCCCACCTTGTGGAACAAACTACCTGGGAAAGGTAGGAAGGCTCCCACACTTCTAACATTCTACCAGATATATTAAACAGAAGGACATTTTTATAATGGGATTAGAATTGCAGTATAACAGTCTAGGGCGATACTTTTATAAAGGGATAGGATGGTGGCCTAGTGCATTGTTTATTATATGCATCAACCTGTTATTGCTGCGCTGTCTTCTACCTTTGTAATCTGCTCGCTACATGACTTATGGCATATTGTGTCTCATTTTTGTTTGTTTGGATTGCTTTATAATTTTGTTATCCTAGTCTTATTGCATTGTTTATTGGAGATTTTATGCTGCTTGCTTGAACTGGTTTTATGTAAAGGCCACAAATGTATGTGGTTAGAAGGTTAAAGATCATATCCTGAGAATTCCTAATTAGTGCCAGGTATTACATTAATTATAGGATTGGAGTTGGGGGCTAACAGTAATGATGGATATTATATAAACAGAAAATAATGGAACTGCTTAATGATAGTGAAAATTAATGTGTGTGATGTTAGAGCAAAAAGTAGTCAAACGGCAATAACATTTTTAAATGGCCTTTCAAAACAATGAAGTAATTTTTCAGCACAAAAGCTTAAAGTGAAGAGAGGTTAAATTTTTTTAAAGTGTGCTATAAAATGATGGGCAAAATGGCTGTCTCCAAAAATTATGTCTTTTCAAGAGCCCAAGCCTCTGAGAGTTTCATAGAAACTCCTTTGTCAAATGGATTTTCATTCTTCACTCAGTGGATTCATTTCAGTTCTCTCCTGTGTCCCAAATGTCACTAAATAATCACTTAGAATTAGATTAAAATGTGGAACAGATTTTAGAGAGACTACCTTTGGCTTAAATTCTTCGCTCTGCCCACAGTAATGGTCTCTGAGGTCATCTGGAATTATGTTTTTGCCCCACATATTAATCAGGGTAGTTTTCCACCTTAATCTCCCTTCAGATCACCCCTCAAAATCCATCTTTTTTGTGTAGTCGCCGGTTAAATGTCTTAGTCCACTCCTTCCTAAAACAAGACCTAAGTACATCAAGCCAAACTGAATTCCACATTACCTTCATCTGTCTGGCCCCTGTTCAGTGTTGCCTCATCTCACACCAAATTTGATATGGCAACCCTTTCAGAACAGGAGCCGTTTTATTTTGTTTGCTGTTCTGTAAAGTGGCATGCTAACTTCTACCTTCTTCAGATTTGGGAAAAGAAGAATATTACCGCTCTTCTTCTAACAGCCCCCCCTACAAAAAGAAAAACAAAATTCAAGAAAATCCCAAACTCAGTTGGAAACCTTAAAAATTAGAATTAGATTTAAAAGGACAATCGAAAGACTATCACATCTTAATCCATAGATCCTTTAAAAAGTAAAATAATATCTGATATACCGAGATTTTCACCCTGATTATAAATTTGTTTACATGAAAATAAGCCCTGTTGATCTCAGTGGAACTTGCTTCCAAGCAAATGTATTTTGACATGGATTGCAACCTCAGTGGATCAAGGAAGAGAATTAGAAGTGAGAGAAGAGATTCCTCCTCTCTCCAGTTATGTAATCCATCTACCACCTGTTAGTAATATGCAAGGAATAACAAGATACCAGATGTTCAATGAGAAATTAACAGAACACTGTTTGTACAGCATTTACAAGCTCCAAGCACTTTCTGTATTACTCAGGTTATGAGCATGCAAAAACTGTTCAGAAATGTATAGAGCTTCATTGACAGGAGGTAAGAAATTGGACTGTGTGTCTTATCCTCTTTTCTTTCCAAAAGGAAAGTTTGGTAGAAAGGGTAACAAAGCATTCCTTACACGAAATTCCAGAATAGTAAAAACTACAGTTCTTTGGCCTAGACTGTAAATTCTGCTCTAGCTATTCCTGCAAAAACACTGGAATGAGCTGATGGTAAATTGCCAGTGGTTGGCTTCAAAATCAATATTTACAAAGGTTTCTTTAAAAAAAATTCTCATCTGTTTTAAAAGAGTTCTTTCCTGTCTCCTAATGCTTGGAAACGTCTGTGGCTCAGTGATTATAGAGCATGCACTTTCCATCCCAAACCATTCAATCCCTAGTTTCTCCAGGTAAAAGATCTGAGATAGTAGGTCTTGATAAAGGTAACCAGCCACATAAAATGTTTGCAAGAAAAGTTTTTAAAAAACTGTTTCAGATACATACCCTCCAAGCAAAAGTCTCATGTAATCTGACACAATGAGTAATTATTTTCGGTATGCAGAAATCCATACCATGGCCCATTATGCACGGCCGCCGAAACGGCGATTTCGGGTCACATGGAAAACGCGGAGGGGGAAGACGCGACGCATACCGGTTATACACGGGGCGGGGCGTGACGGCGGCAAAACCCAGAGTAACCAATTATGCACGCGCCGATCCGGGCGCCGCTTCTGGTTGCGCCCCGCTCACCCGGAAGCTGCGCTTTCTTCCGCGTTTCACTGACGCGGCTTTTACGGCGGCATGCACCGAAGCTGCAGCCGGTTGCAGCCGGCTCCGTGCGTTATCCGTGATTTTAGTCGCCGCCATTCCACCCCGAATGTGCGCTAAAACCCCCGTGCATAATGGGTCCATGAAACACACACATGAAGCTTTCTTTTACTGAATACCCATATAAGTATATTTCTTATACTGAATATCTTATTCTTATACCCTCAACCCATCGAGGTCAGTACTGTCTACTCTGGGTGTCAAGCAGAGGTCTTTCCCATCATCTACTGTCTGGTTCTTTTAACTGGAGATACTGGGGATTAAGCCTGGGACCTTGCACATGCCAAGCAGATGCTCTTCCAGGCCCATTATGCACGGAGTAAAAGGTCCGCATTCGGGGTGGAATGGTGGCAGCTAAAATCACCAATTATTCACGCTGCAGGCGGCAACTGGGCACAGAGTCAACATATGCCGCCGAAAAAGCCGCGTTAGCGAGATGCAGAAGAAAGTGGAGCTTCCCGGGACCAGGGTGCAACTGGAGTAGCTGCGTGCATAATTGGATACTCTGGGTTTTGCCGCCATTGCGTTCCGTCTCGTGCATAAGCGGTTTGCTTCGCTTCTTCCTCCTCTGCGTTCTCCATGCCGCCGTTTCAGCGGCCGTGCATAATAGGCCCCACTGAATCCTTCGCCACAATGATAATGGTAATTTCATAAAAAGTAAATAAAACATGTACACCTGAAATCCACTGGTCATACCAGACCAATGAAAATTGAGAATAAAACAAAAGCAACTAGCTTTGGTTACTTCAGTGTTGACCAAACATCATTCATCAGTCTCCTCTCCTCCATTTTCTTCTCACAACAATGTGAGATAGGTTAGGTTGAGTGAGAGTAACTGGCCAGAAATTACCCAGCAAGCTTAATGGCTGAGTGAGTATTTGAGCCCAGGTCTGATTTTTGTCCACCATTCTACCTTCTATGCCACAATGGAATAGGAGTGGGTGGTCAAAAGCAGTAACAGAGTCATCACCTTTGTTCCTACACCATCTTTGTCTGTGTGTTAGCCCTGTATCATGTGCACAAGGGTAATGAGAACTCTGCTAAACAAGCAATATGTGTTAAAGTCAATCTTCTATGGTTCATCTATTGGGGTAAATAAGCTTTTGGAAACTGGAAATGCTTTGTCCAGTGATTCCTGCTAGCTTACAATGGATACAATTTAATTTTTTTTCCATGACTGATCACTACCAGTTTTGACATTGCTGAAATCTCAACAAAGATTAACAAGAGGCACTTTAGGAACTCTATTTGTTTTCCTTTCAAAGCACCCAAAAGGTATCATTTCATGGAAATTGTTTTCTCCCTGCAGTGCTTATCATATCAGGTATGTAGAAACCTGATTTTGTTTCCTTCTTCAGTGTTTTAAATTAAAGTCTTGGGAAGATGTGAGAAAAAGAGCTTGTTCACGTTATCAGCATCATGGGGACAGACCATTGTGGTGTTGCTTTTTCCATGCTGTTCTTGATAAAAGTTCAAGGAAGTGAATCTACTTGAAGTGGATAGTGCCAGGATTTTTTCTAGCAACCAGGAGGGCCGTGATGCTGGCCAAGACAGTATGTCTCTGTCCTTCCCCACATGATTCAGTCCTTTCAAAGCTACCACAGTGACCTGAAAACAGTCACACCCTGATCATTTTCATGCAACTGCTGGCAGCTGAGGCCCAATGTGATGAACTTACCAAATTCTATTGTGATGTTTTATCAGCAAAGGCAGCCATCAGATTTTTCCAGTGGTAAAAGAGGCTGAATCGAATGGAGGCTGCTATCAGTGATGTCGTGAATGGAGTCTAGATTACAGGACATCTATGTTATTATGCTGGAAACCGTAATTCATTGTTCTTCTATCTAACCTGATGCTTGGGATGGTTAACAATAAAATACTGATGCATACAACACACCTGCCTTGAACCCAGGGAAGAAGGCGAGAGGGAAAACATTTGTGAAGAAACAAAACATGTTGGATGAACACAGAGATTAACTGTTGAGGATTTGCCCAGGGTGTTTAACTAAGGAGTATGATTTTGTGTGCTTTTTGAATACACAGCCAGATGCAGTTGTTGAAATAATAGCACCTACCCCCCTCTACATCTTGTAATGTGACTGCAACCTTTCCTTTGGGATATAAACCTCACCACAGTCATCCCTTTGTCACTTCAAGATTGGATTACTGCTGTGTGCACTAATAGAAGCTTCACTTTAACCTTCAACCAGCATGAAGTGCTTTCCAAATGATTTTTGAGCATTAGAAGTTGAAAGTGCCATGTCTAAGATCATTATATTGAGGGTTGCAGCAAGTTTGGAAATACCCTCATTCTCCCTGATAACCTCCTAAAATGGATACATCTTGAGCTGTTGAAGCCAGTGATCCTCATATATGAGCAAGAAAACATTGGCACAGTGACATTCTCAGTTAGGGCAACTTTATACATGCATGTTCATCAGGTGAAAATGGCAACAGTATGTGATGACTTGCATCAGTGAAACAGCCAGCAAGGATCAAGTGCCAGATTTGGCACTTTCCTATCCCTGCTTCATGAAGATACTTCCAACAAAAGGCTCTTGAATCAGCGGTTCCTAGACATGTTGTTTAGGGTTGGTTCTTGGATGTGATAGGGGTGCCAGAGAATTCGCAGAATGAACCTGTATGTAAACAGAACCTATATAGTTCAAATTGGCTTTAATTATGGCAGCTCAACTTGTTTTTTATTGGATTAAACAATATGAGCTGCATTCCACATGAATGGCTTGCTGTATAGAGTAGTGACTACATTATTTGTGTTCCCCATAGCAACCATGTTGCTGCTGTGTATATGAATTGGGCTGTAACTTGGGATGGCAGAACATGCCTGGCAACAGATGGGAGCTTGGGGGCAGGTACATAGGGGTGCTGGCATCACATGCTCTATGATATCACCATAGGGTTTCTAGCAATTCCTAGAGAGATGTGATATCATGCCTGGATCTCCTCTGGAATTGAAATCACACCTTGTGCAGTGCCTTTTTATTTGTATTTTTCTCTCACTGCCTCTTGGAATGACAGCATTCAATGAGAGTTTCCAGTGGGATATCTGTAACAGCAGGAGACCTGGCAACCCTAGATACATGCAATTTTCAGCAATGTGCTTCACAGCATTTCTACATAAGGTTTACAACCCTACAAGATAGTTGTATATACTTTACAGCAACTTGTTGCTGTTGTTCATCCAAAGGACAAAGGAGGAACTAGGCACTAGGGATTTTGTTGTCTGTTACATCTGACCATATTTTGTCCTGCATCTTCTGATTTCTTTTGGAAGTTGGTCAGTCCTTGTTAAACGTAGAGGCAGTCATTGAAATATGTATGTGTGAATCATCTTTTGAAGGGTCCTGAACTTAAAATTCATGCCTACTGAGGGACCTGAGGGATCTTTGTACTACAAAAAAATAAGCTGTGCTTCACACCCAGTGGAGTATTTCAGAAAAAAACTTAGTATTTTTATTTATTTACTATGTATGTATTTGATTTCTATACCGCCCCTCCCCACAAGTGGGCTTGGGGCAGTTTACAATAACAATAACACAATTAAAGCCAGTACCCCACCCCTACCTTCTTAAATACCCTCCCCTCCACCAGGCCAATCAGTCCATCCCCAGTCAGTCCAGGCCCATAAACTTTCCAGATAGCCATGGCTTCAACTATAAGCCTGGTGGAACAATGCTATTTTGCAGGCCCTGAAAAACTTTGACAGCTTTGTCAGGGCCTGGGTTTCAACAGGCAACACATTCCATGAGATCAGACCCAGGGCTGAAAAGGCCAGGCAAACATCCTTGGGGTAGGGAATCGCAATGTTAGATTGCAATGCTCTCCAGGGGAAATATTGGGAGAGGCGGTCCCTCAGGTACACAGGATCCAGACTACATAGGGCATTAAAAATCAATACCAGAATCTTAAATCTGATCAATAACTCCACCACTAGTCAATGCAGCTGCTGGAAGACAAGTGAGATTTTGGCCTTCCATAGAGTCCCTGTAAAAATCCATATGGCTGCATTCTGCACCAGCTGTAATTTCCAGGTCAGAGTCATGAGTAGTTCCATGTAGACTGAGTTGTAGTAATCCACCTGGAGGTGATGGTTGTGTGGATCACTGTGGCTAGGTGTCCTGGAGCCAGACAGGGTGTTGGTAGCTTTGCCTGGTACAGATGGTAACATGCCTGGCAAGCTACACTCATGACCTGAGCCTCCATTGATAGAGGTGTCATGCTCTTGATAGTGCAGGAAACAACTAATTGTGCTCCATCAAGGCATAGAAGGCACCTCTTTTGGTATCTATATACTTCCAAAGGGTTAGCTAAAGTAAAAATTAGAAGAGAAGCATTCTGACTTCTTAAAAAAATACAAAAATGAGCCAAAGTCCTGTTTCGACAATAACACTGGTTAAATGTATGTCTGAGATAAATGGTAGAGATATCTTAGAGTATTCTGTTGTGCTATTAGTAATGATAGAAATATTATTTTGTAGCTGTGGCAATTCACGGTAACAGAATATATAATCATCACGATGCCTTGGGACAGCAATGAAATTTACTTGTGTCACCCTCATGTCTAACCAACTTATGGATGCAGGAGTTTTTTCACTGTGATATGGCTGTTTCATATACAAATAAGCTGATATGCTGGTGGGAAATTCAACAATTAGGTTTAAAAAAAACCCTCATGCACCACACTGAGATTTCATTTCATTTTCACTTTCTAGCTCTGATAGTTCAGGTAAGCCATTAAGCAGGAGATACTATTTGATGCCCCAACCTCTTAATTCTTTATATGTTTTGAATATACAATGTGCTTAGTGAATCACTGATATAAGATTAATCTGGTCTGATTCATAAAATCAAACAATAGCCTAGTGGTTATGTTGAGAATAATTCAAACAGCATGCCATTTATGTCCAGGACTTCTTGAAAAAACACTAGTTTATACTATACCATTTTTTTTTTACAGAGTCCACTCAGGAATGCAAGACATCCATTATTTCTGGTAGGTAACCAGTTTTTGACTTTATCCCAGGTTGCAGCAGCATTGGTCCATAGATATAGTGCATGCTTCGGTAGGACCGTTTATGCACTGGGAACTTCACTGCCCCAGCTCCCGTGCAGGAGCACAAATCGGGGGCGGATGAGGGGCACCAGGCCAAATGCTCCCCCGTGTGAGGAAAGGAAGAGGTGGGACAACCTGCCACGACTAAAACTCCAGCCTGCAGCCCGGCATGAAACCTCCAGTGCATAAACGGTCTAGGAGATGTCATGGATATACATCACCTTTGAAGAAAAGAAAGACATAACCATAAGAATTAAATAGTCAATGAACTTCAGTGCCATTCCTAAGCAATTTGCTATTGGCCCTATACCTGTGCCTGCTGACTTACCATTTGCCTCACCAGGGCCCATTATGCACGGAGTGGAAAGTCTGCATTCAGGGTGGAATGGCGGTGGCTAAAATCACCAATTATGCACGCTGCAGGCGGCAACCGGGTGCAGAGTCAACGTATGCCGCCAAAAAAGCCACATTAGCGAGATGTGGAAGAAAGGCCCATTATGCACGGCCGCCGAAACGGCGATTTCGGGTCACATGGAAAACGCGGAGGGGGAAGACACGACGCATACCGGTTATACACGGGGCGGGGCGCGACGGCGGCAAAACCCAGAGTAACCGATTATGCACGCGCCGATCCGGGCGCCGCTTCTGGTTGCGCCCCGCTCACCCGGAAGCTGCGCTTTCTTCCGCGTTTCACTGACGCGGCTTTTTCGGCGGCATGCACCGAAGCTGCAGCCGGTTGCAGCCGGCTCCATGCGTTATCCGTGATTTTAGTCGCCGCCATTCCACCCCGAATGTGCGCTAAAACCCCCGTGCATAATGGGTCAAAGTGAAGCTTCCTGGGACCAGGGCGCAACCAGAAGCGGCTCCAGAGTATCTGCGTGCATAATCGGATACTCTGGGTTTTGCCGCCGTTGTGTTCCATCCCGTGCATAATCGGTTTGCTTCGCTTCTTCCTCCTCCTCCTCGTTCTCCATACCACCGTTTCAGCGGCCGTGCATAACAGGCCCAGCTGAACATATTTTGACTCTTGGTATGTGAAACAGGCCTAGATTCTTCTCCATCAGATTCCATCATAGTCCTGCATGGGAAAGTAGAAATAATACTTGGTAACTTTGCAGGTAAAAATCTCATTGCACATAGAGGTAAGTAGCAAGAATTATGGCCCTAAGAGGTTTGGGGGCCAACACCAGTGCAAGAGTGCTGGTGGCTCCTATAAACTGAATCTAGTTCTTAATCCTGAAACTAAAAACACCAAATCTGAAACTATTTAAAATATTTACAGCTTTGCCTTTTCCTGGCTGCTCAAAGAAGCAAGGCGGCAAAATCAATAAATATCAAACAACAAAATAAACAGCAGTAGCATAATTGTTAACCAAAAACCATTAACTCAACATCACGAAATTGTTCAAGCTATCACCATTGCTCCTGTCTAAAAATGTGGGACTTGAACAATTGTCTAAAGACAGAATAGTGGTTACCAACCATACCATGCAGGAAGCTGCTAATGTGCGGCAAAGACTCACTGCAGCCGCCAGTTGACGCTGTAGAGGGCTGGCTGGAGGCGGACGTGACTGCCCCACTGGCCCTGGTGCACTGGGTGCTTGCAACATGTAGAACATAAAACAGAGAGGCGGGACCTCAGTGCCTATAAAGGCGCCATGTGTGCGAGTCCAAGCCTCTTCTCCAGGACGTTACGGAGCAGCTTCCCGCCCTTCCACCCTATGTCAATGTTTGAGGTGGATGTTCTCTGTTAATATTTCATCACAGTTGCAGGTTCGCATGGGATGGAGCCTGTTGGCAGGGAGTCTGGTATGCGATTGGACTCCCTGTGGTTTGGGACCTCCATAAGAGGTGGCATGTAAATGAGTGAGGCTTACCCGGCTGGGAGGCCGGGGGATCATTTAGCTAGGCGGCCTGGGGACAGCCAAATAAGGTAGATGCCCATTGGCTCCCCCGCATAGGTTGCTTCCTTTAGGGGTGGACTTCAGTAGGCAAGGGGATCTGCTCTCCCAGCTGGGAATGGTGCAGGTTCCCAGGGCACCTCTGGACTCCGCGTGTTGTGGTGCAGTCTGCTGACTGCTAGGTCAGGCTCCCTCTCCCATGCTGTGCCAACCCTCCCGTGGGGAGGTAATAAAATCTGTGGCCTTATTTATCCCAACACTGGTGTGTCACATCTTATTCCAGTCCAAAATGCCCTCCTGTAAGTCAATAAAAATGTCTAGGCTGTACTTATTTTAAAACGTTTCTGCCCCATCTTTCTCTTGTTAAGCAGGATCGATGGCAGTTTACAATTTAAGTCTCACTCAATAAATAGCATGATATAACAGAAGCAGCTATTGAAAACTCTCTAAGATATACCAAATCCCATGTGGGACAGGTCCTATATTTCTATAAGCAGTGATACTTGGTACCACTGGGCTGAACAGCTGATCTTCCTCAGCTTTGGCTGGAAAGCATCCCATGAAAAAAGTATGAGAGCCCTAGACAGGAGTGCTTATATTGTTTCAGACACCGGGGAGGAAAATGTTGATGAGGTGGTTTTTCTCAACCCTGACTGAAAACACTCTATCTTCTGTTTGTAAGCAAGCCGTCTTGTGAACTGGCATGATTATACAAACGTAAATACATAAGGAGAGCTCTGTTAAATCAGGCTAAAGGTTCATCCAGTTCCATATCCTGTTTCCCACAGTGGCTAATCAGCCCTACCAGCAGGGTAAGGAGGCTGAAGTCTTCACAAATTGATATTCCTTGAAACACCACCTCTGAACGTTTGAGGCTCCATCTATCATGCTCCATGAATTTGCTCCATTAATATGCTCCATAAATTTGTCTAATTCCCTTTTAAAGCCATTTAAGTTAGTGACATCTCTGTATCAATTCCGCAAGTTAATTAAGTGTGGGGATTTACAAAAACCTATCAAACTGAGTTCTTTCAGGGGGGTTTAATGTTCAATGATGTTCTTCAATAATGTTCTTCAACCCTTCCTTAATACTTCCCTCAAATTCCATATTCAACTATCTTGCTAAATTGTAGATAACTGTTTTACATGTTTTAACATTGTTTTATGCCTGTCATATTTAGTACTTTTCTAGCTGATTGTAATGTGTCCTAATGTGTATGTTGCAAAAAGAATAATTAAATCCCTTGAAAAGAAACTTATAAATTCAAAGCTGTTTACATTCCTTTAAACCTGTAGCTTGGAGTTTTTATCAATTTTCCTAATTTGCAGTCATTAACTGGATGTAACTATGTAAAAATGTAATAACATAAAAAATTAACTAATATCTGACCAGTAATTATGAGTGTTCAACATAACATAATAAAAGAATGATCATGAGCCAACAGGGATGCCATGAATTGTCAGGTTTAGATTTTATAAACTGGGACCCACAAGGATTTTTCCATGATGGATAAATCTGTTTATTTTCCTAGACCTCTCAGCAGCTTTTGATACCATCATTCATAGTACCCTTCTGAACTACCTGTCTAGACAGAGACTGGGAAGCACCATTCTGTAGTGGTCCCAGTCCTACCTGGAGGGTAGCTTTCAGAAGCTGGTAATGGGGAACTGCTATTCAGCCCCTTGGCCTTTAGGGTTCTGTCTTGTCCCCTATACTTTTTAACAGCTACATGAGACTGCTTTGTGAAGTTATCTGGAGTTCTAGGCTTGGTTATCACCAATATGTAAATTACACTCCGTTCTGTTTTGCATTTCCAGCTGATCTCAGAGAGGCTGTAGAAAACCTGAAACAGTGCCTGCAAGCAGTTTTAGACTGGGCATGGGCAAATAAGCTGAAGTTTAATCCTGACAAGAAAGAAGTGATCCTTGTGGAGAAAGATTTGACCCAGGATTTAAAGTGTTACCTATTCTGTGGCTATGAGTGCCATTTACCAGTTTCAACCCTTCCTTAATATAACAGTGTTCCGTTACTGATAGGAAAGCAGCAAGAAATGGCCACTGTGGGGAAGTGGGTGCAGTGTAGGCTGGACTGAAAAATCTGAGCTCTCCCATCACATACTTTATTGATATGGTCATTGATCAGTGAGATTCCAACATAACATTAAAAACAAAGAAAAATTAGAGAATTAAAAGTCGGGAATAACACCCCTCTTCTAAGTAAATCCTGTGCACAAAACTACATCATAATTGTAAGAACAAAAGAGCCAGTTTGGTGTAGTGGTTAGGAGTGCAGACTTCTAATCTGGCATGCTGGGTTCGATTCTGCGCTCCCCCACATGCAACCAGCTGGGTGACCTTGAGCTTGCCACGGCACTGATAAAACTGTTCTGACTGGGCAGTGATATCAGCACTCTCTCAGCCTCACCCACCCCACAGGGTGTCTGTTGTGGGGAGAGGAATGGGAAGGCGACTGTAAGCCGCTTTGAGCCACCTTCGGGTAGGGAAAAGCGGCATATAAGAACCAACTCTTCTTCTTCTTCAAAAGTAAAAAACCCAATGCAACAAAAGTCTAAAAGCTCAATCATAAAACATCCATCATTAGTAGTACACATTAGCTATTTATGTTATTTAGAAATGATTTCCATTTATGTATCATGCTGTAGCAAAACTTTGACACTGTGTACGAAACCAAATTGCGCCTATCCTCCAGTAGATATTTCAATAGTGAATCACTTGCATGAATCACACAAATTTCAAGGGGATTAAAGCCCACGAGGAAAGACATAATTAACAGTTTTCTCTCTTCCTCATATCAAGCACAGTGTAATAAAATATGGGGAATTGTTTCCACTATGTCAGAGCAGAGACAGTGTCTCAGATGCATAGGGATTCATAGAAATCGGCCATAAAGGACCACAGAAGGAAGAGCATCAAATCTTGCTCTTGAAAATGCCTATCTATGATCTCTCCCATCCACATGGTAGCTATTCATGTTTTGTCACAAACTTTCCCAAAATCTAAGAGTGCAATAGGTTTGTGAAATATTGAAAAAAGCAGGGGAAACCCCAGAAGGTACAAGGATATACCACATATTGAGGGGAAGTAAGAAAAACAACCCCTTCCCAACAGCACTGGACTGGGGCAAATACCCTGTGTGGAAATATCCCTATACTTTATACCATTGAAAATAATCTGTATCTGTATCCTTCCTCCTTTGAGACTGTCCACACAGTTTATTGCAATTCAGTGCCTAACTTCTATGAAAAATGTCAACATTGGTTTTAATGTCTCACTGTTAGCATGCTTGTTCAATTCCCCCAGTCAAATGCACAGATTTCAGCACGGTCATTAAGGTGTATGAAAATGTGGCTTGGCTCACTGAGTAGTGGGCACAAGGTTCTCTTTAATGGGTATTTCCCAACAGTACCTTATTGCATCAAACCAAACAGCATTCTGAAAACAGCGTTTCACATGAGGATTTAAGCATCTTTTAAAAGATGAAAACAGAAAACCATAGGATTATGGCATTCATAGTGCTAAAACAGAACTGTGGTTCTCAACATAAGAATCCAGCATCTTCAAAGTGGCATATGTGGTTTTCTCCTGCACATCTCCTGAGTGGCAAAAGAAGAAGAAAAAAATATGTTACAACACTTTGAAATTGTAGGGATAAATGTTTAACAGCCTCGAGTCGCTACGGTAAAGGTATGTCAGTCTGAGTGCCTAGTGTGGTAAGAGTTTTGATTACACAGCCTTGGGATTGCTTTCTGGATCTTGCCTGCAGAACCTTCAGGCACCTCTACCCTCCCAAACACTGAACATCTTAACCAAACACAATGATATAATGTTGCTTAACGAACTCAGCTAGAATGGCCAGGCCTCTCTACAAAAACAGAGGTTACTTAAATTTCTGCATGAAAGCTGATTTCTCCTAGTTGTGTTTTCCCCCCTCTAGCTCAAGCTTTGGTACATTTGTCAGTCAGTTGCCTTCCTGATTCCATCTTCAGGTCTGCTTCAGCTGGAGGAAATATTTTGATAACTGTATGGTATAAATGCATTCTTTTTATAGCCAAACCCAAACTAACCTGTTTCTCTTATTCAGTTTCTCTTATTCACCTCTATTGTCTATTCTTTGGTCCATTGTTCACTTTTTTCCATAGATTTCTGGCAACTTGTCCAGGGCATGATTTTGTCAGCCTGTTTCAACGTTTGGTCTACAATTTATTACATTTTCAGTAGCCATTTAAAAAATTGTAAACAAAGGTTATGCATCTACAGCCTCACAGGTATGGCCCTAAATAGTTCAGTCATAGTAGGTTAGCAGCAGTTAACTACTGATAGTTAATTCTGGAGTATCCAAGTCAGGCTTACGAAAATGTCCACCCCCACCAGCTCTTGTCTGCAGGAGAAAGCCACTAACTATGATTGCAGTGTTCTAGGAAATTTCCCAGTCTCTATGGCCATGACCAGAGATTGGGGGAAATCCAGAGTATTGTGCAACACTTCTGCTTCCCAAAACCTAGTCCCCAAATGTTCCTGGGGTTGCCAGATGAGGTCCTGGCAACCTTAACAAAGTACTATTTTTCAACCAGACAAAGAAAAATATAGATACAGCCAAAGTTAAGGACTTCTAAGGCATATACTGTTCAAAAGAAATCAATGGGAATGATAAAAGCTTAACTTCTGGCTGTGTATCTATTATTTTAGCAAGTATATGAATAGTTCTCATGTTTCCTTTCTGTTTTGTAAAGCAAAGTGGTGTGTACAGAGTTCATCCAATGCAATCCATTGACCTGATTAATTCCAAACCAGGGTCCACCCAAACATTATCATTTGACTGGTTTCTGACTCAAAGACTTAGTGCCACAGTCTGATTTTTAACATTAGGTCTGTTAAATGAGAGAATTTACATCAATGGAAAAATTATATTAACTAGCTTCAAACCCCGTTCCTAAGAACGGGCCTTGAAAGGGTCCCCTCCCCTGGCCCCTGGCCAGGCAGCTTAAGGTGGCCTTGGGTGGCAGCTTGCAGCCAGATCAAGTGGGGTGGGTGGGGGCTGGACAGCTTGTTAGAAGTGGGGACAGAAGTCCTTAGCAGTCCTTAACGAGCCATCAGCAGGCCAGGAGGCCCTCGTTAGGAGACCCTCCACTACGATCCTTTGCCCAGGGCCTTCTCACCTTATGTGCTGCTGTCTCAAGGCACTGAGGCATCTGAAAGCAAAGAGGCTAGAGTCGAGGGATGGAGGGCAGGAGCTGCAGGGGCAGGGCCAATCAGGGCAAAGCTGGCTGCACCCTGATTGGTCCTATTCCAACTTGGACAGCCGGACACCCCTAGGTTGTTCCATAGAGGAACAACAATGGATAAGGATGTTTATTACTTGTAAAAATGTGTTGGAGTTAGAGTTAATCCACATTGGGTAGCAAGTCTTTAACTCTGCACTTCAGTGTGAAGTAATAATAGCCCTTCTCATGAATCTTTAGCAGCACAGTTAGGATTTACTAATTATTAAAGGCAACTTGCATGATTCGATTATAGTATAACACATTTTAATTCCCCTGATTTCACTGGGAGAGTTGAGAATCCAAATTTGAAAGTGTACATTTTGTTCATAAATCTTTCAACAGAATAGTCTTATTGTCCAACACAAAGTAGAAATATTTTATACCAGTGGTCCCCAATCTGCGGGCCGCGGCCCGGCGCCGGGCCGCAAAGGCCATGGCGCCGGGCCGCAGCTCCCTCTCCCCGCCCCCCCCCCCGCAGTAAAAAACTTCCCAGGCCGCAATCTTGCGGCCCGGGAAGCTTATTACTGCGGGAGGGCGGGGAGAGGGAATCAGGGCCGGGCCGCGCCCGTGCAGGCCGCGCCCGGGCGGCCCGATCCGCGGGCACAGCCCGCGGGTGCGGCCTGATCCGCGGGCGCGGTTCGAGGGCGAGGCCCGATGCCCTGCCGGTCCCCAGCCTAATAAAGGTTGGGGACCACTGTTTTATACTACAAGACCTGGAAATAACCACCAGCAGGCATTGTAGGCTGATGTGTGTAGATGGCACAATCATGGCATACAGATATATGTATTATTGAATTTCTAGACCGCCCCTTTTGGTACTGCCATCTCAGGGCGGTTTACAACATTGATAGATACCATAAACATTAAAATCATTAAAACAGCTAAAACAATTAAATCACCCAACTTGGCAACATCCCCATTAAGTTCTTGGTGGACTAGGCAGTAAGAGCTACCTGCATTGCAGCAGGAGGAGGCCCTCTGTTGTTGGTATATTTGTTTGTCTGGGCTGGCCTCAACCATAAGCCTGGCAGAAGAGCTCTATCTTGCAGGCTATGGAACCTGGAACTCTACTGGGAGCCAATGCAGCTCCTGCAATACTACAGTGTTTTAGGGAGGACCCGTGCAGTAACATTTTGGACCAGTTTTATTTTCCTTGTTAGAGTCAAGGGTAGGCCCACATAGAGTGAGTTACAGTAATCTAGTCTTGAGGTGACTATTATATGGATAACTGTGGCCTGGTGTTCAGGGGCCAGATAGGTGCTTAGTATCTTGGCCTGGCAAAGATGAGGAAAAGCCTGCCTTGCTACTCTTGTGACTTGAGCCTCCATTGATAAGGAGGCATCAAATATCATGTCCAGAATCCTGGCCATGTGTGCAGTTGAGGTGCACTCCATCCAGGCAGGGCAAGCACACTTCCTGATCTGACCCCTTCCTGCCTAGCCTCAGGACCACAGTCTTTGAGGGGTTCAACTTCAAGTGACTACCTTTGAGCCACTCCACCACCACTTCAAAACACCTAGCCACTGAGTTCAGATGGGCATCAAGTCCGACATCCATCAGAAGAGAGAATGGAGTGTCATTCACCTATTGGTAACACCCAAGCCCATAGTTGCAGATCAGTCTAGCTTGTGAGTGCATATAATGGTAATAAATAATATCTGGGAGAGAGCCACTCCCTGTGGAACCCCACACTGAAGTTGGCAGAGGCGTGATTGATTCTCCCCAATTGCCACCCTTTCCCCCAACTCTGGAGAAAGGAGGTATCCCACTGATGGGCAGCGAACAAGCAGCTCATGGTCTACCACATCAGATGCTTCTGTAAGATATAATACAAGCAGCACTAACCCGCCTCAGCCCGGATAGGGAAGAATCCTTATGGGCTGCTAATGCCAACCAACAGGTAAGCCAACTGTTTTGTATTTGAGTTGGCTATGAAGATTGTTTTGTGTAAAAGATGTAAAACTGAGAGGGTTGCCAGATATTTTAAGTAAAGTGGCAATTATTTGAAAGTTGGCAGCTGTATTTCATTTATGTGCATACTTGAGCTATGCAGCCCATGCATATGCTCTAAAGTGCCATATCATCAATCACATATCGTCATGCCATTTCATGTGCTACTATATGCACAGTGGGCATACCTCATTCTTCCTTAGTCCTTCTTCAGATGTTGTTGAGCAAATTCAGCAAAAGAAAAGGAGGTAATAATTGCCGAGCAACGTGGCAATGGTAGCTGTGAACTTGTTCCTACATGCCTCTTTCACGCTCAAAGCCAAGTGCATACATAGCCCATTATCCTTGCCAATAGTAGTACCAAGAAGGGCAAAGAGTGTTTGCTGTCAGTTCCATCCCCATTGAACTCCTGACTCCACTTGCTCCTCCTGACTCCCCAGGTTCTTTAGTCTCTCTCCTCACCTCGTACTCTTAAAGATACTTTTCAGCATTCCTACTGGGATCAGCTCCAGTTATCTGGGCCATGTGTTCAATGGAGAATGAAGAGAGTAGTATAAATCCTATACCTTTATTTTTTGCATTTCAAACGTGGACAAGAAGCAACAGCAGAGCTGGCTCTTTGCTTCTTTGGTTCTGGAATGTGCTTTAGTACATCAGCTACCAGTGTCCCTTCTAGCTATCTCCGCCTGTCATTTTTTTAAGTGAATGTGCACAAATTACAGAACTCTCTCAGCCAAATGACATGCTGATTCCTCTCTTTCTCTCTTTCACTGATGACACAACCTTAAACCACATGTTGTTTTCCCCAACCCCCATCCATTGTGCAGTTTTATTCCCACACTGACCTTTGAATGACCCCGTCAGCTCATTTAGTACTTGTGCTGATCTGGTTAACACCATACAATTAATTACATTTGAATCCATTTCCCCTGGAATCTATTCTCATGCATTATTTCAAATGTCTTTTTCCACCCTTGCACACTAAGCTTTCAAAATCTACATAGTAGCATTTATTAACATTTCTTCAAGCAAGCAGAAAACAGGAATATTTTCTTTGATATTGTTCTGGGTTCATTTGTGATTGATCATTTCCAGCATTCTATTACAGCAAATCTTTGATGTGTTTTAATTTCTTTGGTTTCACACTGGCAACAAGCTCAATCCAAGACACAGTTCTTAAAATATATATTCAGGTTCATAAACTCAGGTTTATGGCATGAATTGCATGCGTAAGGAATCAGAGGCTGAGGGGCAAGAGATGCTGTGACAGTTGTGGTGATGAGTCTGTGGTACAGTATGATTCAATCAATGTGCATATAATGCCAGTGTTGATATGTGGGGGCAGGGGGAAGCAAACTCAAAAATACAGCACACCGCGCATGTACAGTGGTCTGAACAAAGTCCAGAAATCATAATCAGAAGATCAGATTATTAATATATCAATGCCTTCTGGAAGCAAGATCAGGCAATTCAGAATGCCATACTTTAAGGGGACATTTGCATGGAGCGAATTTTGATACCAAACCTTATTTAAAAAAATGCCTTTTCCCTGAGATGCTCTGTTTCCTTTGCAGCTTAGGAAAGCTTGCCCATAACACATCCGTCTGTCTGCTTCATTTATACCCCATATTTCTTCACTATGGGACTCCAAAGCAGCTTACATTGTTCTTATCTGCTTTATCTGCCCAACAATCCTGTAAAGTGAGCCATAGTGAGAGCATTTGAGTAGGCCAAAGTCATCTAGCAAGCTTCCATGGCATATAAGGCTTTGCCTTGTTCTCCCAGATCCTAGTTTGGCATGCTAACCATTACATCACTCTTTATCTAAGCATGAATCTGCCTTAAAGTGAATCAGACCATTAGTTCATAAAGTCAGTATTGTCTACTCTGGCAGCAACCTGCTGTCCAGGGTCTCAGACACAGGTCTTTCACATCACCTACTACATGATCCCTTTAACAGGAGATGCCGGGGGTTGAACCTGCATGCCAAGCATGTGTTCTGCCATGGAGCCACACCTTTGCCCTTATCCCCTTCAGCCTTAGGTCAGCATTTTGTCACACTGAATTCTAGAGCTATGTTCATATATACATATATTTAGCAGCAGGTAGGGAAACTGTACAAGAGGACAGATTCTTTGTTTGAATCCATAACCTTCAGGGAGCATTGTATGCATGTGTGTGTCAATGGCACAGTCCACCTCACTTCTTAGGAGGACAATCAAGGTTAAAAACTATTTCTGTCTACTCATGATGTAGAAATGAATGCCCACAATTTATACAGTGTTGGACACCACTGTAACACACTCACATATAACCAGACACACATACATCATACAAAACTGCATCACAGGATTCTAAACCTGGAAAGTAAACTAGTTTAGAATCCCAGTTACTAAGGAGGCATCTAAGTAAGACTTAGATCATTATGACTTAGGACTCTCAGAATTACAACTGATCTCCAGATGAGAGAAATTCCACTGGGAAAAAATGGATGTTTTGCAAAGTGGGCTCAATGCCATTATACCCCACAAAAGCCCATCCCCAAACACTGACTTTACCAGGCTTCACCTCAAATCTCCAGGGATTTCCAAACCCAGAATTAGCAATAATAAAACAACTGAAAGCAGACGTGCAGCTCTTTACCACATCGAGTTGCCAGCTCTGGGTTGGGAAATACCTGGAATGGAGCAAGGAATGAGTGGACTTTGGGATGGGAATGCCATGGAGTCTACCCTCCAAAGCAACTGATCTCTTCAGTCTCGATATGAGCTATAATCCCAGAGGATCCCCAGCTCCCACCTGGCATCCCTATTGCCACATTCCTCTCCCCTCAGAAAGTACTTTCCTGGGAAACGGAATACATGAAGATTAAGAGCCATACAGGTTGGAGGGCTGCAGTGAGCAAAATTGCCTTCTCTTCCCTGTTCTGTCACTGCATCTTGGCAGAAACATGGGGAAATATGCCATGAGATCCCCACAGGATGGCCAGAACCATCCTCAGAGTTCCTTCACCACTGGAGGACCTCAGCCTGGACTATTGCCACCTGCAGAGAACTGATTGTGAGAAAAGGGATTCTCTCCACCCTGGTTTATGCCATTTCTCCTGCCTAGGCAGGCTATCCATCCCAGTGGTTTCAATCCTGGACCCGGATCTGATATTAGGCCTGGCTAGCATCATTGGAAGGAGGTTTGCAGGGATGCTTCCATCTCACTCTTCCCTTCTCCATGAACTCAGATGAAAACACTAGAATACTGATGAGATCTTAACATGAATTGATAACAGCTGCCACTGAAAAAAAATCAGATTCTGGACGTTGGCAGACTTTCTGCTCTGGGATAACCACCCAGCTGTGGTGGGTGGTTATTCAAACAATGTTTCTTGTCAGGGAAAGGCAAGGGGAAGGGGCAGGGCCTTTTCCAGGGTTGCTTTGTTCTTTGAGGAAGGATTAATCATGGCCAGGGCCTGCAGCAGCTACCAGGCAACTCACTACCCTGTGACTTTCATAATTGAACCAGACCCAGCTGTTTGATACTGTTCAACAGCAGCAATTGCATGAAAGCCAGTCTAGTAGTTAAGAGTTTCAGATTCAGATCTGGGACACCCAGGTTCAAATCCCTACACCACTGTTGAAGCTCACTGGTAGATTTTGGGCCAGTCACACCCTCTCAGCCTTTCCTACCTCATCAGGTTGTGATAAGGGCAAAAGGAAGGAGAAGAGAACGATGGAAGCTGCTTTGGTTTCCCATTAGGGAGAAAAACAGTATATATATAAATAAATAATAAATATAGCTGAAAATGAAAGGACAGATGGAGATTGTTGGGTAAAGGTGAGACTATTGGGGGCTGCCAAGAGGAAGGAAAGAAGAAATAATGAAGGAGATGGAGGAGAATGTGAGGTGCCCCCTGCAAGTCCTTGTGGGTTCTCCACCATGCAAGTGAGCTATGCTCAGCTAGCACCGTACAACTTAGCCAGGGTTTCCCAGAGAAAGGATGGTAACGAGAGGGAAGGAAGGGGAGAGAAAGCTTAAGACAGGGGCAGGTAGAGACAGGTTTACCAGGGGGATGGAAAGAAGCAGGAAAGGGGGAGAAGTTATGGGGGATTTCAGAGGAAAAGATAAAATAATGGGGTGTGGAGGGAAAATGAGACCCTGCAAGCCCATGTGGGTTCCGCACTTGTAAT
Organism: Paroedura picta; assembly: GCF_049243985.1. Taxonomy (NCBI): domain Eukaryota; kingdom Metazoa; phylum Chordata; class Lepidosauria; order Squamata; family Gekkonidae; genus Paroedura; species Paroedura picta. The sequence goes on along the minus strand of NC_135377.1, from coordinate 29,420,707 downwards.
AATTATATGAACAAACAGGATTTTAGTTCAGTTTTGGCAATTAATGTCTGGATTGATCTTTTTGACCAGTTTATTTTCATTGACAGCAGATGGAAAGACCTAACCCAGGACCCTGATCTTAGCAGGAACCCTTGTTATCTTCTCTTATTCCATGAGACTTTCCAGAGCTTTTGTGAACTTGATCCCTCCGTGTTAGCTGTTAAAGAATCTGACAGCTGCTGTTTTACCTTGAGGGTTTCAGAGGCGGGGGCTTCTTTTTAACCTAATTCTTCAGGTTGCCCTCAGACAAGCCCTTCGCCTTTAGACATCTTCCCCCTTCTCATGAACACCTTAAGCCTGGCCCTACTGGCCTGCTTCTTCCAGGCACAGTGTTTGGCAGCCACTTAAATTTTGATCAGGGAGGAAAAGAAAAAAGAACAGCTTTGAAATGGAAACCAAAGCAGCTCTGACAACAACGGCAAAGGGATTGCCTGCTCACAAAACTCATTAGCTGAAAACTTCGCTGGCTTTTGTGTGGTATTTAGTTAGCTAGGTACAGGGAAGAGTTATGTTTTTTTTTAAAAAAATGACAGTATTCAGAGAGACTTATGCAGCCAGAGAGAGAGAGAGAGAGATGTCTATTTCAAGGGCTTGCTCTCTCTGCTAAGCTGCTACTACAACAGGCTTTTGAGTGGGGAAAAAAGGAAGTGGTAAAAGGAACCAGCAGGATAGATAGGCAGCTGAAGGCAAGTTCACATAGCCACGACGCTCTGCCAAGTGGCAGAGGACATCTGAAGACGGGGCGGGAAGGCAACAGGGGGAGGAAGATCAAGCCTCACTGATAATACAGTGGTCTAAAGAATTAATTTAACAGATCGCCCTCCTCTGCTGCAGTCCTGCACACAAGTCTCCTTGATCTCAACGTCTTTAACCTCACACACAAGTATATACTTACCTTCTTTTTTACATGTCTTGGTTTTCATCTTTAAATTGTCGTTAATACAACTTAACGGAGTATTTTTTTCCCCTGCCTCATTGCATCTTATATCATGCCATAGAACTTTATAGGAGGAACAGCTTGAGACTGAGGTGGACCTCTGAATACGTCATGTGTCTGGCATCCACACACATCTATAAGGTCCATCCTTGGATTGTGTAAACCTCACCAGCAGCACAATGATCCATGACTGCAAAGCTGGGGCTCATATTCCAGGGATGGGGCCAAACAGAAAATCCCTTTTTTTTTTCCTGGAAAAAAAATTCGATTTCAATTGTTGGTTCTGGTTACATTGTAAAGAGGGAATCTAACAGCTGTTTTACTGCTCTTGCTCTTTTAAGTGCAATTAAGGCAGATTAGAAACTAATTAGAAACAGCTCAGCATACTGAAGCAGAAAGCTGCTCCCAATTTAGGATCAGCTGGATGGGAAAAGTGCATCAAGACATAACTAGATATCCTTTTAGACATCTAAAGACGGATCGGTAGGGTTTTTTTTTCAACTTTGCAGCCGACTCCAACTGCAATTCCAAAATATTTAGTACTAATGAAGAGTATCAAATACATTCTAGTTAATTTGTATTCATCCTCCTTCCTTCAGCAATTTCCACTCTCCTGTTTTGTTCGGCATTAAACCTGAAAGCCTATTATTAGGAATTAAATTGGGACTCAGCTAAGCTATATTCTCGAAGAGCACTGGTAGCTGAACAGCATCTCTCCACTTTTACTTGTTGACAGGAGCAAAGTATCCACTTTACAGGGTCATGTACAATATATAGACTGCTTCCTGGTTGGAATAATGATTCCTTAAATTCAGAGTGAAGTTTCTAGTGGGCCCAGCCAACATAGGAGGCTAAAGCTGCTTACAAATGAGATAGTTGGTACCCTTTAAAACAACTGAACTAACAGAGGGGTAATTTGGCATGCCCTTGAGACAAATTCCATTTACAGTTACTGGGTATTGTAATATGTTGATTAGCATATGTAAAATACCTAAGCCAGTTCATTTTGAACATGTCCAAGAATAATTTGACTGTGTGAAATCAGACACTTGGCATCAATCAAAACAGAAATAAGTTCCACATGAATGGCAAGAACATACACACACACAAAAGGTTTATGATCCTCAAAATCTTTTTTCATAGAAAAAAATGTGGATATGTTTTAGAGACAGTTAAAAATAAATGTATGGCACAATCCACTGGCACTCTCCCCAGGACAAACATCACTGGGATGATTGGCAGCCAAAACATCCTTCTCCAATACTCATTCATTGAAACTAAAATTCATTCATTGAAACTCATTCATTCAAAACAGGTTTGCAGTGGGTTGAACAATTATTGCTTTTATTGCTGTTATTGGGCTATGTTCAAAAGTACCCTCCTGTGAGCAAAAGGAATGTCACAAGGGGGTGATAGGCATCTTTGAGTTCAACCCACTGTGGCTTAAGGCTGTTGATTTGGCTATATTTTCATTATGATTAATTATTTTTCACACATAGTAGTTCAGCCGTGGAATAGGCTGCCTAAGGAGGTGGTGAGCTCCCCCTCACTGGCAGTCTTCAAGCAAAGGTTGGATACACACTTTTCTTGGATGCTTTAGGATGCTTTGGACTGATCCTGCGTTGAGCAGGGGGTTGGACTAGATGGCCTGTATGGCCCCTTCCAACTCTATGATTCTATGATTCTATGATTTATTTAACTGAATGAGAAGTGCCATTTTGATAGTTCTAGCACCCATCCCCCTCAAGATTCCCCTCCCCCCTTATGCATAAAATGCTTTCTGAGATTCAACTATCTGTAGGCATTTTCTTATATTTAATATATAAATTGAAATCTGTTTAGCTTTCACTCCACATTTTAATTTTGTATGCTTATAAAAATATCAGGAAGACCAACAACGGCACATCTATGATTTTTTTAAAATGCAAGAATCATCATTATAGAATGTGTAATGGCTTGGTAAGACATGGGTGATATCCTGCCAGCACTTCCCTTCTTCATTATGAGTTACACAGGGCAAGGGAAGCATTGGGAAGGGATATTGTCCAGAATCCAAAGCATTGCTTATTGGAATGGATCCTGTCTAAAATGTCCATGCATAGAAGGATCTCCATCCTTGGAAAAATAACTTCCTCACCTCTACCCTCCCGCTGTAGTCTAAAATGCCTATCCAATATTGTTCCTGGGGGATTATGGAATGGCCCTGAAGTTTCTTCAACAAGCAGAAGGAAACCACATGTATTCATCCTGGTTTGTTTCAAGGAGGAAATGGAATCTGTAATGTCATGCCTGTTTCTACACTGCCCCAGATGGGGACAGAATATGCACAGCCTGACGATATCTGAAAATGTTCTAGTTATCTATAATATAAAGAAGATAGTTTTTGCATATACGTATCAACATTCATGATAATGCCTACTGTTTATGTACATATGCTATTTATAAGCTACAGAAGCCATTCTTTTTAAAAAAAACCACATAAACCACATACTAATAAAGCATAAAACTTTGATTTTTTTTTAAAAAAAAGAACAAATGATTTCACAGAACACATGTAATAGTCAAGAGACATCCTTTTCTAATTTACCAATTAGTTGCATTATTGTTTAAATATTGTAAAAACTGTATTTGATAAAGAGGGTCGGCAAAGATCATGAATGACTATTTATTCAAGTTTTATCTTTTGTTTTTCAGTGCTGTAGTTGAAAGCCCGAGGTGTTAGATGCTTTAGATCAGGGGTAGTCAACCTGTGGTCCTCCAGATGTTTGGGGACTACAATCCCCATGAGCCCCTGCCAGCGTTTTCTGGCAGGGGCTCATGGGAATTGTAGTCTATTATCATCTGGAGGACCACAGGTTGACTACCCCTGCTTTAGATGCTTCATAAAAATAGATTTCTTGCAAACAGGAGAACCATTTTATCTTGACTGTAAGCAGATGTTTTTCCTCTTTTTGTATTCACTGGAAGTTCTAAATAAGACACGTTTTGTTATAAATTATTGCTCCAGTCCAGAGCACTACTTATACTTCTGTGCACACATGGATCTTTTTTATATGCAGGCCACTGTAAGCCATATGTAATTGTTAGAGCCCATGCACTGGCCATTATATTCTTCAGAGGCATGGCTATAATAATTGGCATAATCCCATATTTGTGAATAAAATTATATCTAGGTAGATTACTAGATCTCATTTAATACTCTTGTTCCGAGGAAGAATGTGATGAGAGTTTTCCATTCTGGAAGGTTTATTAACCTAATTCTGATAAGTTGATAAATGCAGTGGCATGTTCCAGAGGAATTGTAATTGTCGAGAAGGAAAATTCCTGAACACATCACCAAAATTAGTTTATCAAACCCAAAACTGGGAAATTTTGTTGTAGAGATAAGTTGGATATCTTTCTCAAATTACAAAAACCCAAGAATGTTTTAAGCCCATAGTACTATCATTTAAGTTTATAAAAGGCCTAATCGTTATGGGAATTTTAGTTTAATTACGTGAAACTAGGCTGAGGAATTATTTGTCCTTAGAGTGTCAAACTATGCAAAGCTGTCTATGATTAACAGTAGTATAAGCCTTCGGGGAGGGCGGTATATAAATCTAAATAAATAAATAAAATAAAAATAAAATCCAGGTTCCAAGTGCTGAAGAAACAGCAACAATGAATAACAGGTTAAAATTTTTCACTAGATGGAAAGAGTGTGAGTGACAGGCAACTCCAAGCACTCTGATTGGCCAGCAACATCTGAGAGGGAATTGATATACTAGCTGTGTACTGGTGGGAGTCTGATTCTGATGGTGGTTCAAAAGCAGTCTGACGGAACTTGTTTGTACCTTAGCTCAGGGGTAGTCAACCTGTGGTCCTCCAGATGTCCATGGACTACAATTCCCATGAGCCCCTGCCAGCGTCTGAACCCTAGATTTTAGGAATAAGTTCCCTGGAGGAAATGGCTGCTTTGGAGAGTGGACTCTATAGCATTAGATCATGCTGAGGTTATAGTGAATTATGAAGGGCAAGTGGGGTACCACAAGAGGAGGCATTTCATTTCTCTTCCCCCCAAGTGTTTCTACTTCCCATTTCCTGAAAGTCCCCTTTCCTGTTCCCTTTTCCTGCTTCCTTCTCTTCTTTTCATCCAGCCTACATTTATTTGCCCTGCCTGCAGCTTTTCTTCCTTCCCTCTGTCTGGTAACCTCAGCTGTGTGATGGGGACTGTGGCATCACCTCCATTTCCCCGATTCCATCCCCTATTTAATTACATATCCTCACCTTTCCCTGAGTTCTTGCATCCTTCCATCCACCAGACAGCGTACATTTTATGTGTCTCCTGTCTTCAACGACACTGATTATTTATTTACTTCATACCCTGCCTTTCTTCACAAAGAGGCCCCAAATAAGCTTGCATTATTCGCCAACATTTTAATCTCACAACACCCTATGAGGTAGGCTGGGCTGAGAATGTGTAACTGGCCCAAGAGTACCCCAGTGAGTTTCCATAGCACAAATGGAGTCTCACATCTAGGTGTCTCAGATACTAGTCCAGTACACTGATACCACACACGGTATCATGAAGTTGTTCCTGCAAGCAGCCAGTCCTGGGTGAATCATGTAAGTTATATGCTACCAAGTTCCAGATGGTTGCTGCCAAGCCTAGCCTTGGTGTTCTGCCTCAAAGACCAAAGCAGCCCTGATAAGGTCTTGCTTCTCCCTTTTCCTTTTATTGATAAGAAACAAGGCTTCTATATACATGCTGGGAATACTGTTGTGGTCACCTAGCAAACCATACCATGGGAAGTTGTCACTGAGAAGGCATTGTTTCTTAAAGCTACAGGTACTGATTACATTATTTTGGATGTGTTGACTCTCCAATGCTGTTGCTTTTTTAGATTCCACATTTTCTTCCAACCTGGAACTTTTCCTCATGTGTACAAAAAGATTTGTCTTGTCTAGTCAACACTCCAATCTCTGGATTTAAATATCCGTAGATTGGGCCATGTTGAGAATGAGATATATTGATGATATGTATGTGTTGCATGAGATGTTTCCAAAAACTGCGGAATCAGTAGCACTATCACTACCCACCCCTTCACAGCAACCACCAAGTTTTAGAATGAAACAATGTCACCTGTGATAGGACTCCAATTCATTTTATACTCACCTGTTCATGCCTAAGGCCAAACTGTAGGCTCAACTTGCTTCTGTATGGAAAGCCATTTTCAGGAGCAAAATGTTGAGGATGTTACATGTTAGAAATATTAAAACAATACAGTCTTACTATGTAGACGTTTTTCTTCCAGCTTGCAAAATGCTTATTCCTATTACCTTTAAGCTGCTTCTACCATTCACAGGAGCGGTTTGAGCTGACCCTCACTTGCCAGTGGTGACCAATAGCAGGACTGAAATCAATCTTTGTCAAGCCCATAATTGAGCACTTCCCTAATTTATGGGACAGTTTTTCTATTAACAACAAAATCTCGAGAATTAAATAAAAACAGACCTTCACAAGTGCTGCTGCATAGGTGACTAAGGTAAAAACATTGATAAATGTACACCCCTTCTCCCAGGCTGACTTTGAAAAATTCTGTGTCACAGTTCCAGGTCACATTCTGACAAGAATTAGGAACACTGAAATAAATAGTTGCAATTCTTCCTTGTTTTGACATGGCATACAAAGTATTTTTAGTAACACATGGATGATTTCACGAATATAATGTACATTCGCAAAAGACCTCTGAAAGATGTGCATCTCCATCTTGCCTCTAATGTAAAAGAGATAGGTGTGTGTGTGTGTGTGTGTGTGTGTACATATATGATTTCAGTGTTGGCCTGAGCTCCTAAGGCTCTTTAGACTTACCCATGTTTCAGGATGAACTTAATGCCATTATTCAAAGCTCTTGCTTACACAGATCAATATCCTTCCTAATACTCAGACATTCAACAGTGTCGCCACTCGCCCACAAAGACTTGTTGTTCCAGGGATTCATTTTTTTAAATTTCTTTATTTAATGGATTTTGAAGCCATCTCTCTACACAAACAGGGTTCGTAAATCATTGAATATCAAATCATTTAAACAGCATTTAAAATAATATATATATATGCTAATTTAGTGAAAACATATAAACAAACACACATCACACCAAAACCAGGGAGATGGACCAATCATAGTCACTGGGCATATGCCAAAGAAATTTAAAAACTCTTCACCTGCAGGCAAAGGACAACAATACGGGAAAATAGATTAATCTCTCTGGGAAGGGAGTTCCAGAGAACTGAGAAGAAAATTAATTGGATCATTCAGCTATCTAGCCTTAAATGGCAGGGGCATCTGAAGCAAAGCCTCTAAAGATGACTGGAGTGTAAAGGTAGGCTCATATAGGCAGTCCTAAAGATAGGCTGGCCTCAAGCCATATAGGGTTATAAAGGTTAATACCAGCACCTTGAGCTCAGAAACACATTGGGAACCAGTGTAGCTGGAAAAAGATTGTGATGGTGCCTATAATTCATACCTATCAACATTCTGATTACAGCCTTCTGAACCAAGTGTAGCATCCAGACAGCCTTCAAGGGCTGCCCTTTGTAGAGTACATTGCAGTAATCTAATATAGATGTTACTAGGTCACGGACCGAGTGACAAGATTTTTCCTCCTCAGGAAGGATCCCAGCTGTCTCATTGGTCAAAGATAATAGAAAGTACCACCACTGCCACATGTTTATTCAACTGGAGGCCAGGTCCAGCAGCATACCCATACAATGAACCTGCTTCCTTAAGGCAAGTGATATAAGGCAAAATGTGATATAGCCCATTTCCTGGTCAAACTTCCATTTGTTTGCGATTATATTATAACAAATAATCCAAGGAGTGGAAAAACAGTCTCACAGCACCATACTATGAAACCTTCCTTCAAGGTAGAACTGAAACCACCACAGAACAGTGCCTCCCAATCCTGAAAGGTTGTCCGGAAGGATACCATGACTGATGGTACCAAAAGATGCCAAGACATCCAGGAGAATTAATCCACTGGGGCATTGAAAAATAAGTCTTTGGGAAGCAAAAGATTTCAGCCATCATGTCTCTCCCCCCATACTCTCTCTCTCTCTCTCTCTCTCTCTCTCTCTCTAAGAAACACCTGCTTGTTTCCATTCTTGAAGATTTTCTAAGCCCAATTTTAAATTTGAATTTAAATTTGAAAATCAGATGGAGCATTGACTATTAGCCCAGCTAATAAACCCTATGAGAATTTACATTGTTATCTGGACAAAATGATGTTTCATTAAATTTAGGGCTGTATCCAAAGTGGGCCTGTGGGTCACTAAATGCAAGGTCATACCTAGAACAATGGTTCATGTAATCCAAGCACTGTTTGGGGGAAAGAATTTTAACATTGTGACATAACTTCAGCTTAAAGAATGAGACCCTTCCTTGCGAAATAAGAAATGTATTGTGAAGCAAGTCATTAGCAGTGGCAGTGTCCCTTCATGATAACATGGTCCGAACTCCACTAAAGGCTTACCTGGCTCAACTATCGAGCTAGTGAGCTTAAAGCAGTTTTCTCTTTAGACAGTTTGGCAGTGAGCAGGGGATGATAGAAGGAGATTGAACAGCAACACAAAGAAGCAATTATTTTTCAAGAAAAATATTAATTATAAACAACAAAACTTACTAAATTTAAAACTAATTTTATTCTCCTGTGATTCTGATTCTACAAACATTTTTTTTTAAAAACTCTACCTGGAAATATGGCAGCCCCATCTAGCAAGGACTTAAATCAATTAGTTCCAGTTCCAAAGGCAGAAACTGCCACCATCTTAGGCTGTTCCACCAGGCAATAAAATCATGAGATTCTGGCCTCCGTATTCCAAACTCTGCTCAATCCTCATAGGGATTGCAAACAAATTGCAAATGAGAGGTTCTTTTATTAAAGATCTACTGTTTTTATTGTTTAGTGTGAATTGGTTTTAAATTATTGTTCCTGGTTAAGCACAAACAATTTGTGAGGCAGTCAAAACTGGAACGTGGTTTTAGAAATTCAGCCTTTTCCTGAATAGACAGGGTTGTTTTTTTTAAAAGAACACTATTACAAAAAAAAAAAAGAAAGCCTACCTATAAAGGAAAAAAAGCTGTGGGATGTTCAAAAGAAAAAGAGACCTTCAACAAATGTGCATTTTTGCATTCTTAAAGGAGTGATTTAAATAAGTTTTAATAATAAAAAATGTTATATTTAATCCAGGCAGACAATGACTCTGCCAGGTTTTAGTTTGATATAAATTAAAATAGCTAAGGCACAAACCTCTGAAAAATGGGGTTTCTAATGGAAATGGCAACTGACCCTTAACTATAGCACTGCTACCGGATGCTGTTATAATAAGCTTCCCTAGATGCCATGGTGTAAATGTATTAGCTGTACTAAGAGACCCACTCCTGCTATAATTATGTTAGGAACCAATAAGACAGCTCAGAAATCAATATGCTAAGACAGATAGAGTAAAGGACCATGGCCAGCAAACTGGGAATAGATTAGTCTGGCAGGTCCCTAGCTGAGCTTTGAAGAAGGGGATATCTCTCCTGTTGTAAGAAAGCTATTAATTGTAAATTTTCTCAAACAAGGAACTTGAAGGGAAAGCTTATACTGTTGTTCATAGCACTCAGTGCAGGCCACACCTAATATTGACCAACAGTTAAGCACCATATTCTGATTTCCAAATCCAGCTGTGCTTCAAAAAAAAATCCAAATGTTCAGCTTTAAAAAAAAAAATAAGCACTCCTCGTAGTAAAGTGCCAACTTCCCTTTTTAATTAGATTTAATACTTCTGAAGTTAATGGGCAATTGTAAAAGCTCACTAGGCCACCGTCCCCCAAAGCAGCTCATACTGTAGTGATGCCAATTATCTAGTCAATAAAATTCTACAAGTGTGAGATGATGTGATGAAATAGGAAGCAGTTCTGAACTGTAGTTTTTTTCCCCCAATGAAGTGTCCGAGCATATTAACCTATACTATTAAATATTATCTGGTTCTCTAATAATTAAGTCCATGACAAGGAGGAATTTGCAGTTACTAATTTTAAGTAGAGCTGTTCGATCTCTCTCTCTCTCTCTCTCTCTCTCTCTCTCTCTCTCTCTCTTTTTCTCTCTCTCTGTCCCCTCCTTCCTAACCCCTTTCCTCTTCCCCTGCCTTTAGCCTTCGAAGAGTAATTTGCTTAATAAACAGAAACACAGTGTAATTTAGTGACAATCCTAGAAAAAGAATAAAAGAAATAGATGGAAAACAAAGGCCAACCTTTTGTAGTTACAGTATGGCACATCTGCTCATGTTCAATCAAGCTTTCAAAAGCATAGGAGTAAACAAAAGCAGCCATCAAGCTGGGACAAAGTCAGAGACATAAGTGGTTTGAATGAGTGTGCAATTTCTGCCCATATGACCATCCTGACACAATTGCTCTAATTTTCTTTCCAGAAATGACTGATAAAAGATTTAGGTAATTGCTATGGAGACAGACTTCCTTCCATCATGGGGTATCTTGAATAATACAGCCTCAGGGTCATAAGATGGAGTGTCAGTTTCTTCACAGTCCTAAATTAATACTTGTCCCAGTTTTCAGCTTATACTTCCTTTACATCTAATGACGTGAATATAATATATTTTGATAATGTATTGGGGTGGATCACTCAATCAAATGGCTATTCCACAATGAACACAGAATGGTCAGCATCTTGAAAACACCTAAAATAGAAAGATACCAATGCTATCCTTAAAGCACATTCTCCTTTCTTCCTGCAATTGTTGTCAGAATTCAGCAAGAGATTAAAAAATAATAATAAACTAGTTCCTAAAACTCCACTCTCCTAAAAACAAAAACAAAAACCTTCCATTGATGTCTCAGGCTTGACCTGTGACCATTCCACTCATGACCTTGTTCCCTATAATCAAACTTAATTTATTGAGGTGATCTCTGTATTCCCAAGTATTGAACAGCACTCAGAATGACATTCAGAGAGTCACCAACAAGCTAATGATTAGCAGAGAGCTCTACAATCATGCTAGATTGGCAGTGACACACGATAGAGACTTTTGCATGTGAACAGTCCATCTGTTTACAGGGGAACTGACCCCCCTCCCCAACTACTACTACAAACCTTCTTAGTCTCAGGCAGTGTACAGCCTCACTGTCTCTGGGACGCCACATGAGTCCTCTGACATGTGCCAGCTTTGGCTGAATAATGTAATCAACACAGCACAACAGTCAAAATGTGCATACCCATCAAAAGTAAAAGGACCAGGAATACTTAAATTCTCACCACAGATTAAGGATCTAACATCAGGTATATATATATATGTATATCCTATGTATATATAGGGCATTAGCAGAAGGAATTGAAGGGTTTCTCTCCACACACTATTTCCTTCCTTTTGTTTTTTAAATTGATGCCTGTGGTGTGGCCCAGTGTCCAAGCTTTATAACAGCACATCTGAAATGTACAGTGAATGACTGGAGACATTCTGAAAGCTGAAACCTGTCACAAACCAGGCAAATCTGCCAAAGTCAAAGCGAACAGCTGCGCAATGGCAGCATGAAAGGCAGTGTGTTGTGTTTAAATACAGTCAGGAAAAAGCCAGTGGATAATGCTCAGTAATGGGTTAATCAATACTTATTATGGTTTTATTGGTTCACTAAAGAGAGAACAGAACCTAGTGAGCACAGAGTCGGGAAAAAAATCACTGCATCTGATCTAGATAACATCTACTCTCCCTTAGGGATTTCCCTATTCAAGAATCCAATTTACCATGCCTGATTGACAAGGATTGGATCCTAGGGAATCACATAACTCTTTTTAGGACCCAATAAAATCCTAATGGATTTGTCTGACTGGTCAGGAGGCTTCAAGTTTTACTAAACTGAGGTGGTGGTTAGTGGCAATTAGCCTGTATTCTACTTGCAGCTAAAAACACACAGGCTATTAGAAGTCATTCCTCTCAATAAATGCAGGAGTCATGCTGAGATGGAATGTCATGGAGAGTCACCCATACACTACAAAATAGGCCATCACACTCAAAGAGCTTTATTTTAAATCGCATTTAATTAATGAGCACACATGCATTTTAGGGAGCTCAGAACTGCCAAGTCCAAAGTTAAGTCTTTTAAAAAACATGCTAAGAAAAAATGGCCTCTCCCAGTTTCAATCAGGAATAGGATGGTTTTAACAATCCAAGAAATATAAGTCATGTCAAATGGCAAAGTGTGGCTGGTTTTTCCTATAGTCAGCACTGAACTCATCTCTACAATTTTGCATATTAAAGAACCTCATTCATTCATTCATTCATTCATTCATTCATTCCAGATTTCTAGGCCACCCTTCTCCAAAAAGGTCTAGCTTCCCTAAGGCCACATGCAGACATATTCCTGGGGCCTGGGTATGACCTTTGATGCCTTCCTCTCCATGGTTAAAAAGGTCACAAGATTAGCACATGCTATGAAAAAATGGAATAGCTGGAATTCTTCCATTTGCAACAAGCTAAGCTAGTAGCACCCTAGCTGGCCCCAAAACACCTGGCCATATGACAGTCACCTCTAGAGTGGATTTCTGCAAGTCACTCTACATGGGCCTGCCCTTATCCAAGGTATTCACAGGAATGCTTTGAAGGACACACATCCGGGCTGCATCCAGCCTGAATTCCAAATCAGACTTGAGGTTCTGGTAATTACCTTTAAGGCCACACATGGTTGGGCCCTGAGTACCTGAGACACTGCCTTGCTCCCTATGCCCCCCAGAGGGTACTATGCTCTGCAAACACCATCAAACTGGTGATCCCTGGCTTTCTCCGTCCTGGCCCCCTCTTGGTAGAATGAGCTCCCAGAGAGGATCAGAGCCCTGCCAGAGCTAAAAACCATTCTGCAGGGCTTACAAAATGGAGCTCTTCCACAAGGCTTTTGGTCAAGGCTAATGAAAAACAACGCCGCCAACTAGAGTCCCCAGAAGCCCATCCTGTCACCACCAAACTGCGCCCAATCAGAACACAACACAGGTCGACTCCTCACCCAACAGAACACTCTTAGAAATATCATACCACAGTTATGCATTTAATGGTTCTACACTTAAAGTTATGCTGAAATGTTAGAAATGTTACAAGTTCATAATTATAATGCATTCTCTGTATTGTTCTATGAATTGACTGTAAACCGCCCTGAGTCACAGGGAGGGTGGTACAAAAATGTAATAAATAAATATCGCCATTTCTTTTTTTTTTTAAACAAGTTTCAGATGCACACTCATCTTTACTCCTTAAAAAGGTAAATGTATCCCCTGTGTAAGCATGGGGTCATTCCTGACCCTTGGGGTAACACCCTCTAGCGTTTTCATGGCAGACTCAATACGGGGTGGTTTGCCAGTGCCTTCCCCAGTCATTACCGTTTACCCCCCAGCAAGTTGGGTACTCATTTTACTGACCTTGGAAGGATGGAAGTCAACTTTGAGCCGGCTGCTGGGATTGAACTCCCAGCCTCATGGGCAGAGCTTTCACTCTGCGCCACAAGAAGCTCTCTTTACTCCTTAGACACTCATAAAGTCAAAAGTAGTTGTGTATGCGTACTGCAGCAATTGCTGTGATCACAGTGGTACAATGCTGAACACTGTCAGGCTCCTAATTACCATTGACTTCACTGGCTTTAGGCAGCCTGTGTTACGTTTGATCTGGATTTTAAGACTAAGGACCTGGAAGTGGTTGTAAAGAACTACAACAGCATTGAAACTTCAGCTAACTCTAAATTTTGGACTTAATAAGGGAGAAAAATGAAATGATATGAATTTGTAGCTAAATTTTTTGTTCCATATACTCGGGGAAGCTTTACACCATAATATTACTGGATATTTTACAGCTATGGCTTAGGTGACTCTATGGTTTCTGAAATAAATAAATAAATAAATAAATAAATAAATAAATAAATAAATAAATAAATAAATAAGGTACTTTGAACACAACATAAACATGTCACTTTTAATTCTTGGCCTCATTTGCACACTTACATGTCAGAATGAATCTCAGAATGTGATCTGTATATGATTAACACACACAGCAAGCACATGGACATGTCCATCCTCTGAGCATGCTATAGCTGCTCTCACTTTCCTTCATTCTAAACAGCTGTTTGAGTGTCAGGAATTAAGCAGGTGGGAATTTTTCCACTATGGTGCTGTCCAGGGAGGGACCATTCTAATTCACACATTTCTGCCTTTCTGTGTTAAAAATACTAGAGCTAAGAAAAAGTTGAAGCAGACCCATCATTCATTCATTCCATTCATTCTTTCAATTTCTAGCCCATCGCTCCTAGAAACTAGCGCTCAGCAGGTTACATAAAATTCAATAATACAATAAACCCCATTAAATCCCATTAAATTTGGTACTGGTATAATTTCCTGCCTGTTATATGTAAAGTGGTAGGCTTAATCAGTCTCAGTAAACAATGTCATGGATTCTAACCTCCTCTTCCACTTGTGCTGTATCTCAGAGACCTTTGACTTGACATTTGAGGGCACAGTGGCTAGCACATCTAGCACAGCTCTACTCTCAGTTGATAACAAAATGGACCACAGTCTGAAAAAGACCCCTCTAAGACAGAGGTCCTATGGCTGGGAAGGAAGGGGGCAAATCAGGAAGTGCATTTACCCAACCTGGCCAGGGTGCAACTTAACATTGCACCCTGTGCTAGGAATCTGGACATGATCTTGGATGCCTCCCTTAACATGGAGGTGGAGATCATGAGAGTAGCATGCCTGGCAGGGTCCTCACTGGAACACATTGAAGGGCCCATATTCAGCCAGTGCTGAGGCAGCTGCACTGTTTACCAGTTGCAGCCCGGATCAAGTTCAAGGTTCTGGTTTCGACCTTTAAGACCCTTAGCAGTCTGGGCCTCATATATCTGGGCCTTGTGTTGTGTTAGTGGGTACTAACTTGTTGGTGATTCCTAGTACTCAAGGGCTTTTATGTTTTTATGTATTGGAATGTTATTCTATTTGAACCCACCGCAAATTGTTTCTGAGAGTGGCGAGCAAGAAAACTAATTAATTAATTAATTAAAAGTGGAAAGACAAAGAACTGAAACAGTGTAAACAATTTTCTAGTATGTGCTTAATATTTAAAGAAAACAATAGGTCTAAATAAAATGTGCCTCTTATGAAGTCATTTTGCTGTATTATCATATTGATTTTTGCATTAGATGTACCTTGTTTTGCCTGGCTTTGGATTTCCTTTGGATGCTGTGAGTTGACTCTAGCCTTTATGCATTTGGGCTTTCCTCCCCTCATTTCCCAGTTTGAAATTCACAATATGCTTCCTGAACTTAGTCCAACAGAGTCAGCCTCCCATCATGCTTTGCTCCCTTTCCCTTTTCAAAAAATATGGGTTTTTTTGCAAAATAGTGTCGGCTTGCACCTTTTTTTCATTGCACCTCTTAATCTCACCATTGGGATTAAAATTAATCCCACTCTTGATTGCCTCCCCCTTTCCTCCAAAATCTCCTGAATGTAATTTTCCTTTTTAGAAAAATCCTTTTGGATTATAACACAACACTGCTGTGCAAGACTGCTTTTTTAAAATTTAGAAACAGCATTGTAACGTGACAACCCTTTATTATTTTTTCAAGGCAGATTTTTCAGAATGGAAGGAGGGAGGGGGAGGAATTGAGTGTGGAGGGAGGATGGCAATGAGCAAAGGGGTGTGCCCAAACAACTCAAAATGGTGGGCGCAGTGAAAACCCAAATGCACACATTTCCTCATTGAACAGCCCCAAATTATACCCCATTAGACACCAGTTGAAAAGATGAAATTGGGTTTTCTGGGGATTCCTTTGCTGTGGTGCAAGTGAGGGGCCATTTGAGTCCGCTCTTGGAGAAGCTGCTTTCAGTGCAGAAACAAACAAAAAAGTTAACCCTTTAAAAATGCAAATCTAAACAATATCACTAGTGTGGAAACAGTTCATGTTGCCAGTTTCCCTCCCTCTCAATATCATATCATACAATTCTCAAGGTTTCTAGTACTCAGCTGTGGATTTGGGGTCAAACACAAGGGGTTGTGGTAGGAAGGGGACTGGGCAAAAACCTCCCCCACAAACTCACTTTATTCATGGTTCAATAGCAGCTAGTTCATTCCAATTTTTGTATTGCTTCATTGGCTGTTTGATACAAAAGATAGGCTTCTTCAAAATGACCCTTTTCTTCAAAATGATCCCTTCTGCTTATATTACTATAAAATGCATCACAGTCCTTGTTTTGAAAACAAAAGATGGAATAACACAGTAGTGCTTAGTGAGTGCTACATTGAAATCAGTATGATTTCATTCTAAACAGAGTTTACGATGGGCCTAGAAGGGTGCAACTGTGCTTAGGATTGCACTACTGAAGATTGCTCTGTAGGTATGTGAGATAGCTTGAGCCTATGTTCACTAGGACTAATTGACACATAAACGTGCATTGATTTGTGTCCTAAAATACTGTACTATTTCTTTAAATGGGATTTAGCTATAATTCGCTTTTACTAGATAACACTCAAAGTCTTTTTGTTCCCTTTTCAAATATAAACTGCCATAAATACTTGGATGTGATTTCCCCCCCAACCTTATGTGGTTGCTATTTGGTCAGGTGGAAAAAAAACCCTCTCATACCAGCACAAAAAAGTTCCATTTTCAATTTTTTTTCTGTGCCAAAGCCCAGGTGCTTTAGATACATCTAATTACAGAAATAATTAAAGTTATTACCTTACCTGTTTATTCAAGGGCACAAGGACTTCTAATGAGAACAAATCAAGATATAAAGACTTGCTGTCAATTAGCCCTGAAGTCTTGAGGAGATAATGAAGGAAGGCTGGAGTTGAGTTACAGGTCTGTACAATAACAAAAATAGTAATTCAGCACCTCTTACTTTTCCTGGAACCAACCCAGCAGCACAGGAGAAGAAAGACATGAAGATTACCTGAGTAATATGATCTGAAGAGTACCAGAGAATAATGGCGTCCTCCCCCAACCTTGTCTATGGTAGAGCCAACAAAAGGTGGGACTGCTACTAATATAAGCCTATCAACCTGAGGACAACAAAACTGTTCAGCTTTCTTGTCACAGATCCTGTCAATGAAGCGGGGGCCAGAGAAGGACATTTGAAATGTAACTCTTTGTGGGCAGTGTACGTCTGTCTGGCTCTTGTCTTAGGAAAATGGCATGACATGACTAACACCGCTCTCACAGGGATGTAATTTAGGGCTGAAAGTAGAGTGAAATTATCATTGTTGTGTGTGTGTCAGAAGCTTCCTTCGATGGTGTGCTTCTATTAAAGTAAGGAAAGAAGAATTGTGGCAACTGAAGGGCAATATAAGTGCTTTATTCAGGAGCATCTGTGCTTCTTTGATCATTAATGCATTCCTAATGGATTCAAATAGGCTGTGGCCTATACACTTAAAACATTCCCTTTGGATTTACTTTTGATCATAAAACTATTATAGCATCCATACTTATGTTTGGGGATAAAATAATGTCTAGACCATTTGTATGTTTCCACCCAACTGGCAATTCAAAACGCATACCATTCGGTAAGAGTAATAATTTGCACATTTTTAATCTTATATGGTAGGGTTTCCCCCCTCTCTTTTCATTCACTTAAAATATGTTCAAAAATGCATTAAAGTGCCAGATAGGCTTTTTAATATAACTGAAAGGCCATGCATTTTGTTTATGATCACCATATGTTTTATGATTTAGATTTTAATAGTTCCACTTCCATGTAAAACTAGAAATACAAAACAATTGTGTGTGTGTTTTAAGTAACTATTAAACAAAGCATGCCAAAACTGGAAATATTTTTTTTCTCTTTTTCTCATTCTAGGAGTGAGAAATGCTACGTAGGCATCTCTTACAGTTTATTTTAATTACTCATTATGGGTGTAACCCAGAAAATGTTGTAATCAATAGAACTTAATGCATATTACTTTCTCTAGACTCATCTGCAATTGCAAATAAGAAAGTCTCGGGAGCCTTTGGTATAGGGCAACAAGATAACTTCCATATTCCTATCTGGCCCACAATCTAATGAGCCTTGAAGTTGGCAGCTTGCAGTTCCCGGGACAAGCCTATCAATTTGAGGGATCTCACAAATTTACTTTAAAATCCTATCCTGCAATCCTATTGTCAGACACAGTAGGATGGGGAAGGAAAAGTGGGGAATAAGAAGAGTGAATAGCAGTTGTGGTCAACATGATGAGAAAAATGGGAGCCTTCAGGCAAACAACTAAATGGAAGGATCTTTTTTACTGACAACATCTTCAGCTTGCACTGGAAGGCCTCCAAATATGACGCCAATCATAGCTCCTACAACTTGGGGGAGGCAAGTGAATAGCAACTCTCATGAATCCCCACCACCAAATCAATATCAGATAATACAAGTTCCTTCAGGATTTGTATGATAATTGAGATACCAGTTAAAAGATTTTCTGTCTTACTGGGAGACAAGGGCTAGGAAACTTCATTTGATTTTCATAGATTCTTTCACATGTTAAGAGAACAATCCTAAACTGGTCTACTCAGAAACCTACTTGAGTCTATTCAATAGGGCTTACTCCCAGGAAAATAGTCTAAGAATGGCAGTTTCACTTTCAAGAGTCATCCATTTGCATGAGTGATGTTATATATGAGCAAAGCTGCTCTCAGATCTGTCAAATCAAATTGCATCATTTTAATTCCCCATATCAGGGATCATGGGATCATCTCCATGTGAGATCCATAAATGTTTTACCCATAAGATACTTTACGCATGCAGATAAAGAACACATACAAGTAAAATCAAGTTGCCAATGTAATTTATTAACTAGTTCCAAGTCTGCTTTGTTTCTAAAACCATTGTCTCTCTTACAGCATTCAGTGATAGTTTTCTTCTCTGCTATCCATGACTTTCTGGTCTCAGGGAGTCACACTGCATGTTGTCTCGACACCCTTCATAATTCTGTCAGTGTTCATTAAGATCTTACCAACCCTCATAAAGCAGTTATAGAAAGATCCTCAGTTAATATTCCAAACATGGAATTCCAGGCTTGGAGTGTAATTTGTTACTAATGCAATATTAAAGCAATATATGTGTAAAATATTAATGCAATATTTGTTCTGAATTTATTTTATTTAATTTTTTAAATACATGGATAAACTCCTTAAACAACATGTCTCATTTTGAAGGGTGCCCTCAGGGGCCATACAGATGGGGAATATACACACATCTTGGTAACCTAAACAATAGTGCGGTTTTGGCACTCTATTGAAAGATATAACCTTTCACGAGCGGTAAGGGTTTGCTGATAAAAATAAAAAATGTCACCTTATCTGCTGACCAATTGATATAATACAGTTTCTTATATTACCCTTTGAACTCCTCCATGGGGAAAAAGGCTTCAAGAAAACTTAAAGATAAGACTCCTTTTTTCTATTCTTTCTACATTCTGCATCATGTATAAATCTCCAAAACAGAATCACTTTCCTCTTTCATAGCTTTAGAAGTCTGTTTATATTCACTTTGCATGAAGATTACATTGATCGGGGGGGGGGGGAGGGATAGGGAAGGGAATGGATTGTTGCATCCTACCTTCATATTTACTGCCTCCAAAGGTAAAATTCAAGGATAATGTTGTAATTTGCAATGGACAGAACTTTGATTAGTTGACTATTACTCTCATCTTGCAAAGAAGAGCTTCATGCACAACTGATATAAATGTGCACTACAATATTCATCTGGCACCTATTGACATGTAGGATGCATGCAAATTTGGTAGCCATAGTTCGAATTTCAGTGAGAGAATTTGGGGGCCTGGAACAAGTTATTTGGCATTGCACTAATGTTGACATCAATTTCAGTATGAAACTTGAAGTGACTTCATTGGGTCATGGTGATGCTCTAGGATTCACCCAAAACTCTGTGGGCTAACTGATGCAATAATATCAGGACTGGTTCTTCCCTGGAAGTGACCTCATATACTAGCAAGTGTGTCCCCCCCCCCCGTCAATCTATAGTAGGTAATGATGAGCTCAGGCTGGGAATTATGGCAGGAAACTTGGCCTCTCTTGATGCATTGGGCTATTATTCATGGCTATAGTTGTATCTTTTGACCAAGATTCAAAGCTGTTACCTATACCGTTAAGGTGGAATATGCCAGATACTGATTCTGGATGTTGCCACAGAATATGTGTTTCCCAAATCAGTCCCTGTGTTAGGCATGTCGCACAAGAGTGTCCCCTACATGTATACAGCCCAGCCACAAGCCCAGAGGGAAAAAGAATATTTTAGTTGTTTAGATATGTGATTCCCAATTTGTCACAATGAATCCCATTTACAGACTAAGAGAGACAAGCATTTAACTACCGTTAATTGTATTACCCTAACCAAGATACAGACCAGAAAATGAGACAGCATGAAAATAAGTGAAAGGGAAATCATTATATCATGAAAGACAAAAATCAATTACAAGCCTAATGTGTAGTTGTGTTATTTTAAACTGGATGCCCAATTAAAGTCATTTTTTACTCCAGATTGTGTTCCTCCTACTTGGCTAATCCAGAGCAAACCAAGCCCAAGAAAGAATTCAGGGACTACCAGACTTTGGGCCAAAAGGTGAGATAAATGGGAACAGAAAAAAGCACAAAGAAAGGAGACTTGGGGATCTGACCAGTTCTGGGTGTATTATGCATGGCAGGAAACCTCACAAGTCTGCCCCAAAGATGTTGTCATTTTTATTTCTGTTAGGAACCAAAAGGTTGAGCCATAAAAATAATTTATTTTTTTTTCAAATATGCATTATATAAAATGCACTAATTCAGCATATTAAAAACCTAGTCATCATGATTTAAAAATATCACATTTCTAACCGCACATGGAATAGACCAACATAGAATGGACGAAATGTGTTTCAACCCCAAGGGGTCTTCCTCAGTGGTCAAATTATTGTGATGAATTCACTCATGTAGATTAAAAAAAAAAGATTGCTGGGTGGCAAAGAAAAACCTGTTAGGTGCTGCTCCAATTAGTCTTTCTAATTTAAAGGCATCTGATTTGGACCCCACCTTCTAAAGTATGCACTTCCAAAGGCCACCCAGTGCATTCCCACATGTGTCAGAAAAAGCTTTGTCAGCCCCTTTTCTGCTCGCAGTCCCTCATCCAACAATGGGAGCTCGAAGCGTCTGCTGCTGATACTCCACCTCCTCAGTGTTAACAATCACATGAACATGCAATTTGGTTCTGGATCTCCTTGGCAACTGCACCAACTGTATTGCCATGTAAATGTGAATTACTTCTCGTATGCATGTCATTTCCAGCTGCAGCCTTCCCTGAGACTATAAAACTGTAACTTCTTTGTAGAACTGTAGCACACAAGTAATTATTTGCAGTGGCAGTCTACCTCTGATCAGTGACCATGGCGGAGGGGGGGGGAGCATTGTTTGACAGTTTATCAGGCTGGTGAAGTGGAAGGGTCTTTCCTGTGCTGTCTTGCATGGTCTGAAATGTCAGTTCTGTCTTGCAGGAGAATGAGGTAGCAGAGCTGCTTCAGGCTATGGATGGAGGCTCCCATTTTGGGCTCGTAAGTGATTTGTTAAAAAATTCACAGGGAAGAGGATGGTGTGGTGGGGGCTTTAAGTTTGCACAATAACCTGTGGTCTGCCATTGTCCATATTTCCCACTCTCTATAAGGAACAGTATACATCAGAGGGGGAAAGCTGGTAGTTTGGCCATTCAAAAACCTGTGTGTTCAACCCTATTGAATTCTTCATGTCTCTACAAGTCCTATAAGGTCCTGCCAGCAGCATGTGTCAGAATGGTGGTCAAGTGCCATTACATCACAATGGAGGAAGTTTACCCTGTTTCAAATGCATAATCTCAAATGCATAAAAAACAACAACACAGCAGTGTAAGAGCTCATGCATAAACAAGAATGTTTTAAAAACATTTTTAAGGACAAGTTGGCAAACTGACTGCAGTGAAAACCGGAACATGCATAATAGCCCCCAGATAAGGAGTGCAAAACCAAGATGTGAATGAAAAGGAATCTCAGGTAGGGAAAAAGAATAGGAGAGAAGGTATATACTGCCAGTCTTAAAGAGGTGCTTTTGTACTTATGCTAATGGAAAAATATTTGTAGGAACAACCCCTACAAAAATAGAAAACTTATGATATCATTTTTATTCTTTATCTATGGAGAAGGTTTGCTATTGGCCTATTAAGATGCAGAACTAGGAACTCCATTGATGTTTTTATCAAAATAGTGTAATATACATGCCCAATGGTGAGTTTGGGTCATACTCTGAGTGGGGCATCTTTATTTGGGATCTACTGGTACAAATTGAGGATTTAGCATGTGATAGGATAGCGTAACCAACCTATAGTAAGAGGGCACTTTTATGCATAGGAAATGTATGTGATGTATGATAATATTGACATAGATGATAATATTGACATAAATCCTTCCTGGATTTATTGATTGTATCTTTTGGAAATTGCCTTTGGAAAGGAAATTTTAATAGCTTTGATTTTCATGCAAACCTAAATATCCAGAAAGTTGTGAGGAACTCTGAAATATAATTAAAGGTATTTCAATGTATTCCCATAATTAAAGGTATTTCAATGCATTTTAATATGTAAATAGATGTGTTTTCCTTCACACGGAAATTATACAGCCAAGAGGTTTTGGAATACAAAATCATATATTTCTCTACATTCATGATATCTGAAAGCCATAAGATTTGGGGCTACTCTGGTCAATGCAAGTGCAAGTATCTTGGGAAGGGTGCACATTTTTACTGGTCTCACTGGAGATTAGCAGACTAAACAACACATATGGTGTCCTTGTGAGAATGTTCAACAGAGTTGCATGCACATTAGAATCCTGCAAATTTTGCTGTGAATATATCTGATGGTTGAACTCACTGTTTTCCAAGGTAGCAATCAGATGAGAGCTGCTCAGTCTGTTTGGTTTATGCCAAGAAGCTTCAAATGCCTAACAAACTGGTTTGCATCTGGTTTTAGCCAGATTTCACATGTGCAAAGGCACAGCTGATATGACCTGATTGATAGGCTTTAGTAGAATTGCTTAGGTGAAGCAATTTTATGTTATGAATACATAGCATTTATCAATGACTATATTAATCAGAGCCTCTTGTGGTGCAGGGTGGTAAGGCAGCCAACATGCTGTCTGAAGCTCTGACCATGAGGCTGGGAGTTCGTTCCCAGCAGCCGGCTCAGGGTTGACTCAGCCTTCCATCCTGCCAAGATCGGTAAAATGGGGTAAACAGTAATGACTGGGGAAGGGAATGGCAAACCACCCTGTATTTAGTCTGCTAAGAAAATGTTAGAGGGCATCACCCTAAGGGTCAGACATGACTCGGTGCTTGCACAGGGGATACCTTTACCTATATTAATTGTGAATGTTCTAATTGTTTATTTAAATAATTGCCTACTGAGCAGAGTAGTTATGCAGCAAGAATGGGGAGATCAGGCTGTTTGAGAACCCATATGCACAAAGAACCAGTGATGCTGTACTGCATGGTTTGCAAGGAATACAGTGAAAATCCTTTTGAACACCCACAAAGACTGGCAAGTTATTGAACTGATCATCAAAGAGTCTTGTCTCTGTGGTAAACAGAGGCACACACTGAAGGGGTAGATTCAGGAGTGCTGTCTGAACCGTTTTCACATGCTAAGTGTCTTGTTTCCTGTTCTCATACTGTAACCAGAGAAAAGTGGAGGGCTCAGAAGGAATAACAGAATGGGGTTAATGGTAGGGGACATTTCCTCTAATCCAAATCTCTTCTTCATAATTCTTACTTTGGGGTTTGGACAAGCCAGTTTCGTATCCATAGTCGTTCTTTTTTTCTCTCTCCTTTTAACTGTCCTTCCTCCGTCATAAACATTTTTGACTCCTGGTAAGCCTTAACCATACTCAGTTGTTATAACATTATTGGTGCAAGGAAATCTTTATTTTTAATTTATCAAGTAAATTGCAGACTGAACATTTTTTAGACATACATGGGAAGTCTCCTATGAATGCAAAACCCGCTGCTGTGTCTGCGTCTGGCCCTGCTTCACTGCCTGACTGACATGTGCGGGAACATTAATTATGATTTCCAGAGAAATTACAGGGCATGAGGATGAAAGAAAGCCATGCCGGTTACATCTGATAATATAGATAGGTGTATCCTATACAGACTTATTGAGTAGAATAGCTATAACCAGACAATGGGTCAACACATTTTTAAAGGACCTCAAACAAGTACATGCCTTATACGAGGCTTTCTCAACCAGGGGTTCATGAAACCCCGGTGTTTCTTGATAATCCTGGAAGGTTTTCCTCAATGGGTGGGGAGTTAATTAATTTTAATATATTTTAAATGTGTTAAACATTTATCAGGTGATATGACCAGTATGTTAACCAACCCACCCCTCCCAAAATGGCCAATGATTGGCCTGGAGGTGGTCGTAAGGGGAGGTGCCCTGGGCAGGCATGTATACCACTGTGCTTCCCAACCATATTCTGCACCATTGTGCCACTTCTGGGGTTTCTTGAAGCCTGAAGAATGTGTCAGGAGTTTCTCAATGATAAAAAAAGTTGAGAGAGGCAGCCTTATACACTACTTTTGAGATGTTATCATCAGTGGCCACTATTGTGCTTTGTTACTATTTGGAATGTGACTTAAGCCTAGAAAACTGAAAACTCTTATGGAGCAGCACCAGCAACAAAGGAAGCACTGCTGGCTGCAGTGGCATATCAACAATGGGAGAAACCTTGGCAGTGGCAGCTGCCGCCACAAGGACCCCTGAGGCTTCCTGGCCTGCTCAGCTGGCAGTAAGGATGCCAGTCCTGAGGTGGGACTTGGGGAGCCCCTGGAATTAGTGCTTATTTCCAGACTAAAAATATCAGTTCCCTTGGAGAAAATGGCTGCTTTGGAAGGTTGACCCCACAGCATTATACTTCACTGCCCCAAATCCCACCCATTCCCAGCTCCACCTCCAAAGTTTCCAGGTATTTCCAAACCCAAAGTGGGCAACTTTAGCTAACAGACAGCAAGCAGAAAGCGTGACGTGATGACTGGCATGAGCAGACAAGCAGCATTCAGCTGAAGCCAGGCAGAGTCATGTGGGCTTTGGATTTATCTTGTGACTACTCACTGAACAGAGAATTCCCATGAGGTGCCTGGGATGCACTTGGGTCCTGTACAAAGTGCATATCCCTATTTAAAGGGCTGCAGTGAGGGTGGCAGAGAAGAAAAGTTGTTAGAAGAAGAGAATAGCTCCACTTTTTATGCTCCACTTTTTACTACCCAAGAGTTCCAAAGGAGCTCACAAACTCCTTTCCCTTCCTCTGCCCACAATAGAAACCCTAAGAAAGCTCTAACAGAACTGCTCTGTGAGAACATCCCTAAGAGAACTATGACTAGTCCAAGGTCACCCAGCTGGCTACATGTGCAGAAGTGAAGACCGCCACTCTTAAACACGACTCCACGCTGGATCTCTGCTGTAAGGAGGGAAGGAGAAGTAGTAGACTGTTTCTGCATTAAGGGACATACCTTGTTTTAGCCTCACTTTGGATTTCCTTTGGGGGCTACGAGTCAATTCTAGCATTTCCATATTTGGACTTCCCTCCCCTTATTTCCCAGGATGAAATTTGTGACATGCTTTCTGCACTTAGTCTGACAGAAGCAGCCTCCCATCATGCTTTACTTTGTTCACCTCTTCCAAAAAGGTGTTTTTTTGCCAAATGGTGCTTGCTTGTAACTTTGTTTCAGTTGTGCCCCTTAATCCCACCATTCTGTGCCATTGATCACCTCCCCACTTCCCCCAAAATGTCCTGAATGCATTTTTTTTAACTGAAATATAATGTCATGTATAAGTCTACAAGACTCCTTTTTTTAAAAAACCTTTTTTTTAGGCAAGCAAGAAAAGGCAGATTTTTCCGAATGGAGGGGGCAGAAGGGGGACAGCAATGAGGAAGGGGGCATTCCCAAACAACTCAAAATGGCAGGCACAAGAAAACCCGATTGCATGCATTTCCATATTTGGGAGCCCCGAATTAGACCCCATTAGCCCTGACTTTAAAATGAGAACTGGTTTTCTGGGGATTGTGATGGGGCAATTTGGGTCAGTGCCCAAAGAGGTGAATGTCAGTGTGGAAACAGACAAAAAACGCAACCCTTTAAAAATGCAGATCCAAACAATATCTCTAGTGTGGAAAAAGTCGCAGGGTGCTACATACCCTCCCTTTTCAAACTCAGGCCTTGAGTGAGCTGGGGCAATTTGTAGCTCATAGCAGGAAAACAGCAAGTAGATAGAGTTCCAGTTTGGCCTCAAGGAGGTATCAACACATCCTCGGCCCACAAAACAGCACACAGCCCAGAAGAGGCCACAGAGCCCGATCTGGATAGCCTGCCTTTCAACAGTATCTCTATTTACACTGGACATTTTTCCCATTTATATTGGACCATTCCCCAAAGAGGTTCAGGGCAATGCACATGAGAGGTTCCCTATTATATAAATAGTCATGATGGGAAGAAACACCTGCAAGAAAGAGCTATAATGCAGAATGAGTGTCATAGACTGCCAGTATTCCATCTTCAAATGTGTTTTGTGACAGCACCATTTCGTACCTAAATCTAAAGCCTGTTGCAACACAGCAATAAATGCAGTCACAAACAGACTAAAATTCAGCACTGAATCCTACTAGGGGGTTTGGTGTAATTTGAAGCCTGGCAGTTTACAGAGGATCCCTGCTGGATAGACAGGATCTGAAAGTAGTGAGAATTAAAAAGCATTAAAGGGGAAACTTGGAAAACACAGTATATAACCCGTTTGATGTGTCCCTCATGTGACTGAACCCACAACTATCACATCTACTAAATCCCGCAAAAAGGTTAGCCAAACACTGGCAATTGGCATTATGAACAATACAACACTGGAGAGAACAATAACAACGCTTACTGATGGCCCAGTGGGTTGGGTGAGCCTGCAATGCTGGTTAGAGGAGGGAGGCTGAGGGGGGCCGATTGGAAGCGGTGGTACTGGTCGACCTCAACCAAATGCCTGGTGGAGCATCTCCCTTTTGCAGGCCAAGCGGAATTGTTTGAGCTCCGTCAGGGCCCTGATCTTGCGATATCACTTCCAGTGCATCATTGTGTCACTTCAAGTGGTTACTGTGGCACAACATTCTAGAATTCCATCAAAATTCTAGGATGTTACGATATCTTGATGTAGCTTCCACTTGAGCGCTTGAAGTGATGTCACAGCATCACTGCAACATTACTCTCATCTTATCCCCACCCAGCACACTACTACATGGTGACAAGCAGCTGTAGATTTAGGATAGCAGGAGACCTGGTCTCCCTTACTGCAAAACATTCAGTTTTCTCTAGTCAAATGTTGGGGAAAGAAAACAGGTATCTAATGTCATAGTAAATGAGTTCACTCTAGCACATTTTCGTTTTAGAAACTGAGCACTGTACTTATTTTAAACAGTCATAAGCTGTCATGCCAGTGTGGCTATACTGGTCTGCAAGAAATGCCAGAGGGCAAACTCAGTCATACTGGGGTAGAAGAAAACCAGAAGGAGAAAAAAAGAAGTGAAAACAAGCACAGAAATAAGAGAAGCTAACTGACACTACAGTCTTTGGAACACTGCCTTGTAAGTAATCTGCACTGAACTTAGTCAGATTTACTTATAAGTAGATATGCATAGGATCAGGATGTATCTGTTTTGGTACATAGGCAGCTCTGAGTAGAAATACCTAGACATGGACAGAAAAATTGAAGGCCTGTCATTGCTTTTTCTTAGCATTGGGGCAAACTTCATGGTATCATAACTACATGGTTTCAAGAAACAAACTGCTTTGTAGGGAACTGTGACGGACATCACTTGAAAGTCAGGTTGCAAATTCTGCAGTAACAGCAACAGTAAGTGTAGGGTTAAAAAGGTTAAAAAGGTACACTAAGCAGAGAAAGCCAGAGCAACAGGCTGCTTTGTGTTTTCTGATTGGCCAGCAGCAGCTGAGAGTGAAATTGATATAGTAACCGTGTGCTGGAGGGAATTGAGTCAGAGTCCCCTCCAGAGCAATCTGACAGAACCTGACTGTGTCTTAGTTGACCATCTGCTCTGAGGAGAAACTTTGGTTAGAGAACTGAGTCTTTACAGAAAGCTAATCTGCTGAAAGCATCTGGAGAACTGGGGCAGATATTTGGCAGTGGAAATTTGGGCAGTGAAGTGATACTCCCAATTCAGGCCAAAGTAGAAGAAGAATTCTAAGGAAAGGAGGATCCCTGCCCAGCTAAAAAGGGGAAATCATGTGTAAGGATTTCATCAGACTTATGTGAGAGAAAGTGCTTCAGAGGGATACTTGTCCTTCTAGGATGGGAAAGTGGAAGTACTAATAGAAAGGTACCCACCTTCTAGGAGCCAGGGGAGTTCAGTGGAACTTACAAAGACAAAAGAAAAGCAGAAGTGTTTTGGATAAACAGAGTTACTAGAACTTCTCAATTTAAAAGAAAGCTTAAAATGTTAACGAAAAACCTATGAACATTTCAAAACCCGTAACTAAGAACCTGAAACTTAGAATGTCTGATTTGTATAACGAAAGTTTGATAAAATCTTTTATTTTTCAATAATAATACTCCAGTGGCATTCTGACAAAGCTTTTAAGAAAAGAGGGCTCAATGCTTTCCACAAAAGTTCTAATGCTGAGTCAAAAGCAAAACATTTGTCAGGGTAACTCCATGCCAGCAGTACCACTTAGGAACACTGCTGGTGCATTGCGGTAGAGAAGCACGCTCCACCGCTTCATGTGTCCCCATGGAGGATGCAGACACAATAGAAAGGTTCTGCTATGTGGGAGGCAGTGTGGGGGCTGTAGGGAAAATGTCCCATTCAGACCTGTGGTGCCACAAAGTGCTGTGGAGCCAAGTGGGGCATTTTTGTCTCCTCAAGGCCTCTGTAGAAAGTGGAAGAGCCAGGCCTGGAAGGCTCACTCTTCTTTTCCACATGGGCCTCTACCAGGCTAGGCCTTGTTTGCCCCCCTTGAGCACTTAAGGGAATGTGGAAAATATCCATGTTCCCCACTTAGAAATGAGCACCTTCCTGCCAGCATTCGCCCCTGCCAGCGAATGCTGGCAGGGGCTCATGGGAATTGTAGTCCATGAACATCTGGAGGACCATAGGTTGACTACCCCTGATCTATAGCGTGATCATTCAGGGAGAACATTCATCACCCTTTTTATCCATACATGCCAAGTTGAAGTTTAAGCCCGTTTTCTCCTATTTCTCCTATTTAACTTCTCTCTTTATTCCTTCCTCTCATGGAACTTGATTTGGAGTCCTTCCGGTCTAAAAGTAATTGCCCTTTGCTGTGACATCCCAACTGGAGCACTCCAACAAACTGTTCCCTCCTTTTAATTTAAAAAAAAAATGGAATCAGGCTTCCGTTCAAAGAAAGGAACAACTGTGCCCTTGGCTCATTTCTGCACAATATTCTGCCTGCATGGTTTTGACTTTATAAAGCCCAATGCAGAATTCCCACTTTAGATCCTGTTGCAATGCCTGAGGTTTTTTTTTTTAACGGGATATAACAAGCTGCAGAGAATCACTTGACTTCTTGTCCTTCTCCTAGCCACAGATTATTACTTCCTTGATGTCTTTCCTCTGCAGAAGCCATCAAGGCTGCTGCTGCTGCTGCTGTTTGACTTAACCTGTTTCCTGCTTGACTCCCTTGGAAGCGGCCTTGCATCCTGGACTGCGGATTCCATCAATAAGGTTAGTGCTTTATCTTTCGCAGTTCAGTGCCATGTGTGGTTAGACAGTACCTTGTCAGACTGTGTAAACCTCCCTGCACTGATATAGTAAAATGTAAGCATCTACCACCATCTATTTCTGTCTCCTTTGCCATTTCTTATCCACCCATAATGTTCCCCAGCATAAGATTTACTTTCTTTGCTGCCCTCACAAACTGGGTCACCACTTTGACTGGATCTTACCATGAACAGGTTTATGAAAGAAGATTTGTGCTTTAAGGATGCTTTATAATTGTGTGCCTACATTTTATAATGCCCTGGACACTGTGGAAAGGTGGGATATAAAAGTTTTTAAATAAATACATGCTGTCTGCCTTTTCTTTTTCCCAGACATGCTTCTGTTGAGTGTTGGCAGACACTCTTCAACGAGAATTAATGTTTGCTACATATTCCCACTGTCATATAGGGAGTTCTTAGTCTGAGGAAGAGTGCTTGTACTCAAAAGTTCATGCCTTGAATAAATCTTTGTTGGTCTTAAAGATGCTCCTGGACTCTGATTTTATTGTTCAACAACAAGGTTACTGTTGGGTCTCAGGCAGAACATACATGTCACAACCATTCTGTAGACACTCCAGTCAGTAATCAATTGGTTACTGAGTTCAATTCAAAGGGGCTTTTCGCACACCTTCAAAATCGCACAATGGTTGCCAATTGAAAACGCTACTGATTTGCCATTATGCACAATGTCGTTGACAATCTGCCACACACCTGAAACCGATCCGCAAAAAGCGCTTCCTTGTAGCGCTTTCAGGGAAATCCCCAAAAGTGGATTCACCCTCCGGAAAGCGCTACACTCCTGCAACCAATCTGCAACACTAGCGGGAAAGTTCTGTGCGTTACCATTGTTGTGGTTTCTACAAAGTCCCTGGCTCTCTCCTCTGATCTTCCGGCTAAGCGATCGCCATTTTTTTTTCTCCGAGCGAGCGAAGTTCAACCCACCAGCAAGCCTGTTTAGAGGCTTCCCCGGCTTCAGTCCCTCCCCAGAGCTGTTTATTCACTAAGCACAAACAACAGACAAGCCCGTTTGCTGATGTATTTTCCCTTTATTTTTTACACTGTTTTTGGCCAAAAATCGGGCCCGTGAGGGGGGGGATTTTTTTTTTCACTTGGGGGGAGCGTGGCAACGGTGAAACGACAGCTCAAACACACCTGCCAGCTGATGGGTCTCTCCGTTGCAACGAATCAACACATATTCGTTGCAATGGGCGTGTTTTTTTAAAAAAAAAACCTTTCTTAAAGGGAAAGGGGCTGTTTGGGAGCATGCTAACGGCTGCCCATTGGCTGCTTGACGGCCAGGGGTGGGACGAGCTTGGCAATAGCGCTTCCTTTCTAGCGATTTTTGCTGAGACCGGAAGCTTGTGGGAAACGATAGAAACGCAACTGGATTCCACTACAAAGTCAGGTATGCATAATGACGAATTGCACTATTTTAAATGGCGATTTTTCGTTCAGCAAACAATTTGCTACAAGGATCCCGGTGCGGAAAGCCCCAAAGTTATGCTTAGCATCTTCAAAGGTGAGAATGACCTTTGACCCACATACCTGCAGGACTGCCTCTCCCATTATGCTCTGCTGCAACAGCTCCACTCATTTGAGCAAAGCCAAATAAAGTGCCACCCTGCATATGGACAAGGTCACCAGCTGCCTGTGTATGTTTCTATTCTCAGGTTACACCCCAACACCTTCCATTGAAATGGTTTTCTGTAGGAGGCCAGGAAATACTTGGAGATTTACTTATCATGTGGCAAGTGTAATGTGACCTGGAGATCTGGGGATCTGACAGCCAAGCAAGGGATATTTGGAAGTGGTTTGCCATTCCCTGCCTCCAGATCATGACTCCTGGTGCTGCTTGGAGGTTTCTCATCCAAATACTAGCAAGGGTCATATTTCTGAGATCTCATAGGATCAGGCTTCTCTGGGCTATCCAGGTCAGGGCAGACTTGGAGAGTTAGCGCCAAACAGGATATACGCTGCTGAGCTGGATGGATCCAGTTTAATACCATGCAGCTCACCTGAGTCTAATTTGTTCCATTATTTTCAGCAGCATGAAATTTACGTTCAACTGACATTTTCTGGCATAATTTTCTGTATTTTTAAATGGTCAATTATGCTAATACTACATTTAAAAGGTGCGTTGAAGAAAAAAAAGAAGAGGGTCACTACTAGGGATATGCATTTGGCATAAACCAAGCCAAAAAATCCCCCCAAATACCTTACCGGTATTTTTGGAGTACTATTTAAGCCAAATACTGATCAGAGAATCTGACCAGCTACCAGTATCGCTGAGCCCCGAATAAAGCTATCCCCCCCCCCCCAGCTTTTAGTCAGATATATTCAATTAAACCAAGGATCAACTGAGGTTGTGGGAACTGAGAGCCCTGTGCAGCCTTGGCTGGAGCTGGCTACTCTGGCTCAGTTTAAATTGAGCAGTAGGAAATTTGTTGGAAATGCAGGATTTTTCTGTGCCCTATAAACCTGAACCAAAAAAGACCCATTATTTTTGCACAACCCTAGTCCCTAAATTTTTGGAGACTAATTTCATCAGTACATGTTGTTGGGAAGACTTTACCACAAGTATATTAAAATATACTTTCATACTGTGTAGAATTTAGCAGGGGGAATGGGAGGCCAACAAGTTGATGGATGCCTGTTCTGTCAGTAGATTTTTATCTTAATGCTTCTGCCTGTGTTGCACTAACTGTGGCTAAGGTATTTAATTTGTATTTGAAAGGCATAGAAGCCTGTCCATTGGCTATGGAAAGGGTCAATAAATCAATAATAATTTTTATGATAACAAGATGTGGGACACAGTGTGATGGCAGTTGCTGCAGCATTATGCTGTTGAATTGGCATGGCTCGTTTGGGTCTATTAAGCCAGTATTTATCTATGATTACACAGGGAATTTAGTAATAGGGATAGAAACTAGCCCTGGCAATCCAATAATCAACTTACCTGACTAATAATGACATTATAAAGTTAAGAGAGAATCAATTTGCATCTTTGTAGTAGGCCAGATGCCTCAATTACATGTGCTAACTGTATTTTTCCCATGTTTAAATTAAAACAGTTGTGCTCAAGAGTGTTTTCACCTACATATTTCGCACACAGAAGTGGTGTGCTTTCTGGAAAAGATGCTTGCTATAGAGTATGACATTGGCCAGACATACCACACCGCTAGATGTATACAATGTGTTGTCTTCTCTACAGATGTGCTTCCACCAAATAAGCAGCTTTAGTGTGTAAAATGGAAATATATGAATGTGGAGACGGAACAGATTTACTTGGGGACAGCCAAAATGCTAGTTTCTGGACCACCCCAGGGAGTTCACTTTTGAAAAGTTACCAATAGTGCAGTGCAACTCTAGGAAAGCAGAATGAGGCCGTGTCAGAGACTTATGTGGGTTTTGACCATTCACTAGGGTCTTTCCATTGTGAAAGGTTCTCGGCATTTACTGGACATGGGAGGCTTGCTTTGTTGTCTTCAAAAAGATCTGGGAGGAAGGCCAATAAGCTTCTGTTCACAGGCTGTACTAGAGATGGTTGGGAGAAAGGGAGAGGAATAAGGTGAAAGAGAACCCCTTTCCTCTTAATTATGAGGACTTGTATAGACCCATGGCATTCTCAGAGGACCAGATCAAAACAGAGGTGCAACACTGATGTAAAGTTTTAAGAATATTGGGTGGAACAATGCAACTACTTAATTTGCGTATTAGGAGGCGTGTCTCTCTTGGCATTCAACAGGGGATGGGGTACCTACTTGGAGAAAAAGCAATGCCCTGGTCTCATTGCCAGCATCATGTAAGATGTGATGTCATCATACCAGTGATGTCCAGGCAATATTCTGATATTTGGGCAATAACTCTATGGTAAAATCAGTTTCTACCATAGAATTCTTGTCCAAATACCAGAATGTTGCTTGGACGTCACTGGTGTGATGAAATCTCTTCCTTGTGTGACACCAGCAATGAGGCCTGGGCCTTTCTCTTTCTCCAGGGAAATCACCCAGACAACCAGGGACAGGGCCTTTCAGCCAAAGACCTCTACTTCCACCGAGATCTGACAACCCCACCTATATGTAGCCAGTTTGCTCACTGTAACCTTGGCAGGTTGTGGAGCATGAGGACGGGTCATTTTTAATTGAGAGTGGAGGAAAACTTTTTCAGAATCTCCTGTATTTGCTTCAAGTAACTAGTGTATTGCTGAAAGACCTCAGCTAAAGAAGCAATAGCTAAGATCTGTAAAGAAAGTAAGTTCCATGACTGAATTCTCATTCAGGACCTTGCTGCTATGCTGTTCTTTTTGCACTGGTGAGCTGATGTTGGCCTCGCTCCTAGCCTCTTGTTCTTAATATCACTTCTTCAGCAGGAGGTTACCCTCCAGATAATCTTTTTGGACTCAAGCTGATTTCTTCTGATGTTGTCTGAAATCATTTCCTGGAGAGGAGGAGGCTCTTAGAAGTTTGCTTTACATTAGAAGCTTGGTTCTAGGAAACCACAGCTGGGCCAGCTTCTGCAGGAAAATAGCAGTTCTGGGACATTGACTTAAGGACCACAGAAACTGTCTTCTGCTAAACCCAGTTTTGCTCAAATGAAGGTATGTGAGTAAGAAAAAGGGTGGATTTAAGAAAGGAGATCCTAGACTTTACATTCACCCTAAATTCCTGCACCTGGATTACATTAATCACAATAAATATCGGTGTTCAACAGTGTTCGTTCATTTCAAATAATAAAGATTGGAAGAGGCCTTATAGATCAACATAGGGATTCAGGAACAAAGGTATTGAATAGTGGGTTTGATAAGGCACAGAATTGCTCATGGTTTAAAACATCAACTGTTTCTTAAATCACACCGACTGGACTAACGGCCCAAAACCCAAATGGTACATGTATAGAGTTCCTGCCAAAATATGATTGGCCCAGTGCGAGTTCCCCAAGTTCAAATTGATTGGACCATTTAAATGATCCAGTAACAGGGTAGATCCTGTGCGCTGGCCAATATCATTACGAGTCCTCAATGTTTGAATCATGGTTCCCACTCTGCAGTTCTGCTAACCTGCATACACAACAAAAGCATTTCATAATTTTGGGGATGACTATTATGGAGAAGGTTCTACCACTAGGAAGATGTCCATGATTAGTATTTACTAAGGACATAGTCAAAGTATTTAGAAGCTGCTTCTGAAATTGGAGGTTTGGATCCAAGACTAGATTTTTCTGCAATAATCATAAACATTACTGGTGGGGATGTGGCTCAGTGGCAGAACATCTGCTTGACATACAGAAGGTCCGAATCCAACACTGCTGGCAGAATGAAGCAGTTTTCAGATGGAAACACTACACATCCTGATTCCAAAGGTGTGTGGGTCACTAATTTGGATGACATAGTCAAGATAGGCAGAATATATATTAAATTATACATTACATTAAAATAACACTGTTGACTAGCAGCTTTATTTGGAATTGCCATTGACTACCTGCATGCACAATATGGTTTCAAAGGATGAGTGTGAATCTGACAGCTGATGCTTTAACAACCAGAATGTTTAATTAGGTATGGATACAAAAATAAAGCCACACTAGCAGCTCCCTGAAGTTTCAGAAGGGTCTTCGTACAGTAGCAGGGAACAACGAACCAGTTTAAAATTTAAACATCTCTGTAACATGTCTCCACATCTCAAAAGATGCCTAATTGTAACTTCAATATAGGTGTCTGCATGTCAGGTTTACCACTTTATTTCCTATTTAATAATACCTTTGGATAGATGAAAATATAGATTCCTTTCAACAGAAATGTAAAATCAGTTGAGCGACAATTGAAATGATTCGATCTTTGCTCACTCTCCCACTTTCAATTTCAGTTCTTTTCTAGCACAAGAGCATCCGGCTACTTGCATTCCAGTATGTCGGTGCATGACACAATTTAACCTCCTAGGTAATGTTCTTTATTCCTCAAAGGTTCCCTTAATGAGTTCCATGTTTTATAGGTCCTCAAGTTAGGGAAGAGTGAGTCCATCTATCCACAAGTGCACTACATAACGAATAAGGGGTTGCTTTAAATGGTAATATATGCAATGTATACTTTAGAGATGCATTCACTAATAAAAGGGAGATTTTTTTTTTGAGTGGATGATGATTAGACTTAGTAGCCCAGTTTATTTATATTTTAGAGGAAATCATTAAAACATCAGCATGTATTGTGCACTGCATATGGATCTAAGTTAAGTGCATTCTAGTGGGTTCTTCAGTCTTTTGTGATTCTTGCAGGGGGGGGGTTAGGTTATCTAATCTACAAAGGAAGGAAACCTGTGCTCAACATCTCTGTCTTCAGTTTTCATCTCTAAAAGGAAGCCTGCAAGTTGCTGGCTCATTAATAGGAAAGGTTTCTTTCCATTGTTGTTCATGTTTGCAATAGCTGTTTCCCAAGAAAAAGAGGGCAGCTTCATTCTCTGACATTGCTAAGGAAATGCTGTGGAACAGTAACCAAAATCAATGGATAATCCAAATAGTACACATGCTTGCATAACTTATGCTTTCTTTCCTCTCGTGTAAAAGAAAGATATTATTGTTTCAAATGGCTCTTTACAGATGTTCATTGATATCCTGGAAATATCCTGTAGTTATGTAGTTCTGCAGGAATTGCAACTGATCTCCAAATTACAGAGGTCAGTTCCCATGGAGAAAATGGCTGCTTTGGTGGGTTGGCCATATGGTATTAAACCCAACTGAGGAACCTCCCGGAAGAAGGAGTGACAGTTCTTATGCTTCCCAGGAGTCACTTTTCCCAGGCCACTGCCCGAGAAATATGAAGACCTAAAGAAAAACTAGAGACCTGCATTAGAGCTGCAATGTATATCTGCAAAACATCTAGGGAATTCTATGTCTACATAGATGAAGTCCCCGTGAAGAAAGTTATGTAGTTAGATTGGAGCTAAAGAAACAAATTCCAGATAAAATGAGAAAGAACCACTTGGGTGTGAGATTCTGATTTTCAAGTAGAACTGGTGCAGGATTGGCTATGTTCTCAGAGACCATTCATGTTTGGAGTTGTATAATGGGACTACTTCACCCTTGATAGCTGTGTAGAAGAGAACATGCTGGCATTTCTGTTTGTGCCAAGGTAAGAAATGTGACACCTCCTAAATTCTCCCTTCTTCTCTTCTATGATGTCATGAGCTAATGCCCCATCTCAACCCACCACAGTTACCTGAGCAAGGTTCACCTAAAGGCTTGACTTACCCTGGAAGCAAGACTGGAAGAGAGTTGTGGCTGGGACCCAGGCAGATTGTTCTAAAACAGCCAAAAACAAGGCTAGGAGCTAGGAAGCAGCAGAAAAGGGTTTTGTCATAAGTCATGATGAGCCCAGCCTTGAGGAAGGCCAGGACAGGAAAGGATAAGAGGTGGCCCTGAGCCTTCATCTTCTCCTCCCCTCCTGAGACCTATGTTTGTATGGTCACGGAATGTATAAGCCTATTAAGCTGACCACTAGACAGCTACTTTAGGCATGCCCGACTACCAGATATGGTCAGGTCACATGCTGAATTTAGCCTCCCACTCCTCCCCACCCACACACACACACACCTTTCTTTGTCAATATCATACTTCCATATCACATTACTATTAATCATTTTGTTACAAAGCCTTTTAAACAAATAATGTGTTGCTAGACAAATCCCTTGAACTTACCTTTTTAACTGAAGAAATCTTCTTTCTATATAATTAAATACATATTCACAAAAGTGATTTTTATTGTACCTTTAATACTATAACTCCCATAATGCAACACATGAACAATGTGTATGAAATATGGAATGTAGCTTTAAAATATATGCTAAAAATCTAATACCCATAAGGATGTGAATAATAAAAATCAAGAAAAATTCAAGTGGATTGCCATGTTGGTCTGAAGTAGCACAACAAAATTTGAGTCCAATGGCACCTTTAAGACCAACAAATATTTATTTAAGGTGTGAGCTTTCACGAAAGCTCATGTCTTCAATAAATCTTCAAAAATCAAGTAAGTATGTCATTATTTTTGGATCTTTCTGAGCCTGAATTCAGGAAAGATCTTAATTATGGATCTTGTTTATCTGGGTAAAGAGAAAAGAATTACTGAGGATATTTACTCTTCCTCCTGTCTTCTTGCATGGAAACATTCTTCCCAGTTTCACCAGGGTTTGTACGTGAACCTGAAATCTTTGGGTTGATGAGCTCTCTGCTTCTTGTTTTTTCCCCTTGTGTGCAGAGTCAGGGCCATTCCGCATGACTTTAATATAGCACTAGTCTTACATTTTGTTTTCGCCACTAAAACTACGTTCCGCATGACATCGTGAGCAGTCTGCAACACTCCTGCAACACTAGCGCCAAAATCGCTTTGTTGTAGCGATTTCCGGGGAATCGGGAAAAGTGGATTCACCCTCAGAAAATCGCTACACTCTTGCCAACAACATGCAACACTTGTGGAAAAGACCTGTACGTTCTCAATGTGCATTCTCTTTCCTCCGAACTTTCGGCAAAGCGGTCGCCATTTTTTTCCCCTCTGAGCGGGGAAAGCAACAAACCAGCGAGGCTTGATCCACCCAGCGAGGCTTCTCCGGCTACTGTCCATCCACAGAAGTGCTTTAAAGCTCCCCTAAGTCCCCAAGCACAACACAGCCCCCTGTTCGCCAGTTTCCTTTAATTTCAGCCAAAAATTACGCCCGTGCGGGGGGGGATTTTTTTCCCACTCGGGGGAGCGTGGTAACAATGAATCACCAGCTCACACGCCAGTTAGATGGGTCTCTACTACGTTGCGAGGAATCAAGGCATATTCGTTGAAATGTGTGTGTGTTTTTTTAACTGTGCTTAAAGGGAAAGGGGCTTTTCGGGAGTATGATAACAACCACCCACTGGCTGTTCGTTTGATGTATGGCCAGGGGTGGGAAGAAGCACAGAAAAAATCGCTTCCTTTCTAGTGATTCCTGAGAGACCGGAAACCTGTGGGGAATGAATGAAATGCTACTGGATTCCACTACAGATGAAGGTATGCGGAACGCCGAGATTCCACTATTTAAAATACGGTTATTGTTTTGTGAAAGCAATTGGCAACATTGGTCCTTGTGCGGAATGGCCCTCAGTATTGAAGACTTCCTGATTCAGTATCTTATGCTGTGGGCAAGAGATACCCCTCAGCTTGTGATAGTGTCTAAATGTGGATCGCACAACAAATTGTGATTAGAACCAGGCAGTTCCCAGTGTCAGTATGGCATATGAGTGAAGCTGGTGAGGTGATGGAGGCTGCCCATGATCCCAAAGATTGCAGACTCAGGAGGTTTGTTTGTTAAACCTCAGTGCAGCCATACTGATAACTGAATGTTTCTGTACCTCAGCCTGTGAACAATCCACTGGGAATCTTTTCTGTACAAACTCAATGAAATGTCAAGACAGCTATGCTTTTGCCCAGCTCCCATTTATTTCAGCAGAGTTGGTGCAGAAAACTTTCTCTGGAACACTTTGCCCTTTTCAAGCACAGTTGTCACAACAAGCCCAAAAATAATAATAGTCCCATGCCTTTGACATGTATTAAGCATGCCAGTCTTATGGCTCCTTGCTGCATTTTTCCTTCCCCACAAAAAGTCCCATTGCTGCTTCCTTTTCTGGCACCTCATAACCTTTTGATTTCTCGCTACTGACACAGGAGTGATATAACTCAATTTCACATTGATCAGCCTTGCCTAAGTATAAGTAATGTGTACTAAATAAGCACAGCGAAGCTGTTGGGGTTCTGCTGGCAAAAAGACTTCTTTAAAAAAACAAACCCAGCAAATTGGATATTGCTTACTTTTTTGTTACCTGGAAACTCTCCTTAAAACCTCCTTATGCTATTTTTGGGCAAAACTGACCCGTTTTGTTTCATATATAAAAGCTTCACATTAAAAGAATATGTAGTAGCAAATATCTTTACTGAAGCACGGTTGGCAGCTGAGATCACTGACAACTTCCTGGCTGTGATTCATAATCTATATTGGTCCCTTTGAGACAGTGGCTATTGATTTTCCCCAGTCTATAATCCAAGACCATATACGCAGCTTGTTAGACATCTGTGGGAATATAAACTGAGTTTTGATACAATTTAGGGGGCTTCTGGTACCGGAGCACTTAGTTTTTGTCTTTGAGAAAATCTTTACACATCTGTGTAATCTTACAAAGATTTTTAACAGATAATTCAATAGAGCTTGTTTTTTTCTTGGTGAAATGCCTTCCTGGGTAGATGTTAACAAAATAAATTTCAGGATGCCAATAACAAAAAATAGTAACTTAGGGATTGGTTCAAATGGGGTTTTGTTGGGTTTCTTTCTTCTCTTTTTTGTGTTTGTTGTCTTGTCAGATTGTTTGCAGTAATATTATATAAATCTATTGTCAGAGTATCATACCATGCAGGTACAGAAAGTGAAAGACCACTAAACAGGTGCTGGTATTGTTGTTTTATTTATTTATTTATTATAAGATCTTTTGTTCTACCCCATCCTTCCAAAAGATTTCAGAGCTGCTTACCATTCTTATAAAAAGACATTTGCATTGCAAAACTCATAGGCATTGCAAAACTCATCAGGCATTAAAATGTTAACAAAACCCTACCGAACCTCTATATCAGACCCGGAAAATCAACTCAGGTCTCAGCTCTGAAGCAGTTTTCCAAATTTCAACTATTCTATAAAATTCACATAGGAATGCTCTTTTAAAGACAACAGCTTAACTCTTGCTAAAAATGCTAGATCCTGCTAAGTGCTTCTGGGAATCTCTTTTGCAGGGCAGGGGAATCAGTGAAAAAGCCCTTTGTCAGCTGCTATGGAACTGCTTGCCATGCTGGAGATGAATTGGCACATGGTCTCTTGTAGCACCCTAACCGCTGCTTGATTTTTTTTTTCTTCATGCAGATGAACCTCCATGTTCAAAGATAGTATACCTCTGATTTCCAAGAGCTGGGGACAAAAAAAGAAGCCATGTCCATTTCCTTCATTCCATGGTTGTATGCATCCCAGCAGCATTGTTACTGGCAGAAAGGTGAACTAACAAGGCAGTTGTTGATTTGTTATGCACTATCTGTGCCTCCATCACGTATTCCCTTTACTCTGCCCCAGAGCCATTCTTTAGTCACAGGTGTACACATTAATGAAAACAAGACATTTTATATATGTCAAGCAGATATTTGATTTATGAAACTCCAGATTAAGAAAATAGAGTGGTGCTGTTTTACCAAGAACTATAGCAGATTGTCTTCTATAGAGCAGGCAGGGATGTTTTAACAGTTTGTGCAGAAATACTGTCTGGATGCAACAGCTTCATGATTGCAGCATCCTGGTTCTATCTATGCTGGAGCTTTATACACAAGGAACACAAAAGTTGAATTTGCACAGCGCCTTCTGGAAAGCACAGACACACATGATGAAATGTTGACAATGACCTTTTTAAATATTTTAAGAGAGGCACAGGTTTTTGATTGTAACAGGAAGATTTTTTTGACCTTTTTATTTATTTATTATTTAATCAGGATCTGTGAGAAATATAGTTATGGCTGCTGAGTGACTATCTTTTGTTAAACTCGTTGCTTGCTAATTGTCAGTCGGGGAGATGGTTTCCTGAATAAGCAACATAATTGCAAGGCCAGGACCAGTGCTCCTGGGGAAGTGAGGGAAGAACGAAATGCAGTAACCATTTAAATTTAGGTCAGAGACCGATTAGAGTTTTGAGCCAGTCTGAAAATAGATGAGGGAACTGCAGAAAACAGTTCCTGGCTTCACCCATTCTTCTGATTCACACAGTACAAAGACCGTTTCCGCACAGAGGGGTAAAACGCGAGTGCTTTCCTGCTTACAAACTAAATCTCGCATTTGCAGCACTCCCTCATAGGGAGACCCCTCTTGCATTTTCTCTCTGCCCTATCACTGCTTTTTGCCTCCTGATGAGGCTGTAAGGGAAAGCAACATGAACTTGTCTCTCTGCTCCATGGCTTGTCAATAACAGCAAGCCACCAATCACAGCACAGCAGTTCTGTCCTGGACTGAAACTTTCTCCCCTCCCCCACCCCCGGCAGCCCCAAAATTAATTTTTTAAAAAGGCAATTCCATGTTACTATGTAGTAATGCCACAACATAAATGTATTTTTAATAGAAATCAACACCGCCCCCAATGTTATGGAGAAATGGCAGAATGATATAGCATTCCCTCCCCCCCTTTTTTGGAATTCACATTCTTTTGCAGTTTATTTCTGTCTGGGTGGATTTCTGAGACCCTGAACATGATCACTGGGGCCCAAAAATAAAATATTGTTTGATTTAAATGGTTGGCTTTTAAAAAAGGTGCTCAGACCTATGTATGATCGGGAGAAGGCAGCCTGATCACCCACCCGCTCCCTTTCCCAGTTCATTCCCCACCTCCAGAAACAGAAAAGGGATTGTGTTTTGCCAGCCTGATCCCAAAGAGACCATGGGCACTTTAGGTTTGCAGTCACGTTGCAACACAGACCACACCATTTAAAAAAAAATTACTCAGAGCAGGAAATGGAGAGGGGAGGGTGGGTGTGAGGTCAGGACAAAGCTGGCCAGACTATTGTGCATTTCCCTTTCCATATGGTTTTATCACTGATTGCTCACCGGTTTGCATAATTCAGGGTGGTAAATCCAGATTTCTGGATTCCCAAAATCGCAAGTTAAAAATGGCCAAATTATGGCCCGGCTACTGGACAGCCTCAGGATGTTGGTGATGTTGTGGAGGGGGTGAAGGCTGTCCAGGAACATTTTCCACGTGCGGAAATGGCCAAAGACCCCTAACAATCCTATCATAAGGACTTTGTATCAGACATGTGATAGTCATTCTGGGCTACTCAGACCAACACGGGTCCAATTCTGATCATGACTGTGGCCTGTGACAAGCTTAGTGACTCTGGCAAGCTTCAACCTTCTGCCTGCACTGTTTCTCATGCTGAACTGGCTTCAGAGAACTGTTATTTCTTCTGTTAGAGAAATTTACTTTGCCATCAAGGCATACATTTCTCACCATATCAGATAACAGCCATTTTAGCATGTAAAAACCTGTAGTGTGTGTGTGTTGCGGGGGGAGGTTGAAGATACATTTCATAAATGGTAGTTGTGATCAGAACTGATCTGACATGCATCTAGGAGGCACAAAACTCCCATCACACCCTGGTGCAAAGTTTTTGTGAACTGGCCTTGTCAGGAGCCTAATTCAGGCCTGGCAACTTTACCATCTGCTTCTAGGAGCCTGGATGCTAGTAACCAATTATGCATATAGATGTGCAAATAATATATATATTTTTCAGTTATAAATGTTACAGAGATATTGTAAAATGTCTATGGCAGCTTCATCAAAGTCAGTTAACTTCTTTAGTGCTATCCTTGAATGTTTCCCTGCTCAGAAAAGTATGTAGTGTTCAACATTAGTGTCCATTTTATGTCCTTGATGTGAAATTGAGCCATTAGTGAGACAAACAAATAAGAGCGCTCAGCTGTTTACAGAGGAAATTCAGCTGTGAAAAAGATTCTGGAAGCTACAGTGAGATATGGAAGTCACATGTGCAGAAGCTCACAGTTGACCCAAATAATCAACTGTGTAAAATTAATCTAGTTGAGGAAGCTGTTAGGGTGGCCAGTCTTGAATGGTTTGGTGAGAAATGTTGTATGTTTAGAGGTCTGGGTAGACAAAATTATACATTTTATGGGGCTTGGTAACATGATTGTAACCCACCATGAGCCACTATATGGGTCGCAGGATATAAATCAGATAATAAATAAAATAAAAATAAATAAATAAATAAACTTCTCAAGTAAGTGAGAAAGTAAGAAGCAGTCTTGATCAAACAACTAGTGACAACCTTGAGACTTGGAGGGGGGAGTTATTGATTTCATTGCTTCACGTGCATCGCATTAAGGCCTTCGGAGAATGGGTCAAGTCACAATAAGTCCAGAAGGCCAGAATTTATGGAAATATAATAAACTGCCTGTTTTTAGTTCATTTCAGGTACGAATGATTGGGATGATACAGAGAAAGGAGAACTCTTGTCATTGGCTTGTGTAGCTCAATACGACTGGTCTTACACAAT
This sequence comes from Paroedura picta, assembly GCF_049243985.1. NCBI lineage: Eukaryota > Metazoa > Chordata > Lepidosauria > Squamata > Gekkonidae > Paroedura > Paroedura picta. Next base: position 29,376,803 of record NC_135377.1, on the reverse strand, counting down.
ATGTCATTGCATGAAGACTTCTTGTTGGCATTAAATCAACAGCTGGGATTCTGACATAGAACATTAGAAGGATGTAACTGATTAGGATTGCAGTGTTAGAACAGGCCAAGAACCAGATCAAGAACCCATTTACAGAAAGATGTTGGGATTCTCAGATGTCTGGATAGCAATAACAGAGACCACTTCACTGAGAGACAGTACATTTGATACTTTTAGCAGTCATCACAGAAAAGTGCCAAGCAACACAATTGGTTACAGGAATGGATTAACACTATGCACATTCTAGAGGAGGACAATTGTGAATGTCTTATTTCTCCTGTTACCACTCCCAATCCCCGCATTTTGATTTTGTGTCTCCATTTCGCCAGTCCAAGCCAACCTTTTTTATTTCCCTGTCATTTGCTATTTCTTTACACTGCAGCTTCATTGTAAATGTTTTTTTAGTTTATTCATGGTTATAATAAATCTGCATAATATATTTTACATATATACATTTAAATAATATAGATTGTGCGAACAAAGGCTGTACCACACATGCAAGCAATACAAATGCATCTCCAAAATGAATAGCCAGGAGCAAAGGACTAAACAGCCAGAATCTGGACTAAAATATGAATGAATAAAAAAGTAACCAAATCAAGAACATCTGCTGATTCTTACTCTGTTCATAGAGAAATGCAGTTTACCTGGGAAATGGTGCTAGAAGACCACAAACTTTTTTCTGGTTGGATTGGAATAAGTTAATCTTATTTATTTATTAGATTTTTATACCGCTGTTCCATACAGCTCAATGTCTGATATTTTAGACTGATTAGAAGGTCTTGGAATAAAACAGGAAAAAACCCTGCATAAATTGACAATGGCAAAGTATTTAGTGAGCCTGGACATGAAAAGAAGAAGAAAACCATTATAGTTTTCCAGGGATGGAGGAGGTAGGATAGATTCACGTATGCCAGCAGAGAGTATTTGGAATTTTAGAGGAAATTCTTGTTGCTGCTGTTTTTAGAATTAAGTGATTTGATGACTTCCCTACAGCTAAAGATTGAGAGATTTAGAATAAAAATAGATGTCTTACTTGTTTTAGCTGCCAATGATTTTTGCATATTAGAAGAAGAAGCTTTATCAGTGCTGTGGTGAGCCCAAGGCCACCTAGCAGGATGCATGTGGGTGAGCAGGGAATCAAACCTGGCTCACCAGATTAGAAGTCTGCACTCCTAACCACTTCACCAATCTGGCTTGATGCAGGGGGCAAAGGAGGGGAACAGTTTGGTTGCTGAATATTCTGAAATAAAGCATAGTGAATTAAAAATAGTTTAGTGGTATGTGAATTCTTTTGCCATACTTTCCCCAACAACCACCACGAAAGCCTGCTATATTTAGAGATTGAGGAAAATAGCCAAGGTGAGAAAGCATAATGTGTGATGGATGCTTTTATATCCTTAAGAGAATGGGTGCCTCCAAGGGTCATTTTCTGGAAGCCATTATAGTCAACAGCAAGGCCAAATTTTAGATTAATCCTCATTTATAGGTTAGGTTCACATCATCAGGTAAACACCTCCAGAATCAATGTCTTGTTGGGTCTGGTTCTGTAGCATACTGGAGGCCCTGTAGAACCTTCGGCTGGTGATATTTACCTAACATTTCCAAAGATAGTGGAGACAACATCCATATGGTAAGAAGTATTAGCATATTGTCCAGCTTGTACACATTCTCAGGCTGGGTTTTGGTTTCCCAGAAAGGTGGTTTCAGTGTATGAATCCCTTAGCTACATCAACGTCCTTCACCTTTCCCAGAATATCTGATGACTGATTACAATCTGGGCTAATGAGAGTGTGAATTATGGTTTAAATCTTTTAATGATGGGTATAATGTTGTGGATATTTTTAATGAGAATAATTTTAATACAGTTTATATTTTTGTATTACATATATGATGATCACCACCCTGAGCCATATGGGAGAGCAGTATACAAATTCTATTATTATTATTATTATTATTATTATTATTATTATTATTATTATTATTATTATTATTATTTTGCTAAACAGTCGGACTTGGCTATAAATTCAATCCTAACTTCAAACATCATCATATTGCCAGACACTAATCCTGAGATGCTGATGAATTGGAGGTGGGAAAAGTTTACCTTCATGCTACTCAATGCCTGCTTCATTGTTGTTGCAAAGTAGGAATAACAGCAAATGTAGCATTAAAAAGGACTGCATTCCTCAAGTCCCTGCTACAGCTACGGCATCACAAACTGATTTCACTACCGTACACTACAGATACAAACCAGTGGTTGCGTTTAATGATAACCTGCTTTAACATACCTAATTTATCCTCACACAGATATTTCACTCTCACCGCATTCATATATACTCCAATGCCACAGATCTGTCTTGTGACACAGTTTCCTTCCCCCTCCCCCAAGAACAGCTGTTTCAGTCTTCTTATACAATATCTGCACAACCAAATTATTATGTATAGGCTGACTACAATCCAAACCTTCCTGCTGTTAGCAAGTAGAGTGAAATAATGAGTAGATCCCCAGCAAGAGTGCCTCTCCTTCCCTGCTTAGGTGGCACTCCAGGGGAGTGAGGGCATCTTCCCCCAGAATTACTCGCCCTCCCTTTATTGTTAGAGTGCCACTGGCAAGCCGCCACAGCTGGAACTCCAGTAACAGAAAAAGCAAATGAGATTTCCTTTCTCTAAAAGCTTGCACCATCAAGACAGTACTTGTCCATTCCAAGACTTCTTTTCCCCAATGCCCCCAAATATTGTCTTTAGAGCTGCCTCTTTAAGAGTCCCCAGGCCAATAGATGTATTTTACACATCTGGAATGCTAGTTGTTTTAAGTATACATCACTGCAGAAAGGATTTCTTAGTTGCACTTCCCAACCTTTCAGATTCAGGCTTGGATTAAAGGCAGTTTGCTCAAAGTAAAAGGAATGACCATCTTGGGCTTTGGACAAGTTTCATCCCAAACTTCCCATCCTGCTGTGTTCAGTCAGCCTCTAAGGCTGAAAACCATTTTCTTTGTCTCCCGTGTTCTCTTTAACTACAACTTTATTGCAACAGCCAAGGACAACGTTGCTTTCACTAGGCACAATGAAAAATTAAAATCCTTTTGAAATATTTCTCTGTACTTCTTTCTTGTGGAAGGACCGGCTATAATCCCTGCTGTTATTATTGCCCACCGCTAAGTTAGGTTCCAAATAGATTGCTGACAACAGAACAAGTTTAGAGATGAGAAACCAACTTCTTGCCAACGTTCTGTTTTCCAAACTGTTAAACCAAGATTTCTTTTCTGACTATTCAACACTGAGCGTAGTCTCTGTAGGGAAGAGAATAAAACAAGACTTATGCTTCATTCTACAATGGTTTATTGTCTAATGAATACACATTACTTCATCCTTGAGATCCAGAAAGCTCTTCTAGCAGCTTTTGTGATCCAGCTATTGCCATAATATTGCCATTTCTCAGCATTGAAGCTGCAGTATTTTCAACCAACATGCCTGTTACAATTGTGAACACTGTATGCACTGTTGTTATGACCTTGCCATTTTGAAAGTACCTGAAGCATCACTTGTGACCAGAAATACAAAAACGTGCTATGCTCACAAATGTGAAAAGGTATTTTTAAATATGTGTGTGTATATACAAAAGTCATTATACAAATTTGCTGACACACAGTTATCCCATAGCAAGGCTCCTCTCTTCCCTCTCACTGTTACATAAACACACAATAGCATTCTTCTTTTATAGCTTCTAATAAAGATTGAGTTACAAATTATTTAATAACAACAACAACAACAACAACAATAACAATAACAATAACATCTCAACTAAAAGCTTGGTGGAAGAAAGAGCTCTGTCTTACAGGCCCTGCAAAATCTAAGCTAGTTCGTACAGTGCTCCTTGGGAAGCTCATTCCACCAAATAGGGGCTAGGACTGAGAACATTCTGGCTCTGGTGGAGGCCAGATGTACTTCTTTGGGGCCAGGGACTATCATCCAGTTTGAATTTACAGAGAGCAATGTTCTTTGGGGGGCACTGGTAGAGAAGCCATTCTTTCTTGTGGAGGCCATTCTTTTACATACATTCTTTTACATGCCTTCTTATGTCCATATTTCCAATCAAGTAATAACAAGAGAAGTTCTGTAGATGGAGCGTCCCCAAATCATATGCTTTTCTTGAAGTGCTTAGGTCAGCTTCTTGCATTTAAACAAAAGCAGAGTCCCACATTAAAATAAGAGCGCCATGTGCACTCTGAAATCACTTCAAGCAGAGAACTGTTTTGGTGCAGGAGTTACATATTGCACCCAAACTGAAGGCAGAAAGCATGAGTTAAACTAAGGCTTATTAATTACAATTCAAACTGCTTAAATAATTAAGCACGCCCAGTGTGCAATTCCCCAAATAGCTTTCCCATTAAATTGACATGTGATTTGACATGGCCACATGCCATGTCTAAGTGTTCCCTAGACCGCAGCCAAAGTTGTGTAGAGATATGTTGCCTGGCACACCATCTCCCCCAAACAATACAGTGCAAAGGTTCAAATGCTGATATGCAGGGCTAAAGAATTCATTCTTCCCAGCACTCTGAGGACCCAATCTTAGAAGTGTTGAGGTGCTTGCCTATTCAATGATCCTCTAACCTGCACAAATCCTGCCAACCTCAATTAGGGCTCACCAATCCGTCATGCCAGTCTGTATCACCCAACCCCATGATAACATATATGAAAGTAGGCAAGAAAACTTCAGTATCTTAGTCAGTCTTTCTCAACTGTTTAATTGTTGAAAGCCCCCTGAAACATTCTTCAGACTTTGAGAAATCCCCAAAGTGGTGCAATTGTGTAGAGAATGATTGGAAAGCATAACGTTGTACATTCCCCCCTGGGACCCCTCCCCTTCCTACTCCCTCTAGGTCCAACATTGGTCATTTGGGAGGCCAGATGGATTATATATGGTCAGATCAGATAAATGTTTAACAAATCTAAATATACATCTATATAATTAACTCACACATTCAGGAAACCCTTCCAGGGCTGTCAAGAAACACCAGGGTTTCACAAAACCCTGGTTGAGAAAGTCTGATCTAAGCCAATAAAATAGGGACCCCAAAAGGCATTGCTTGGCATCAGGCTAGCCAGATAATGCTGAAGAAGGAATAGTTTCAGATAATTCCGTACTTCTCAGCCCTGTCATTTTCTGAACAAAAAGAAGCAATTCTTCCTTTTACTTGATTGCTCCAGTTCTCTGAGGGGGATGGGTGCAAAAGCCATCCCTTCTGCTTTTACTCAAACAATATTCAAGTAAAGTGTCCTGCCCTTAATTGCTAAACAAAATTAAAAGTAATGTAGTTCAAAGTCTTTATCAACCCATGCATTTAAAAGGTTTAACAGCATAGAACCATGCATAGCACAAAGAACGTAAAGAAAAATGAGCAAATGATCACAGAAGACAGAACAGTTCTGGCACTATTCAGAAGTGACAAAAAGTAGATGCAAAATGGCATGCAGTCTCTTCCCACATTTCCAGAACTATCTAAAATGATGCCTGATTTCTCCCAGGGGTAGGTGCAGAAGGCAGATGACCTTGTGCATATCAGTGTATCAGATGCCACTGAAAATCATGAAGATGCACATAACCAGTTTGCCAAACAGACTGCTGCCCAAAGGAATATTACTGTAACTTTTATGTGATGCTTGTTTTGGGAATACAGCCCATGTGTTCACCAGCATCAAATGAAAATGAAGGTGAAGGGCATTCTCACATCAAGAGAGTGAGAAGTTAAAAACACCGCTTTTCTGGTGTAATACTCCATCATTCTCTTATTCTCTTGTATCCTGTCCCCCCCCCCCGCCACATTTCCTTCTAGAAGGGGCTGCATTTGGATCGAATATTATAACAGGATAAATAACAGGATAAATAGGTCCATGGCTGCTTTGAAGATCAGGGAAGCCCCTATCGCCTCTTCTTGTTCAATGATTTAACAAAACACTTTAAATAACATTGTGAAAAAAACAAAACACCCTTACACAATGTCTTTGCTGTGTACCCCAGCCACATTCCAATGTACTTTCAGGGAGAAAATTGTCACTAGACAAATCTGTGCTTGTGGTTGTAGAAACAAGTACTTTACAACAATCCAACCAAAGCCTAAGTATATATTTCCACATGAAGTGCAACATGACTTTTCAGTAGCTGCTTTCTTCCCATTGTTGCATATTCAGTAATACAAGATGTGTTCTCTACGGTGCTTGGTTTGTTTTGTTTTGTTTTCCATTCACATTTGAGATATTTTGAGCCCAGAATATTTGAAAACCTACTGAATCTATCATAAACGGTGAAGGAAAACATCAGCTATTGCTAGTCAGTCGTTGTCACTGTTGGTATTTTTTGTTTCCACTCCTAACATATATCTTTCTGCAGTGGAGTAAATGGTCTTCAGTGGAAGTTCACTGTTGGAGCCTGCCTACTGACAACCATAATAATTTACTTCCACACTAACCTGGATCTAAGGCTGCCCAGTTTCAGTGGAGATAGGTCCCTGCTTGTCAGGGTGGGGTTAAGCCATAGCATGTCTTGTGATCCCCAAAGTGGGATTTCCTAGAAATGGGTTTCTCCTAGAAATGACCTAATGCTGACAGCATCTCTCCACATCCCCATTGCCAGCCATTATCTGCATAACTTTTTCCTCCCTAGTGAGATTAAAGAAAGCATTAAAGGGGCAAAATCAGTAGACTTCTGCAATAGTTGTATTACGGAGTTAAAACTGTTAAGTGTTTATACATTGGGGATATGGTTCACCAGTGCAGGTGACAATGCCCAACAAAAAAATAATACAGTTTTGTTGGAATACATTCTGATGAAAGGAAAATGCAACTTGGGTGGAATTTTATGCCTTCAATATTTAAATCACCTTCAAAAGCTTCTAGCAATTGCCCTGTTCTAAGTGACATCTGTTTGTGAGAAAGACTCAATGTGGATTTTCTTTACAATGAAAATGGGGACCACTACCTGCAGTTTCAAGCAAACATTAAGCCAGAGATTCCCAACCAGGGGTCTATAAAACCCTGCGGGTCCTTGGGAGCCCTGACATGGTATGGCATGGTATGGGAGGGGGGTCTAGGCTGTATTCACAGTTTCTTCTGTTCTTTCCAGTCTACATGAGGCAGAGGGAAGCTAAAGGTGTGGATAGTGATGTCACTTCTGGAGGTGCGGCAGGGGGTGACCAGATGACATCCCTTCTGGGGGTCCTTGAAATCTGAAAAAGAATTTCAGGAGCTCCTCCGCAGTCAAAAGGTTGGAAAAGGCTGCATTAAGCTGTACATGCATTGACTATAATATGACAATTATGTGAGAGCCACTTAGACAATTGTCAAAGCTTCAGAGAACCTATAAGGAAAATGCTATGTAGCTGAAAGACCACATAATCCTTTAAAGGGTTTCTAATTTCTTTAAGGGATATAATAGATGCCAAGTAGTTCCCAGCTCTGAAAAATCTCCTCAATGAACTATGTTGTTTTGAATAATTTTATTGGTCTTTCTGTATGAGGCATGCTCCCTATAAATGTATTCACCAGAAACCTCATCCATGTAAAAATTAGATGGTTCATTATAGGGAAGGGTGTTGACAAAGAACAATGATCAAGTGCAAGAATTTCTTGGAGACATGGAATTAATAGGAGCTGTATATTGACAATATATATTTATAGATAATTAATCAAGGGTTCAAGACCTGTAGAAGAGCTAATTCTTTTAGGGCACTTCTAATGCTTTTTTACAAGGGTCAGTGTGTTTAAGTTTTACAGTGTGACAAAAAGAACCCTAAATCACAGTTTTACTGGCTCTGAAGTAAAAAAAAACCCAGGCAATTGGAAATGCATTGTAAATAGGTTTATTTAAACGCAACTTGCCTAAAGACAAAAGCTGCAGGGATAGTTTTTAAGCAGGCTGTTCCATAAAGGTTTGATATTTTTGAGATTTTATGAGGCTAATCTAATGCACTGGTCAGACAAGGTTAAGAATAATGCCCTTGCTGTCTCCCTTGATACGAAGATGGTATTTGATTTTTAAAAAGAGAGAGAACAGGCTCGAATTTCGGAGTGGAGGCTACAGCAGGCTGCTCTTTGGAGGAATGGGTGTGAACTATTTATTGTTCCCCAAAGACAATCTTTCTTTTTAAAAAACCTATTCTGTAGCCGAAACTCTTTTTCCCCTTAATAGAGCACTCAGCCCGGGGTTGTGTACTTCTGTTCTAGACTTTACAATTAGCTTGCCAAATACTTTATTAAGGTTTAAGAAACATCTAAGCTCCTGTATCATTGTTCTTGTTCATAATCAACAGCATAAATTAGCAGTATAGAAATTTTGTGCTTTTTACAGGCCATCTTGATATTTCAAACCCGTCTATTACTCTGGTCATAAATCAGTTCTGGATCCTCTCTAGCTTTAAAAGTAATTATAATAAATCCAAAGATATGTTTGTGTATAGGAGGCCAATGGAATCCTGTGCTATTCAGGTTCTTTTTAAATTGGTCTCTAGGGGTCTTGCCTCAGGTTATTTATTCTTTCATCTTTAGATCTGCGGTACAGATTTAATCTTTCTTTTCCTGTAAAATTCAGTAGAAGCATAACAGGTGATTTTGCTTTTTCTATACATGCTTTTAGTGAATGACTCCATAGCTTCCTATAAATTAGATACTTTTTCATTCAAGTGCCTTTGCATGAATAGTCTTATTGAGAAGTTGCAAAGTTCTTAGTTGTTGAACTTTTCTGGAAGGAGTTGGTCCAGTAAGTCATTTATTTTAATACTCTACCATATGTATGTATCTTTTTGAATGCATTATACTGCTTCACAATACTGTTCCATTTTCTATCAATGGCCAGAGCAGATATTATCATCTTAATTTTCTAACTGCATTGGTAGATTGGAGTATATTATGGGTTATGTGCATCTAACCTTCTTTTATCTCCTACCTTCCGTTCATTTTCTTGTTTATAATCAGTGGGTTGGATCCTACCGGATCTTTACTGATGAAAAAGAGAGTTGTTCCCTTTGACCTCCCAAAACGCTATGCTAGAAATCATGGAAACTGAATGGACGAAAGACATATGGGGGAGTGGCTTTACTAAGGAGGGGAACTGGGCGAGGATGAATGAAAACCAAGGAAGAAGACTTGGCTTTTATATCCCACTTTTCACTACCTGAAGGAGTCTCAAACATCTTCTGCATGATGGATCATTAGGCTATGATAACTGCTTGTTTGCATGCGGGGCTAATTCCTACTTTCCGATGGAATTGGGCCCAGTCTGCAGCAGTCCCAGGCCTGGTCTGACTCAGGCCCTCAGTTGCCTTATAGCACCTTTTGGCACCTTTCCCTCTTTCTATTTTTTCTTGATTTATGTGAGATCAGGAACAGTCTGCATGTGTGCATGGTGCAATAAAACAGCCCACATTTTTTATCCCATTGTTTGTGTTATAACAGTTTAGCATTACAATGCAATCATGGCAATTTAATATATCTCTATATATATCTTGGACCTGAAGGGGGTGCTCAATTGGCACTGGAAGGTAATTGGGGAGTTTTTGCCATGTAACAGCGATTGACGAGTAAAACAAACAGCAGGAAGTTTTGACTTCCTGTCGCTTGGCTATGTACACAAATCCTGGGAGCAAACAAGGGGGAGAGTGGGTGAAAGGCTTCCCGTGCAGTCATCGGAAAAGATCAGGAGAGCTTGCCCATGGCAAAAACCAGGGGGCCCAATGCCAGGATAAGTTCTCCGTGAGGGTGACATCCCTAAGTGGCTTACAGTTGCCTTCCCTTCCTCTCCCCACAACAGACACCATATGAGATAGGTGGGGCTGAGAGAGCTCTGACAACTGCTGTGCAAGAACTGCTCTAACAGGACTGTGACTAGGCCAAGTTCACTCCGCTGGCTGAATGTAGAAGAGCGGGGAATCAAATCTAGTTGTCCAGATTAGAGGCTGCCACTCTTAAGCGCTACACCAAATTGGCTTGGTCCAAGCCATTATATGATGTCTTAAGAGTTACCACATTACAAGACTGAGGAATCGAAGGAAAATGGCATTTCTCTGTTCTGTGTTGAAATTTTAACCTGAGGTTCATTTTAAGTCTAGCAAGGAAGTGTTGCTTTAGTCTAATAGCATGGTTTGCAAGACTTGTTTTAATAGGTTTGCATCAGAGCAGAATCCTCACAATATAATTTGCTGTTGAACAGACTTTAATTTCTAATGACATTGTTCAGAAAAGAATGGCACATATTGTAGTATTTAAAATGAAAGTATTCAGAAAAGAAGCCACAATACTCACAGGTGTTAGCAATGTAAGAAATCAGCTTTAGAGCTGTCAGTCTACTAGTCAAAGTCAGTAGGCCTATTTCTATTTACTGACCCTATACACATTATACAAACTGGAAGTTCATACCACCTCAGAAGACAATCCATGCCTTTGCCAGTTGATATAATAATCAAGGGGGGTTTCTTTCTTTGGGTGGATGGATCAGTTCTTCATATTCTTTCAGATGTTTCCCAGGGAGGCCAGCCAATTCGATGTTATTGGGAGTAATATTCCCATTCTCAACTATAGGCCTGGTGGAATAGCTCTCTCTTACAGGCCCTGCAGAATTGATTGAGGGACCTGATCATGATTGGCAGAGGGGTTTATTCCCCGGAAAATGTTACTAGGGCTGCAGCTATGTTACTCTTGCCTAGTACGATTCCAGGCCAATGCTACATAATCAGCCCCATCCCCCTTGTTGGATTTTTTGGGAGGCCATAATCCCAATGACATGGAGTCACATGACTAGGAAAACATCTCCCATGGGGTGTGTATAAAATGGGATACATATGAAACTTTGTTTCTGTCATTGGAGTGAAAGATGTTGAGCACAAACAAGATCAGAAGGTCCTTTAAAGGTTTCAAATGCACAAAATGCATATGTATGTAAAGATCAGGAAAGTAACCTAGAATATGTGTTTTCTAGTAAATGATATTAAAATGCTGGAGCTCTCCATAGACTAAGCTGATACGATGCATCATATCCATGGCAACGTGCCGTTCAACTTTACTATATATGAAAGGTAATTATTTCTTTTTCTTTCTGTGTTCAAAACAGTCATGATAACCTCAAGGTTGACCATTTTCTGTTCGATAATGACAGTCTGGGTTATGGCCTCAGTGCTTTTCCTGTGGCCCTTTCACCTGGTCATTAATGGTCTGAAAATATCCTTTGCATTGAACTGTCTTCCATAAATATGCATATTTTGGAAAGAGCAAACCTGTATTGTGAACGTCTTTAATGAATGAGTTCTATTCTATGTAGACTGTCAAATCACAGAAAGCCTCTCTGGGCTAACCTTGACATCTTGCAGCTTGCATATTACTTGTGTTCCTAAGAAAGAGGTCATTTATAAACGGAGGTGAAAGGGAAGAATACAGTCTGAAATCATCCAATTTTACACAGGAAGGGGGAAGGGGCTTGAAGAAGCTGTGTATCTTTTGACTAAGTGTGTGAAGCATATTCAGGAATGCTGGGGAATTTATTTTTAGATAAGGCATTTAGATGTACAGTGTATGCCACCATGCTACAAAGGAAACCATGAGCATTAATAGGAAAGGTGACCTCTAAGTTATCCCTACTGACTATTGGATCTTTAGACAAAATGGTTAGTAATTTCTCTGGGATTAATTTGCCAGTATTTTGCAGGCCTTATCTTATTTTCTGGAACTCATAGCAGGATCAGAATCCACATGATATATTTCTCTTATCTGTCAGTGCAGCAGCATAAGATAAAAGGAGATTGTTATTGAATGGATATATTTCTCATTGTCCTTGGTGCCACAGATTAAACAAACATGTCCTATATGACTTTTCCCCTCTCTGACACAGTATATCAAATTTATGTATTTTAAAAAGTTCTGCATAATTTGGAGGAAAATAATTTTGAGTTCTGCATATATCATACTCTTCCCCCAAAATGGACAGCACATTCATCTTTACAAACTGGTAATTCTGTTGAATTCTGCCACAGGAGAAGTAAAGGGACAAATCTATTGCTGTATCCAAGGCGAATTTGTGGTACAATAAACAGTACCAATTTATATATATGCCAGCAGTACTCTATTCCAATGTTTACGGTTTCATTACAGCATTTACATGATTCTGCATCCAAGAAGCTATTGATACCATAATTCACAAAGTTTTCTGGGCTCTTGTGAAGTCCAAGGCAAAATGTGGAACTTCTGCAATCCAGTCCTGAACTAGATTGTTCTCTGTTTGTGTATAAAGGGTCTTCAAGTCACAGCCAATGTATGATGACCCCAGTAAGGGACTTTCAAGGCAAATGAGAACAGAGGCCATTGCCTTCCTCTTCAAAATATTCCTTGGTTCTCTCTCTTCCAAGTAGCAACCCTGTTTACTTCCTAAACACTGATGAGATCAGGACCATTTCCACACGGAAGCATAAAACGTGGGCTGCCTCCGGCTTGCAAATGTGCAATAGTAAACTGTGTTTGTCACTTCCTAATGAGAGACCCCTCCTGCATTATCCTACCATATCATTGTGGGTTTTTGCATCCCAATGAGACAGCAGAGAAGCCAGAAGCATGGACAACCTGAAGTTTTCCCCCAGCTCCTTGGGTTGTCAGTCAATGCAAGCCACCAATCCCTTCACAGTGGTGGTTTTGGGGACTCAAACCTCTGTCTCCTCTTATTTCCATAATTAATTTTTGGGGACTCAAACTTTGGTCCCCCCCCCATTTCTGAATTTTTTTTAAAGTACATTTCCACGTTGCTACGGGATAACACCACAACAATAAGACATTTCTTTAGATTTCTTTTTGTGATTCATTGTATAATAGTCTCTATGTTCAAATAGATATTCGATAGGCTGGTAACTGGACCCCGATGATTATGTGTTCACAATAAAGATTTAAAACACAGAGCATGGACGCCAAGCTAATAGGGAGAGAGCTACTGGATCTCAGCCCCCCTCCCTCTTTCCCCATTCATACCCCACTGCCAGAAAACACAAACAGGAATGTATTTTGGATTGGGTTGCTGCCTGATCCCAATATTACTGTGCATACTGAAAAGAACATTTTATTTGAACTGAGGGCATATTGCTTTACAGTCCCATATCAATGCAGACTGCACCTTTATTAAAAAAAACAAATTAGAATCTGGAAATGGAGAGGGAAAGGTGGGTGCAAGGGTGGGCAAAATGCTAGCAAGACTGTCACACGTTTCTCCTTTCAGACAGGCTGGCCCCGGTTTGGCCCATTATGCACGGAGTGGAAGGTCCGCATTCGGGGTGGAATGGTGGTGGCTAAAATCACCAATTATGCACGCTGCAGGTGGCAACTGGGCGCAGAGTCAACGTATGCCGCCAAAAAAGCCGCATTAGCAAGATGCGGAAGAAAGTGGAGCTTCCCGGGACCAGGGCACAACCAGAAGCGGCTCCGGAGTAACCATGTGCATAATCAGATACTCTGGGTTTTGTCGCCATTGCATTCCGTCCCGTGCATAAGCGGTTTGCTTCACTTCTTCCTCCTCCACGTTCTCCATGCTGCCTTTTCAGCGGCTGTGCATAATAGGCCTTTGTGACACAATTTACAGTGCAACAAGAAAGGGGGAAGCAGATTCTACCAATTTCCCTCATTGCTTGGCAAAAAGGATGAAAACCCATGCAACCCACTGGAGAGATACAGGTTGCTGTCAATGTCATGAGGAAGCAGCATTTAAACCCGTAAACAATGAGAGGCCGGGCAGGGAAAATTCCTCATTCAGAAATGTTCCAGGCTATACCATGGCACCTTCCCTCCCAATTGTTCTCTACAATGATTTAAATTTTTTTAATTCAGATTGTGTAGGCTGAGAAGGAGTAAGACATATGTTTTACCATCAGATTGGTAGATATAATTATCCTGTTTAAGTCTCCATATAAGTTTCTAGGATCACATGAATATGAAGATAGATCCAGATGGTAGCCATGTTGGTCTGTAGCAGCAGAACAAAGGCTGAGTCCAGTAGCACCTTTAAGGCCAACAAAGTTGTATTGTGCCTATAAACTTTTGTGTGCATACTCACTTTATCAGAATCAAATATGAAGATGTTTTATATTGAGTACAACCATTGCTCCAAATAGCCTAGTATGGAATACTTTGGCAACCTAACTAGATCCCCAATGACATCATTCTAAACTGGTTTTACCTGAGTTTATTCTTTTAATAATAGAGATGTTGGGTATTGAATGTGAAGCCTTCTGCATATGTTTTATTATTCAACTTTGGTGCTTTCTAAAATGCCATGGGTCTTTAATAACATCCTTGCTACCTGGTTTATTGCTTGGATTTGGGGGTTCCAGACTTGTCCAAACTTTTAATTAAGTCTCCTTCTTCCTTTTTATACTCTCAAGATTTACTTGGTTGCACATGCACAGTTTGCCACACTTTTCAGTACTGTTGCTTTTAATTATTTTATTTACAAGCTGTGTGCACAGATATGAAAAAAAAACATGGGGAAAAGGGGATCCTGCTGTGACCTATCAATGTGCACATGCACCTCTGTGTGCTGATCCCATCACTGTGTGCTGATCTCATCCCATCAAGATTCCTTTATGCAAGTATCTGAAGAAGTGTGCATGCACATGAGAGCTTATACCATGAATAAAAACATGTGTGCTTAAAGGTATCACTGGACTTGAACTTCTTTCTGATGCTTCAGACCAACAAGGCAACCTACCTGAATTTACCTTTGTGTAGGTGTTTTAATCAATACGTATCTGCACCTGTGTGCCTCAGTAAGTCTTTGCAAACTTACTGTCAATTTTAGAACTTTCCTAGTTTAAACTGGAAAGTAGGCAAATCACATCAATAACGAATTGGAGGAAAGAATATTGAGCCTCCCTGCTTTTTTCTTTTAACTTCAGTTTTTAATTATACTTGCAGTACAAAGTGAGCAAACTACGCTGCTGTTTTTGTTAGATTTTTGCTTGCACTGATATTTTAATCACTTTTTCACTGGTGCTTTTAACTGGGTTTAAACGGAAGATTTGAATAAGCATGATTATATGTCAGGGAGGATTTTTGTTTTGTACAAGGTTGGCTTTTTAATCTTGCCTGTCAGATGATCCTAAATTTTTTGAATTAAACAAGGGAATAAATAGCAGAGAAAGGCAAGGTGCCAAATGGATGTAGAAGAAAATAGTAAACTCTGCAAATCTTGATAAATGCAACTCTCCCAGTAAGTGACAATGCAGGTGAAACATTTCTCTTTTAAACTTTTTTCCCATTAGTTTTTTGACAGGAGTACACTAGTTCAGTTTAATGAGATTCTAGTGTAAAAACTTCAGGGCTAAATAAAAGAAACAAATCAAAAGGACCAGATGATTGCCATTTAATGTGAAAGAACGAAAGTGCAAACAATCACGGTATGACATCTCGCTGTGCTAGTCACTGTGGAATGACAGGTAGAACAATTCAAAGTTACTGATCTAAAGATGGAATAACAGCTCATATGTTTGAAGTGTTCAGAAGATGAAGAAATAAAACAGACTTGGAGATAAGACATGGTTAAGCCTTTTAAATTCCATGCCTTATTGTCAGCATCATTGCAATGCTTTTGTACGTATATCCCTTCTCCCCCTTCCCCCCCTCCAAAAAATCCCATTTTATTGAAGGATGTCTTTAAAGAGCTGATATTATTACTTTCTCTAGGGATGATTTCTATACCTTGTTTTTTGACTAGTTTTTTTTTTTATTTAATTACATGGGAGAAATATTTTTCATTGGTTTCCTAAACATTCATATGGCATTATCTAGAATTCTGCAGGTCATTTTCAAACTGAAACAACACAAGTCAAATATGGATTCAGAACACACAAGATAGATAGATGGCAGCTTTAAACAAAAATCCAAACATCTAGTACAGTCTATCCTTTCTGAATTCCATGTATATTTCCATGGGGGGTATTGTTTGAAAGCTAAGGAAAACCATGGATTCTTTCTTTCAACAATATCTTTTTTATCAGCGAAATAACCTATTCTACTTACTGTTGGAAACAATAATCTGTAATTGCTGCTTTCATTCCTAATTTGGTCTGTCCCCAGTTTTTCATCTCAATCTAATCTAAACCTATTTGAGCAAATAAAATGATATTTACCTCATCCTCTGTTACAAGCTTTCAAGATTACAGGCTTCAGGAAAAATCAATACAAAATACCAGCTTAGCAGCAGGTTGGTGCTCAGAAAGAATGCTAACTTTTCTTTCCTGTGTTTTCTGAATATCTACACCCCTGGAGTGAAAGCAGAGCTTAGACTTCTTCTTTTTTTAAAGAACATTTCCTTCAGTGCTTTGTTTGGCTCATGGCTACTAGCCACTTCTGAGCTTACAAGCCAAAGTGTAGAGTGTGGTCAAGCTCCTAACCTTTCACTCTTGTTTCTGCACAACACATCTTACTGAGTTCACAAAAAGCGGGGATCTTGACCTCTCTGGTGATTTTTTCCTCGGACTCAAATACCATCCTCGTTTATTATTTATTTGTCTCAAGCAGTTGGGACTTGAGGTATCATCATACCTGACTGACTGCGTTAAGGAAGTGGCTCCCTCTCTCTTTTTGGGGGAGGGGGGTGAATCTCATGAGAATAAAATCCTATTACTTCCCACAAAGATTAGTCCATTTGCTGTCTGGAATCAGCTTTTAATGAAAACATTTGAATGCCGGGATTGTAAACAACCAAGAATTTGCGGTAGTGCTAGACTTCTTTCGTCCATTTCAAAGGACTCTTTGTCTAACTTTGGTAAAATTGTTGAAACTGTAAAATATGGTAATGATTAATATCGATCACCATGACTGGAATATTTTTTAATTGATCCAGGACACAGTCTAGCTTTGTATCAGGTTTCTCACATCTAGCATGCTGTAAAGACCTCTTCACCAACAGCCTCAGTTTCCATCATGGGATTCTATTTATGGAAAGTTGGAACATTACATTTCCTATTGGGATACTATGATACGAACCAAGATTCAGGCAGCTGACAGTATGTCCAGGATTGATACTTTTACATGGCTGATACTCTTTGGTTTTTTAACTTATTTGAGTCCAGATGCAGATGGTTAAAAGTCTGAGTCCAATGACATCTTTAAGACCAACAAAGTTTTATTCAAGATATAAGCTTTTGTGTGCATGCAGCTTGAATGAAACTTTGTTGGTCTTAAAGGTGCCACTGGATTCAAACTTTCTTTCTGCTGCATCAGATTCCCTAGGCTAATCACCTGAGTGTATCTCCTTCATCCTTCAGTTACTCATCCAGTATTATATGTTTCCTGATAACATAGTTCAAGAATGCACTATACTGGGCAAGGATTCCACACATACCCCTTTGTACTGTAGAGTATATTTTGTAAATTTTCATATTTGCAAAGACTGTTGAATTTTCATAGGAAGAACTGCTGAAATTGCTCCTGGTTTCAAGGTGTCCATAGTTGGCAAGGACTTCCACAAATAATGGCATGTAGTATTACACAGCCATTATATGCTGATGCACTGCAGAGCTGGATCACTGATGAAGTGTGAAGAAGAAGCAAGCCAGTGTATTGGTCCCAGGAGACCTAGGGACCTTCAGACTCATGAAGGTCTCTCTCAGCTTAACCGAGATAGAGGTAAAGAGAAACTTGTATACCTCCTTGAACTATTTGGAGGAACAGTGGGATAAAAATGTACTAAACAAAGAAATACACATATTTAACACATCAATATACAGGTATTAAATGACATATTGTGAACAAAATTTAAATCCAGTGGCACCTTTAAGGCCAAAAAAGTTTTATTCTAGGTTTATAAGGTTTTGTGTGCATGCATGCAATGAAACAGCTACAATTAAACAAAATTTCCTCAACTATTACATCAAGATAAAGTAAGGTGGTGGTGGGGGTTAATTGCCAGGAAGGGCTAATTGGATGTCTATAGTTGAGACTAGATTAAAGCAGTTAAAGATCTGTGAATGGCAGTAAATTAGATACAGTTACAAATAAATGCATGCACACCTTGAATAAAACTTTGTTGGTCTTAATGTTGCGACTGTACTCAAATTCTGTTTTGCTGCATTAGACCAACATGGCTACCCACAATACATTCTACTGCCAGGTTGCAAACCAATTTTAGATAAAAATGGATCACGATTTTAAGATGGGGTTCCAAAGGAGGTCAAAAATAAGGCAGGGTTTTGGATCTAGCAAAACAAGAACAAAAATGGGTAACTATAGTTCACTCATACTTGCTAGTCTTTTTGTGTTCTAAGCGGTTGTGGCAAAAAAAAACTCTTCTTATTAACAATGTCCCCAGAAGATCATTAGTAGAGCACTGAATAATGTCTTTTGGGAGGGGGGGCAGTGGAAAACTCAGTTCTATACAACTGTACTTTTCAAGAAATTGAGAAGAAAAAAACTAACTAGCAACCAATCTCAGTCTGCTGTTAAGAATCCTTTGTTCTTTGGAGAATTGTATTCCCTATAAATAACATATTTATCAAACATTATTTTATAGAGCTTTTTAAACCTCTTATTGATTTACCATGGCTTAATATAATGAATGTTTAAGCCCCTCTCACTAGTTATTCAACAACTGTAATACCATGTAAATCTGCCATGTAAATGTCTTACTCAAGTCCCGCTGACTTTCAAGTCAATATTAGGGATGGACATGAACTGAATCATGAAGCAAAATTCATGCTTTTCCCATGTGGTTTGCAAACCAAGTTTCATGGTGGATCCCATGATAAACTTCCACTAACTTGTAAAGCACTTTGTTATGGTTCATGGTGGATTGTAGACATAACAGAAAGAGGGTTTAAAGAGACACTGAGTTCTTTAAACTCTTGCTTTCTGTTCCTCACAAAAGCTGCAAAAATAGCCAAGTGGCATGGAGCAGCCTCCTCCCAGCTGCTCAGCTATTTTGAACTTTCTAGTGCAGTCCCTTTAAACTTCTTGTACATGCACAAGAGAGCATGAAAAACAGCTCCACTAAGCTGTTCTTTGGGCTCTCTGCAAATTGCATTTATGAGGCCATGAACAAACCTCCTGGTTTGATTTGGTTTGTGGTTTGAACCCAACCAACTCAACCCTCATTTTTGCAATTCATGCCTATCTCTCGTCAGTATGTACAGGGTCAGATTTTGTATCTTAAACCAATTTCAAGTATTTGCATCTCTCCAATTTTTTTTTATCATTTGCATACGGGTTGCAGCCAATATCACATATTGTTGTTCTGTTTTTTTATACAGATTTCCTCCTGATTTGGATTAATATTACTGTTTTAAGCATGGTTTATTCCTGTTGTATGAATTATTTAAGCCAGGGGTAGTCAACTTGTGGTCCTCCAGATGTCCATGGACTACAATTCCCATGAGTCCCTGCTAGCAAATGCTGGCAGGGGCTCATGGGAATTGTAGTCCATGGACATCTGGAGGACCACAAGTTGACTACCCCTGATTTAAGTTATTGGGTTGGATCCAACAAGCTTTTTGCACCTCCTTTTTATTCTCTCCATCTGACATACCCTTTGTCCATTCTGACCCCATGATCCCCAACATAGCCTTTTGGACCTCTCCTCCCATGTTCACTAACAAAAGAGTTGGCTGGATACAAAATATTAGGTGTATTCTTCTTTTTTTTCTCCCCCTACCATTTTTTCCATATATTTGAATCATTCTTTCTCTCATTGGCATGGACCAAGGAAGATGAACCAAGCATCATGTTTAATAAGAATGCACAGACATATATATAAATCCTGCCCCACCCAGCATTGCCAGCTCAGGGTAGCTTACAACATAATCATAAAAGCACATACAATAACTTTATAGACAGTTATAAAATTTAAAATTTTAGGGTGCAGGGAAACCATCCAAGTTTTCTGCCTAGCCTGTGTCGTGGTATGTAAACTTTTTCTTCATACTCTAAGATTAGAACATATAAGAGGCAGGAGTGATGCTTGTTTGCTCTCTGGCTAATCTCCATCCCATCCTGACTGATAATGCTGATGCAGTCTATAATGGAACCTTCAGGTCAGCCCTGATTTTCTTTAATGCTAGGTCTTTAAAAAAAATTAACTCTCACTCCACCATGATATCATTGTTGAGAAGACAAACATGGCACATTTGACTGAAATGTGGCTTGATAACACATGTAATTCTACTCTACCTAAGCTTGTTATGGCTGGATATTAGGATGGATTTATCACACTCCTTGAATGATGGCAGGTCAATTAGAATCATTTGTCCTCAAGGAATTATGGATCTCATTAGATTTTCCATTGCCTTGAGGTATTAACATAGTAGGTACATAAGATCTGGGGGACACAACAGTGCTATTGTGTTCCCTTGTTCAGCCTCAAAAATGAGGCAGAAGAAGAGTTGGTTCTTATATGCTGCTTTTCTCTACCCAAAGGAGTCTCAAAGTGGCTTACATACACCTTCCCTTTCCTCTCCCCATAAGAGACACCATGTGAGGTAGGTGAGGCTGAAAGAGCCCTGATATTACTGCTTGGTCAGAACAGCTTTATCAGTACTGGGGCAAGCCCAAGGTCACCCAGCTGGTTGCATTTGGGAGAGCGCGGAATCAAACCTGGCTCGCCAGATTAGAAGTCCGCACTCATAACCACTACACCAAGCTGGCTGTCAGTTGTGAGGTGGAAAAGGTCATGGTGAATGGACAGTTGGTAAACTTGCAGCTGCATGAGTTCTATCCCCTCAGTTCTTCTGGCCTGCAGAGAGAAAGAGAGAGTGAAAGACAGGACTTTAATTTGTTTATTTTCAGGTATGCAATGGGCCCAATAACCAGGGTAGAATTCCCTTTTAGATGCTGCTTTAAGAAAAAGTTTTTAGTAAATCAAGATATGATTAAAAACCTTTTCCCCTAACTGAGTTCTTCTAATCTGCAGAGAGAGAGAGAGAAGGCCAGGACTAAAACTGTTAATGTGAATTTCCTCCCTCCCCATTCTCATTTTACATGTTTATTTATTTTCATTTTGTTACTGTTGTTTCAGTTGTTACATTCAGGATTGTTTCCATTATATTGATTTCAGTAGGGAATGGATTTTTAGTTGGAAAGAGTTCAGCTGTAACTTTTTAAAATTTTTCTTACACTTTGGGTGAAATTTCAGGGAGTTACTCTCATGGACAGATAAAAGAAAGGGTCCTGGTTGGAAGGTAAAGGCAAAACACAGAGAAAATTGGAAATCAATTAATTCATTTTTGTTACCCTCACAAGAATGACAAATTATTAAAAAAAACACAATTATCCTTCTCATTAGCATGGAAACAAATGTACATCCAGAGCCCAAAGAGAAAAAAGTGGTCTACAAATTAGATGATGGTGATGATAATAATAATAATGCTAATAATAATAATGGAAATTGGATTTTGTGTGTGTGAAGTGTAATTCAAGGGGGAAAAGTTAGTCACAAAAACTATGAAAACGCAAACAACTCATAATGTAAAGTGAGTGATTTTCAGAGGTCAATTCAGAGGGCTGCTAGTTGCCGGTAGGCGCCCTTTCCATGCATCCTAAGTATCTAAATCTCCAACTGAATTCAATGGCAGCTGTGATTACTTTGAAATTCAGGCCTTATGGAGTCATAGAATGAGCTAAAGTAATATAATGGTTATGAAAAGTATGCTAGATTAAGGGGAATAATTCAGTATGAAGCTCCAAAGAGAGGCTCTCCCGCGAACCAGAGGTTAAGACCATTCCCTTTTCTATAATAAACATTAATAATAAAATTCTACCTGATGGCCAAATCAATGTTATTATGAAGCTGGAAGATTTGACAGTTCAAATTGTGCTTAAGGTACAAAAATAATAGTCATTTTAATCAACACATTTCCTTTTTAATCAGTGTGATGTATACTTCACAAACAATTTATAGCACTCACTATAAACACTTGGGCCTTTTCAGATTTATTAAACACAAAAACAAAAAGAAAGGAAAAGATATCCTAAAAGAGACTACCATCACCATGGATAGAAAACAGGCAGAATACAGTAGGATATGAGATGGCATAATTGCATGCTTTGATATTTATGATGAAAGACCCGAGCTGAAAGAAAAATGACAAAAATGCTATCTTAGCCCTTTATGAAACAAAGAAAACCTGAAGGTCGTGCAATAGTAATTTTCATCATTCCTTCCAAAGCCTTGGCAAGCTTTGAAAATTTATATGTAATAGCAGCTAGCTTTTCTAAGTG
Organism: Paroedura picta; assembly: GCF_049243985.1. Taxonomy (NCBI): domain Eukaryota; kingdom Metazoa; phylum Chordata; class Lepidosauria; order Squamata; family Gekkonidae; genus Paroedura; species Paroedura picta. Next base: position 29,354,529 of record NC_135377.1, on the reverse strand, counting down.
AAAGTACTTTGAAATCATCTCAGGATAGATGCTTAGAAAGGGAAATTTCATACCTTCAGATACAACAAAAGCAAAATTATCTCTCACAATACTAGATAGAGTACTTTTTAAAATTTCATATTGTTTTGGAGTGCTATATATATATATATATATATATATATATATATATATATATATATATATATATATATATATATATATATATATATAGTTACCTTGGGGAACTCCTCTGTTTTATTATACAAGGAGTTATGAAATGTCCCATTTTCATTAGGAAGGAATGCTCATCCAAAGTGTGGCTTGATGATTTTACCAATAGAAACCATATTAGCTTAAGTGGACTGCCTTAAATGAGCACCACTGATGGACAGAATACCTGGCCGGACCTCTGATAGCAGGTGGTGCTTCCCGAGATAATAAAATTAACTCTTCCTCTGTAATCCTGAAGAACTCATATACAAGATACTTGAGCTGTATGCAACTTACTAGGCATGACAACAATTCACCTTTGTACTTTTAAGAATTTTGTTTCCAGTTTACAAAATATTTGCACTCTGCCTGCCCTCTACTTTTTTTCCCCCCATGAGTTAGCCCGCTCAATTTCTCTCTGACTAATGTTGGGTTAGCTAATTTGGGGGGGGGGCACCTTCAAACTGGCCTGAAAGGGAGCTTTTTTTGCATACTCCACGTGACCTTTGGAGAGGCAACCTTGTTTCAACTGGTTAGGCTATAACTAGTTTGAGCAAGAGTAGTGTAAATTGCAGTGGTAGAGGTAGGGCTAATTGGCAAGCACCCTGAGCCATCTAAGAATGGGAGGACACATTCCTGAATCACTCCATTGTGAGTTCAAGCAACTACTTGTGTTGGAGAAGGAATGCATTTGGTTGGCTGAACAGCATCAGTGAAGCTCTTTGTGGCTAGAATGGCACATGGAGTGAGAGAGTAAGAATAGATTCAGTTGGGCAGCCATATTCATCTGAAGCAATAGAATGCAATTCAAGTCTAGAGGCATCTTTAAGACCAATAATGTTTAATTCTGGGTATAAGCTTTTGTATGCATTCACACTTCAAGTGTACATGCACACAGATGCTTATACCCTGAATTAAACTTTGTTGGTCTTAAAGGTGCCTCTGGACTTGAACTTTGTTCTGAAAGGGATTGGGTCGGTTTGACATTTCTTGGACCAGTTTTACATGCAAGTCAGGATAAGTGAAGTCAAACAGTCTGAAATTTGGGTGGGTTTGGCCCAAACAACTAGTAAATGTAGTAGGCTGCTTGTTAGCGGCAACTCACACTACTTGAGGGATGTTTGCTTGATGTATCCTTATTTTGGAATACTGATACAATAGATTTATGATTTAAACTTGGCCGGAAATATCTTTCTCTGCACTTCAACAGTTGATTGGACAACAAGCTCTATGTTTTTATCTTCAGTATGAAGACCTTTTCAAAATAATATAAACTAAACAAGCTTTTAAATTGACCTCAATGCTTTTCTCTTATAGTCCAGACTGATTTCTTAGAAGCATAAAGAAAAAAAATACATAATATCAAAGAATGTGTAGCAGAGGAGGAGGAGGAGAAAATAGCAAGTTTCATGGCTATAAAAGAGAACACAGCTGGACTTAAAAATGAATCAGCGACAACAAAGCCACATATTGTTTCATAGGATTCCACAAAACTAACTCTCCTGCTATATCTTTTGTCCTCTACATAAAAAGAACCATATAGCTATGCAAAAGCCTGAGAAAGGTAAAGGGTAAATTGCAGGCATTGGGAGATGGACTCCACTAAGAAATGACACATCTTAGCAGCATGGGACTATTTGGCTCATAGAAAAGCCTCTATGGCCAAATCTTGACAAGCTCAGAACTAAAAACAAAACCCCTTCCTAGGCCTCCCAGTTTGTATATTAGATACTAAATCTCTGTGTTAATGATACTTATATTACCACTTAATTGAATGTACCATATCAGGGATAAGAGTTCCAGCTCAGCCTTTTCTCTGACAACCTAGAAAGAAATGTATGCATAAAGATGAACATTTAACTATGTGAACCTCTACATAGAAGAACATATGAATGTAAGAGCAGCAATATAGAATCAGGTCAATATAGGATCAGGTTCATCTAGTCTACTATTTTGCTTCATACAATAGCCAGCCAGATTTTCCTGGTGACCTAGAATCTTCCTCTGTTATATCACCTAGAATCAGTATTCAAAGATTCCATCACTAATTGCTATCACTATTGCTAAACATTATAGAGTTGAAGTTGTGTGCAGCCAATTCACTCCCTACCTGATTGGTCCTTGAGGTGTGCTGCCAATAGGGAGATACCACTCTGCTAGTCTGGGTTAATCAGTTCAGATTGCACTCTGTCAATTAGGGCCACTCTGTCAATGAGGGCAAATCAAATCTGTCAATGAGGGCTAATTCATTTAAATTGCATGCACCCAATGTTAAGGCCCATCTGGCTGCATGTGGAGAAGTCAGGAATCAAACCCAGCTCTTAGAGATTAGAGCCTACTACTCTTTAACCAGTTCACCACACTGGATCTCAAGACTTATCAGGGTAGGGATGAGGGCCAGAACCCAGGTAGGTCACAGTACAGGTGTATGTGCTAGTGCCCATTTTATTCCTGGGTGCAATGGGCTTTGCGTCTAGTAAGAATATATAAACCAGTATGACAATAGACTTGTTTAAAATTCTTTCAGAAGAAGCTTTGGAGAAATTATATTTGTTCTGATCTACAGGAAAATCCATATCCTTAGTTTTACTTGGTTTTACTTGGCCCTTTGGAAATGACTGCATCTGCAAATGCATGCTGGATGAGTTTGGGCCACAATGGAAGATCAACTGTACTGTTACTAAGTGTGGTGTGTGGTTGGTCTTCTTCTGTAGCAGTATTCCACTTGGTCTCTAATCAGAGGCCAAGTTTTCTCCATCTAATTTTATTTATTTGGATTTTTATACCACCCATTCTTTACGGCTCTGGGTGGTTTACATGGAACTTTGCATAAATGTACATGGAACATTATAACAATCTATAACATTATGATAATCTTCCACATTCTTGGAAACAGAATCCATCCCCCTTGACTTCTTTGAGAACTTCACATTCACATTACTACTGCATGAAAAACCCACTGATTCTACCCCCTGAAGGAACCTTTGCATGTTATCTGCATCTTTCTGCAATTTGCCCTGTTGCTACATTTTGTCCTTTCAGTTCTTTTAGAAAGCGTTTTCACAAATAAAGCAGTCACATGCGGTTACTTCAGTTATATATATTTTGGGAGCAACTGTTCTTTTCGGAGTTCAAAAGACAAACAGCAATGATTCACAAGCCTTTAAGTGTCCAAAGAGGTGATAACTCCATCATTCAGTTCCTTCCACCTATAGAGAGGTCCTCAAACCTAAGTAGTTCTTTTCCTTCAACAGAAGAGCCACCCATTGGAAGAATGTTTCTTCACGTGGGAGAGTGCTTCACACAGTGCTCAATGAAGTGTTAGGACATTGGTAGGATCATTGCTGCACACTGTACTCCCCCTGCTCTTTCTCCTTATTTGATCATTTTTAAAAGTTTGCTTACAAAATAACATTTAAAAACATGTGTGAAGCAGCAAGTTTGAAAAAGCTTTTCATATTTTGTGCACAAAATCTATTGTGTTCATCCTGACATTAGAGATGTACAAATTAAGTCTGCCTTATTATTTTCATCTAAATAATCTCACCACTTTAATTTTTCTCCCATTCTGATGATAAATGTATTCCAAAATCACTGAACATAAAAATAATGTGCAATATTAAAAATGTCTGAAAGAGCTGAACCAGACGGTTACGTGAAAAGATTTTCAGTGCCCTAGTGACTTACGGAAGGATTTTGGCCCCCGTCTTTCTGAAATCCATTAGAAGCCACTTGGCTCCTGCAGTGTTCCCTCACATCAGCCAAAACTGCATTTAAAATGTTAAATCTCAGTACTAAAAGGCATCCTATACTGAATAGCATTTGAAACAGCATTGTGTTTTCAAAAACACATTGTGTTTCGATGGCAGATCGTTTTAAAGGACACCCCAAAGAATGGTTCTTGGTAAATTTCTCTTTAATTGGAAGGAACACTTTAATCCATTTTTGCATTCTTTATGCTTATCAAAGAATGGCAATAAATCATTTTATTTTACAAAGAGTTACAGCTGAAAATCACATATTTGCATAACAAATATTGTACTTTTATTTCACCTTGAAACTGTTTGATTTCATGTTAAAATGCTGAAAATAAAGATACCTTCCACATCCTTAAATATCAGAGTTCTGCTCAGTTTCAATCAGAAATAGGCAGCTACAGCTGGAATTAATAAAGAACTCCTCTGGAAGGCCATTTCACATGTTACATATATTTACATATCCAATTGTGAATTCATATGAAGCTGGAATGTAGATTGAAACATGTGATGATATCATGAGGGATCCTAAGGACCATAAGCAGATGTTTGTATTGTGAAATGGACTTTCCTATTTCTTCCTGTTTTCTGTAGCCAGTTTTCTGCTGACTATGCTGGCATAAAATGTTGTAGCACAAGGTTGGGGACCCTTGGAACATTTTACTATGCCACACAGGTACAACATCTCAACTGAGTAATGTATAGGAGTGGCACCCCGCTCTTAAATGAGGGCATTTTGTGATCTGTGAACTAGTGCTCAGTTTTCTTAATAAGAGGAGAGGTTTCCAATATTTTTTTGTCTCAGTTATTCTCCACAGGGGAATTTCCAGTGGGCTTCAGGGGGGAAGGAGTTAAAGGTACTGGCACCAAAATCACAGAGTAGCTGCTTGTGCCTGTCCTTTAAATAGCCCCTACATTTCAAGTCAGTTGGCCCAACGGGTCTGATTCCATGGGCCCCTGAACAAGGGACCGTTATGCACAACAGGAAAAGTCACAAAAAGTCTGCAAAAAAAGACATTTCAGTTTTGGGTTCTGCATGTGGTAGTGGTTTCGTCATGGAAAAGCCATCAGGGTATTTTTGATTATGCATGGCATTTACTGTGTCATTTCTCTGCAGTATTGCAAACTTGCAGTATTGCAAAATGGTAATGACTGGGGAAGGCACTGGCAAACCACCTTGTATTGAGTCTGCCATGAAAATGCTAGAGGGCGTCACCCCAAGGGTCAGACATGACCCGGTGCTTGCACAGGGGATACCTTTACCTTTATTGCAAACTTGCTATGCCATGACTATTTCCTGTAAGCTGCTTCCAGGGACACTGTTTGTGGCATGCATAAGCCTTACTGTGTTTTCTGTCTCCTTCCTGAACTGTCTTACACCAATGGCAGAACGGAAAGCCTGTGAACTACAATTCCCATAAGGCTCTGCCAGCAGCATGTGTTGGTCAGGTGCTATTGCTGCCGATCGCAGCTTACCAATGAGCTCCGAGAACCTAAAGAAAGCTCTCTCAAGTGCAGAATCCGTAACTTCAATCTACTATGATAGGCAAAAAGACAACAACATGCATTTTTAAAAGGGGCACTTTAAAAGGGGGTGATTTAATGGCATCAGTGATCTGACAACAATTAAAAACTGTGAATGCATAGCCCTTCAAAGTGAGCTCAGCTGTTCTCCACTGTTTCCTATAAGGGAGGGGGGACATGCAAAAATGTAAAACCTGCTAATTTCTCTGCACAGGAGTGCTGTTGGAAGCTATTGCTAAACTAACCAATGTAAAATGGGAGAATCTCAACCTTTGAAAAACATGAGCATCTCAATCTTTGTAGAACGTTAAAACTCTCACTCTAGGTAAAGCACACACGAATCTCCATGTAAAATGCAAGAATCTACCCCAAAAAGCAACCCCAGCACAAACCAATTCTAACTAAGAATGAACTTTAAAAAAAAAAACTTGGAAGAGGAGTTTGTTTTTATATGCTGCTTTTCTCTACCAGGGCCCATTATGCACGGCCGCCGAAACGGCGATTTCGGGTCACATGGAAAACGCGGAGGGGGAAGACGCGATGCACACCGGTTATGCACGGGGCGGGGCGCAACGGCGGCAAAACCCAGAGTAACCGATTATGCACGTGGCGATCCGGGCGCTGTTTCTGGTTGCGCCCCGGTCACCCGGAAGCTGCGCTTTCTTCCGCGTTTCGCGAACGCGGCTTTTTCGGCGGCATGCACTGAAGCTGCAGCCGGTTGCAGCCGGCTCCGTGCGTTATCCGTGATTTTAGTCGCCGCCATTCCACCCCGAATGTGCGCTAAAACCCCCATGCATAATGGGTCCAGGAGTTGCAATGTGGCTTACAGTTGCCTTCCCTTTCTTCTCCCACAGCAGACACCCTGTGAGATAGGTGCGGCTGAGAGTCCTGATATTACTGCTTAGTAAGGACAGCTCTGTCAGTGATGTGATGAGCCCAAGGTCACCCAGCTGGTTGCATGCAACGGTCACCTCTAGACTGGACTTTTGTAACTCGCTCTACGCAGGCCTGCCCTTAGTCATAACCCAGAAACTACAGCTGGTTCAAAATGCAGTGGCCAGGATCCTCACTGCAACACCGTTGGAGGTCCCACATCCGGCCCATTCTCCATCAACTGCAATGGTTGCCAGTTGAATTCCGGATCAGACTAAAGGTTCTGGTAATTACCTTCAAGGCCATACGTGGTCAGGGCCCAGTGTACCTGAGGGATCGCCTCCCTGCCTACGCCCCCAAAAGATCCCTGTGCTCCACAGCTACCAACCAGCTATGGGTCCCTGGCCCTAAAGAAGTTTGCCTGGTCTCGACCAGGACAAGAGCATTCTCTGTTCTGGCCCCCACCTGGTGGAACGAGCTCCCGGAGGAGATCATGGCCCTGACGGAACTTAAACAGGCATTTGGTTGAGACCAGACATAACCAACAGCGACCAAAGGGCCCCTGCTCCCCCCCCCGCCCCTCCCTCAGAACACCAGCTATATACTCTGGACCTGTTTGTATTGTTGCACTGTTGTTTTGTTTATTGGTTATACTATTATACTGTTATATGTTTACAATTATCAGTTATTATTGCACGTTTATCAAATGTTTTATAGACTGTTCCATGTATTGTTCTTATGTTATTATGTAAACTGCCCTGAGCCCCTGGAGAGGGCGGTATATAAATATAACAAATAAAAATAAATAAATAAATAAATGCTAGTTGGGAAATGTTCATTGGATTTCTCTGGATTTTGCCATTCAAATACATTAAAATGCTCCCTACATTTCATATCTCCTGGAGCATGAGAGGGGTTCTTTTTCTTTCCCTTGTCATGAATGGTTTTCTGCTCTCCCTTATTAATGGGGGGGGGGGTGTTTTGTTGATTTTGTAGTTAGCATGGGCAACTTGCTTAACTTTTGGAAAGAATTATATACACAGAATATGCTTTATTTTTTTTCCAGACAGGTATGCATCTTTGGAGGATTTAATATAAAATCTGTTTTGCTGCCCATGCGTATCTATTCATGCTTACTAGCAGGTAATTGTGTGCAGGATTGCAGCTTTGCCATTACATCCCACAAAGACATTCTCTTAGCCATCAAGGTGATAGTGTATTGATTGAGCTCATCTTGCAAAAAAATAATCAAGTGCATGAGGTTTACTTTATGATTGGTTGATATTGCCTTATGATATTGCCAGCCGTCTAAAGAATGCTTGCCTGTCAAAGGTCACCCATAGCCTACAGATAACCTACACGGCTAATAAAAATGTTAATGCTAACTAGACTATCCATTTTATAGATGTTCTAATCTGAATCAAAGTTTTGCATAATGAAATCAAGAGGGGGGAACATAAACTTCAGTACAGCATCATGTCCTGTTGTATGTTCAATCACACTTTAAAGTCTTGGCTTTCTGCTAGAAGCAAAGTAATGACTATTGCTATTAGGTCACTTGTTTACAGATCTCTATGAAAAATACTCTGAACAAGTGATAGCTATTCTATGCAGAAGGTAAAAGAACATACTCAAATTTTAGATGTATAAAAGGAATTCCTGTCCAACATTAAAAACTCACTGATATACTTCCAAATGACATGGTTGGATGTGAGCATTCAACACACAGGTAAGGATCTGGTGAAAAGTACAATTGGGAGGAGTAATACTAAGCAGAATTACATTATTCTAAACCCATTGATGTCAATGATGTAACTATGATTAGTGCTACACTGTCTGTTCTGGCATTAAAACACATGAATATAAACCAGAGAAAAGAAAGGATGCATGATCTCCCCACTTTCCACACAGCTGGATGAATCCTGCACCTTCAATGGGCTTCTCCTCTCTCCACTGAAGCAAATGGGGGAATCCAATTTGTTGAGGAGCTCTATGCGAACCCGCAAACATGCAGGGTTCTGGACTGACATAATTATGTACTATCCAAAGAATGTTGTCCTGGTCCCGTTTGATGCTCCTGGACTGAACTGTGTGTGTGTCCTATTCTATTTCAGTGGCACTGAGACACACCCCATTTTCTATATAATATTTATTAGGTGAAAGTATTTTTATTTATATCAATGACATTGTGTCCCATGTTGATGCATTAGGAATCCAGGTGTAAGGTCGCATATTTAAGCATATTGACAGGGAATAAGTCAGGTGTATGGTCAAAGCATACAAGATCTAAGGAAGTTTTCAATTGGTTAATGTTAATATTTACTAGTGGACATTCCCTGGTGGTGAGTCGTTGAATTTTCCTCCCCCCCCAATCTTTACAAAAGCATTTGTTTTGATTGACTGTAGAATGCTGATTAGAAAAGATAAAAATATGATGCTCTTGAGGATAAGTCACTTATCTTAGAAGCATAACTGTTTAACAAGAACACAAAAAAATTGTACAGGACAAGAAATCTGGCTTGGTTAAAATGGACAGCTTTGTCCGCCAAGGTTCAATATTCAGACCATGTTTATTGAATTTATTTGTCAATGATTTATTTCTGGCTTCTGTGAAATCTATTTTACAACTATATAGATGATGCAATGTTAAAGCTTAGTTCTAATTCACTGGCTATTGCCTAGAAGTATTCTGATAATTTATAGTGATGGCTTTAGAAAGACTTCTGAAAAACAAGAAAAACTGCTAGCTATCAATTTTTGAATTAACTCTGAGCAAATGGATCATTCTTGCATTCCTCATTTGGAGAAAGTGTCCTGCTTTTATGCAAGGCATTGGATTAGATCCAAACTGCCCCAATTGCAAGTAGGAGGGGATTTCAATAGAGAGGAGAAATGTCTGCTAATATCCCTTTCCCGCACCCCACGCCTCACTATTTCTAGGAAGAAGGGCAGCAGCAAAAAAAAAAGGGGGGGGAGGGAGGGAGGGAAGATGTATCACTTCAGTGGAACTCTACGTGCAGATCTTTGGACCCAAGACAACATTTATGTGTTGAACGGTATTCCACTTTTCTTCTCAATGGGCAGCCAAAGCAGCTTATAATACAAAAATAAAGAAGAGAAACAGATGATGAGAAGGGAGGAGGCACTTCTGAGTACAGAGCAAGTCTTCATCTCACTCCTGACTGATCTTTGTGACAACTCAAGACTATGACTTTTAGCATAAGAGCTGAAGGCTCCCATCCTTCATCATGCCTAGCCTCCTTACATGTATGTGAAGCAGGAAAAGAACAAATACACCGAGGTATTATGTAGTTATTGCAAATCAGCTAGCAATCTTTGGGCCATTCCTAACCCTGGCAATGTTTTCAGTGTATAATAGCTTCTTTCCACATGTCCCTCACTGACACTCGATACACATACAATAAAAAGGTTTCATTTCTCCTTTGTCAGTGAGTTGCTGCTGGAATCAGAATGTCTGAGAAGACTTTATGAAATTTTGGGACACTTAGCCTTGAGGAACACATGCTGCTACTGCAATAATGACAGCAACCCACCCACCAAACATATCCAAGGGGAAGACTTTGTCACAGATAAAGATTAGCTGAAAAACAAGTTCACTCTCAATGGTATGTATGCCATCTGCATTACTTCCATAACTATATATGCAAATGTACATTTGGACAGTTAAGCATCTTTGAAAATTAAAGCATTATTTGAAATATAAATGAAAAAGGGTGACCCACTACATTTCACAGAATGGCTTGACGCTTAATGTTTTCAGATCTTTTCTTGTGCTTTCCTCCTGTGGCATACAGATTTCCTTCAAACCATTCACATAAATGGACCCTGCACAATTGAAATCCATAAAAATTTACAGATCAGTGTTTTTTTGGGGGGGAGGAAAAGTGGAAGGTATGTCTGCTTAACAGAGTGTATAAAACCTTGGCAAAATGGCTTATTTCAGTACATGGCTGATTTAGCTGGATCATGTCCAAAGTGATTATGGACGGACTTCTTTAGATATAAAAACTTAGTAAAGGACTGCCTTGCTCGAAAAAATATTGACCCACAAATCAGTAGTTTAAGAGTACTTCTATGATGTGCAATTTAACAAACATTAAAATGAATCAAGAGCCTCTTGTGGCGCAGAGTGGTAAGGCGGCAGACATGCAGTCTGAAAGCTCTGCCCATGAGGCTGGGAGTTCAATCCCAGCTCAAGGTTGACTCAGCCTTCCATCCTTCCGAGGTCAGTAAAATGAGCACCCAGCTTGCTTGGGGGTACACGGTAATGACTGGGGAAGGCACTGGCAAACTACCCCGTATTGAGTCTGCCATGAAAACGCTAGAGGGCGTCACCCCAAGGGTCAGACATGACTCAGTGCTTGCACAGGGGATACCTTTACCTTTACCTTTAAAATGAACTGACTGAAAATCAAGGCCCACTGAAACTGGAGGCACTTACATTCAAATGTATGGGTGAGATCCTATCATCTGCAAAGAAAACTGATTTCACGGAAGCCACATCGGTCACTTTCTCTTTCTCGTGCTCAATCTCCAGCAAGAGAAGGTTGCGCTGCTCTGATGGAAGTGGCAGAGCTGCGTTCGTCTAGTGGTTATGAGCAGCAGCCTCTCATCTGGAGAACCAGGACTGATTCCCCATTCCTCCATATGCAGCCAGGTGCATGACCCTGGGCTAGTCACAGTTTTCAGAGCTCTCACACCCTCACCTAGCTCACAAGGTGTCCTTTGTGGGGTAGGTGATTGTAAACTGCTTTGAAATTCCTCCAGGTAGTAAAATGAGGGATACAAAAACGCAGCTCTTCATCTTCTTTCTCATCCCTCCCCCTCCCCAGCTGCAGGTTTTGAGGATAGAGGCATCCTCAGGAACGGAGTGAGATGCAGTCAGAAACTTATGATGCAAAGTTTGAGGGAATACTTCTTGCTACAGCACCCCTCCCTACACACACAGCGTGCTTGCTTGACTCTCTCTATGTGTTTAGGAAAGAGGTATGAATTGGTTTCTACTGAAATAGTCTTGCTTGAGGTATGTATGATTCATGCTGAAGGTAGCATATTTTGAGCTTCTCCACTTCACGTATCAGGGCAAGGAAGCTGACTGCTAAGTTCATTTATATAGGTTGTCTTTTTAATTTATCATGCTAGATTCTTGGAGAATTCTGAAAGGCTCAGGCACTTGTGGGAGCAGACCTAGGCAGAATTACACATGCGTAAGCCTCGTTGTATTCCACATGGCTTACTCCCAGGAAAGTGTTCTTTGGAATGCAGCCTGTGTATTGCCGAGACAAGGATATGAGTGGGTTCTGAAAATGAGAATGATCACCATAAACCAACAGCATCAAATCTGATAATATGCTCTTGTGTGCCGGGGATATAAGAGGAATCCTTTGCCTTCCAACGGAATTAGACATTTTAAAACTTTAAATCTATAGACGGCTTGGTTTCCTTCAATTTGTTTAGGTGCTTTATTGACATTTTGGTTACCTTTGCTAGGAACCTTGAAGATCTTCTGAAAGGATATGTCTTAAAGTGATAATGAAGATAAAGGTGCAGAAAGGGAGATAAGCTTCTATTTAGCCATTCTGCACACTGAAAATTCTCCCTGTTGAGGATTAACTGTCACACAAAAAATTCATTGTAAACTGAGGACAAATTTCTCCTGCCAGATTCATATGTTGATAATAAACTGCTATGGTGTCCCTCCCATTTCATGCATCGGTATTCCATGCCCTGTCAACGAGAATTTGTACCACTGGGGACAGAGAAGCAGCTAGTATTGGGTGGCTTATTTTCTTCATATGATTCTTTGCATTAATAAACAACATTTATTAACATCAGGCATGAGTACCATCTAGAACACACAGAGAGCATGACTCTATTGCAGTGCAAGAGACCCATTTATGGGGCAGTATGTCAATTTAGTGACTGCTACCAGGCATTCCAGCTTAATTTAACTTCCATCACTGGGAGCAATATATTGGGAAATACTAGGCGCTGGTAACAAACAGCAGTTGGTGACTCTCTCATTTTGTGCTCGGCTTACATGAACTTCCAGAGGGATATATTTACATGTGATTGGAAAAGAATCCTGGACTAGATTTCTCAGATCTGGGCAATTCTTGTGTTCTTTTGGGAGACCATTTGTGCAGAGGTTAGTGTTGGGGTTTGTTAAGGGAAACTCAGGTTCAAATCCCCATTCAGGGATCAGTATATTTTGAATACTGAACTTCTTTGAAAAAATGTAGAGTAAAATGGAACAAAAGATAATATCTGCCCAGTAAGCTCACGAAAATGGACATGACATGGGCAACCAGATATGGCAAAGTTGGACTGTTTCAGCAAGGAGAACTCACCCAGCTGTTATGCCGCACTGTCCCCTCAGAACAGCTCTCCCAATCTTTTCCCACATCGGCATGGGGGAGACTTTGGCCTGTCTCCCCCCCCCCCGATTTGCCCCAGACTAGTGCCATTTAAGTTGCATCAAAAAAGTGATTTTCAAAATAAAGACATCCTAATGTTCCTGTGCCCCATTTTAAGCATGTATAAACAGAAAGCAAAATTAATCCCTTTGCCTGAGGACTCATGACGATAATACTATTGGTACTTAGGTCTTGACGATCTTTGTGTATTGTATGCCTGTTGAATCTGATTGCCATGGCATGATTGCACATCGTGGCTGCTGAGGACACAGACTGATAATAAATAATAAACAAATCTCTTTATATAGGTACAAGGGGACTTTTGATCTGATTTGAAAACTGGTAAAAAGGCCTAACCAACTTGCAATCATTTTCTTCATAATCAAAGCCTCCGTTTTTTGGTGAAACATCCTTTAGGAATATTTCCAGAAGTTTGTTATTGAAAAACTAGAATCCAGTATTGAGTTTAGCGGACAATAGTTTGATGTACTACTGTCAGCTGTACAGTGTAAAGTTCCTCAGGTGTCGCCACGCTGGCACCTTTATGCATAAGGACACGCGGCAGCTTCATTCTGAGGCTCTCGTTAATTTCATTGACTTGTGAGCCACGCAACTGTTCTTTAGCTTCAAGTATGTATGACCACAACTAAGTACCAGCTTGAGATGCACACTGCAAATATTTAGAGCTGAGCTCCAACCAGCGCTCAGTAAACTCACATGTTTACTTGTGTTTCCATTGATTTCCTTTGGAGCTTTCAAGCAAGCTATTTGTTGCCTGCCTCTACTCTAAAATATATGTGCTCTGCTATATGGTTCAGCTCCTGAATACTACTTAACAGTGGGGTTACAGAGAATCTGTGTGTGTGTGCATATTCATGGCATATCTCAGAGAACAAGGCAGTCACAGGATGACTTGGAAAGTCTGATAATCCCTGGGCAGAGAGCAAAACCAAATGCAGTATAAAGGGGCTAGTGAGCATGCCCTCTCCCTCCTGCACACATGCAAGTGCATGTGATCAGGACCTTGCTTTTTGAAGTGTTCCTAAATTTCGTAGAAACATTTGTGTAGGTTCACTTGTACACTGCAAACATCTTGCTGAAGAGGCATAATATTTGTACAATGTATGTCCACTATAAATACAATGTGCATATCTGAACTCACTTGGGAGCTACTGGTTTGTTGTGAAGTCCAGATCAATTTTTGATATATTATAGCCTACCTGAACCTTTGGGATAGATGTTCATAGTGAAACATCAGGCCACTGATGAGTAATATTTTTGACAGGGGGAAATTTTCAGTGTAGAGAAAACTATATAGACCATCATTTGTGTAAAAGTTAAGTGTGTACTTATTCTTGTTGGAAAAGGCAATGCCAAGAAGAAGATAGGAAGGGGGCAGCAAGAAGACTGTGAGATACGATAGTGAGGCCAGCACCTTCTCTCCTGTTAAGTGTCATTCTGTCTCCAGATTGCTACTCTTAGGGGCAATTTTCTGCTTCTTCTTGGAAGTGCCATATTCAGTCTTCTGTCTTTCTCATCTAGTAAACATACCTCTTTTTTCTTTTCTATTAAGTATGTTAATTCCTAAATAAACCTCTATGTACGCTTTAATCAGGTTGTGCACCATTGCTGTGTTAATTGCTCTGCCAACAATTCTGCTCTGAGTCCAGCAATCCAGTACCTCTCATGAATGAAATGGCCTTCACAGGGGTTATAACACAGTAATACACGTGAGGCATTGTGTTAAGAACTGTAGAACTGTGAGCTAACAAAGCAGGTTTTAGCATTTCTGTAAAATTGAGATTCAGAACCAGCTTGGTATGGTGGTTAAGTGGCTTCTAATCTAGAGAACCGGGTCTGCTTCCTCACTTCTCCTCCATATGCAGATAGCTGAGTGACCTTAAGTAAGTCACAGTTATTTCAGAGCTCTCTCAGCCTCACCTACATCACAGAGTAACTGTTATGAGGAGAGGAAGAGTAGGCAATTTTGAGCAGCTTTGTGACTCCTTTGGATAGTAAAAATCAGGGTACAAAAATAGTTCTTATTCTTCTAATGTTACATGAGAAGATGCTCTGCAAAACACATGGATGAGGTAAAGCAATCAGAATAACCTTTCCTTAGGTCTTTGTTGCATATTTTGTACAATAACAGAACAATAAAACATGGAAGTTTTACAGCACATGCAAAAGAGGTCAGCTGTAAAGGACATTTCAGAGTTCTCTTTGTTTCAAAGGCTATGTATGTTTCCTGCTGCACTTAGTCATATATTCAAGCCAATTTGGTTGCGTGCAAACAATCTGGCATTCTATTTGTCTAAGTGGCAATAAATTCACATTGATCAGGACTTAGTGAAAATTAGAACACTCTCTGTGAAATTCAGCCAATGAGATTCTGATTCCAGCAGGCTCTAACTCATGTTAAAAGCCCACAGGAATGTTTGAGATTGTTTAGTGTGTTCTCTTAAACTGTATATTATTTCAGAGTGTCAATACCAGAAGTCTATTGATTTGGATCATATTGTACCCCTCCCCAAATCAGCATATTAAAATATTAAAAATGGGCATTTCTAAATACACCTTTTTATTCAAGTCTGTGAATCTATATTATATACTTTATTTTTAATTTCTCAAAACTTAATTTCTCATTTTGCTTCTCACTTTTGTGACTCAAACTTGTGATTCTTTATTTTTGCAATGCTGGGGGTGGCATATTGACTTTTCTTTTAATATATGCATTTTTAACTAAATTGTGCATCAATAAATCAGCATTATATTATGCTTACATATGAGTTGGACTGTACAAATAAAGGACATATGAACGACACAAAAACTATCACAAATGTATATAACATGAGCAAACATATGAAGGGAATTGCTAGGGAAGAATGGAGAAATTAAATCACTTGTCAAAATATAAATGAATTTGTAAAGAAACAAAATAATCGTGAAATAAATTTGCAAAGAAACAAAATAGCATGTTTCCTATTCATAATATAGTCTATATCATATAATATAGGTGTATATAGTGATTTCTATACATTGGTTTGGATCTTGTAAATTTCTGATAAGGATAGGATAAAGACATATTATTTACATGTCATAATTTAAGAAAGAGGTGTCCCAGTTTTAAGATTCTCAGAAATGTTGTAATATTGTGAAGATTCATCATTCCACTTCTGTTAAGATTTTATAAGATCATAGAATCATAGAGTTGGAAGGGACAGCCAGGATCATCTAGTCCACCCCCCTGCATAATGCACAAACTCACAACTACCTGTCCAACCACAGTGACCACAATTTCATGCCCAAGTGATTCCTCCACCAAAAATCTCCAGAATCCAATCTGGCCTGGATGCATGATCTCTCTTTTTTTTTTTCTTGTGGGAGGATATTTTTCACCAAATAACTGGAAACTTGGTCTGTTCTTTGTTCTAAAGATTCTCCAAGGTTCAAGTGACTTGGACAAAGGGTTCCATTTTTACAACCCCTTCAATAAGGTGCTCCTAGCCAGTTTTGTGAAATGGCATTATTTCACCCAAACTTAGTAACTCTGAGTAAATGTTGCCCTTACACAGGATCTGTCTAGTGAGATGCCCACCTTCCCTGCCAATTGCAGTGTGGAGGAACAGAGACTACCTATCCAACCGTAAGCAATCCTTACCCTTCCCCAGGGGGAAATGCCAGAGGAAACTCTAGCTAATATTAGTAACAAATAAATCAGATTCTGTCTGTCCAGAAGCACCATACAAACTGGATCCACCCTGCCAAATTCTAGCATAATCCAAGCAAGGTGTATCTGCCAAAATGCAAGGATCAGTGGGTACAGCACACAGATAGCACACGTGGCTCTAAATGGTCAAAGGAATGATCCTAGTTTAAAATTTCCATTCCATGTGAAGAACTGCTACTCCTTAATTTCATTGAGTGGCCATGAGTTCTTGTATTGCAAGGAAGGGAGAAAGATGCAAGAGATGTGTGATTCGATTTATCTGAAAAATCCAAATCAATGCTAATTCAGGTTTCAATGCAGGTTTCCCAAATTGATTTGGCTCTATTTTATCCAATGGAGCTATTGAAGTCAATGGGAAATCTAGCCTAAATCTATTCACTGGTCTCATGGGAGTGGAATTTGAGAAAAAGGCACCAAATTTGCTGCATAACTACTAGAACGTCTCTTCAAAAGAACTCCCATGTTCCAAAAAGATTGGACCAGGGAGATCCAATTTTAAGGGCACCCAAAAAAGGTGCTCCCATCCTCCCTCATTTCCAATGGGGAAAATTAGCAAAGCAGAATGTCCCAGAGAATCTCTGACGTAGAGGCTGAGGGGGAGGAGGAATTTCTTCAAGGACAGCAGAACCACTGTAATCAATGTGCTAATGCTCAGCAGCAGAACCCAGTGCCCCCTTCAACTTCAGAGATTTTCTGGTGTGAACTTAGAACTGTTGAGTTGGCACTGCAACAGTGGCACTGGTTCTGCTGCTGGACTGGACTTGAAAAAATCCACCCCTTCACTTTTACTGCAGAGATTATCTGGGAGATTCTGGTGGGCTTTACTAATGCCTTGCCATTTCCCCCCATTGTAAATAATGGAAGATGGGGTCACCTTCTTTTGGGCTTCATAAAATTGGACCCTTTGATCCAATCTTTTTGAAACTTGGTTCTTTAGAGGTGAGGCTCCAGCAACTGTGCTGCAAATATGGGGCCTCTATTTCAACACTACCACCCCCACCAGGCAGATGAATAGAATCATAGAATCATAGAGTTGGAAGGGGCCAGACAGGCCATCTAGTCCAACCCCCTGCTCAATGCAGGATCAGCCCAAAGCATCCTAAAGCAATAGGCAGACTAAATTTCCCATAGATTATATTTAATTACTCCATAGATTATAGTGGAGCCAAAGAGATTTAGGTAAACGAAGTCAGTGATTCAGATTTACATGAATTAGTTTTGGATTAATCAACCCCAATTTTTAAAGCAATTTTAAAATACTCCTTTCTCTGCCTTCTCTATCCCATGGCAGAATAAGTGCACACATAACATTTACACAAATAATGGTCCATACAATTTTCTGAAAATTTCACTGAAATTTTTCCTGTGTAGAAACATATTATGCATCAATGGCCTGATGAGTCCCTGTGAATACCTATCCTAAAGGCTCAGGTAAGTGATTGGGCAATGCAATTTGACAGGTTGCTGTTTCACATGGAATACTGAGAATCATTTTTTTTTATGGCAGTCAGGCTCTGTTGAATCCCTGAGAATTAATTCACTATGATAAGAGATCCAAGCGATGTTCTGGGATAGTTTTGCCTACATCAGATATAGCCAACCAGATCTGATGTTGTGTAAGTTGGGCAGGTTTAAAAGTCAGTCATATCAGAATGCATACCTCAAGTAGGGGAGCAATTTTATTCAGTTTTCCCTTTCTGCTTCAGACCTCTGACTCCTCTCTTGTGCTGCTCTTGAGGGTTCCTGGTCTCTCAGGACCATCACTTTAGTGATCATTTGGGACTACAGTGAGAGGGTTGGGATCAAAGATGTTCCACTTCACTTAAAGAAATCCATTCCAGCATTGAAGATGTGCCATGGGATCCAGACCACTGATACTTATTTATAATCTAAAGAAGTGTACATGTTAGCAAAACATCTTAAATTTAAAATAGTGTATTTTCTTGGATATGTTAGCATTAGAAATCAAAGTTAGTAAACTTTGGCATGAGAGAGAGGGAGAAAGAGAGGGGGGGAGAGAGGGAGAGAGGGAGAGAGAGAGAGAGACCCATACATATAAGATTTATGATGCCTTTTTCAGACATCTCTTTGGTTGCTGTTAGTATTATCTGCACAGTTGTGAACAGGTCAGTAGGGAGATCGTTGTGCACATGCTTTTAGAGATGGTTTTCATGTGCGTGCCAGAACAGACGGCAAAGAATAAGGGAGAAGCGAAAGCAAATGGGACATATGTTGAACATCAGACTGGCATATGCTGTGCAACTGTCTGAGAACGTGAAAATGTTTTCTAATTGGTAAACATCTAAATGAGGGCTTAAATCCGTATTAGTAGGAATTAGATCTCAGGCCCCATCTGTATAAAAGGAGCATTGCCAATATTTTTTTTTAAGTCTGGTTAGTAATGCCTTAGAGAATGGGCTGGAATTCAGCCATATATCAGAGATTGCCATATGCCACAAGAGTTCTCATCTCTGCAGCCGCTGCCTGTGATTTTTCACATTAACTTGTGTTTACTCTACCGGGGCTGGCTTCTCTCTTCTTTGCAATTCTTCTTCACACACATACACGCACCCTTATCTCTGGATCACACAATGCCAGTTTATAGGGAAAGCAAGGATAAAAAGTAACAGTACTCAACTATGGCGTGTTCCTTTCTGTGCTGTGGCTGGGTACTACCTCTCTGAACTGCAACGGTATGTCACATTAACTGTATTTGTATCACATTTCAGTCAAATTGTTGGAAAGGCTAGTTTCTTCACCCTTCTCAGACAGTCATCTGGTTCACTTGCCAGCTGCTTCTCATGGCCAATAATATTCATTCCAGAAGCTAGTATGCACAAGTATGAGGCAATGGCAAGGTGGGAGAAGGAAGTAAAGAACAAGATGGCTTGGTAGATAAACTAACCTGATCTGATGTAGTTTATGTAGTTTATGGGCTGACTGCAGGAGAAGAAAAAGAATGCATGGCCATCAGAGGTTTAGAGCTAGATTTTGAATTGCCGTCCTCATACCAAAACTACTGTCTAGAAACCAAGGAATAAGTCCATGAATTTAATCTTCTGTCTGCTATACTACTGGCTTTGAAAATTACCAATGTGGAGAAGGGACAAGATAATTACTCAGGAGTTGGTAGATATCAAAATCCGAACAAATGCATGGGATCCCACATGATTCAGAGGATTCCCTTGATGAGGTCAAATTCTAATACATAGGGAAAGAGTAGAAATGGGCAATTTCCTTTGCCAAATAAGAAGATCATAGTTCTGGTTGGAGCATCATTGGAGCTTGCCTGATAACTTGAAGATAGATATGGAAAGAATGAATTTGTTGTGATTAAAACCATTGTCTTACCACCTGTACATGGACCAGGGAATGCATACCTCCCTAACCATTCCCTGGATCATGATATTACCTGGTATGTGCTTATTCCCACTTTTGCGTGTCACAGACATAGGGAACTAGAACACAAACTACTTGTACTGGATCTGAAGTCAGATAATTTCTTTTGTGGACACATCTTTAACAATATTCAGCATATCCTCAGACTGTACTTACTTGAGACCCCCATTTTGATATAAACTTCATGGGTGCCCAAGTCCTCCCATTCTCCCTCACTGGCCTCTACCATATACCAGACAACTCACTTTCAAAGAGTGCAGCAAACTCTGTGTATCTAATGGAAGGTTATATCCTTTAGTCAACTATGTTTTAGAAGAAAGTTTAAGAACAATGTTTGTCTTACATGCACATGGATTACAAGCTCAGATCTCTGAAGGCAGCTATAATGTAGCTATAGGGATATAACTCAAAAGGATCTGGCCCAAATTCTAATAGTTTTCAATCCTAATTGGAAAGGATATTGTGTCTCAGATGGGGTTGCTACACAGATGCAGTCAATGACAAGCCACCTCTATTTGTCTCTAGGCTTGAAAACCCAATGAGGCCACTATGAGGTCAGGTGTAATTTGATGGCACTTTCCACCACCAATCTGTAAGTGAGATGACTGTAGAAAGTGGTGGGCCTACAAGCTCTAGAAGAAACAGGCTGAATGAGAACTTGTTATGTGAGCACCAATATTCACAAATCCATGTGCTTTGATTTACATTATATGGCTAAAATTGCAGATAGAGATCTCTTTTCTGTTCATACAAAATGTACATATATCTGCATGCAGAACCCGATTTACTAAAAAAATCCATGATCTGTTAGATTTTATTATTGGTGCCTTGAAATTTCTTGCATCAGTTACCAGATCATGATTTACTAATAAGGTTTCAGGGCTTGCAAAATAGCAGAACTCTAACTGCATATTAATATTTAATCTGGCATTTTAAGTGCACCTAACAATAGACCCTAGAGCTGCTGACAGAACCTTAATTTGCAAATTTCTGAAGGATTTGAGTGTTTCCACTGTGATTTCCTGTGAAAAGTGAATAAAAGAAAAAAAAACTAACCCCTCCCAAGTGAAAGCTGAAAGTGAATGACTTTTTTGTTTCTTTCGTTTTTACTATAACCTGACTCATAACAGCGTTCTGTAATGTTAGGGAAGCAAAATGCATTTGTAGATTATGTGGTATTACAAAACACTTTTCAGAGGCTTAATTGATTCGACATTTCAAGAAGTGCCGAAATAGAACATTCGTGTTCGGTAACTAAGAAAGAGGATGTAACTAATGATAAATTCTACAATCGTAGCAAAATTAGGTCTTGTATGCTACAGCTGTAACACAAGGACTTCTGAAACATGCATGTAGTGGAAATTTACAAATGGAGGATTCCCTGACCTTAACTACTAGGAGACCAACTACTCTCACTTGACCAGCATTCACAGCATTCACCTGCATACCAGAACAATTAAGTACAGATATTTGGGGATTCTTTTTAGGTTACAAAGCATATTACTAAGAATATTATTATTTGTTTAGATCCTGACAACTTTTTATAGTGACTGTGTGGCACAACCTAACTTTCCAAACATTTACAGCATATGTATGTATGGCTTGTTCCCCCAGCTGCAGTAATTTATGAAAGATGTTCCCTATACCACCTGTAATAACAGAATGTTTATTAGTGTGCAAATGAGGGTTATAAATGATGTTAGTTATCTAAGTAGCCAAACACAAAAGGCAACTTATTAGCAAAAGACAAATTGCTCACCAAGTTTTCAGTGAGATGCTGTGTTTGTCACGAACACCTACCCTCCCCGTTTATTTGCACAGATGACTGTTTTTATAATCCATTTAAAATAATATACTTGCCACTAGGTGGCTAGCTCTGATCTGATCATTTTACCATTTTAATTACATTTTTAATATCCTGGCTGCATAAACAAAGATAAATTACAAGTGTTGCACAATCTAGCCGCTAGCTCAGGCACAATCTGTAATAATATCGGCTTTTGTTGGTGCCTCCTCTTAATTAGATTCTGAAATCTAGGCTTTTATCAATCAATAATTTTAATTTCAGAATTGCCTTTTGATCTTACATTTCATGTTTGTTTGTGGAAAATGATCCGTCAGACAAAGCTGATAATTTATGCAGGAACCAATCTCTCGGCAGAGTTACAAGCACATTCCAAGCCATCAACAGAACGCCCGCAATCTAAGCTTGACATAGGTCTAATTAGCATGCAGATATGTTGCCTCATTGGCAATTCAAATTGCTTTTTTTATAATGTCCCTCAAATTGTGCTACTCAAACACTGTATTTGATTTCCAAAGCCCCTGGGCATCCCATAATGTTTCTCTTCATTCTGGGTATGAAGCATTTATTGAACAATCTGCTACGACTCCGGCTATCTTTTCAGAGGGAAACACACGCGCACACCTAAGCAATGTAGCCCTTATCCGACAGCAACTTGTTCTTCTGCCGAATCCTGCGTGCCACGTCTGTATGCTGAACGATGATATGTTACCTTGAGAGTGCTGGCTCCCACTGAGCCTGCTCTATAGAGGGCTTCATTGCTGTGCCACTCATTGCAAAAAAAAAAAAGGGGGGGGTGTCTACAGAGCACATATTAATATGCGGCACATAACCACGTCTCTGAATGCCAGCCTTCATTAAACAAAAATGGCTGGATTGCAGTGATTGTTTCCCCCCTCCCATCATATGCACACACATTCATTCTCATTCACTTGCACACATACACATACCGACATCTCCCTTCCCCCCCCCCCATTTTATCATGCACACAAACATTCATGCTTGCCTTTAACAGAGCATATCGTTGTTGCTCTTGTGAGTTTTGTGTCCAAAGTTGCGCACAGCTTGCATGATGGACAAGAAGAGTCCTGCCAACGTCAGGCCCTTTTTTTCCCTCCTCCTCCTCTTTTTTTTTTTTTTTTTGCCAGGCAGCAACAAGTGGCAGAATCAATGGTGTACAGTTATTCAGCAATGTAATTCATTTCACTGGCTTTGGCATCTAGCCAGATCCGCCATCTGTCTCTTGCTCTCTCTTTCTCTCTCTCTCTCTCTCTCTCTCACTTGAATTTGTCCTACATTTCGTAATGTTACGTGCTTGCCATCTTTATTCGGTGCCAGAGATACAGCACGGCTCTCACCCCCCATTCTGGTGTGGAGTTCTCAGAGTTCGATGCCACTTTGGATACTCCAGTTCTGTGCCAGGAGGAGAAAAGGGTAAGCAAGAAACAAAGGAATAACTGCCAGGGGAGAAATGGTGTTCCTGTATCCGATTGCCTCTGCCTTGTAGGATTGCTTTAATTTAAAGCACTGAGATGGATCCGTCTCACAAGGGAACTTTTCCGGCTTCGTTAGTGTATCTTCATTTCCTTCGTCGGATGCTGGCACTCCACGCCACTGCAGAGCTGTGTTGGATACCTGCAGATCCTGCCACCAAAGAGCCTCCTGCATTGGAAATTGGGTGACTACGCCAGGATCTTATGCGTGCTTGCTGTTTGAAGCTGCAGAAAAGTGAATAATCAATTAAGTATTGATTTCTTGTAAGATTTGGTAAATTTCAAAGGCAAGACAAAGAGGATGGCTTAAGGAAAGCACTGCAGGGACTTGGCGTAAATTAGACAACTAACAGCAGTGCAGAATAAAATAACACCTCAACTGAATATTTCCTTGGAAGAATTAGCACTAGCTATTGGAAGAGGGTGGTGGATTTAATCAAGATAGCCGGCATGCTCGAGTTTTAAACCGTGAACCTGAAAGAGGAGCTAATTATAACCACCTTTTTTCTATATGGAGCTAATTTGACTGAATGGATGCAAATGTGCGTTATTTATGGATGAAGAAGCAAGCCTTACAGCATTGACTTTAAGATCGTTGCATATGCTAAGCATTACAGCATTTCCAAATATTAAAAGCTACAGTACATTTTTGTATACTGAGAAGGTATTTCTTTGTAGAGCAAAAGGTAACGGTGCAAGAGATCAGAACAATGTCCTATAGTATTTAGAGGGTCTAATGATAATTTCGCAGCTTCTTTTGTTTTCCCTGATTTGACATTTTTCCACCTGTGCTTTGCAATGGAATAGAGCAACTAATAAATATGTGATTTAATTGATCAGGATTATCAGCGTACGTTATTAATTGTCCTTTCATCTTAATGTGTTTCTGTGTTATTCAGAAATGATGTGTGGTCATGAATGAGGAAGTAGTGGAATATTTTTGCTCTTGTTATTATTAATATTTTGTATACTTAGAATGATGACTACAATGGTTCTCTTGATTCATAAACACTATATTTATACAGGGAAGCAAAAATGTCCTGATATTAAGGTGTTGACAATTACAATGGGCACAGTATTGTGTAATCAAGGAAAAGAAGATTGTTGCATTTTGACTCTGAAGAATGTATGTGGTTTAACTCCTTCTCTTCTGATGATGTTAAGCAAATGTACTTTATCTAAAGCAAATGTTGTAATAGATGTAGCATTATTCCTATGCTTATATTCAAAGATTATTTTTTTCCATTTATAACTGGTTCTATTATTTTCCTTTTATCCAATTTACATTGCTTTGTTTCTCTTTCACTCTCTCTCTTTCGTCTTCTTTTTTCATATTTGTTGTCTTACAAGCTACATTCCCTGAGCAACCACAGGAACCAAGTTACATTAAGCTTCAACACAAAGACGATGTAAGAATAATGAATCCTCATTTGCATCGACATTTGTATTCAGATTTGCTAGGCTATAAACTTGGCAGATGAAGCGGAATATTAAGTAGAGGTTTCCATTGTAAATTGTGAATCTTGCAATTGCTGAGTCGGTCTTCTCATTTTGGTGCAATGCACATGCCCATTTATATCTGGGATGGCAGGTGGAGCCTCATGGTTACATGATTTCCAAGTGTATTGGTCCTTTGACTGTTTCAACTTATGATGTCAGCATTTTAGTTCAAGATATAGCATATGATTGGAGTATTAACTCTAGCATATGGGAACCATGTGAAAGAATTCTTTCAACAAGATTGTGAATTCAACGGACAAAGATTAGATTTCAATGTTTTGCTTCAAAGAGAATTGTCTTTATCTTAAATTCAATGTAACATGATATAGTATTATGTTAAGATAATATAATATTTTTCATGCTGTTGTGAATGTGGGCCTAGACATTACAGGCCTTAGGCCTTGTCTTGCTTTCATAAGCTTATTCACTTAGACATAGTCCATATTTAAGTTCATGGTTCTGGGAACAGATCTTGTCCACCCCACTATTAGGGACTAGTCAGTGAAACTTTCCCCAAGGTCAAGTTTAATACGCAAGATCATAACAAATCATGATTATCATTAGCAACTTTTTCTATTTTCTCAATAAGTCTTGACATTTTTTTCCATTAATGAACATATTTAAAAGAAAGGAACTCAACATTTCCTATAATGCCTTTAATTTAAGAAGACAATCCATCAACAAATACAGTTTTGAGTGTCTAGGTGAGGCATAGAAATTACAACAAGTCTCCAAGTGACAGAGATTTATATATGTAACTTGTTTAATTCATTTGTACCCTGCCCCAGTGAGAAACCAAAGTGGCTCATGTCATTTTCCTCTCCATTATATCCACAATCAGTTCCTTTGGAGAAAATGGCTGCTTTAAAGACAGGTCTCTATAGCATTACAGCCTGCTGAGGTCTCTCCCCTCCCCAAGCATCACCCTCCCAAGGCCTTACCCCCAAATCTTCAGGAATATACCAGCCAGATGCTGACAATGCTGAAGCATCATAACATTGTGGCCTGGACACTGGAGGGCCTCTCACAAATTTTGATAGTTCTGATAATATAAATTCTATGTTTATGACATTTACACCATAAGAAAACTACAGCAATGGGCACAGGGTGATTTTGAGCTTCTTACATTCTGGTGGAAGTATGGCCAAATATTATGGGGAGAGGGGAATAAGAGAGTAATCTTACTTCATATACAGTTCCAGAATGAATCCCTTTTGGCCAGGTTACTTTTAGTTCCTCAAAAAAATGAAGAGAAAAACAACTTTGCTGGAAGTGCAGCCAGTATGTTTCCATCTGGAACTCTCTGGTCTACAAACTGCTGTTCAGATGCTCTGGTCCCTCTTACTGGGTAATGCTAAAAGATTTGTCCTGTAATCCTAAACAGTTACATCATTTTAATTTCATTAAAATCAAAGGGCTTAACAAGATGTAACTCTGCTTAGGACTGTGCTGTTAGAGTCCCTGAATACACCTGTTGTATTAGTTAATGAGTTAAATGGCTCACTGCTATATAAAACCTTGCTGCATTATCAGTAAACAGCTGAAGAGAGCTTCTCACCCTTAAGATCAAAAAACCCACTAGAGATTGTATATTTGGTCTATCCTGTTACATTCACTTTTAAAAATATTAATTTTCTCCTTGTAAATATTTTCTAACTTCATGCTACTTGTGAATATAGAATACACAACTGTTTCCCCAAAAAAATATTAGAAAAGGATGAAATAGGGTAAAGTTGCTTTGAGGTCCAACAAATGCATCATGTTCAGATAGAGTGAAAAACATCAGGCAAAATGGTAGGTATAAAGCTAATATTTCCTAGGAGCACCTCCAATTGCATCTGGTATTTTATGTGTATGCTTCTGGATAAAAAGCCAGAGAGCTATTCACAGTGAATGGTAGGGTATATCACTGAGACCTGTTGATCTTCACAGTAGTATCTGAATGCCATTGCTCTGCCATGTCAGTCTAAGCTGTTGTGTTTCCAAAGACTGAAGGTTCTAAGGGTAGATAGCTCACTAGTTTGTTAAGGGGTCAGGTAACACTGCTAGCCCAGTGAATATATAGAGACATAACCAACTTAATCATTCCCCCCCAGTTTTTTTAGCCTATTGCTTTTCCATAAGACATTGTAGATGTCAAGAAAACACTGGGAGATAGGAGTCCAAACAAATGTTGTTATTAAAGATAAAGTAATAGTAAAGAAGGAGAAGAAGAAGAAGAGTTGGTTCCTATAAGCCACTTTTTTCTATCCAAAGAAGTCTCAAAGTGGCTGACAGTCACCTTCCCTTTTCTTTCCCCACAACAGACACCTTGTGAGGTTGGTGAGGCTGAGAGAGCCCTGATATCACTGCTCAGTCAGAATAGCTCGATCAGGGCTGTGGCGAGCCCAAGGTCACCCAGCTGGCTGCATGTGGAGAAATAGAGGAAAATTCTACTACCATATATGGTATTTAACACTGAAAACTTTAGTAAAAAAAATTAAATATTCACTGTTAATATGGCAATACACACTCACCTGTTAATATGATAATAACAATACTTTGTAGATACAATCAAGGAGGTCCCATGTTTCCCACATGCTACAGAATTGTGCAGATATAGGTTTCCTATGAAAAGGAAAAACATCATGGGATTGGGGACATTTAAATACATAGTTGACTGTTAGAGTGGTTTCTCAGTGGAACAGGCTTCCTCAGGAGGTGGTGGGTCGCCCATCTTTGGAGATTTTAAAACAGAGGCTAGATAGCCATCTGACGGAAAGGCTGATTCTGTGAAGGTTCAAGGGGGTAGTTACAGTGTTACAGTGGATGAGCACTATGGTTGTGAGTGTCCTGCATTGTGCACATGGTTGGACTAAATGACCCAGGAGGTCCAACTCTATGATTCTCTGATTCCATTATTCTATTCTATGGTTGGATTACAATGAAAATGGCTGATTGTCCTCCATGGGAATCCTGTACAATCACAATCTTTGAATATAGACACTTCCTGGAACATCCAACATTGGTGATTATACACTTTTTGTTGCTAATTTCAATGGGGCACTTAGAACTCTCCTGATCTGATAGCTTATAGACAGATTTATTCTAACATGTAAGTCACTGTGGTGTGGTGTTTAATTGTACAGAAACTAGCTATGGCTCAGTGGAGCCAGATTCAGTCGCTGGTATACGTCATTAAAGGCTGATGTGCTTTAGGGAAAGACCATTCTGTACCTGAGTCCCTAGAGAGCTGACCATTCTGAGCAAGATGAACTTATTTTAAGAAAGTTTCATATGTTCATTTCTTTCTGGGACATTAATAGTAGGGAAGTACTTCACTCATGGAATGGACTGGCCAATGATATTCATTGCACCATTGTACATGCATGTAGACATACATTGGCTTTAAAAGGAAATTAAACAAGTTGCATGGAGTTCAGGACGACTGATGCCATAATGACTAAAGGGACTTTCTGTGTATGCAGGTGGTAACCCTCTGAGTTCCAATGCCAGAGGTGAACAACAAGCAGACACTGGGTTCCACTTGCAGGCCATCCAGGCCAGTGTGTTAAATACATTGTTAAATTTATTTGTTAAATAAATTTCTGGATTAAATGAGCAATTAGTATTATTTATGTATGTATGTATGTATGTATGTATGTATGTATGTATGTATGTATGTATGTATGTATGTATGCATTTATTTATTTATTTATTTATTTGTTTGTTTGTTTATTTGTTTGTTTGTTTATTTGTTTATTTATTTGTTTATTTATTTGTTTATTTATTTGACTTCTATACCGGCCTTCCATATGGCTCAGGGCAGTTTACATACAACAAGATGGGGGGGATACATGGAATAAGTTAATATATAACATAAACAAATACAACAATAATCTCAATAACACAATTTCAGTGATCTTAAACAACCGTTTAACAGGAACAGGAACTTAAGTAAGGCCCTTAGAGAGGTCAGACGGGTTCAGGCCATGGAGGAAATGTCTGAGGGGGACCTGTGGTCAGTCTCAGGCAAATGCCTGGTGGAAGAGCTCCCTTTTGCAGGCCCTGCGGAATTGTGGGAGTTCGGACAGGGCCCTGATCACCAGGGAGCTCATTCCACCAGGTGGGGGCCAGGACAGAAAAAACTCTGGCCCTCGTTGAGGACTGATGTGCTTCTTTGGGGCCAGGAATCACTAGCCAGTTGGCGGTGGCAGAGTGTAATGCTCTTTTGGAGATATAGAAGGAGAGATGGTCTCTTCGGTACACTGTATGATCCAGCACAACTGCTCTCTGTTGCTGCATTTTTATTAGGGATCCTCAAACATCTGCAGCTCAACTCACAGCCTTTTCACCAATCACAAACCAGTGAGTTGATTTTTTTAACAATCAGTCCAGCTTTTCATGAACAGTTTGAGCCTCTTCACCAGGTTATTTTTCAAGTGTTCGTAGAGTACAGTACAATGGGCTGTATTTCATTCAGGTACATTTTCATATGGTCTGATGGGAGTCCTACTTTCCATCTCCTCCATGCCTTAGAAACCTGTTGGTCCTGCCCTTCAGTCAGCGATCAATCATATATTAATAAGCATATCAATCAGCAACTAAACAGAAACAATTTATTTATGTTGTTTCACACATGAACATTTTCCACATACCTGTATTGGAGATTTAGTTCCTCTCTCACATTTAACTATATGACTAGACCATCCATGACCCTGAGTGGAAACATCTCACATACCGTGCAGTTGCAAAATCCCCTGCAAGGCAAGGCAATGAAATTCCAGCAGCACAGCAACTGTACAGATGAAAAACTGTTCAATAGCCATTCAAGGTGAACAGCATACAAACAAAAAGATCACGTATTCGGCTTGTGGCTGATCC
Organism: Paroedura picta; assembly: GCF_049243985.1. Classification (NCBI taxonomy): domain Eukaryota; kingdom Metazoa; phylum Chordata; class Lepidosauria; order Squamata; family Gekkonidae; genus Paroedura; species Paroedura picta. The sequence goes on along the minus strand of NC_135377.1, from coordinate 29,324,962 downwards.
CCACTGTAGAACACAGTATGTTCACCTGTCAAATACATTGACCAGATAGTGTATGCCATCCTTAGTTTTTACTTATCATTTCATAGCTATCTACTCAGGGATACTATCGGGCATGTACACTCTTATGACTGTTTTGTCAGTACAATGGGCAGCTGTGTTATTTCACATATGGAGAACTGAGGTTGAAACTAACTTTCTTGAGATTGTGAATGAATGAATTAATTAATTAATTAATTAATGAGGATTGAAATATGGAACATATAAATAGCCTCCCAAAGTCAGTTAGCTGTGAGACTGAGTTAGCACTAAAAGGAAACTGCTACAGGAATCTAGATGTGTCCTGTCTCAGGTGTGTACAGTGCAAAAGTTACAGTGGTTTGACCTGATTATCAGTTGCTTTTCTTGTCTTTAATGACAGTTTAATCCAGGGGTAGTCAAACTGCGGCCCTCCAGATGTCCATGGACTACAATTGTAGTCCATGGATATCTGGAGGGCCGCAGTTTGATTACCCCTGATTTAATCCCTTTGCATATTCTGATACAAAAGTAAACAGTCAAGAAGGTAGTATACTTCTTTTCCATATATAAGGAACATCTCATTCCTTGTGATAACTTGCCCATCAGGTCCGGTAGTTTGGATTCAGTAACATATGGTGGGAATCAGCAGATCAAGTGCAATAGAGATTTCAGTAGAAACAGACTTGCTTCCCAAAATGTTGATTTCCACTGCTGCAGGAATAAAAGAAAAAATAACGGGAATCACAAAAATGGCTATGAGGTAGTTATGCAATACATAATAGACTCGGACTACTTGAAATAATTGTGTTACTAAAACAATGAAGAATCCCAAGAATCCCCAGCCATAAAATGTTATCATGTACAGGGCATAACTACAAGTTTCACATAGTTTCACAATTTATGTTGGACCCAGAGGTGATTCATGCCACCTCAAGTGGTCCTAGACTGCAGAATATAAATCTACCGACCTTTCAGCTACTACTAATTTAAGGCCTGTCCTGCCTTCAGTGAAGCAAGCACCCCCCCCCGCTTAGCGCTAAAGCTTTCTCTCAACACATCATGCTACAGCAGAAGAAACCTAGATACTGTAATTCAGTCTGTTTGTGAAAGATCATTGTAATAACATCCTTTTCTAACAATGCAAAAAAAATCAATGTTTTGCCATTAGTTATTGTGGTTTGACAGTGTATCTATTGAAATGGAACTTGATAGGAGTTATCACAACATTGTTTTACCATATGCTCAGTGTGCCCAGTTGTTTTTCCAAATGCCCATACCTGAGCTACATTAGTGCATCAATAACATGCATCAATGCATGTTATTCTAATCCTTTAGGTATGTAATATCTACATAAAACAGAAGAACATATTCAAGACGACTTTGTTGCCTGGCAGGAGGGCATGATATACCAGCAGCAAGGACATGACACATGTATTTGGAATGAACAAGGCCACAGCTTTTATTATAACTCCTACAGGAGTGTTGGCATGGTATGGAGAAGAGTCCAATAAAAAACACTATCAGCCGACCATGAATAAACCATGGTCCCAGATGGCACCCTGGAGTCTCTACTATGGCATCAGCCTACAGCAAGGCACCCCTTGCCATTGAAACCCACTCTGGGGATCCAATGGGCATAAGCCTCTGTCTGGTTCCCCAAACCACCTGGCATGTCAGCATGCCATCCCAGCCGGGTTGGCACACCCACTTACATATGTGCCATCTCTTATGGAGACCCCTGTGATGGGAGAGACTGATTTGCAGACCTGTTCCCCCTCCCAAAGGAAACCTTCCATGCCAAACCGCCAGCTGTGACAGAATGAACATAGAACCAACCTGAACTAATTTAACAATAAGAATAAACAGCCTGCTATATAGGAAGGGAGGGTGGAAAGCTTCCTGTCAAACCGCCAGGGTGCTCGGTCCCTTTTATAGGGGTCAGCAATGCCCACACCTCCCCCTGCCCGCTGACGAGGTGCATGCCTCAGCGAGTCTCTTTCCCCCGGCTTGCAGAACGGTGCAAAGAATGGCGCATCTTCCAAGGCTGCTTGGCTCGCTCTTCTGCGGCTGCAACCTGGAGCCTTTGGTGAGTCACGCCTCCGATTCCTGTCATTATACATACACGTTCATTACTTGATGACTGCAGAAACGACGTGTCAAATATCTATGGCATGTTCAACAAACAGAAAAGCCAAAGCTATTATATAACCTCCAGTCATTACAAATAATATCTTCCAGTCCAGGTGATCCATACATTCCATTGAGTATTGGGTGATTCAAGATATAAAGATGCATTCATTTATTTATTTGCTGACTGACTCACTGATTGATTGACTTACTTGCTTTCTAAAAAGCCTGTTTTTCTTGTTGAGACTCCAGGCAGATCATGAAGTATAATACAATCTATCATTAGGACAGTAAAATCAAGCATTTGATTCTTGAACACTCTAGTCCTCTTCACTCAACATATCTAGAGAGGAAAGGGCAGAAAATGAGCAAGATCAAACCTGATGGCTCTGCCCCTTAGTAGGCATGATCACTGGAATATAACTTTTGAAGTTACATGGGTGTCATCTCTGTTAATTTTAATGTTTCTGGTCATCAAGACTGAATCCACGTGCATACAGTTTTGATGTGCCTAAGTGCTTACCTTCTGGCAATTCCGTGAAGGCAGAGTTGATTAGACTTTTTGGGTGGGGGGCCTTCCTAAACCCTTCCTAAACTCCAAGCCATTCTCCCATCTTCCATTCTAGGGCAGGATGCTTGAGTGCATGGCTGCTCTCAGACTGATTTTCTGGACCTATCTCAATATGGCTTCAGCCCAGTGTTTGATACAGAGACTGCTTTGGTTTCCTTGGCTGATGATTTCTACCAGGAACTAGACAGGAGAAATATGATCCTGCTAGTTCTGCTGAATCTCTCAGCAGTTTTTGATACTATCAACCATCGTTTACTAGTGAACTTACTCTTCGCACTGGGACTGTGAAAACATCATATTATGGTGTATGAGTTCTGTTGAAGAGCATCTCAGAAGGTTATGCTGGAGGATTCCTGACCCATGCTTGTTACCCTGTGGGGTTCTGCAGGGATCAATCTTATCCTCCATGCTATTTAATATATATGTGAAGCTGCTGAGAGAGGTGATCAGGAGGTTTGGACTGCTGGCAGTCTGAGGAGAGGATACTGATTTTGGTGGGCTCCGCAGGGCTGGATTATGACTTCCAGGAGCCCTAGGCACTTTGTGGGCCCCTCCCATCATAACAATATCAATATTAAAATTATTTTTGCTATAACTTTAAACACTTCTCTGTGGGCCCTAAATATTTCATTTTTTCTCATGTGAGAAACAAATTTGGCCCTAAAAATTCATTTTCCCCATCTGATTTTAAAACAAATTAAAACACGTTCATGGGCCCCTAAAAAGTATTGTGAGCCCTAGACACTGTGCCTAATGGATAGGTCAGCCCTATGGATAGTTCTTCATGTGTTCATGGCAGAATATAGTTAGATGAAAACAGGAAGATCAGAAAAGAATGTTCAAGAGAAAAGGGGTAAAAGAACATACACGCTCATTACTGATTCCAAAACATGGTTTGTAGAATCATCCAAATTGAGCCCCTGGGTGTCCTAGGTAGCTTTCACCATAAGTCTACAGTTGCTTAGTATTGTTCAGAGAAGAAAACCATATTGGTTTGCCAAAAACTGTTCCAAGGAAAATTCCTTTTGATCAGATTGTGAATATTCAGGGTTCCTCTAACTGCAGCAACATTTGGATCAAAAATCACATGTGTATAATTCGGAATGCTCTTATTATTGTTGGGAATCACTTTCCATTTGCTTGAAGGCCTGGTTCAGTATTGCTCAACCAACTTTCATTTACATTTAGATGGGGTTGGGTCCTTTGCAGTATTTGTGAAGAGTTCCATATTCATGTACTTTTTAGTTTCACTATTGCATTAAAGCAAAACAAAATTGAAAATATGCTTGTAGCTTTGGGACTTATAACTCCTGTTATTTCAGCTTGGGGCCTTTTTTTAAAGGACTTGCTGATTAGAAGATGGGCAGTTGGCATTCTGTTAAAACAGACAATCAAAAAATGTTTTATCTTGGGAGCTCCAAATATGTAAGTTTAGTTCCATTTTAACTCACAGGGTGCATCAATTGTATTTCGATAGTAAGATCTTATTTTTCTGCAAATTAAACATAATTCATAAGCTACCTGCCATTTTTTAAAAAAAACTGGAAGATGGTTTAAAGGGATTTTTAAAAATACTACCAAATTATATTTTAATGCAAATATTAGGGATCAGTGTGAACATTTCACACCTCTTATTGTGCATCGTTTTAAAATTGAAGATCAAAACAAACCACAAATGTTTGCCAAGCAAAGAGTCAAAAACACCATCATAATACTAATAATTATTATCTGATTAATGATTTACATAAAGATGAATCCAAAATCAATCAAATATTTTGTTAGAAAACAGAAAGATACATCATCAACCTAATACAAATATTACATTGTCATTGATAAATAGAAAGTCTAAGAGAAAATAAAATTTAAAGACTCATGTTCCACCTTTATTGTTTCTTAGATCATTAGCTACTTTTAACTGAAGAGTGTTGTAAAAGACACACTGGTTCCTATTCCTGGGGTGCAAAGAAGGGTGCTTCAGTTTCTACCAAAAGAGAAAGACAGACAGAACTGGCTCAAGCACTGTCCTGCTTAATGGGGAAAGAGGAGGGGTCTGGTATAAATAAAAGGAGAGAAAATATTCTCTTTTTATCACTCACTCGTTTAGAAAAGAAACCACAGGTGGGATTCATGAAAGCTTATAGAAGTCAAGAGAGGTCAAAAACCAATTTTCTCACTTGTTGAAAACACCCTACTGATTCTTTGAAGGGATTTTTTTTGTATTCTTGTCCAGAGAGGCAGTTTAATAGACAGTCATACAGCCACATTGAATATTTTTTCCCAAAGACTACACTGGCATTGTATCTTGTCCCTATACTAAATATGGATCTATATGGTTGTCAGTGATTGGGATCTTAGCTATTTGTCTAAAGGGCCATGTCATTAACTAGAGGAAACACAATTTTGTGTGTGATATATGTTATCTTAATTTGCTGAGTTTCTGAAGATAGGACAGAATATAAATTCCCAAATAAATAAATAAATAAATCTATTTAGACCATTTATATGCATGAATTCTTCCCTTCTGCATTATAGACATCAACTTGAGCTCTGTGAACTTTTATAGCCCTTAAAATGCCTAGTTGTGTTCATTAATATTTGTGTGCTAGCATCAGAAATAATATGGATATCCCAGTAACTATTAAACAGGTTACAGATACATTTTGACAGAAAAATATACCTACCAAGATTGATGTTTCTTTATCAGAATTTGCAGATGAAAGGAAAGCACTTTACAATGTTTAGGATTTCCCATTCTCTAAATAATTAATCATCATCTGCAAACTTTGCTACCTCACTTTGTTACCTTGCTACCTGAATCTTATCAAAACAATTGCTCATTTTCAGAGGTGCCCTTAATAATATGCCTTTGTTAGGAACCACTAAACACTGGGCCATTCCGCACAGAAAAATAAAAAGCCTTACACCAGCGTCATGGTGTAACGCTAAATAAAAACGCGCCTCATGGAATTCCCCACCTGCTGGCTCCTCTGCTGCCGTCTTGCACTTCCTGGGATTTTGCATGGCTGCTTGAAAAGGCGGAAGAGGGGAATGTGCTATACACACTCCTCTCTTTCCCCTGCCAATCAAGACAGGGGAAGTCATCTGATACTTTTGCTTATCAGAAGTCAGCTAAATTGTATTCCCTACAGCATATTACAAAGTTTATCCAGATATAGTGCAGAATTTGTTTCATCATTAATATTAACAATTTTCTGTTTGCTAATGTTATGCATTCAAGAATTAAAAATGAATAGCATAATGAATGTGTGTGTGTGTGTGCACAAGCAATTTTATACATTTCTGTTCCAGCTTCTAAGAAGAAATATCATGATAAGGACTGGCAGCCATTCTAACCTGTGTACTCACAGTTGCAGTAGACTTGCTCTGGGAATTACCATTGTGGGTCCCTTATAGCTCTTCAGACCCAATGTGATGTTCACTGATGCAGAATTCAACTAGCAATCTGAAAGACTCTTGCCAACAATCCATTCCCTTGTGTGCATGTCAGGAGCTGGAGGCAAGATGCTTGAAATCACATATTACCTCAGATTCTTGGGATTCAGGCCTGGCAAATGATCTGTAACTATTTCTTCTGGATCACCAAAATGAGAAGAGGTATAATTTAATGTTTTCATCTCCCGTTGACTTCAAATATGGGGGGAAAGACATTATACGATAGCTTTAAAGGTAATGCATCAATAATTGCAAAAGTTAACAACAGGACTTCGGATAAACCGATTATCACTACCAAAGAGGCCCCTAAGAAGCATAACTCAGAAAAATTAAAATACACAGTTAAATCATGTAATTTAAAAAAAAAATAGAAAAGGAGCAGGTGAACTGGAAACCAATCTTAGTCTGCAAACACCTAATAAATAAATGTATTTAGGTATTTCATCAAAAGGAGAAAGATGAACAAAGTAACACCTCAAGGGGACAAAATGGCTCATTCCAGAGCAGACAGAAAACCAGAATAGCCACCTGGTCTTCTCAGAGTCAAGACAGATGGAATATTTTCACCTAGCAAAACTCTGAGAAGACCAGGTGGATATTCCGGTTTTCTGTCAGCTAGAAATGCAACAATCAAGATTTGGCCCAATCAGACCATAGTATATGCGGGGAATGAAAAACAACATAAAACATTACTTCCAACACTAGAACACAATCAGAAAAATTGTGACCCAACAAGTTTCAGTTTCCTGGGCACTGGGGGACAGAAGAGTTAGAAGGCAAGAGAGGGTCAGCAAATATGAACCATTTACCACAGTTGTCCAGCCAGATCATATAGCAAATATTTTCTCCAGCAATGAGTATTCCTGAATAACATTCATGTGTAAGAATTTCCTTGCATAGCCTGGCATAGCATGCCTATGAGTACATTCTGTTCGGACATTTGGCATGTGCACGCATCTTCAAAGCATATTTATTCAATTCGCTGCATAAATGTAATAGTCTTGTGAACTTGGAATATACATGGATGCCTTTAAAATGTTTCTATTTCCTTGTAAATCACCCATCAGACTCTGCAATTCTGGTTTTACTGAGTTTTAATTGTGCTCTCTAGGTATATGTCATGTATTGCAAGATGAATCGGGTAAATTATGAGTATTTCTGAAATTATAAAGGAAAATCTCAAAACACCATTAAAAGGATATATTCCACGTTAGTTTCAGCATTTTTCTTAACCAATTAACTTTGGGTAAATTCCATTTTTTCTTTAAGCAAAGTTTTATCCAGCACCATCACAATGAGCTGTAATAAAAAGAACTGTATTTTTTTTTAACAAAGAGGTGGTTTTGAAACTTACCCCACGTATGTTGTCCACAAGCTTCCTTATTGAAATTTCTGAAAGGGAAATCTATTCCTCAAGTTCCAAACACAAATCTGGAAAAGAGGTCATCATGTGTGAAGAAAAGCCTTTCATCAAAACAGTAACATTCAGGTCCTTTTCCCACAACATGATCTATTTTCAAAGTCCACTACTCATTTTGGGGCTTCTGAATTTTATATTCTTTGGTATTTTGTGGCAATTTATCTTCCTTGTCACATTTAAAAAAACAGCATTTATTGTCTTCAACAAATGAAAATGCTACAAGTTTTCAGTCTTTGCTTTCTTGGTTTAATTTTGTATGAAATCCACGTTCTTCGCTGCATAAAGAAAATAAAATGTTTGCCTAAATTCACTACAAAATGATTAAACAATCATTATATCTTGTTTATCTTTCTATCATTTAAATCTTATCTTCCTACCATAATCATTTTTCTTTTCTTTAAAAAAAAACTTTCTGCCTGTCTTCCATTTCAGTTCCAGGATGAGGCTGTAATGCAACCTGGCTGAAATTCCTTTCTCTGTTAAATCTGTATTTGAGTTTCAGAATAAATCGGATTTTCTTGGACACAGGCTGCTGGCTAAAACACAGTGCTATTTTTATAGGTACCGCTTGGGCTCAGGTTGCAAATGAAATTCAGTTGGTTAACTGCTCATAATGAAAGAGAAAGGAGGAAGCGTAGGATGTCACATGGCTCCTGCTGGAAAAATTCTTTTCACTAGGGTTTTTGTATGGCTGCAGCATTCACATCAGCTGAGCAAAAGACATGCCAGTGGAAAAACTACATGCTCCGGGCTTATAATAAATACCCATTTTTTTCCTCTTTTTTTAAAATGGAATTGACGGAAATTTTACAGTGAAATTGAGTTTGGTGTCTCTTCTACTACTGAATTATCCAGCACAAATCCCTTACCTTCAGAGCCCCCCATGACTCTCTGCTCCCACATTATCTCTTTCATCATATAGCTGTACAATCCAGGCTGAATCTTTTGCTCATCTTACCCTGCAAGCATAAAATTATACCACAACAAGCATAAATCTGCAAGAATTTGCAAAGGGACATCTCATTTTCCCCTTCCCCACTATTTCTCTTCCTGAAAGCCCCCAGAGCCTCTATTTCTGCTTCTTTATATTCCAGCTTGGTGGTTAGGAGCGCACACTTCTAATCCGGGTTTGATTCCCCATTCCCCCACATGCAGCCAGCTAGGTGACCTTGGGCTCACCACAACACTGATAAAGCTGTTCTGACTGAGCAGGAATATCAGGGCTCTCTCAGCTTCACCTGCCTCACAGGGTGTCTGTTGTGGGGAGAGGAGATGGAAGGCGACTGTAAGCTGCTTTGAGACTCCTTCGGGTAGAGAAAAGCAGCATATAAGAATCAACTATTGTTCTTCTCTTCTTTCTCTTCTCCCCTGTCAATACCAAACATACTTTAATCTGCCTGTCTTCAGACACACACCCCCCCCTCCAGCTTCTGTCTAGGGAAATTATGACCTAGTTGTGCAGTGCTGGCTGGTAGGCCAGGTCCACTGGCATTGTGGGGGACATGGCCATCTCCTGTATACCCATCCTCACATTATTTACCCTTTTCTTTCTCGTAGCCTCCATATCACTCAAGGCATCCTTAAACAGGGGGAAAGGGGGAGGAGAGAGGCTACAGCCCTAATCCATAGGAGGGAAGGGATTGTATAGAGCTCCTGGAAGTGTGGGGCCCATGGCATGTGCTACATGGGTAAACTGCACCTGGCCCCTCCCCCTGCCTTTTACTGAGAGAAAGGAAGCCAAGAATAGTCTCTATCTAGCACAGGCCACTGAAGGCTCTGGTTTTTTTGAAGCAATAGGTGTTCGGTTTTTCATTTCTGAATTTTTTTGTTACGCCTCCAAATTTTTTTCTTACGATTTCAGATTTTCCTGAAAACGTGATGTGTATTTCAAATTTGTAGAAAGGTCCATCTTGCCAGTTCACGGCTCCTGTCATGGATTTGTTTCCTCAGATCTGGCTGACTTTACTGCTTACTGGGCTATAAGATCGGGTCCTCCCCTGCCCTTGTGGCATCTGGATCCCCCTGGGGCCATTCATCGCCCCAGTTTTACATCTGTTGACACTGCTGGAAATTGCTGAATGAGGAATATGGGGCTACTAGGATGTTATGCCTGCCATCTTTGTCTTTTTACACGTTATTTTACTGTATTGTATTATTGGCAAGGTGGTAACCTTGCCATCCTATGTTTTTATGCTTTTTATGTTTTTATGCTTTTACTTGTTGTGAACCACCATGAGCCGGCTGCTCTGAGACTTAGCGATACAAATTTCACAAACAAACAAACAAACTGGAACCTTCAATATTGTGGGGGCGGGGTAAATCCCTTCTCCCTCTGAACTGCATCTTACTCCCATCAGGCTTTAACCTCCACTGCAAGGCCAGCACAGATCTGGCTCCCTTCCTTGCGTCTATCCCAGCAACCCTGATATAGTATCTGGCCTCTGCTACCAGGCCTATGTTGTCTACTGTCCCCTTCGACCTAAATGCCAGCAAAACAGAAGCACCTCTAGCTCCCCTCACTGCCTCCACTCTCAGCAAACCCAATGAGGCTTCCAGTCTCTGCTGCCAGACCTGCCACATCTCCACCCTACCACTGCCTCCAGTGCTGGTAGCCCAGTGTAGTTTCAGTGAACCCAGCATGGTCTCCAGCCTCTGGTGCTGGGCCTGCTGTGTTTGGGGAGGATTTAATGTATTTTTGAAAGTTTTCAGATTTTTCTGCAAAATTGAGGAGACTCAGGAAATCTGTCTAGTGTCAGTCTTGCTCCATTTCATGGATGTAGATACCTGCAAATCAGCAAATCACATGACTATTAGGTATATAGATTATATACTAAACACCAAACCAGATGGGATTGGGCATTTTAGAGTGATTTAAAAAGCTGTGAGGGCATGATCGCTTGTCTTGCCTGTGAACATTTTCAGGTGCCAAAAGCAATCACAGGCTGTGGCATTCCAGCACTTGATAAGGCAAAGAGAGGGAAACAAGAGTGTTTCACCCACCATGCTGATTTGGCCCTTGCAGCATTTTAAAATTATTTTAAAACAGTGGTGGGATCTAGGCATGTGCAAAAGAACCTATTTTGGGAAAGGGAATAGTTATATTGGACCCAGAAAATATTGATATTTCCTGAAATTCCCAAATCCCAATACTGGTATGGCATTGTGATTCAGAAAATATTTGGGAAAGTCAATTTTTTTTATCACTGCAGCATGTCAAGGGATCAAAATCCATTCAAATGCCTTGATGGAGAACATGCCAAACAGCTAGTTGGTTTTTGGGTTTGCTTAAGAGCCCAGTTTGAACCACCACCACCACCACCACCACGCCTGCCTGCTGGCAGCCAACTGGCAGCTATTTTAGTGATCCCTTTCACTTTCCTCCCTTTGGAAGGAGGGAAAGTGAAAAGTTTTTTTTTAAATGGATGCCAGCTGTTAAATAACAGCTGATGGGTAGACCTCAAAAGCTGCTAGGTTTAAATGGCCAGCAGCCATTTCAGGAATTCATTTGACTCCCCCCGCTCCTTCCAAGCAGGTTTTAGAATGGCTGTAGCAGTCCTTTCACTTCCCTTTGTCTGGAAGGAGGGAGTGAAAGGGTGTCGCTGCCAGCAGCGTTTAAGTGGCTGCCATCAACCTGCTAGGTTTAAATGGCTTGCAGCCATTTCAGCAATCCCTTTGGTTCCCTCCCACTTGGAAGTGGGGGGGTGGAGCTACATTGACAGCTGATCTGTATAGCTGAATACACCTGAATAAAAGCCAGGGGCAAACTGCAGCTTTTATTTGGGTCAGCTATAATGGCAGTTGAAACAGATGAGAGAATCTGTATTCAGCTTTAAAATGCAGGTTTTATTTTGCAATTTGGGTGAGCCAAATGTAAATCCCTGTGATGTCATAATGGTGTCATCATATCTAGCTCAGTCCTAAGGTCATTTCTTTTACTTCTTTATCTTCATTACCCCCAATTCCCTCCCTGCATAAGGTGGCTCACAACAATAAAACAAAGGCAAGCATCCAATAAAAACAATGTTACCATCAATTTATATTTGTTTGGCCAAATCCTCTGCACCTTCTTACTTTTTTTCTCATTTGGGTAAGACTTCTATTTTTTAGAGGAAGCCTTCTTGCCTCCTGTGGCCTCCTTGACTTTATTCCTTAACCACATTGTTTTGAAGGTAGCTGAATCTGTGGCATGGGTTCCCTCTGAACTTCAAGTATTGTACCTATAAATAGGTTTCAAGCAACCTTAATAACTGACAGTTATTGTTCTTGCTTTCAACGTCATTCGGAGTAATCCTATCTTTCTTAGAAATCTCCTCTTCCAAAATCAAATGTTGTCACCTTGATTTATTAGCTGACTTTCTAATTACCTCAATGCTGTACTTAACAGCATTATGTTTACAGTTCCCAAATGCTTCAACAATAGTCACATCTAGTACAGACCACCACTGAGGAGCAAGTCCAGCACTGCCTGCCTCTGAATCATTTTCCTGACAAACGTTTCCTAGCACAGTTGTCATGTCTGGATTTTCTCCCTTCTTTATCATGAATGGAATATGCAGGAAGCTGAAGTCAAAATTTCCTACTTGGATTACCTCCCTACTCATTTGTTTTATGAGCAACTGTTCCAGGGTTCGGTGAACTTTTCTTTTTCCATCTCCATATTACCCCTCATAGTACTGATCAGATGGGCAAAAGGACTTCCTTTGTTTAAAGTGACCTTTCTGGCCTGCTATCTCCATCCACAGTGATAATGAGGAAGTGGTTAAATCTCTTGTGTTTTCTATCGTATTTGAATCTGTGCCCTCTTTGACTTACGGTGTCACGCCACCACACACTACATCACTGTCCTTTCTTTAGGACTCCGTCACCCTCAACCATGCAAAGGTCTTTTGTCCTCATAAAGATTTCCACTCATTTCCTCTTAACACGGCTTCTACTTTAAACACCATCCCAGAACTCTTTTGTTCTGTCTCACATACACACACCTTTCAAACATCTGCTCAAATCCCTGAAGCATTTTACTGAACCCAAAGATTAATCAACATTTCTGAAACTAAGCCTAAATTAGAGCAATTACATTTATTCATATGCTTCTTTTTTATTATTTCCTACTCCTGTTCCATCTTTTCCCCTTGAATATAGATTTGAGAGGACTCAGCAGACTTGGCTCTGGGTTTTGGAAAAACTCCCCCTTAAAGAGTGATGGGCAATGGCATTTTGCAAGTGACAAGTCACTTATCTGGACATTAAAATGCCATTGCTTTTTCCACCGGGTTCTTGAGGGCAGTAAGGATGATGGAGTTGGGATCTGAGAGGGAATCTTTGCAAGAGGACTTCCCCCCCAAAAAAACTAGGAGTGAGAACGGATACTAGCCATGCCTCCAAAGCACAACATTTGATGTTTTTCAGTGTCCAGAAAGAGAGAGAAAATGAACATACAGCTGCCACCTGTTGTCTTTAATGTCTCTTCTTGAAGTGGGGTGGCAATGATAGCTAATCCTCTTTTCCCTTCTCTCCACCACAGCCCTCCTACCTGGATCTGATTGTTTGGTCCCTGAAGATGCCTAACCTCTAGGGGTCTGATCGGACTATGTGTTAAACATGAGTTGGGTTAAATGTATGTGTCACATCTGTTCTTATGCTGATCTTAAAAATGGGGGAAGACCCAAATTGGCTGCTGAGCACACAGGATGGCTGGAGGAGCATCATCATTCCCCCACATCCACTCCATATGCTTCTGCTAGCAGAAAAAGACTGGGGGGGAGGGGCAGCCTGACTAATTTGGGTCACCACTGGGGAGAAAGATAGAAAATAAATATTTAATAAATTAAAAGTATTCAAGAAACTGAGTAATATAATATTCTTTCAGAAATAGATGGCAGAACCTACATTAGGCAGAAGTCAGAGACAGGGCCAGCTTGGAGTGGTAGTTTTCTAATCTAGAGAGCCAGGTTTGATTCCCCATTCCTCCACATTCAACCAACTGGGTAACCCTAGGCCAGTCACAGTTCTCACAGAGCAGTTCTGTAAAAGCTCTCTCAGTCCTGCCTTCCTCACAGGGTGTCTGTTGTGGGCAGAGGAAGAGAAGGCGATTGTAACCTGCTTTGAGACTCCTTTGGGTAGTAAAAAGTGGTATATAAAAACCAACTCTTTTTCTTCTTCTATAAGCAACAGATCCAAAAATGCTAGTTGCATTGAAGTAACGTCATTTTCTGATTTGAAGCAATGTGTGGTTGCAAGCTAAGGCCTTCCTGGTAAAGTTGAGACCTTTCTTAAGAAAGGATTGTGAAAGGAAAGGATTGGGCCTATAGTCTAGTAGTGCAAGCAAACATGCATGATTGTGTCAGATTTTAGTTTTTCACCATGGGTTAAGTCAGTTATGCAGAAATAGAGTTCCGCTTCTACAGATGCAGACTTCCATTGTTTCCCTATCAGGTAGCAGCCCAAAATGCTCCCCAAAATCTTGCTTCTGGAAATCTTGCTCCATTAGATCAGGAACAAGATTTTTACAGAGTATTTCAGCCTGCCATGACAAAGAAGAGTCACAAAAAACAAAATCTATGGACAGAAGTCCATGTCCTTATACAGATCACAGCACTGTATCTAACCTCTGTTGTTATTCCAAAGTTCATATGAACAAAGAAAGAAAATGAAAAACCCAAGAGCATGCCTGAGTGGCTACTAATGCAAGTACATTCACTTGCCTACAGTGGACATGACTGCTGGATCTGAGAAATATCAATATTGACTTTTGTAAACACAACTGATGCCTCCTCCAACCTCCTGACAGATCATACTGGGAGGGAGGGGGGAGGTTCAGGTCTTGTTGCTCTGGATGCAACTTTCTGTATCATGCAAACTGCTTAAAACTGAAGATTTAATATCTTTATGGAATATTCTTCATTCTCTCCTCTGCCCCCTCCTGCCAGCTTTGGGCAAAACAGAATAGACTAGGAAATAAGTTGATCACATGAGTCAGAAAAGCCGTCTGGAAAGAAACAGTTTTACTCCGAGTTACTGTAACAAATTACAGCCAGTTGTATTTGTTTCCTTGAAACGAGTCACATGCCAGTCTCTTCCTCGGTTACCCCTCCATCTCTTCAATGAATGACTGAGTGACTGATATGAACTGTGCTCTAGGCTGTTTTTGATCTAACTGCTCATGTGTGCACTTAGATCAGCTTAGGGGACCACTTGAAGCTCAAAGAGAAATGAATCCTTTCAAGAAAGGAAAACAAATAGTGAAAATAGAAAACAAATTTTTCTTTTTTCTAAAAAAGGAATGCACTAGTTCTTAGGGAAAAATATGTTTTACTGGTATAATTACATTTTGTTTTCTAAGTGAAAATGGCATAGAAATATAGCCATCTGATTTTTATCTATGCACCCAAGGAGAAGAGGTATGCAACATGTGTATATGGATTTGAAAATGTAGGATTAATAACTTTTATTTAAAATATATTTTGGGGGGAAACTTCACTATGCATGATATAACACCGGAAGCAGAATCAGCCTGTTTGCATAAATCAGAGGTAATTGCAGAATACTCAGGGGGAAGCAGCTTCAGATCACTAATATGTCATGAAGCATACCAAGTGAGTGGGTGCCACTGGCTTTGACTTAACACTCCTTGCAGCAGGGGTCTCCAACAGGGTTATCTCTGCAGTGAAATGTGTTAATATGATAATAAAATGTATTTGGAAAATAGTTATGGTGCCTCTCCAGAATCCTGCTTGATGTAGCTTACAAGTTTAAAAACAACAGCAATAAAATTTTTAAAGATGTGAAACAATCAAGATTAAAATTAGCCATAAAATTATATCATATTACACAGTCTTTCAGGTAGTGTGTTGGATCTCCATTTTATGCCAGCAGAATGCTAGTCTGCCAACAGAATGCTCTCTTGTCTTCTTCTACTTCTTGCTGCAGGCCTCTGACCTCCCCAGAATCATGTCCTTGGGGGATAGGGGCTCCACAGGAACAGCATGAGGGGCAAACAGGTCTCCAGTGGGAGGAAGTGAAAAAATCAGACCTATTATCCGAAAATTTTCTAAGGCTCAAATCCATGAGTAATACATATGTGTGTTTGTGTGAATACCACTTTAGTCCCCAGTGGGGACCCAAAGCATCTCACAACATCATTCTTCCCTCTGCCATTCTTATTCTCTTAACAACAACCTTGTAAAATAGATCAGGCTGAGAAAAGTGACTGGCCCAATGTCACCCTGCAAGCTTCCATGACACCGTGAGAATTTCAGTATGATCCCTCAGGCCTTGATCTATAACTTTATGCACTACACCCCATAAAAGGATAGCCTAGTTTGCATTGGATAATATTACTGATATGTCTGAATCTCAGAAAAGAATCTCCAAGAATATTTCCCCAAAGCCCATACTTGGGAGACATCCTGGAATGAGACATGTAGAAAATATTCCTTAGATGGCACTATCATAGAAGCATGCATGCTGGCATTTTTAAAATAATTTATCTAGAACCATTTCATTCTGAACAAGAACAGAGAAGTCTCAGGTCAGTACAATGGGCCTTGACTGACAGTAGGCCTTGAGTACAGCTCACTAGTAACTCTGAGGGAAAAAGGAGTCCTAGCACTATGACACGATATTCTTTTCATTGGATAAACCAGGAGGTAAACCTAGCAAATATGTTTTCTGAGCTGACACTCCTGTGCAAAACAAACCCAATACTCACAAGTAACTCAATTAATTGCCATTATTAACAAACCCTATATGAGATATCCTGCTCAGATTTTCTCACTATAGAATAGTTACTGAAAATGTATTGCTTTAATTATTTTCAGAATTGCCAGAGTTATACTTAAATGGCCTCTCCCTTCCCATTCAATGTTGGGAAAATCTGATGATGGATCTCATTTAACTTGACCCTAAGGTCCAAATATGCTACATTTTCCAATAAGGTGGGTCAGGAGTTCCCAGACTCAAACACTTTCACCTCAGTCATGCTTCTGGTGCAAGGAACGTCACCTTTAAAGAATGCAGGAGCCCATTTGACTCAGGGCAAAGGTGTAGTGAGTGAGGGCTCCTACCTCTCCCATACATACCCCCTATTCTCTAATCCAAAAAGGCCTCAGTGGAGAACTATCTGCATAATTGGAGCTGCATGTGGAATATTTTGGTCAAATGTACTCCAAGTGATAGAGAGAACTCCACAACGAGGAAAGTATGGGGAAAAGTAGGATCCCCATCCTCCCCCTTGCTTCTCTCCTGAGTCAAATCACTTCATGCAAGGCTTTAAATGCCACATTTCCCACAGTTGCTGCATATCAAAGGTTGGGTCTGGGGAAAACTGCCACAGCTTGTTAAAAACGTATTTAGTTCTATGTTTCAGTGCTAGAAGACAATGTTATAAAGGACAAATATGTTACGTTCTATTGGAACTATGACATTAAAAATGTAGTAAAATTTTATATTGTGAGGTTTTTTGTTTTCCAGATTTCAAGAAACCCACAATGTTATGAAGACTATTATTTCACTTAGTAATGTTTTCATTAATTTTTTAGCTGTATGAACTTTACGAAGATCAAAGATACTTTGTGTCTGCTTGTGAAGCACTGGTGAAAAACAAAACAAACCCATTTTTACCATTCCATCAAAATGCATAGAGAGCTCTGGCCTGTTTAATCAGAAGGACAATTTAATTTCATTTTTAGTCACATGGATTACAATTTGTGGATGGATAAAACGATAGTTTTGATCATTCAAAAAAAAAAGCAATTTGTATCCTAGCATAGAATTACCCTGCACTTTAGCTAAAACCACCATTATTTAGAAAATAATTAAGTGTAGATATTGATTTTAGAACAATCATGAGATTTTGCTGTGCTGTAAGACCAAATTCTAAGCATACAACACAAGTTGGAGATGAATTAACTGTCCTTAAATTAAGGAATATTACAGCCAGTAATATGACAGTCTTCTTTATGATCCTGTCTTGGGTTATAATGTGACAGGGAAAAAATGTAATGTTTCCAAAATGACAGTTTTTAGATTTGTGTTGCCTGAGGTAGTTCAGCTGAACAATAAACTATAATTTGATTGATGGAAAATTGAAGTGGTTCATCTAACTTGCCAGCCTGTCATACCCACAAGGCTTTAGTTTTGCATGTATGATGATGTATCACAGTTTTAGAGATAATGTTGTTTGTATTATACATGAAATTTTTTTGGCACAAAAATGAAGACTTCATTACTCAGTAAAGATCAAAATATGCTACTATGGAGTGGCCAGAAATCAGACTTGTCTGAGGATGGGTTTGTAGGCATAAATGTGATTCCTTTCTAAAAACAAATAATAAATAACATATAGGCTGAGGCCATTTTTATTTTCATGTGGAATTGCCATAGCACTGATTATGAAATTATTAAGGTAAAGGTGGAGGACATTTGCACCCAAGAGACACAATCAGAGGAAGGGAGTTCTGCCTCTTTACCAAATGAATGTTGCAAAATCCTGGCCTGGTCAGCAGAAATCCTTTAAAAGGGGCAATAATATTTTATAGATTTATAAAGACACTGTTTAAGAGAAAGGAGATCCATGGGAAAGTAATGCAATCACCATGAAATATATATGTGTGCCTATGAGTGTTGTGTGTGTGTGTTATTTTTTTAAAGCCAAATTACTGATTCAGCTTTCTGTACAGCACAAGCTATTTGAAAGCTGCATTGCAACAGAAGTTAAAGTATGCTGTTGGGGAGGGGGCAAATCTAGCACACAACAAACAGGGATCATTACTATACAAATTCATATAAATGGTTGGAAATACTGAAGGATATTGTATGAGTCTCCTATATCACAGCGTAATCCTATGCAGAATTATTCTAGTCAGGGTTTGGAGGAGGGGGAGTGGCTCGGTGAGGCCCATTATGCACGGCTGCCGAAACGGTGATTTCGGGTCACATGGAAGACCGGTTATGCACGGGGCAGGGCACGACGGTGGCAAAACGCAGAGTAACTGATTATGCACACGGCGATCCGGCCGCCGCTTCTGGTTGTGCCCCGGTCACCCGGAAGCTGCGCTTTCTTCCGCGTTTCGCGAACGCGGCTTTTTCGGCGGCATGCACCAAAGCTGCGGCCGGTTGCAGCCGGCACCATGCGTTATCGGTGATTTTAGTTGCTGCCATTCCACCCCGAATGTGTGCTAAAACCCCCGTGCATAATGGGTCTGAATGAGCATCTACTTTGTATGCAGAAAGTTCGTGATTCAATCCCTGGCCTCTCCAGTTTAAAAGATCAGGAAGGAGGTGTTGTGAAAGACCCCACCTGGCCCTCTGGTTAGCTGCTGCCAGTCTGAGTAGACAATACTATTTTGGAACTATGGTCTGATTCAGTATAAGGCAGCTTCATGTGATTATATATAGAGGGGAATTCTTCCTAGGATTACACAATTGATGTCCTATTTGTTACTGACTCAGAGATGTTTTCTATGTCACTTGTTTAGGAAGTGGAAAGGGAAATTGTTCTGATTTAGCAGGGATTAATCTGAATGAAAAAACATACTTCTATAAAGATATTACATTTCTAGAAGCTGTCATATATGTCTACAACTAAAGGGGAGATGGGTATCCTACACCAAGGGCCATTTCGCACAGAGCTCAAAGTTGCTATTTGGTTGCTGTTAGCGAAATCGCTACTTCAACTAGCGAAATGTAACTAGCTGTGCCCGTAACGCACAGCTGCGGTTTTTGCGGAATTTAGCACTTTCACTTCTCGTCACTTTCGTAACCCACAGGCTTCCATGTCCTCTATGAGGTGATGCACTCAGGGGGCTCCACAGTGACTTTCGTATTTCTAGCACAGGAGGAGACCGCCCACAATATAATGAACCCAATCACAGGGGTACACCATAAAGTTTCTAAGAAATATATTGTGGTTATAAAAACATGACTATTAATAATGAAATTTAAATTTTGAAAACATTTCCCTTTTTGTTAACCTTTGTTGGTTCCTAGCGGCCATATATATACCAGGAGATGTTGAATAATGTACCCTAGCTGAAAGTACAGCCTTTCTCACTGACACTCAAAGAGAATCACAAAAATGTAAAAAAATATAAGATGTCCAATAAGCAATTCAATAATGCTGCAATTACAGAATTAGAAAACTAAACTACATAGGCAAAGTGAAAAGCAGGATCTATTATATGAAGATCTCCAAAATTATTTATTGTGCAAGGCAGCAGTTAGACCATTTGTCTATGGTCCCCTCTTCCCACTTCCTCTCTTTGATGTTTATTGGGGGGATGGGAGGCTGAGTTACATTGCCATGTTCTGGGTTTTGCTGTATAACTTTTATGTTCATGTAATGTTTTAATGGGGTTTTATTGGGGTTTGGATATGGACAACTGTACCCCACCATGTGCTGATTCTGGGAGTGGCAGGTAATAAATCTAAATCTAAATGATGATGATGATGATGATGATAAATGTGTATGCCATTTTTCCAGGGACTCTACCAAGACAGGTTACAAAATAAGACATAATAAAAACAAAACATTAAAAAGTATTAATCAAAACCAAGATTAAATCCAGGATCATAGACCCAGGCGCTGCATTAAAATGTATATTGCCAAGCAGTTTGGCACACTAAAATGGTGTTAAAGAGCACAGAAGCACTTGGGCCTGGAACCCCAACGGAAGGAATGCAGGCCCCAGGCAGGCCACAAGGGGAAGGGAGTGCCATTAGTGAAGTGCCATTATTGAAAAAGCCCTACCTCTTACTGCCACCCAACTAATCTTTGAAGTCAGAGGCACTGAAAGCAGAGTTTAAGAGCCAGATATTTACTGGACAATATGTGAGGAGCTGATCCTTCAAGCCCCCTCAACCCAGGCCATTTAGAAGGAGAAGAAAAGAAGAGTTGGTTCTTATATGCCGCTTTTCTCTACTTGGAGTCTCAAGGCGGCTTACATTCATGTTCCCTTTCCTCTCCCCACAACAGATACCCTGTAGGTGAGGCTGAGAGAGCCCTGATATTACTGCTCGGTCAGAACAGCTTTAGCAGTGCTGTGACTAGCCCATTGTCACCCAGCTGGTTGCATGTGAGGGAGTGGGGAAACAAACCCAGCTCATGAGATTAGAAGTCCACATGAGATTAGAAGTCCTAACCACTACACTAAGGTGACTGTCTACCTTTAGGTCTTAAAGGTAAGAACCTGAATTTTGCTTAGAAATAAACCAATAAAGACTTTTCAGCCCCAGTGATTGCATCCCTGTACCCCACCCCTCACAATAGTCTGGCTGCTGCATTTTGGATAAGCCTAAGAAACTGGGAGGGGGGTACATTCACCCTGTTGGTTTAGAAATATCTTGTAGATGGCATGTGTATGCAAGGGACTCTGGACTGGGGCCATCACAGCTGACATTATGGGAAAGGTTACTTTGAGGGTAAAGACTGACTGGTATTTCATTCAAATGAGAGAAAAGACCTTGCACCCAAGTGATTCTTGCTGAGTTTTCATTCTGCTCACTATTCAGAGTGCATAGACCAGCCTTTCTCAATATTTGTTAACATTGAGAAACATCCTTCAGGCTTTCAGAGACCCCAGAAGAGGAAGAATCATGCAGAATATGGTTGGGAAGCATAGCTATGTACATGCCCAACAGGAGGCCCTCCCTTTCTCCAAACCCACCATTGACCATTGGGGAGGTTGGTCGACATGACCATATATGGTCATATCACCTGATAAATGTTTAATACATTAAAAATATAAACAATATTTAACTCACACCCATTTTGGAAACCTTTTCAGGGCCATCAAGAAACCTGAGGGGTTCACAAAACTTTAGTTGAGAAAGCCTGGAATGGACAAAAATACTCAAAACACTTGGTGTCCCCATTCTCTGAACAATTCTCCCCTTCCACCATACTTCTAAATCTCTATTGTCTCTTTCTTCTCCAAATTCCTACTCTCCCTGGTACTTCAGTTCCATACACAACCCTTCTTTCTCCTCCCCTTCTTTGTTTTCTTCCTGAGATCCTGAGCTCTGCAGCTGGTTATATGAATGACAAAAAGTACCAACCAATCAAAGGGAAGAAACATCAATACAGTGTTAGAAATGGCAAGTCGCCATTCATCCCAATAGGCTTGCTAAGTATTAATATTGGGTTAAATTATTTGAAAACCCCACCCTCTTAAATGTATTAACTTTCATTAATACAAACAGTAGATTTTCTTATAAGGTTCATATTTTTAACATGTACTCTAATTTTTTAAACACTCGACTATTCTTGAGAAAAAACATTTGAGTCCAAGGTGAAAGGTCATCTGTTTTATTATGAAACCATGTTCTGTTTTATTAAACTGGCAAACAATGAGTATGGTTTATGAAGAAACACAACTGGTAACACACACTGCAGGTGAATTTAATTGGTATTCTCTAGTCCCAGTATTGTGCATTCTGAATTAGACATGCTGAAGAGTTAGGGTTTAATCGACACATGGAGCTTCCTATTATTACACAGAATTGTATCTGAGGCTATTCTTGAAGTAACAGAGAATCTCTGTAATGAGATTTCTGAGATTACTGTTGGGAATTCTCTGTAGTGGAAGTGCTTCCTTCTTGGGTCATTACATTGCCATAAGTCTTAATTTTCCAGACATTTTACTCTTTCTCCCACAGTGTCATTCTTCTTATCAAGGGTTCAGATTTGAGAGTAACATTGTCTCTTCTCCATCTCTGTTTAAAACTGAACAGCACACACCAGAAACAGTAGAGAGTAATGCACTGTGAATTGAGGTAATAAGGAAAAGCATCACAAATCATGCTATTTCTGATTTTATGTCTATGGACAGAGTTTGCCGTATTTTGGAAGACACACTGAAGTCTAATTGTGAAAAGAAATATATTTCACCAGTATTTGTTATGATCATTTTTTTAGATTTTTAAAAAATTCAGTCAAGAGAATAGTGAATCCTAGAGCACTTGAGAACTGGAAATAGGGATTATCACTTTAGGACATCACTATTCTCACATCAAACACTTTAAGCCACTGGTAAAAATGCACCTCTGTGTTTATATTACTTTGCACTAGGCTGTCCACATGGATTTATTTAATTTATTTATTTGCATTTATATACCACCCTCTCTTGCAGCTCAGAGCATTAGACGGGTAATAGAATGCAGGTAAGTTTGGTAATTGTCATGCTATCATGACATTGGATTGTTCATGTATTTTAGAAATATAACTGGCTTCAGCAGTGGAATAGGCTGCCTAAGGACGTGGTGAGCTCCCCTTCAGTGGCAGTCTTCAAGCAAAGGTTGGATACACACTTTTCTTGGATGCTTTAGGATGCTTTGGGCTGATCCTGCGTTGAGCAGGGGGTCAGACTAGATGGCCTGTATGGCCCCTTCCAACTCTATGATTCTATGATTCTTTTTTTTTTCATGATTCATGGTATTGGATATTGTGTGGAAACTAAGCTCAAGGTTTGTTTTCATTTATATACCACTTTCCCTTGAAGCTCAGGGAAGTTTACAGATGAGTGACAGCAAAGAGGAAGAAGAGAAAGAAGAAGAGGAAGAAGAGTTGGTTCTTATATGCTGCTTTTCTCTACCTGAATGAGTCTCAAAGTGGCTTACAATCACAGTCCCTTTCCTCTCCCCACAACAGACACCCTGTGAGGCAGGTGAGGCTGAGAGAGTCCTGATATTACTGCTTGGTTGGAACAGCCTTATCAGTGAGCCCAAGGTCACCTAGCTGGTTGCATGTGGGGGAGTGTGGAATCAAACCTGGTTAGCCAGTTTAGAAATCTGCACTCCTAACCACTGCACCAAGTTTGGTAACTGTGTCAACAATTTTAACATCAATTTTAAAAATAATTTTAACAACAGTGATAACAGTATCAGATGACTTAGTGTCAACAACATGTTTCAGGCAGTATTTCTTCTGCAATCCCATGAAATGTGCTTCTCTGGATGGGAGTGGGGGCCCAGTAGACATTATCATGGGCCTCAACCAAATGCCTGGCAGAAGAGCTCTGTTTTGCACACCCTGAAGAACTGTGATAGCTCAGACAGGGCCTGGATCTTCTCTGGGAGCTCATTCCTCCAGGTGGGGGCCAGGACAGAGAACGACCTGAATAGACATGCTTCCTTGGGGCATGGTGTCACTAGCTAGTTGGTACTGGCTGAGGGTAATACTCTTTAGGAGGTATGGGCAGGTTTCTCAGGTACGGTGGACCTAAACTACATATGGCCTTAAAGGTAATTACCAAGATATTATACCTGATTGGGTATTCAACTGGTAACCATTGCAGCTGTTGGAGGATGGGCCAGATCTGGGCCCTCCAAGGAGTTCTTGTGAGAACCATGGCCGCTGCATTCTGAACAAGTTGTAGTTACTGGATCAGGGATGAGGGTAGACCTGCATACAGTGAGTTTCAGATATCCGGTCTAAAGGTGACCATCACATGGATCACTATGGCTAGGTGTTCAGGGGCCAAGTAGGGTTCTAGTGGTTTGGCTTGGCCACAGGCAAAGAAGTGGGTTCTAGATTAAATAGAGCCTAAACTCTCTCTAGAAACTTAAATGACTAAACTGAAGTTATTGTATTTTGGTCAGATAATGAAAATACAAGAGTCATGTGGACTGTTACCACACAGGAGCATCGTGCCATGCTGCCATCTGGTTTCTGGTTTGGGGCATGTCACCATGAGTCTTCTCGCTCCCGCAAAGGGGAGCATTTGGCCACTACACCCCATCTGCCCCAGACTTGTGCCTCTGCACAAGGCAAATGGGGTGCCAAGATTCCAGCACACTGTGGGGTGGGGTAGAACTTTTTTTATTTGTAAGAACATGTGATTGCATTGTTACTCAATCACACATTCTTACAAAATTTTAAAAAATGCCCCAGGCAGCTCAGCTGTGCTGTGCAGCAAAGCAGAGCTGCCTGCAGCATTAAAAAAAAATCTTAATGCAGTATTGCAGGCAAGGATGGGGAGAAGCCAGGCTGCTGACTACAGCCTACCAATGAGCTCCTAGTACAATGGATGAAGTACTCACCCACTTAAGGAAGGCTCTCTCAAATGCATAATCATTTGCTTCGCTCTACTATGGTATGCAAGAGCCTCTTGTGGCGCAGAGTGGTAAGGCAGCCGTCTGAAAGCTTTGCCCATAAGGCTGGGAGTTCAATCCCAGCAGCCGGCTCAAGGTTGACTCAGCCTTCCATCCTCCCGAGGTCGGTAAAATGAGTACCCAGCTTGCTGGGGGGTAAACGGTCATGACTGGGGAAGGCACTGGCAAACCACCCCGTATTGAGTCTGCCATGAAAACGCTAGAGGGCGTCACCCCAAGGGTCAGACATGACTCGGTGCTTGCACAGGGGATACCTTTACCTTTACCTTTACTATGGTATGCAAAAAAAACACATGCACGTTTTTAAAAGGGGCGATTTTAAAAGGGGTGATTTAAAAGCATCAGTAATATGAACGATGAAAACTGTGAGTGCATAACTGCCCCAGGGTGGTTGGTTGATGGTTCATCAATAGGAGCTACTGGTTAGGAAGCTAGAAATAGGATTCTCTGATAACTGAAAATCCCTGTTTTTGAATGAGAGCTGGGAAGAATTGATTCTCCTAGGCAATAGTCTTGCAGTTGGAAAGATGCACACAGAAGAAGAAAATGGAAGGCTTGTTGCTGTAAGCAGTTGGAAGTGGGGTGCAACTTTAGTTGCCCTTTGTGGCATCGCCTTGTAAGAGCACATACTTGTCTGCTTGTATCTGCTTGTATATTTGTAAATAAAACAAACAATAGATGCCTCAAGTTGCTCAGCTGTCAAATCTAGAGTAAACTAAGCTTGGCAGAACTTTTCACCACAGGAAAGTGGGAATGATGCCACAGAAACTAGCATCTATGGGAATAACAGAAAGACAGCAAGCCTGTTATCCCACATGGATGTTTTTAAAGAAAAAGTCCCACAAAAGGCAGCAGGACTTAGTTCCAGCAAAACAAGTATAGATTTGGGCTCTAAGTTACTGTTCTTAAGTCCCATCTGCAATACGGGCTTCGGAGAGATTCCAAACTATTTGTGCCATGTTCTGAAAAGAACAAAGCCCAAAGCTAAACAAATGAAAGCGCAATCCTAAACAGTTACACTTTTCTAGCCCATTTACTTCAGTGCACTTATAAAATCAGACCTCTCTTTACGATTGCACTGCTCATGACTTAAAGGCCATAGGAATTGCGATAGTAGGACAAGAGTTCCAAGCTTGCAACTCTTCCACATTCAGAAATCCCCAGCAGCCTTCTTATTATAGTCATATGTATGCTTATTTCCTTGCAACACAGTTTGTATTGTAAGCACCCAAACATCTGATCCCTTAATGTACACAATTACTTTTTCAGAGCTTTTTGAGCATTAGAGATGATCAACCAGCTGTGACTTTTTAATTGGTGCCAGTTGGCTGTACCATCATTGCTGCGTGACATATGTTTTTGGACTGTTCCCTGCCAGAAGGAGGTGGACATAAAGTGTCACTATGCATTTTACCCATGCAAGTGAATGGCACTGATTTTATGCTGCATGTTGTTAGTATTATCACACAGTGTGACACTGTTTTGTGCCTACATTGAAATGCTGATATCTAGATGGAGCATATTTTTACTTGATAAAGCAGCTCTTCAGATCAGCAGCCAGTTTTTCTGCATCAAAATAGCCTGGTAGCCTGTCACAGAATCATAAATTGGTAGGTCCAGTACAGGAATTCATTACTAGCACTTCACATTATCAACCCATTGCAACTGTCTGCTGCCACTCACCTGCTTGGGTCCAGAAGGAAGTTGTCTTAATGGAAGTAGATTGGTGCCAAGGCTACAAAGCGTGGAATGTTGTTGTTCACAGTTTGTACAAATGCCTTTTTATTGAAGTTTTTCATTTCTCTCTGGAAGACTGTAATAATAGGTAATAGTGTATGCTTATTTGTACTCTGGAATTAGAAGTCCTTAATACATAGCAGGCACAACAGAATTGGCCTATATATCACACTTATGCTTTACTGTATTTGGGGGTAGGGAAAGGTGGCCATAGGGTGGCCAAAATTATCATGATAAACCAATAGAATCTGGAAGGCCAAGGTTCAAGTCCCACATATGTTCCTGGATTACCTTAGGCCAGCACACTCTCTAAGCCTAACCTGCCTTACAGGTTGTGGAAAGGATAAATGGACAGAGAAGAGAATCATGTCAGCCACATTGGAGAGGAAGAAAGGTATCAAGTAAATTAACAAACATGATGGGGAAAACAGCACATGCTTCCAAGTATTTTCATCTAAAATGTTTATATTATTCTTATATCTTTAAATAGGACAGGGTCCTATTAAATAAAAGAGTAAGGCCACCTGGGGAGGAGTTAGGGCGGGCCCTGTCCAGGATAAAAACTCAGAGGGCCCAATCAGGAGCCGCAAAGCGGCTCCTGATTGGGCCCTCCAAGTGTCCATCCGGGGCCAAGCAGCCAATGGGGAGGCATGCAAAGTGCCTTCCTATTGGCCCCTCACCAAGACAGACCAAAATTCCATTCACCCAGCCCAGTCTGGCTGCCAGTCTGCTCCTGACCACCGCAGGGAGAGGAGGTCAGTAGGGCTGCCAAGGGGGATGAGAACACAGGCTGTGCCAACCCTTTTTGCCCCAAGACTGTCCTAAGTGTCATGTCCAACTGCAAATGGCCTCAGAACCCTGACAGAGCTGGCAGGAGGCTGCAGAGTGCTCCCCCCCCCTTCAGGCCTGCTGCGAAGGAACCTCTGACAGGCCCTGACTGAGGGGAGGGGGGCCTTTCCAAGAGCAACGCAGGGGAGCCTGAGGGCCTTCCTTTTGAGGGGGGGGGACTTTCCCCTTCTGCCAAACAGTTGCCTGACAGGAAGGCCACAGAAGAGCCCCTTCTCACTTAAAATACTGCTCTGGCCGGGGGTTGGACACAGCCAAGCCATGTGTCTTTCTTCTTTGCAACTCTCTGCAGATTTGAGGCCACTGCACAGCGTTATTCTGCAGAGGAAGCTGGCTCTTTTGTCTCCTGTTTCATCTGCACAACAACCCTGTGCAGTAGGCCTCAAGTCTTTCAATTCAACAACAACCTGTGTGGGAAGCCTTAAATGTTTCTTCTCTACCACAACCCTGTCCAAAGTAGCCCTTTCTGCCTGGGGAGCTGATCTTTATACTCTGCAGGTGAGCTGTAATTCCAGGAGTTCTCCAGGCCACACCTGTAGGTTGGCTACCCCTGGGTTGGAAATATTCCTGGAGGTTTGGAGGTGGGACTTCAAAATCGTACAATGCCTCAGAGTCCAGCCTTCAAATGAGCCATTTTTGCCTGCAGTTGGTAGGGGGTGGTGCAGGAGTGTCCCTCCTGGCCTATGGGTTATGGCCAGCCCTTATCAGCAACTGTTTGTATTCTGGGGCACAGACAGGCAGACCAGCATCAGTCCTGTGAGTCTGGAAAGTGCAGGAAGGTCTAAATAAATATTTACAGCCTTTAGGTAGTAAGCAATAGGGTACAAAAATCCGTTCTTCTAAGGAGCAACCATGAAAGAAGCATGTGGGCACATAACATTTTATCAACAGTGAAAAAATGGAGAAGAAGGAACAGGGTGGACACCTGTGCACTGTGACTACCCTATGTGTATTAGGGCAGAGGGGCATTTCGGTGTCTGTGGCCTAATTCCCACAAGAAGGAAAATGACGCAGAACTGGGGGGAATTGGTTGCCATGTAATCTTCCCCTAAGAAGAGTCTCCAGTCTGATTTTCCCTTCACATATCTGAGGACATGGCTCTGGAAAGCTCATCTGTAACCACTATGCCACAATTCCCAAAGGTCAGTCCTCTCCCACAATCAACGAACATTTCACACCACAGGTTCTTGACACCCATCTCTCCACACCCATGGCCTCATTTGCCACCATGCCACCACAACCTCCCACACAACACACATTCAACCCCATACCCTTACAGACTGGACAACTCCTCCCCTTCCTCTTCCCACTGCCAAGCTCTAGCGCCCGTTGTATTCTTGGAGACAATGGGCTTTGCCCCTAGTTATAATATAAAATGGTTAATATTTTAACATTTTAATTCTTTTACCTGAAACCCAGTATCTAAATTCTGCTTCATAAAAGCAGCCAGGACTGCAGCAGAGAGACAGCAAGGCAGATACAGAAGCTTTCAGTCTAGCAGATTCCTCCTTCATGGCCCCAAAGCAGCTTCAGATTCACAAAGCAAAACTTTTGAGTGGCAATGCAGAACAATTCATGAAATGCATGAGTTCTCAGCCCTGAAATGTCCAGGAATGTGTGCTTAATGCAGGATGTAAACTTAATTTGCGAGTGGATAGTATTGCTTTATATAGGCTATCACACTTAGGTCCATTCCGCACATCTGCCAATGTTGCTGGATGTCTGTGGCAGCCCAAACTGCTACAATTTGTAGTGGCATTTTGACATTTCACACTGTGCAAATTGTAGCGCAATATCCATGCACCCATAGCACTTTTTTTGTAACGCACATGTTTCCAGTCTTGCTGGAAATACAAACAAGGCACTCTAAATTTGTGGCGCTCCTGTCTGCCTCACCATGTCAACCAAACTGAAGAGCCAATCAAATGGATGATGGAAAACACACGTGGCAATGAATATGTGTTGATTCATTGCTTCTTTGCTTCACACGGACCTGTATTTTGTTGTAATTTCTCCCCCAAAATGGCTTTTTACACAAGGCTATACCCGGGGGGAGGTATTCATTAGAAATGGAAAAAAGCCTGCTGAGAGAGCTTTCACAGTTCTTCCATCCATGCTAATTAATACAGCCTGCTGGCGGACATGTGTGTAATCATTGACACGCGTCTCCAAGGGAAAAAAAACATACAATGCATGTTAATGCAGGTAGGGCAACATTCGGGCACACGGTGAGCAAGGCGCTCTATGACATTATGATGTTCACTGTGAAAGTTTAAAGTTTAAAACCTTCTGTCGAATGAAAAGCGTGCTCGCTTGTTCGTTGCTTTATATGGTTTGTAGGGGGGAAAGGCATTCCCATCTCCCGGAAGCTTGGGGATGGGAGCGGAGGAGGGACCTTCGTCCTAACACTATTTTGAGAACGCACATGTCTTTTGCTGATGTGTTGCAGGTTGTTCTCAGGAGTCAAGCACTTCTTTAAGGAGAATCCACTTTTTACGAATCCCCCGAAGTGCTATACAAAAGCGAATGTTGCGGGAGTGTTGCTGGAGTGCTGCGGTTTGTGTACGACGTCATGCATAATGTCAAAAATGTAGCATTTACAAAGTGTTACAATTCAGCTACATTTAAGTTGTGTGGAATGGACCTTAGTGATATTCCATAGGCTAGAATGGATTGCATGGGATACATGAAGAAGTTTGTGGCAGCCATGAGACTTCTGATAGCAATTGGTTGTTAGACTCCATTCCTGTGTGAAAAGGATGGCTTGGTTTAGAAAACTCTTCATACAAGTTTAAAAACACGAGCAGCTTTTGGCAGTAAGAACAGGTCCCAGAAGTTAGGATAGTGAAAGGGAATGGAACTAAGATGCTACAATTAAAGTCATTTTTTGTCATGGCAGCTCTTGTTTCCTACTGAGCGTGTGAAAGTACTATATAAAGATGATACGAAATAACATGAGAACTAAAATGAAAGGTGAACCCAACCTAAGGCCCTACGTATGAAGAATAGCTTTAATGATTCAGATATGCCTTCTTGACAATTTAAATGTATGCTTTGTCTACCCATCATTATTTTATGTGATAAACAAATATTTTACTATAGCTTTGCATGCGTATTTCTTTATATTTCATTTAAGATTTGTTGTAGGTTCTGGAGACTTAAGATTACATAAAATAAACATGTGGAAAAGAGATTCCTAAAAATGTAAAAAGAAATAGAAAAGGCTAGTTACATATCACTTATTATAAAAGAAATAAGGGAATAAAGGAATTGTAGAATGTAGCTAGGAGAGGTAGTCATTATGTAAAGCTCCCAGTCTTTTTCTGAATTCCAGACTTTAGGCAGGATAGAGGCTATAAAAATTGGTGCTATTTATATGAAAATTGGATTTGATCTCTAAATCTTTCTCCTGTTCTGAGAGCCACTTGAAGCCAGGGGATATATGAGTCAGGGGATATCCAGCCAGCTCTTCCTTAACTGATCAGACATGCTGGAATTGTCCAGAGAGTAGCAGAGGGAAAAGAACCTCTGGTCATGGTAACTCTATAAAAAAAAGTCTGTACAATGATTTACTTCGTCCTTTTAATTTCAAATGCTTATATCCAACTCTCTCAGCCAAAATAGTTTACCTAATTTCAACAGCAACAAAACAATAGACCTCTAATCGACAGCATAAATTATTACTAGGGAACAAAATTAAAACCAAAAGTGATTTTAAAAAATCATAACAAAATCTGTTCTCTACAATCTATACTACCTAGCAATTTCACAACTACATTTTGAACCGGATGAAGATTCTAAACAGCCTTCAAAGATATGCTGATGTAGTGTCCCTTGCAGTAATCTATTCTAAACTGAATTATTGATTTATTTGAAATATATGTATGCCTGAGGAGACTTGCCAAAAATCATTAACCTTTAGTCTCTACATAACAAACTGGAAGACAAACTTTTGACCAAAATAAAGCTTTAGGGAAGTCTTTGAATATACCGTCTGTTCTGCCAGTTAGACGGCTAGAAGCAGTGATACAATTTTCCGTCTGTTTTGTTATGAGTTTCACCCATTAGATATTTGGAAAGGAAATTATACCAATATCTAAACAGCAGGTTATATAATATAGATAATGCTGAACAGATTTAAGGTAGATTTATTTCTTATCGTTTATGCCTGTAAATGCAAGAGATGGTGAAATAAGTCATTTAATTGCACTTCTCATGCAAATCTGTTTGTTACATTTCTGTATCACTGTAGATCAGTTTCTTCTGAGCAGTTCATGTTAGTATACAAAATTAAAATCAATAAAACACTATAGGCATCAAAAAAAATTATAAAGGTAAAAAGACAAAAAATCCAACTCCTGCATCAAAACCTTATTGAAATTAAAAGGCTTCTTCTGCAGTCTGGAAGTAAAAAAACAGTGTGACTGCAATGGCAGAGAAGGATCACAGAGATCAAAGCCCAAATCTCCATCTTGCTGTGAAACTTACTGGGCTACCTGGGGTCATCTTAGACTCAGCCTAGCCTACTTTTTATAGTTGTTGTTAGGATGAACGTGGAAGAGAACAAGTATGCTACTCTAATCTACTTGAAGGAAAGGCAGAATAAGAAATGTGGCACAGACTTATGTGGAGCCCGCCATTGATGCCGCAGAGGAGCGAGCACAAGGGAGATGAGCTCCCGGTGCTGCTCCAGCAGCTGGGCAGGCAGGCATGGTGTACAAAGCAACACACAGAGGGGAGTGGGGAGTGGGCTCATGGCACCCTTATAAGGACACAATGTGCAGGAGCCCAGCCCCCTTTCTCCCCTGCAGCAGCCGAGCAGAGTAGCTTCCCACCCACCAACCCTGTTATATGCTAGTTGTGTTATTTCAGATACAGTTATGTTGGCCTGGGGTGGCAAGCTTAGAATCATACAGTCATATAATCATACAATCATAGAGTTGGAAGGTATCTCATGGGTCATCTAGTCCAACCCCCTGCACTATGCAGGACACTCACAACCTTATCATTCATCCACTCTAACCTACCACCCCCTTGAGCCTTCACAGTATCAGCCTCTCTATCAGATGGCTATCCAGCCTCTGTTTAAAAATTTCCAAAGAAGGAGAACCCACCACCCCCCAAGGAAGCCTGTTCCACTGAGAAACCGCTCTGTCAGGAACTTCTTCCAGATGTTTAGACGGAATTTCTTTTGAATTAATTTCATCCCATTGGTTATGGTCTGTCCCTCTGGGGCAAAAGAGAACAACGCTGCTCCATCGTCTATATGGCACCCTATTAAATATTTGAAGATGGTTATCAATTCATCACAGCTGGTGGGGGGGTTTCAGCATGGAATGGAACCTGTTTTCGGGGGGAGTTTGATCGGGGGCATTGAACTCCCCATGGTCAGGGGCGGCTGGCTGAGAGCCAGGGCCGAGCCAGGGCCGAGAGCAGGGCCGAGCCAGGCAAATGGGCTTGCAGGACCAGGTAGCCTGTGGTGGGTCCAGTGGAGGTATGCACCTCTCTTCGGCACCCCATGTGGGTACACCTCCCTTGGATGGGTCCCAGTGTCAAGGGGATCCATGTTCCCAGGGGTGGAACCGGGTGACTCCCAGGGCGCCGCTGTGGTCAGGGTTCTCATGGTTAGTAGATCATGTATGCAGGCTCCCTCTCCCATGCCAGGCCAATACTCTGACATTGCAGTAAAACTGTGGCCTTGTTATAAGCCAATCAAAATGTGTGCGTGTCGTATTTAGCCCAACATGCCCGCCTACAATAATACAATAAATTCTCTAGTTGGTGAGTTTCACAACTGAAGAATTACCGCCAAGGAGGCTATGGATCTTACAGTAACTTTTCAGTATTTCAGAGAGCAGCCCCATGTAAAATCCTTAGATATTACTGGCCTGTTATGATAACCTCACTCTCTTCCTTCTCTCACTTGCAGGATTTTCCCTCCATTTTTCTCTTCCTTTCTGGTAAGACTTCACTTGGAGTACCGTGTTCAATTTTGGGCACCACAACTGGAAAAAAGAAGCAGACAAACTGGAGCATGTCCAGCTATGAAGATGTTGAGGGATTTGAAGACCAAGTCGTATGAGGAAAGATTGAGGAAGCTTGGTCTGTTTAGCCTGGAGAGAACACGACTAAGTGGTGATATGATAACCATCTTCAAATACTTGAAGGGCTGTCATAGAGAAGATGGAGTAGATTTGTTTTCTGTTGTCCCAGAGGCTGAACATCCAGAAGAAGTTTATGACAGAGCTGTTCCTCAGTGGAACAGCTTCCTTGGGAGGTAGTGGGTTCTCCTTCTTTGGAAGTTTTTAAGCAGAGGCTAACTAGTCATCTGACAGAAATGCTGATTTCTGAATGGGTAGCCAGGAAGGGATGTGACAGTCCACTGTGGGATGGTAGGTGAATTTCCTCCAGGCCAGGCTGGATTTTTGGTGGGGAGGGGATCACTTGGGCATGACATTGGGGTCACTGTGCAGGTAGTTGTGAGTTCCTGCATTGTGCAGGGGGTTGGAATAGATTACTCTGTAGGTCCCTTCCAACTCTATGATTCCATGTAGTTGTGCTTTCTATTTTTCTCATCTGAATCTGATATTACACTGACATGATACTATGCTGACATCATGGTGATATTTGGGTAAACATATCTCTATGATTTATTTCATTTCACCATTGTACATTATAAGTGTGATGGAAGACCTGGCGTGTAAAAGGATCAGGGCTCTTTACATATTTAAAATGAGGCAAAATGTGTAGGAAATTGTGACTGCCTGACCTACTTGTAACAATAAACCTGTTTTACAGAAGTGATAAAGGATGGTAGGGTCTCTCTGAATGAGTGAGAAGTGTGGAGCACATTTGCCATCTGCCCATCCACAAAGGCCAAACCCCCACCCTAAGTCCCAAAGCTTCTAGAAACTGAGGAGTGGAAGAAAAAATGTCTTGAAAATGGCCTCCATAGTGATATAGTAATCTCCTCCCATGTTTCTATAGTATTTAGCAAACAGATTAGGGGAAATTCCTAGAGTGTCATGTAGCAGTGACATCAAATAATCATCAAGCTCCCCAGGACTGGAATCAAAATCGCCTGACATTTGCCAAAGCAGTCCTACGTCTGTTTCCTAGGAGGACAATTTCAGATTGTGGTGAGTAGAGTGGAAGGATACAGGCCATCATGCTAGAAGGACATGCTCCTCAAGATAAGTAGGGCTTAACTATGGAGAAATTTGAAGTGGGCCCAGAAACAAATTGGTAGCCAATATAGGCTTTTTAGGAATGAACATTCCAGTGAGTTATTGCATGAAAAATAATTTCTGCAGTTAGTCATTGGACTGTTTTTGAACACTATCCCTGGAGAATATTACCGTCACCAAACAAGAGATTATCAAGACATGGTTACAGCTACAAGGTTAATCATTAAAGAGGGTGAAGAAATGTCTCACTTGTAAGAAAGGCACCAACTGATTCCGCGTATTTTCAGAGGGAATGCCGAACCATCTAGAGAAGGCCACTTAGAACATCATCAATTTAAGAACCCACCTACAAAAATCACTACTCTGCATGGTAAGACAAAGTTAATACACAAATGAACATAAAAAGCAAATGTTTGTTCTGCTGACTACAGTGGAGTTTAGGGTGGGGGGAAATGCTTATATCACTATGATACCTTTGAAGTCCTATGTGATAGTTCCTATTGAAATAACACACACTCAGAAATGGTTGAATTTCCTTGCATGAGAAAAGTGGCAAGACTCTTATCCTGAAACCCCCATGTTAGGGATTCTTTTTTGGGCCAAGGTCTGTTTAAGCAGGAGCTTTTAGAGTTGAAAATCCTAGAAAATCTAAACTGGGAGAAAGGATTATGGTACTTAACAGCACTCTGGCTAAAGGATGCAGCCTTAGGAGCCCTTCCAAATTGGCTGAAATCAAGATATTGTGTAAGCAGATAAGGACTCTGGGAGCAAAAATGCTTAGGAAGAGAATGACAGATCTTATAACCAATCTAAGAGTCCTCAGGGCAATGCAGAGGCCAAAGACCATAGCCCTCCTCTGCTACAGCACTCATTTCATGAGAAAGATCGGGATTTTAGTACTGCTTAGATGGATGAAGGTGGCTTTGCTGAAGATTTTCTCTTTCTAAAAAAAGAGAGGGAAATCAGCCATTTTTACTTGAATTCCCATTTTAAATAGCTTAGCCAATAGTTAAGGCTGAGGAATGGCTAGTAACCATACAGGATATAATTAAGAAACTCTATACACCTCTGTGGAATAAGAGTGTTTTCTATGAGACCTCTTCATATATTTGTGGATATCTTTACATAGCCTTGTCAACTAGTCTGCAAATGAATAAATGTGTCAAATTGTCTTATGAGTCTGTGTACCCACGCAAATCTACCCAATGGTCCTCCTTATTGCACACTGGAGCAACAACCCCCCCTCCCCATCTTGTTTTTCTAAAAAAAAAAAAAAACACCACTGAGAATTTAAGATTACTTGTTTAAAGATTACTTGTCATGGAAAATATATTTATATCACAATAATTAAACAGCAACTTTTCAGGCCTGGTTTTGAGCACTTATGAGCCTCTTGTGGCGCAGAGTGGTAAGGCAGCCGCCTGAAAGCTTTGCCCATGAGGTTGGGAGTTCAATCCCAGCAGCCGGCTCAAGGTTGACTCAGCCTTCCATCCTTCCGAGGTCGGTAAAATGAGTACCCAGCTTGCTGGGGGGTAAACGGTCATGACTGGGGAAGGCACTGGCA
The DNA here is from genome assembly GCF_049243985.1 of Paroedura picta. NCBI lineage: Eukaryota > Metazoa > Chordata > Lepidosauria > Squamata > Gekkonidae > Paroedura > Paroedura picta. The sequence continues at coordinate 29,288,933 of NC_135377.1, read as the reverse complement.
AACCACCCCGTATTGAGTCTGCCATGAAAACGCTAGAGGGCGTCACCCCAAGGGTCAGACATGACTCGGTGCTTGCACAGGGGATACCTTTACCTTTACCTTTACCTTTGAGCACTTGCATGGGCCAAACACTCCTGCTAGCTATCAGCAAGTAAAGTGAAACTCTTACCTCCTAGTGTCCACAGAACTTTATTTAGGGCCAATCTAGGTAATACAGAGTCCCTGGGTATGCCTCTGGAGTATCACCATAATTTAACCTCTGGAATTAAACCTCTAATTCCTGACAGAGTGGTTTCTCAGCCTCAGCTATCCTCGGGAGGTGGTGGGTTCTCCATCTTTGGAAATTTTTAAACAAAGGCTGGAAAGCCATCTGGGGGAGAGGCTAAATCTGTGAAGGTTCAAGGGGGCGGCAGGTAACAATGGGTGAGCGATAGGGTTGTGAGTGTCCTGCCTAGTGCAGTGGGTTGGACTAGATGACCCAGGAGGTCCCTTCCAACTCTGTGATTCTATGACTCTAAATGGTGGCGGTGGCGGCATGGCAGCGGCACGGCACTGGCACGGCAACGGCACGGCAGCGTGGCAGTGGCCTCCCTCCCTCCCTCCCTTCAACTGGGCTCACATCACTTCCCGCATACCTCGCTGCGAGCCCATCTTGTGTGCCTGCGTGGCGTTCACGCAGGTCAGGTGGTGGCCGAGGGCAGGCCTCTGCCAGGCATACCTGCACAGACCAGCCACAGGGCCAGCCAGGGTAGAGCACCGCTGCCAGCCATCCTGCTGGCCAGGGGACAGGCAGGGAGGGAGGCAGGGAGGGGACTCCGGCTGGCAGTTCTTTAAAGGACCCGGGCAGGACCTGGGACAAAGACCTGGAAAGCGTGAGAGTCCCGCGGGAGTCGAGAAGGATGGGCAGCTTACCTTAGGCACACAAAGCTGAGCAGGAAAAAATATATTAAATATATTTAAAAACCTACTATCCCAAGCTGCCATACCATGAGGAAAAGGGCATCTGTCCGTAAATTCAAACTGAACCAATCAAGCAGGCAGCTGGTCCATTAGGACAACAATGGCAGTGTCCCCCCCCCCAAGCCCAGCTCTTCACTGCTTTTCTCTTTTACTGTAAATGTAAAGCAAACCTTAATGAATGAGTCCTGGGCTTTCAAGATGTCAGTTCCTTCTTAACCAATTTAAGTCTTCTTGCCCCTTCCTCATTGTAGACCTCAGTCAATCAGAAATTCACAAAGGTAGCTGCCCAGTTGTAGCATTAGAAAGTAAGTGGATTAAGTTAGTGGGCCCAGTTAGTGGGTATGGTTTGGTTTTGCTGCTCAGGTTGGGCCTGGCCTGGCTGGGGCCTTTTGCCAGCAATGTAGCAAAGGTCTGACCGAATATCAGAGTGTTGCTGTGTTGCAACGTGATGACTTCACTTCCAGCACACATCAGAAGTAATGTTGCTGCATCGCTGGCAATGTGCCTGCAATGATGAGCCAGGCCTCCCCAATGCTAGTAATTCCCTCACCAGCCAGCTGACTGATGGTAGGATGTGAGCACGAAAGCAGGGAATCCCCCATGCCCAGCAGAGGCCCAGCAACTCTACCAGTATAGAATATGGAGGAAAGAAGGGTTCATTCTTGTTGATGATGATCTGTGGAGCTGACAGTTGGTTGTTTCCTGGCTCACTTGGCATGATGAGGGAGAGAAAAGGGGCATGGTGTGATTTTTATGGTAAAACTGAAGACACACTAAATCAATCTAGGCTTCAGGAGGGAGTTACGTAAAAAAACAAAACAAGCAATCCACACACTTTTCCTTTTTGAGTACAAATATGGTGACAGGAGGCTTTGTTGTCCATGCTTAGCTGTTCTGTAAACAAGGAAGTATGTGTCACCATTATATCATTGCTTTCTCTCCAGGTATAGTGCATACCAGCCGCAATCCTAAGCAAGCTTACTAGTGACTAAGTCTCATTGAGCTCAATTGAACTTCGCAGTCAACAACATACTTAGGGTCACACTGCAAATCTCTCTGTCCCTTTCCCATTAGACTTCATTTCCCCCTTTCTCTCTGCTTTTTAACATCTACTTTGCTAAAGAACTCCAAAGAGTTCTTTCTTACTGTGCTGGGTTATTTTGGTCAGTATGGATTAAACATATTGCAGGGCTTCAGTTTTTGAAATTTTTAAAAAATACAATATTTTAAATTTCTCTCATGCACACATTGAACTCTTTTCCATTCAGTCCTTTTTTTTTCTTGAGGCAGAGGCCTGACCTTTGAGTTGTTCTGCTGTTTTTAACACTGCTAAACACCATGTATATTCCTGGTACAGTAGCAATAATTAGTTTTTCATCTGCCTATGGTAGGCTTCTTTAAACAAAAATAAAAGCAGGTAAAGTGTACACAAAAATACACTACAAAAATCTTATAAAAGTTAGCTTATTTCTTTATTTGGAGTATTGCCAGAAGAAAGTTGAAGGATCCTTAATGTTCCTTCCTATGCAGAGCTGCTTCAATCTAAACCTACTGAAGTTAATGAATTTAGACTGGATTAATTCTACATAAAGAGCCTCTTGTGGCGCAGAGTGGTAAGGCAGCCGTCTGAAAGCTTTGCCCGTGAGGCTGGGAGTTCGATCCCAGCAGCCGGCTCAAGGTTGACTCAGCCTTCCATCCTTCCGAGGTCGGTAAAATGAGTACCCAGCTTGCTGGGGGGTAAACGGTAATGACTAGGGAAGGCACTGGCAAACTACCCCGTATTGAGTCTGCCATGAAAACGCTAGAGGGCGTCACCCCAAGGGTCAGACATGACTTGGTGCTTGCACAGGGGATACCTTTACCTTTACCTTTTTAATTCTACATAGGATTGCACTATATTGGATATTTTTTTGATTTGTCAAGCAGTTCACGTGCTTATTTACTTGAAAGTAAACTTGTAGGCTTTGCTACCCAATAAGCATATGTAGAATGGCAAGTCTGCAGCTTTTTATTATTACTAGTATGTATCTGAAAGAAATGAAGTACAAAACTGAAAGAAATGCCTAACTCATATTACCAAGGGCTTGGAGGGCTGGCAGCAGATAGGGGTAGTTGAAAGCTTTGGTGGGAGACCACATCAGTTTTTTTCTCTTAAGAGAATCAAGTATGGCTGCACACATTACACAGATATAAGGGGAAAGGCAGATCACCACAATGAAAAGGACTAGAAGACTGGTTTTAAAAAAAAACAACTGAAACGGGGGAATTCAGAGAACGTGCTGTTGATTGTTATAACATTATATTGATATGATATTATTAAAAACCTGAAAAAGCCCCACTGGCTCAAGGGAGGAGTGATAGCCATTGGTGAAGAAGAGCAGGGAAACTTTGGGAAAACCTGACACATGGAAGACCCACAGCCAACGATCATCTGCTTTGGGTTTTAGAAATTGTCACAGCCCATTTATTAAGAAATTTACTACCGTTCTGTCCACAGATCCAGCCATTTCCTTTCAAGTTGCTAACCAAATTTTATCTGAAAACTTGTACTATGTAAATTCATACTTTAATTGTAATGTTTTGCTCTTTCTCTGAGATTCCTTATAGTTGAAACACCTGTCACGACACCTCTCTGTAGTGCCTGAGATGACGTATGTTATGCTGCCTCCTTGCCTTCCTTAGCATTTCCTACTTATTTTTGCTGCCACTAAGGCTGTCCCCTTAGCTGAACCAAAAGAAGAGGATGACAGAATGGTCAGCATGGGGAGTAGCTCTAAGATAAAAGGTGAAACAGTTGTTTTTAGAAATGGAACAGTGGAACAGTTTCAGTAGGCATATATGCATCATATGAATGAATGCTTTCCCCTCAAAAGTCTCAGAGGGAAGGTTTAACTGTATTCCATACGATGCGAGACTCTGCCCATGTGGTTCTGGCTGCCCTGACTCTATCTCACACACTTATATGAGCGATGTCAGGATGACAGTTTTGTTGCTTTGCTGGAAACCAAGCCCTCTGTCAGTAAGTCTATGATCTTGCAATTCCTGCTTTCTGACAGAGATCCAGAGGTAACCATTATAGTCGCCAGAGTCTTAACTAAGATGCTTTTATAATATGCTGCCTATTTTGTATTTTATCTTTTATAATTTATCTTATCATTTAAAGATCTGTTCGGTTATGTAACCCCATGGCCTATTTTATTATTTCGTTGCAATTTTAAGCCCTATTTCTATATGTTTTATACATATTTTATGCCAATAAAAGGTGACTGACTGACTGACATCATAGTTTCAGACCAATCTGACAACCCACCTGAATCTATCAGATGAATACAGTTCTTCTTTCTCTTCCTTAAATAGACCTACTCACAAAGGCTTATTTTCCTCACTTTGCCACTTAGGCAAATCACTTTCACAAAGAACAAAGGTTTCTCTCACATCCCACAACATCTTACTCTGTCTCTTCATTCACCCACCTCCTTCTTCTTTATCCTGGATAAACCCTCCAAACAAACCCAGTCAACTCTGCCACATAGAGTACAGCTACCATCCAGTCCCTTGCTTCATATGCTAGAGGCCTGAAATTTAAATTACAGCAACATATATATAAAACTCCACATTAAACAAAAAATAAAACATACACAAAATATGTACACCCCAGTAGCTATGCTGAAAATTTGGTGCCTCTTTATTTTATTTATTTGTTTGTTTGTTTGATATTAAATTTATATCCCGCCTTCCTCCTTGGATTCAAGGTGGTTAAAAAGAATAAATGTTCCCAATCTGTCACAACACAGACTCGTTCCTGCAGAGCATTCAATTCTCTCACATGGACTATCATTCTGCCCCAGCAAATCTCAAAACAAGTTAGTGAAAGATCTTGAAAGGATGTTCAAGTTATCCATTCTAGTGATGGGGGAAAGTGTCAAGTTGATTGTCATTTAAAATTGTCAAGGCAAGAGACAAACAGGTGGTTGGCCATTGTTTGCCTGGGTAAGGCAACCCTGGTCTTCCTTGGCTGTCTCCCATGTAAGTCCCAATCAGGATGGACCTTGTTTTTAGCCTCCAAGATCTGATGAAACCCTGGGACATATAGGTCAGAGTGCCCATATCAGTATTCATACTTAAATTCCACAAGAGTGGGAGTGGATGACAAGGAATAATATTTTCTGTTAATTTTCTATTTTTATGTTATACTAATATACCTTGTGTTGTTAAGCTTCTTGCACTACTGGTATCTGTTGTGCAAAATGTACCTTTGAAGCTGCCTTATTCAAGTCCCACTGCTGGTCTATCTAGTTCAGTCCTTTCACTGATGGCAGCTCTCCAAGCTCTCCATAAAAGAAAGCTTTTTCTCAGTTGCTGCTAACTGAGGCTCCTTCAGGATAAACAATGGGAGTATCTGCCTGCAAAGCATGTGCTCTACAACTGAGTCATGGTCCTGTGTGGAGTGCAGTTGGTGGCCTAAATAAGAGATCTGGAGTATTTTCCTCTTTGATAGCGAAAGCACACATCACAATAGTCTCAGTCAAGTCAAATTTCACTTGAGACTCTCGAGTTCCTACCCTGCCTGCAAACACATCAGGGGCTGAACTGTGTACCTCTGTCATCAGACGACCCGTCCTGTGTAAAGGTAACCTGCAGTGAGAAAAGTCTTCCGTTTTTGCCAATTATTATGTTTGCCTTCTCTAGGCAAAGCCAGTAAGAGCTCTAACTCCTGACAGATTGTGAAGAGCTTTCCTGTTTCTTCCTCATACAGCATGCTTGTGTTTGAATTGTAGAGCCAGTGCCTTCACTTTCTGCCTGTAAGCTTTGTGAGGAAGATGGTGTTGTTGACCTATCTAATGCTGTCAAATGGTCCCTCTTAGTCTGTTTACAGTCTTCCTGCCAAACTGGGATTGGGATCATGACCCTTTGCCCCACCTCATATGTCTAAGCCATAGCTTGTCAATCACACCATCCTTCTGCTTTTCCTGTGCTTTAGCAAGGTTATTTTGTGCTGAGGCCATAAACTCTTTTGCTCTCTTGTGGATGTCCAGCACTTATTGTACTTCTGACTGCTTTGATGTTCACAGATTGACTTTCCACTTGTCCCTCGCAAAGCCTTGCAGCCTTCAGGTCCACGAGCAAACAATTTTAAATGCTTTTGGGAAGGTTCCGCATGCAAATCAGAGCTGCTGTATAAAATGGTCTCAACTATTGTTTTATTTGTTTGCAGCATAGGGTGTGCAGAACACCTTGAGACATTTTGTAACTGGGATCCAAACGCTTTTATCCCTTGAAATCTGGTGAATGTTTCAACTGTGCAGCCACCCCAAATTCGTCTCAAATTTGATTTCAGGTAAAATGAAATGTCAACCAGGAACCATCCTGAGAAATTCTTAGACACAACTCTTGGAATCTTAGTCTACAGAAAAACTGAAAAACCAAAGTTCTGTAATACTTTTTATAAGGATCAAACAAAATCGCATTAATTTCAATTCTTCCTGAAATTCTTTTTGCTTGTACTTCCCTTGAAATTCCTCCACTTCACCTGTGCCAACTTTACTCTAAATGGATTTTAGAAGTCTTTACAGAGTTCACAGACTAGAAACATGGGTGAATAATATGAGTGTTACTGGGATAAACATATTTTTTTTCTCACACGATGCTCTCTTGATAGACTTTCTACTAGTATGGCAAACTTAATGGCCTCTCTGAGGACTCCTTAACAAATGAGCACAGGTATCACAAGCTACATATTTATCTGTCATTATTTAATACTGCTGTCGGGAGTGATATTTTGCAATAAATGTACACAGTGCTGGAGTCAGCATATCCTGTGGTAGGGGCCCAGGACTTCTGGTGGGTCCCATGGCTGCTCACCTGCTTGCCTATGTGCCTTTTCTGCTGAGCATCAACCAACATTCCCCCTACCCACTTGCTTGCAAGAACTCTGTTATCCATGCTTCTAGCCATATTCCACTGACCAGCATATTTCACTCACCAGAGGGCTTGCAACAAGTAGGGGAATGATATACAGAGATTTGGGCCTGTGGGTTGAAAGGGAAGTATAAGTGGGCTGGCGGTGGGAAGACGAGGGGGGGGGTCCTGGAAGCTCTTTGCCCAAGGTTCCCCAAAGTCTCAAACTGGCCTTATGTGTACATGTGTGTGAAAAGCTGCTTTTGATATGGAGGCCTCCACATGGTATTTAAAGATGTCCAGAAATCAAAAACAAGGGTACCTCAACATTAATCCAAGACTTCCTCAGGCAGATAGGGTAACAAAGTAGAATGGATAGTACTTCTAGGGGCTTTTGAAGAAGAAGAAGAAGAAGAAGAAGAAGAAGAAGAAGAAGAAGAGTTGGTTCTTATATGCCGCTTTTCCCTACCTGAACGAGGCTCAAAGCGGCTTACAGTCGCCTTCCCATTCCTCTCCCCACAACAGACACCCTGTGGGGTGGGTGAGGCTGAGAGAGCGCTGATATCACTGCCCAGTCAGAACAATTTTATCAGTGCCGTGGCGAGCCCAAGGTCACCCAGCTGGCTGCATGTGGGGGAGCGCAGAATCGAACCCGGCATGCCAGATTAGAAGTCCGCACTCCTAACCACTACACCAAACTGGCTCTCTCTTGCCTATCTTGTATATCCAACATCCACTTGAAATTGTAATTATATCCATTTACTTTGGGGCATTTGGGTACAAATCTGTCTTCTCACTTTACAGCAGATGGCTCTCACTGATGGGACTTTTGTAACCAATTCCCCCACCGTAATCTCTGCAAAGCATAGTTTAACAATAATTTCAGGCAAATACTCTAGCTTAGTAGCTTTAAATAAGAAATAGGAGGTTGGCATATTAAAAACTAATAAGTCTCCAGGTCTGGAAGACATATACCTGAGAGTTCTTAAAGAACTCAAATGTGAAATGGTTCATCTTGCTAATATTCTATACTGAAATACTGGAAAGTAGCAAATATTACTATACAAAGGGCTCCAGAAGGCATCTGGGAAACACAGGCTAGTAAGCCTAACATCTGTTCTTGGTAAATTAGTATGGTCTGTAATTAAAGACAAAATAATTGAGAACATAGAGGAACAAAACATGCTGAGGAAACATCAGTATCAGGGCTCCTGTAAAGGGAACTCTTGCCTCAGCAACCTTTCAGAGTTATTTGAGAAAGTTAGTTAAGTATGTGAGTCAGGGGGATCTGGTAGACATTATATAAATGGACTTCCAACAATCCAGATATATAATGTACCTTCAAAAGTCAATGTGGCTTTTGTGAAAATACCTCAGCAAAATCTCCAGCATAAACGTAAGAAAATGTATCGGTTTATGGGTTAAAAATGGGTTAAATGATAAGAATGAGTACCTATGATAACAAGGAAGACCCTCCACATCCATTGTTAGTAAACCTAAGGGAAGGCCTTCACCTCTACTTCCTGTTTATTTGCCCTCCAGACCAACTGGTTGACTGCTGTGTGAAACAGGATGTTGGACTAAGTGGACTATTTTTTATGTTACATTATTGTCTTATGTAATTGCACATACATTCTGCTATCACAGTGGTTTTTGCTAATAGAAAAACATTAGACAAATTCATGATTTTCTTTGAAAGGTATGGCCCACCATGGTATTATATTGTTTGTGCAAGATACAGAAGCTTGATCATAATGGATAGACATTATTCTTTCTCTAATTTCTTTGTGATTCCGCTCCCTTCCAAATATATTGTAGTAGTAAACTATTTCTTAATCTTGATAACTGAATGGCTTGCCAGGGTGCATGGCATTCTTGAGCTTCTGAAGATTTTAACTTCACTGTTGTAAAGCAGATGTTATTCATTGTTGGCCCAATGCTACGAAAAGTGATACAGGGACAAGGGTTTCATACAATGAATTTCCTTCTGTTACTGAGTTGTTTCTGAATCACGGTAGTAAATTCAAACAGTGCTGCTTTTCCCCTGCCCTTTTTAATTGTCCAATATCCCTTGGAGTTTAGTTTTTGAACATTCGAAGTTGAACAATATTGGTACTATATTGGTGTAGTGGTTAGGAGCCAGCTGGGTGACCTTGGGCTAGTCATAATCCTCTTAGAGCTTTTCTCACAGAGCAGTCCTATCAGATCTCTCTCCATCCCACCTACATCACAGGGACCCTTTGTGCATGGTGGCAGCTACTCCGCGCTGCTGCCGTGCCGTTGCGGCAGGGCAGGATGCCCCACCGTTCCCCGTGTACACATGGGGGTGGAGGATGCAGGGCTGCCCCAGTGTAGCGCGCGCGTTTTGAGCCAGGGCCAGGAGGCCTGGGACGCTGCCAGCCAAAATAAGCGGCAGCTGCTGGGGGGGAGGTGGGGAGGGGCCGGGAGGAGTGGAGGGGCCAGGCCCCCTCCACACACTCTGGCAGGGCAGTGAGTTGCCCCTGCCAGCTCCGTGGCTCCGCGGAGCCTGCAGGGGCATGCGGTAACCCTACAGGGACACCGTAGGTTGGGGCCGGGCAGGCCAAAAGGCCCGGCACTGTCAATTACGCACCATGCCGGCTCACAGTCCCAGCCACTGCCGCCGACCAGCATAACCAGGAAGCTGCAGAAGTTCCTGCATTTGCTTAACGCAGGCCTTCCATAGCCATGAGCCGGGACACGCCGACGTTGGTGGCAGCAGCGAGCGTTTTCGGGGATTTTCCCCAAAGCCCTGCCACTGCCAGTGCTGGTGTTCTGGCCCGTGCATAATGGGTCAGGGAGAGACATGGAAAGTGATTTTAAGCCGCTCTGAGACACCTTTGGGTGGTGAAAAGTGGGGTCTAAAAAACAACTCTTCTTCCAAAACAAAAGGTCCACAGAAGACTACACCGTGAGAAGGGTGGTGGAAAGTGGCTGTAATCAGCATGTCACAGTGATTCAGAAGGGCAAGGAAGGGAAAGAAATGGGAAGAAAGCAGTTTCCCTCAAAAGTGGCTCAACCATGCTTTGCTAACCCAGCACATGATCTATATGAACACATAAATAAATTTAGCCAATTATTAAACAAGTCTTTATGAAATGACAGGAAAACATCCATTAGCAACCAGTTACTAAAATGTAATACAAAGGCAGTTTAAAAATGGCCTATGTTGTATTCTTGTACTACATTTAACACAATCACATTTTTTCACTATAGCATTCTTACGTATGTTGAGATTTTGCTTTTTGTACTCAAGCCACAATGCTGATTTTAATTTGTTCTGCTTTTCAAATATAGCTTTTAAAATTTATTTTAAGAATGTTTAAGGATATGGATAATTTTGGTACAGGTAAATTCACCTCAGTGCTTTAATCTTCTAATTATGTAGACTTATTTCACATCTGGAAGTTTTACAGTACCCTATTTGAAAGACATTCTCAGTCTGAAGAGAAGAAAGGGATCTTATTCAGTATGAAACAAGACTGACACGCTAACATTTGGATAAATGAATTTTTTGTTAATTTTAGAAAGTATGTTCCAAGGCAATTTAGGGTTTCTGTGTTTGTTGATATTGCTTTTTTAATGTGACAACTGTGACATACATTTCCACAACAGATGGATTAATGTCATTTTAAAAAATTACTTCACCTAGACAGGTGTTTCCTGTATATGTTTGACATAAAATTAAACATAGCTCCAGATGTTCCGTTTGCAGAAAAGCCGGTTAATTTTATTAGAACATTTAATCACAGATCAACAGTCTAATAGAATTGCAGCCCATGTGAAGTGGATATTTAACAGAACTTCCTAATGAATAAGCACAAAAAGGCTATATATGGAAAGCTGCAGCATTTCTTGCATGAATCTCGTAATGTTCAAGCCACAGTTTGTGAATTCAGCCCAGGATTTTGAGTGTGTGTTTACTTCAAAGAAATTTCACAGAGCGTAGGAAGTTTCAACCAAGGATATTAAAAGTTTTCAAATATTCCAGATGCTCATCCATGTGATCCGAAGTAGTCCATAGTAAGGCCCTGGAGGGGAACATTAGGGATCAGACTGCCTTCCTTTGAGAAAGATGGCTCTGTTTGGGTGCTTACTTTTGTCCCGCCAGTCTGGAGCTGTTGACGTTCACAGCTGATTGCTCTGCTTATATTACCTGCAGCTAGAGACAGCTGCAGAAAGTTCTGCTTTGCCGGACTTAAACGTCATTACATGCCTGGTTATTCTTCTTCCTCTAAGATTAGCTATAGATTTCCCATTAATTATTACATCAGGTTTATTCATCATTAATAAAATAGATTTGGGTTTGCTGTCATGCATTCCTTCATCTTAATGAAAATAAATGAAGAAAATCTTGCCCTATCTTTGTTATACCTTTATCATACCACCACCACCACCCCCTTCCAGTCTGCCTTTCTGGTCATCCCAGGGCTGCAATAGCAGCCATATTCATGATTTTCTCCTTTGAAATATTAGTATATCTATGTGCACTAATAAAAACTTAAAGCCTTTCTGTGATTGATGTTTTTTGTTGGCCTGTCATCCCATTGTATGGAAGTTTGTTTTAATGAGTTTCTTTAATGAATATTTTATATTGATACTTGGATGAATGGCATATGGTAAATGCAAGGTAAATTACAGCTCTTTAAATAAATATTTTTCATAAATTATTTATTTTGTGATGCCTGTATTGTTTAGATTTCATGTCAGATGAAGGCTGGAAACTATTTACTCTAACACTTACTTCAGAGCTGAAAAAAAGTAAAAGACTTTTAATTATTAACAAGCTTCCAATGTGCCCATGTAATTTATGAGAAATTACCATAAAAATGTGTGAAATTACAATTTTGGAAGAACAGATTTTTCGCTGCATAGTACAATAGCAAACAATCTTTGGTGTTCTTGTTACAAGAATGAATTTTTTTAAAAAACAGTTGTAATGGTTATCAAGAAGGGGGGAAAAAACCTTTTGGACTTGAGCATGTCATATGTGAAATGAGACTGTTGGTCCAGCTTGCTCAGTATAATTTATTTTCAATGGATCCTAGGCAAAGAAAAACCTGCTACTGAACCCTTTAAGTAGAGACGCTAGGGAATGAACCTGGAACTTGTAGCATGCAAAGCATATGCTCTACCACTGATCCACAACTCCAGTCATGCATGTGTGAACTTACCCAAAGACACTTCTGAAGGAGGAAAAATGGGCATCACACCTATGTGCTACAGGCAGTGTAACAAGACCCCCAAATCCTTTTTTAAGGTCATTGTAACTGTGCGATTATCCTGTACTAGCCACATATTTTTGCTGTCCTCCTTGGACACAAAGTGGGAGTGTTTCATATTCAGAAAACTGGTGAAGAAAAGGGAAAGACTTTTCCTTTCATCATCTGTATGAAGTCCTTTACAAAAATAGGATCACTTGAGAAATATACAGTGTATGTCAGAATGGTGGTAAAAACTGCCACTAAGTCACAGCTGAATTGTGAAGACTGTGAGATTTTCAAGGCAAGAGATGTTCAGACGTGGTTTTCAATTGCTTGCCTACATGTCACAACCCTGGTTTCCCTTAGAGGTCTCCCCTCCAAAAACTTGACACAAACCAAGCCACAAAGCAAAATTCATAACAAACCATCAAAAAGGTCCATTAAATTTAAAGCAATCTGTTGCAGTTCATAGTGGCTTGTGGAAGAAGAAGAAGAAGAAGAAGAAGAAGAAGAAGAAGAAGAAGAAGAAGAAGAAGAAGAAGAAGAAGAAGAAAAGTTGGTTCTTAGATGCCGCTTTTCTCAATCTGAAGGAGGCTCAAAGCGGCTTACAGTCGCCTTCCCTTTCCTCTCCCCACAACAGACACCCTGCGAGGTGGGTGAGGCTGAGAGTGCCCTGATATCACTGCTCAGTCAGAACAGTTTTATCAGTGCCATGGCGAGCCAAAGGTCACCCAGCTGGCTGCATGTGGGGGAGTGCAGAATCGAACCCGGCATGGCAGATGAGAAGTCCGCACTCCTAACCACTACACCAAACTGAAGAAAGCAGTGGTTTAAAGGGGTTCTGAAATCCTTTAAAACATTATTTCCCCACAAAAGCTGCAAAAAAAAAAAAAAGAAAGAGAGGTGGGATCTGCACACGAAAGCATGAAAAGAAAAGCTGAGCAATCTATACCATCTTCCCATGCTGAGGAGTACAGGAATTATTGTGTTAGATTGGTTTTACAGAAATGTGTGGCTAAGGCAATTAGAACCATACTTTCACAATATTGTTCCACATCTTCTGGATGTAGCAAAAGTGAATCCAAATGAAAACATCCTGAATATCTCTTCCCATGTCATATGTTTTGTTCGCTTACATTTCATAGAATATCACTGTTTGGGAAAGGTTAATACCTACAACTACTCAGGACATATTACTATTTTTAAGAGAGTGGGGTAATAGCAAACTGACATTTACCTTGAAAGTATTTGTTGCTTAATAGATCTTTTACAGTATTTCTCCTGAAATTTAAACCAGAGTTCCAGCATACATATATGTTCTAATATTCTACTATTCTACAATGTTTATTACTGTCTTGTGTTACTGTTGTTACCACATAAACTGAGTTAATTGGATTGTTCCTGTTTCATGTAAATCACCCTGAGCCTTCGGGGAGGGTGATAGATAGATAGATAGATAGATAGATAGATAGATAGATAGATAGATAGATAGATAGACAGACAGACAGACAGACAGACAGACAGACAGACAGACATTGATGATGCACTATAGTAGTACACTGAGCACCTGGTATTATAAAAGAATCTTCAATTTAGGGAGTGAATAGAGAAATCTTGCTCAGAGTTCATCAGAGACTTTGCTTGATAAAAGGTTTTGAAAAGGGTAAAATTTACAAATTAGAAGAAGAGTTTGTTTTTATATGCCACTTTTTCTATTCAAAGGAGTCTCAAAATGGCTTACAATTGCCTTCCCTTTCCTCTCCCTACAACAGACACCCTGTGAGGTAGATGGGGCTGAGAGAGCTTTGATATCACTGCTTTATCAGTGCTGTGGTGAACCCAAAGTCATCCAACTGGCTGCATGGGGAGGAGGAGCGGCTTGGGGAGGAGGAGCGGCTTGGGGAGGAGGAGCCGGCTCACCAGAATAGAAATTTACTCTCCTAAGCACTACACCAAGCTGGCTCTCTGCTATGAAATGTGTTCCATTCAGTGACTTCTTGTAAGCTTAAATGTAGTCATTATCACAAGACCATTTTTTTTCTTATACAAATATCAGAGAATACAATCACATTATGGTACTTCTCCCATCACAAATGTGTCATATGGAATATCAGAGAATCAACACAGAGGGGATGGTATAGGTTGAATGGAATTAGCACAGTGCAGTTTGTACATTAATGTACCAGAGAAATAGCTAATAGTAATAAATGAAGGCTGTAAAGTCTGCCTCATGTCTCTGTGAAAACCTAAGAAGACAATGTTCTCATTCAATAGAACTAATTGATGCTTAGAAGTTTCTTCCCAACCACAATACCTTTCATTGAAATGTAAGTAATTTTCAATTCAGTTCATGTATACTTTATTGGAATGCCAAATCACAAGAAAAAGACAGACCTCTTTGTTTTAGGACACAGGCATAGAATTGCCATAAGTTAGTTTTTTGTTTTTTTGTTAAAGTAATTGTAGAATAATTGCTTTCCGAATTATAACGCTGAAGTGGAATAAAACCCCAGACATGAGCAGGATCACCTACCTCAGAGTTTCATTCTCCTCCCAAACCAAATTCATCTGTATGACATCCAGGCCAAATTACCCAAGGCAGAGAAATGACTAGTATGAACTGTGGCTGTATAAGTCACAAATGAGCTAAGCAATATGCTGCCCTCCCAATCTCTGACAGGACCAAGACCAAATACGGGGCAGCTACACTCAAATCTTCTCTATTCAAAGGGCCTCCAATTCAGTTGTTAGCGTTGGAGGGCTAGAAAAGCAAGAAAAGCTGTAAGTGCAAAATCCATCAACAATCCTACAGTCTGTCCCAGTATGCTGTCATAGATATATCATCAGCCAGGAAGCCAGGCAACAATGAGATAGCCAGCTCCATATTGGGAAAGACTGAAGATACATCCAAAGTCTTCCAGTCTTCTTCCTTCATTTGTTCCAAAAAGAATGAAAGGAGAAGGAACATAAAGGGGGCTGGGACAATTTTGATTTGAGCTAGGGGTGTGCATACCAACATTTCTGAGCTGATAGTATAACCAAAGAATACCTTTTTGATTCATCTCATATAATGAACAAAAATAATTGGGTGGTATAAAAGATCTTTCTGGGAGTTCCAAACCAGTTGCTTTAGAGAAAATAGAACCAAATTTGCAAAAAACCAAGTACCGTCTCTCCCATAAAGATTCCCCCAAGTTTGAAGAGAGAGTTCAACTTCATGGACCCACTAAACAAGGTGTCTTCAGACATCCTGGTCTCCCCTCATTTTTATGGAGAAACATGTCAAAACAACTTCTAGTTCCCTGCATAAGAGCACCTTAACATTCCTCAAGGAAACAATAAGCCAGCACAAATTAAAACTAAATGAGGGGGTAAAGTTTTAAATACCAAATAAATGCACAAACACACAAAATACAGAAGCTGACCAGAAAAACGGAAGACTAAAATACTCCTCAAATGCACAACTCCAAACATCTTGCTTAAAATACAAATAAAAAATATTCCTGCAAACAACAGTAAACCCAACCCAGCCAACTACTGCCCTCTTTTGCACTTGCCATTTCTGGGTAAGGTGGTTGAGTGTACAGTCATGGCAACAGCTACAGAGCTACCTGGAAGAAACATCAGCCCTTGATCCATTCCAACCCATCTTCCATCCTGGCCATGGGCTGGGGGGGGGGGGGAGATCACTCTGCTCACGCTCACAGATGACCTCTGGAGACAGTTGGATCTAGGTGGGTTGACGCTGTTGTTGCTGGAATTAATAGCAGTATTCAACACTGCCAACCATGGACTATTGGCCCACTCCCTAGCTGATGGTCAATATGGAGCTGTGAATACAATGTGCCATTGTTAAATGGCTACAATCTTCCTTCCAAGGTCAGTGATAGATGGTCACACAGATCCTTCAAGCAGAACTCCCTGACATGTGGGATTCTACCCAGAGCCATTTTCTCCCTGATGATGTTTAACATTTATATGCACCCACTCACCTAGCTCATCCAAGGTTTTGGGCAGGGATGTCATCACTATGTGGAAGACAGTTATATCTATTGATGGACGATCATCCATTCCACCAGCACCATCACTACCAGTTTCCTTGGCTATATGCCTCAAGGCCATAGTGGATTGGCTCAAGTGAAGTTGGATACATTTAAATCCAGCTAAAACAGAGGTCATCTGGTTGGGCCAAATGCCCTAGGTGAGACAGTACAACTCCCAGGTCTTGACAAGGTCCAATTAACAGTTTTGGTGTCTGTCAGGAGCTGGGGAATTATCCTGGATGTTTATCTATGGAGGCCTAGAACACCAATGTTGCTCACCAAGCATTTTACCAACTCCTCTAGGCATGACATCTAGAACCTTACCTGTTGGCATCCAACCTAGCCACTGTGATCCATGCAATTGTCATCTCCAGGCTGGATTACTGTAGCTATGCAAGTCTTTCTTTGAAGTTGACCTGGAAACCAACTGGTCCAGAATGCAGCAGTATGGAGACCACATATTTAACCTGGGCTCTCCCAACTGCACTGACTCCAGAAGACCGGCTCAGGTTCAAGGTTCAGAACCCTACATTATATCTGTGGGACTGCTTTTCCCATGATGTCCCCCAAAGAACATTTTGATTCAGCCAACAATATCTGCTGAAGATTATGAGCCCTAAAGAAATCAAATATGCCTCAAAGAGAGCCAAGGCTTTTTCTGCCCTGGCAATTTTAAACTGTTATGATGTAACCTACCCTGAGCCTTCAGGGAAGGGCAACCTAAAATATTATAATAAATAATAAAATAATTAACCAGCTACAAAACCAGGAATATCAAGCCAGTCCCAAAGGAGCTTCCACATCATCTCAACACAGTTCTGCAGCAACAAGCGGGCAGAGTCATCTCCCACTCCACAGAAGGTTCAAGGAAGCCAGAAGAACTCAGGAATATGTTTGGCCCTAGAGGAGCCTAGGAGGCCTTAGTGTTTTAAGACTTCTCTGTAGGGATGTCAGAGCCCCCAAAATTGCAGTTTATATCCAGAATTCCAAGATCAATGCTTTGGAAGGTAGAATCTGTGGCATTTTACCCCACTGGGTCCTGTCCTCTCCTGGCTCCATCCTCAAATTTCCAGGGGCTTTACGCACCGGGATCTTTGTTGCAAATTGGTCACTGAATGAAAAATCGCCATTTAAAATAGTGGAATTCGTCGTTATGCATACCTGCCTTTGTAGTGGAATCCAGTTGCGTTTTGTAGCGTTTCCCACAGCTTCCGGTCTCGGCAGAAATCGCTAGAAAGGAAGCGCTATTGCCAAGCTCGTCCTGCCCCTGGCCGTCAAGCAGCCAATGGGCAGCCGTTAGCATGCTCCCAAACAGCCCCTTTCCCTTTAAGAAAGGTTTTTTAAAAAAAAAAACAGACCCATTGTAACGAATCTGTGTAGATTCGTTGCAACGGAGAGACCCATCCAGCTGCATAATGTGTTTGAGCTGTCGTTTGATCGTATGATCGTTGCCACGCTGCCTTGAGTGGAAAAAAAAATCCCCCCCCTCTCACGGGCCCGATTTTCGGCTGAATGAATGTGTAAAAATTAATGGGAAAATACATCAGCAAACGGGCTTTTCTGTGGTTTGTGCTTAGTGACTAAAGGTGAAGGACTGAAGCCAGGGAAGCCTCTAAACAGAAAGAGGCTCGCTGGCGCGTTTATCCCCGCTCGCTCGGAGAAAAAAAAAATGGCGATCGCTTCGCCGGAAGTTTGGAGGACAGGCTCAGGAGGAGGGACTTTGAAGAAACCGCAACAATGTTAACGCACAGGTCTTTTTCGCTAGTGTTGCAGATTGGTTGCAAGAGTGTAGCGCTTTCCGGAGGGTGAATCCACTTTTTGGGATTCCCCTGAAAGCGCTACAAGGAAGCGCTTTTTGCAGATTGGTTTCAGGTGTGTGGCAGATTGTCTACGACGTCGTGCGTTATGGCAAATCAATAGCGTTTCCAATTGGCAACCATTGTGCGATTTTGAAGGCGTGCAAAAAGCCCCCCAGAGTTTCACAGCCTAGATATAGCAATTCTACCCTCCGTAGCCCACTGGTATCCAGGGGGGACCTGGAATCCCTACTTCTCTGAGATTCTAGTGGTTTTCTTCAAGACTTTGTGGACTGGTCAAGGAACAATGTTCTAGGGTGCCAATTCTGGGTTGGGAAATTCCTGGAGATAGAGGATGGAGTTTGGAGTGGAAAGTGACTTCACTGGTGTTTAATGCCACACAGTCTACCTTCTCAAGCACTCCTTTCTTCCAGAGGAACTGATCTCTGTACTCTGGGTATCTCCAGGGCCCACCTGGCGCTTGGAATCCCTATGCTGCTCTGACCAGATTTGGTGCCTTGGGGGAGGACATTATTCTCAGGGGGGAGATCTTTGCTCAGGGAAGTTTTTCTCTGCTGGTAATTTGCACTGCCTCAGAGAAAGAATGGCAACTGCCATTTTCTCCCATAGGATATAATGGCAATCAGGATGGGCGAGGATACATTCAGGAGCCCTTAAATCTGGACCACTTTGTCCAACCCTTTCAAACTAGAGGAGGTGGTCTTTAGAGAACATAGAGTCTTGTTTCTCTCCAAATTTGATTCTATTTACTCTGAGACCTGCTACTCCTTACTCCTGGAAAGATATCCTATTCATGCATAGAAAACAAAACACAAAAATAAACTTAAACCAGCACAGCAATACCAGGAAATCTGGTGATACAGTATTGGTGCCCCACAATTCCAGATCTGAATTTGACTGTTTTTTTTGTTCAAATCCCTACATCCATAATTTGGGGCAACTTACTGGTCTGGCTATGATAGTTGTTGCAATACCAGGTGGCTTCCCAGCATCCTTGGTAGTTTCAGTGGTGGGCTAAGAGGCAGAAATGATATCTGGCTATGCACTGTTCCATTTGGACTTTGAGCAGATGTGATCCTGCACATCGCTTGATATCATTTCTATGCCCTGTTGTTTTTCCTCATGAAAGACAAGGGTGACTTCTGTCAGCCTGGAATAAGCCAGCCTGGAATAGAATCATAGAATCATAGAGTTGGAAGGGGCCATACAGGCCATCTAGTCCAACCCCCTGCTCAACGCAGGATCAGCCCAAAGCATCCTAAAGCATCCAAGAAAAGTGTGTACTCAATCTTTGCTTGAAGACTGCCAGTGAGGGGGAGCTCACCACCTCCTCAGGGAGCCTATATAAGCATAGTAGTGACCACCAAATAAATAGCAATGGCAACAGTCATTGAAGAGACAGCAAGAATAGGAAATGGTGATCAGGAAACACAGGGAATACAAAGGTGAAATGTATTGTCTATCTGTTGGCTCACTAACTGACTGGGTACTTGGCATGCTACAATGTACAGCACACCTCTTATCGCTGTCACAAATGTCTATGTAACAAGGATGCAGTGTCCTGAGAGGTTCACATCACGGCCCATTGTTGATTGTGAAACAGGGAGCTGATTTTTCACCAGTTCTTTGAAAATACTTGAGGCCTAATTGTCTAATTACTTTTCACATATTCACACAGTACAGTATAGTATAACACTATCAGCAGTGTTCTGCACATGGGCATTCACACACAGACAGGTGTTCTCCTTTCCCCCTTCCTCACAGACCTGTTGTCATGACATGCCGCTTGGCAACCAATTCTATGAATAAACAGCGAGAAAAATATTGTCAGCCACTGCTGTTTGCTGTTCATTTAGGCTTGTGTTATTGATATTATTCTTGGACATATAGTTCCCCATTATATCATTTTTTATCTGAGCTGACCCTGGACAGAATCAACTCAATTTAGGGTTACAGAATTCCCTAGGGGGCGGGGGTTTCTCTGAAGATATAATGACATCACCAGTGACACCCTGATGGAACTTGTTGTGTACCTGTAAGTGATGTCAGTATGTTTTACCATGAACCCTCTAGCATTTTGGGAATATTGGAGTGCCCCATGTCACTTCCAGTTTAAATTTCCATGTCACTCCCCCTGACAGTGCCTAAAGTACTGGCAGGTATCAAAGAAAATTTCTGGAAGCCTTATGATCTCGTGAAATACCTGGCATTCCTATTTCAACTATGGTACCATCCCTACATGTGCTGAGTTATTATCTACTGCCCCTACCATGACAAGGCCTCAGCTAAAAGTAGCAGAGGGATAAGAGCCTGATTTGAACTGATAGGCCTTCACAGTCCTCTGGTCACTGATTTTGCACTAATGCTGCCAGTATTCTGGCCTCACGTTCTCTTTTTTGCTTCCAGCTCTGGTCCATTTAATTCCTCCAAGAATTATAGCAAACTAGAGACTACAGAGATCCTCTGAGGAAAATAGTAGATTCTATGGAATCTGCTGAAAATTCCATCTTTCTCAGGCTGCACCCCCAAATCACTAGGAATTTCCCTTTCTGGAATTGGCAACCCTACAAATCAGCTATGTGATGTGTATCCTGAGAGATGGCTACCAGCTCTCTGACTTTAAGCCTCCTTTCTGAAATGGCCAATAATTTCCATCACTTAACCATGTTTGCTCATTTTTTAATATGACTGCATAATGGGCCCTTACTTTTAAATTAAATCCCATGCCCTGGGAAGAAAATCCTAGGGTAGCCACTGCTTTGCCTAGAATATTCCCACATCCTAAAGTTCTAAACTCCAAACTGTTTAGCAAACATCATTCTGTTTTGCATTTTTGAAAAAACCAAGTATATATATTTGCCATTTTTTGTTTCTAGGTTTACAGTGATGAGCATGAACATAAAAATTCCAATTTAAGGTGGCCCCTAAATCAAATCCCCAACAGAACTATGAATGCCCCAAATAGAACCTGCCAGTTCAGGTCCCTTTCTCTTCCAGCTAAGAGTGAAATGGCTCACAGCCATTTAAACCAAACAGGTCAACTGCAGACCCATGCTGCTGAGCTGTTAGATTTAAATGGTCCAACCAGCCAAATCAAACTGGCCAAAATCCAGTAAATGTTCAGCGAAAGTGTCTTCCCTAAACACCGGTGCACTAAGCTGCGCTAATTGTATGCTGAATTATGGCTTGTGAACCCATTCATGCCCATCCCTAATACTGAGTGTCTTGTATGTATGTGTTGAATACACTTTCAACCCAAAATATTCATTTGTCCAATCATGCTTAATACATAGGTCTATTTTGTGTCTGCTTAAAAAAACAGAAGTCTGGCTTTAAAAGATAAAGCAAGGCAGAGAGAAAATTTTATTTTTTGGGGGGAAAAAAGGACAACTATTATATACTTACAGAGCAAGCATTTGCTAACAATAATGGGCCAGAAATTGAAGGTTCCCCTTTATGCTATCATTTTTGGATACGCTTACAATAATGTTCTGCATTTCTATGTTGGCAAGAGAATAGCTCGCTACTGACAATGGCTAGAATTTATTCCATGCCTTAAATTCAAATACATATTTCGAAATGGGGAGTCGGAAAGTTTAACTTTATCTTTCTTTATCTTCATTTTCCCAGCAATGACAGAAAGTATTTTTAAAAACCAGATGGTCCCGTAATATTCTAGAATATCCAAAAGTGGTCACAGTTTGCTTCTGTCAAAACTCAGATTTACCATTTTTCCTTTAATGGTTAAGACTGTGATGCTTAATATTTGCCACCAAGAGTTTCTCTCTAAACATGTTGTATCATGCCAATCCCATTATTACAGATTTGCTTATCTTTTGGGAGCTTCTCTATGAAGTCCCAGTGTTGCACTATCAACACCCAAAGATCTGTGACAATTAAATAACTGCACCCCATAGTTCTGAATTATGCACTTTGTCTTGGGCTTTCTTCTTAATATAAAACCCTGTTTTTGAAAAAAAATGCTTTTGGGTTCAGCCATTGACTTTGACGCCCCTGGACAGTATTTTAAGAACTCATTTGTTTGAGGGGGTTTTAATCTGAAGACACTGAAAAGTTATACCCGCTGTGATGTCGTCAATCACGCCAGGAGGAAAAATAGTGGCATGATTTGTTATCTGTTATTTCCCTTGCTGTGGTGACTGTCTCGCAGTGCCAGATCTGTCCTTAAGGCCATCACTTATAGGGCCCACTGTCTGTCAAAACGGCAGCCAACTTTAAGGACTGCCTTTGTTGGAGCAGACAAATGAGTATGACCTTTAACAATAAAATAGGCACCCACTGAGAGAGATGAAACAGCAACTGAAATTAAGAACACCATACGGCCATTTCAAACACTTGTGAAAAGTTAAGAGTTGAACTATAACTTAATTATAAGAGTAAATGTGGGTAGATGCTGTCAATAATGAAACAGACATGGTCAGAAGCATCGATCTGCTGCAAGGACTGAAAACTTTAGTTCATCCAGGAACCATCATGCAATTCATTAATTATGGATGGCATTGATGAGGTTCATAAAAAACTGCGGAAGGGATTAAATTATAGCAGTTCAAGGTTTATTGAGGGATAGAAAGCTAGCTGCAAACATGGATGGATCATTTATGAATATTCGAGACGGGCAATGGGGGAAAAAGAGATGAGAACACACAAAACCTTTGATTTGCACTAATAGCTACTTCAAAAGATCTTCAGTCAAGGACCTCTGTCTGGGTAGTTATTGGATGTGGAGCAGTCACTGATATTTTGTAGCATTTCAAAGCACAGTCAGAGAATTCCGGGCAATGTATTGTAAAGACGACTGCACAGTTTGTGGTTTTCAAAGACTCTTGCAACCCAGCCTGGCAAGTGGTCAGTTGAGACTCCGTGTTACAGAAGGTAAAACACAAATCAATCTTATTGAGCACTTTTCAAGTAATATAATATTCTGCCTGTGGCAATAATGAAATTAACCTATGGATTTTGTTTAAATATTGCAGAGCCATTTGAATATTTAATGAAATATAGGACTCTGTAGATATGCAGATTTTTGTGGTTTATATAAAAATATAGCATTGATTTTTTTAAAGGGGTCATAGACAAACAACAAGACAGCATTGGGCAGGGAAAGTACATTCAGTCATAGTGATCATTACAGCAGACTCCATTGGAATAAGTTTAGTGAGATGGTATTACCTGAAAGATGCATAGAGCTCCACGTGTGCAGGCACTTCCATAGCAAAAGAAAGCAGGAAACGAAAGGTACTGAGAACCAGGAAAACAATTCATCTATTTTTTTTCTCTGAGCTTAAAGTTAAATGCTATTATATCATGAAGGTTCAACATTAAACTAGTCTTTGTGAACATAAAAACAGTTGATATGTGCTATGAAGAATTTCTCTGTGTGTGCGGTATTCCATTTGATAGAAATAAATTGAAGCCCCCTTTATGACTATGGACTCACATTATACCTGAAGATAGGTGCAGGCAGTATGTGGCTTGTCTCTCTGTTTTGAGTCATCTGGAGTTATTTTCTCTACACACATTGCTTCTGCAATGCTCTGTGACCTGAATGAAATAGGTCAATTTGAAGGGTGTCAGTGAATGGAGGGATTTTTTTCAGTCCTGTGATTTTATGAAGAAGATAGAATGTGGAGCTTGCTGGCATGACCCTCTTGAAAGGACCAAATCCACCTATCATCAATGGCATACGGCATTCATTCATATAAGAAATTACCCAAGGTCTTGGTGATTTAAACGTGACTATATGGACACTGGTGTTCATTTGATTAAACCGACATTATTTAAAACAAAGCAAGCCAGGGTCATCAATAAAGAAATTTAAAAGTTAAGAGCTAGGACAGCCAGTTCCATTATGGTATACTCCTTGGACCCACAATCAAAAAGAACCTCATCTTGTTCATGTCTAGGTCCAAACTCTTTTGCTCCTGTGAAGCTGAATCTGAATATGTATTTATGGAGCTCCCTTTAACTTCCAAGGAAATATACCTGGGCAGAGTCTGCACTTACTTTGTTTATTCCATTGTCAATCCTGTTGAATCCAGATCACTTTGAACTCAGGTCTTCCTCTCCCCCCCCATTGAAACAGGAAAGTGTTCTGCACGTGGTTAGGGTAGTTCAGAAGGGGGGGAGCCAAGCCTCTTTCTTTCTTTTCTTGAAGGGGGGGAGGAGAGGAGCCAAGCAGGGAGCCTCTTTCTTTTCTTGGAGGGGGGGGTAAGGATCGAAAAAGGCAGAGAAGGGAGAAAAAATCCAGGACCGACAGAAGTTAAGAGAAATTAGGGGTTTCTCCTTTAAGGCAAGCTTGTCACATGATCAGGTGTGGTCTATCAGAGGTTCTCTACCATGGAGCTTGCTTTCCCAATCCGGATTTGAAAAATATTGAGGGTTAAAAGCACTCTAAGATATCGCACAATAAAGGTGGGGTCACTCCGGCTGAATCCTTCTTGCTGCAGAAGGAAAATTTAAATCGCCCAAAATCCAAACGGAAATCGCATTCTGTATAGACGGCAGGGACTGAATCAACCTGGGATTGGAATAAAAGCTCCGTGCAGTTTACACCCTGGCTGCATTTTTGAATAAACAACTACGTTCCGATAACCAAATTACTCACCATATAGTACACTAGCATGAGCAACCCCTGAAGAACTGAACAAGCCAAGGCATCTTCAGAAGCTCCTGAGAAATGGAACTTTTGAAAATCAGCTTTCTTGTTTTGCTATGCCTGGAAATATTGTTCCCTATATGAGGCTCTAGCAAGTAGTAATTTGGCTACCAATGAGAGAAAAACAAATGTATCCTAGACTGTTTTACTGTCACTGCTAATATCTTAGTGGTAGATACTGACGCGGTGCTTCTTAATACATTAACTATTATAATTTATTATTTCTGGATGAGAATGGTAGATAGTAATGTGGATATTATATCCTGACATAGCAATTTAAACACATGAGCTGGCATGCCACCTATGTCTGGCTAAGTGTGAAATGCAAAACTGGCCTGTAACCATGCAGGGTCTCAGGTCAAGAAAAAAATAGAATTACACCTAAAGTAATACTGGTAACAAAATTAGATACTCCTCTGAAGAGAAGCCAACAGAACTTTGATAAAGTCAAGTTTCTCATGTAGCATCAACCCATTCTCAAACTAAAAATCCCACAGCTGGGGGGGGGAGGGAATCAATAAACAAGCTATCCTTACATGAGTGGATTTCAATTCAGGAATAATTTCAGGCAAGAATATGTTTAACTTATGCCTGAAAATGGCACCTCCAAGTACAATCAACCTATTTTGAAAAGCCAACTAGCTATTCTGTAACTCCCTCACCCCCAGGATCTTCCTTTATGGGGGGGGGGTGCTGTGCAATGCTTTTCTGTAACCATAGCCCCTTGCCAGTTAAAAGGACCTGCTTTTTTTAATAGGTCTGAAATTACAATTATAATCATACTCCAGAATAGTCACCCATTCAGTTTAGGGTTAACAAGCATTGACAAAGCACCATGGGGAAGCTTGGACTGCACTCACCTATATCGTACCTAGCCTTGGGATGGATAAAAACAGTCTCATTCACTAATGCGACAGTACTGAGTGCCTCCAGGAACACTAAATGTTGAGAGGAAAAACATGAATCTTGACTTTCAGCAGAGGTGGAACTAAGCCATTGTTCACTCCCCTTAAAAAAGATATTCAGTGGCCAGTTCAGTCTGCCCTAGGGACACCTAAAGCTGCAATAAGTACTTGTGAAAGTGAAAATCCACTGGGAAACCAATTCCAGTGTTTAAATCTCAGCATGAGCAGCGGAGTTGCTAGCAGGGTCACTTTTACATGTCTTTATAACCAGATTGAAAATCTACTGTATATATGCAATAGGGATGTTCTGGCAAAGCATTGGTAAAGCAACAACTAGGAAAAAATACTGAACTCTCAGAGACTGATAGGTGAAAGGCAGAAGGCAAATGGAAGAGAATTATCCTAGACTATGAACTAATGTTGTTGCTGTTCTTAAGAGAGCTATGCAGTCTCAGTGGATTTGTGGTATACCATACCCATGCCTTAAGGCTTACATCATTGGATTTGGTGAGATCGTACAGGGTTGGGATTTAAGAGGGATGAGTGAAACTCCATTTGTGGAACGGATCTGTCCTGCCCCCCCCATCATTTTTTGCATCTCCCTCCCCAACCAAATGCTGTTCCTGAGGGTCAAAAGACATTATTGATGTCAGTATTTAATCCCAGTCCCACTGTTTGTGAATTTCAGCAGGAAGTCGAACAAATATGTCTGGTACTAAATTTGGCTTACTAGGGGTTTAAATATAGTCAGGGTAACATGGGAAACTTCACTGACTTGAAATGGCATATGCTATTATGTGCCTAAGAGCTATCTCCAGTTATTTAAATAAGGTGCATAGGGGAAGTGTGCTTAGAGTGGTCATTCACAACATGGCTGAAGAGATGGACAGAGAACTGTCAAAACACAGCCAACCTGAAGGACAAAGGCATGAAATAAAAGCATACCCCTAATACTCTGTGAAAGCTGTTATTATTTTATATGGTCCTCCTTACACTGTGTTAAAACAGCTGTAGAGAAGACCACAAAAATGGTCCATTTGTAATAAAAATATAAGACCTAGGCTACACAGGCTACAGAATGAGGCAACAGAATTCCGTAGCAGCAGATTAGACTCCACAGTGCAGGTGCAGGGTCATTTTTTCAAAACTCCTACATCTAAAAAGTTCCTGTGAATAAAAAGACATACGTTGGGGTGAAAGGTTCTGACACTACCCCTTCATTCTGGGTTAGTTTTCCCTTACAGAGAATGACGGGAATTTTGAAAATTTAATTGTTAACCTGCAATCTGAGATGATACAGAGATGTATCATCACTGCTACATGTCTAGGAAACTCACCCAGGAATCTTGTCTCACATAGAGAAGCACTGTAGGAGGCAAGGGAAGGAACATCTCATATTGTATAGGGTAGCTCTAGGCCAGGCATCTCTGATCTAAAGCGAGGGCGGGCAAACAGTCTCTCATCTCAAGTAGGTTGGCCTAAGTAGGAAGAAGAAGCAGAATTGGTTCTTATATGCTACTTTTCTGTACCAGGACTCTCAAAACAACAGACAAACATCTTCCCTTTCCTCTCGTCACAAAAGGCACCCTGTGAGGTAGGTGAGGCTGAGAGACCCCTGATATTACTGCTCAGTCAGAACAGATTTATCAGTGCTGTGGCAAGCCCAAAGTCACCCAGCTGGCTGCATGTGGAGGAGGAGCAGGGAACCAAATCTGGCTTGCCAGATTAGAAGTCTGCAATCTTAACTACAGCATCAAGCTGATGTAGGCCTTTGGTTTGCCTGGGATTGCCACAGGTTGCCAACCTCCAGGTGTGATCTGGAGATTTCCTGGAACTATAATGGATCTTCAGACTATAGAGATCAGTTTTCCTGGAGAAAATGACTGCTTTGTAGGGTGGCTTCTATAACAGTACATACTTCTTTATTTATTTATCATACTTATATACCGCCCTCCCCGGAGGCTCAGGGCGGTTCTGAGGGCCTTCCCCTTCCCAAACTCTGCCATCCCCAGCCACCAATTCCAAATCCTGATGGTGACTCTAGGTGTAGCCAAGCCAGTCTCTTTTCAAGCAGGGTCTCCTCGGGGGAGGTAGCTCCAGTATAGGGCTGTTCCCAGACCACTGGTCCACCAGGACCTTCCCCACTGGCCATAATGATCTCTTTGCCCCTGCCTGCTAACGTGAGTACAAAATGTCTTTTTAATGTAGTAAGAAGTTTTCCTGAAGCTAACAAGTACGTTTTTTAAAACCATGAAGTTGTTGTTGTTGTTGCTCAGCTAGAAGCTGTAGTATAATTTAAACACACTGCTACCTCTCTGACTGCCATTTAAATTATGTGTGATTTTTTTGCTGGTCATGATCTGCTCCTTAAGTAAATGGTCACTGGTTTAAAATTACCTGACTGCTGAATGTCTCTCCAACAATGAATGGAAGGAAAATGCTGCTAGTGCTATTCTGCAAATACTTGTGTAAGCATTTGCAGGAGAGTTCACACAGAAAAGGTGTGTGATGTTCCTGTGCTTCCATTGCATGAGAAGATGCAAGCTCTTGTTCAGTTTCTTCTTTGGTGTTAGTATTTGGGTTTTTCTAAACATAATATTCCAGTTTGAGGTGTAAAGCACACCTTTTTAGAGCTATATTTTTAAAAGAACAAGTCAAAGAAAGAATTGGACATAAAATAAATTCAATCCTGTTCAAAGATGTAGGCCAGGCCAGGCCATTGCTGGCATTCTGAGGGACTGTTCTATTCTTCCAGCAACTGGAATGAGTCCCAGAAATGTCTCACAACCCAAAACACAATATCAATTCCAAGCCATAACAAAGCTACATAGCAGTCAACAATGCCTAGGGAAGGGCTTCCCAACTGCATGCACCCTGTGCTGAAGTATCCCTGAGCACAGACCCCAGAATGATACATGATCTGCACACAAAGCTGCCTTATCCTGAATCAGGACAATTGGTTTAACCAGGGTACTGTTTGCACTTACTTTTTCCCGCCGCTGTCAAGCCAGAGCAAGAGGGAGGAGGGGGGAGGGGGAGGGGTAAGTCTCCTGCAGTCTTTGAATTGATGTCCTGACCAATCAGCGACATACTACCATGCTACGTCAGCGATGGAGGAGCAGAGAAGAAGGTGGAAGATAAACAGAATAAAACTGCAGACATCTACACTTGCAATACTAGATTTTCAGAGTGTGTTTCTCAGATTTAGTGCATCATATTTGCTCCCAGATAGCCTGGAGAAAAGGTGAAGCCACCACAGAGTCAATCACGGACATTGCAGATAGAAAATTTAAAGCAAACAAAATGGAAATCAGAAAAGATGCAATTTGCTTTTTAAAGTCTGGGCTGCTAGAGTATTAAAAGCCCAGTGCAGATAAGATCCAGGTCATTATTGTTCAGTTGATGAGAAGCAGCTCTCCAGAGTCTTAGGTAGGAGCCTTTGACATCACCCATTTCCTGTTCCTCCTAACTGGAGGTGAAAGGAGTTGAACCTGGTACTTTCTGCATGCAAAGGAGATGTTCTACCTTTGAGCTATGGGTCTTCTCCATGATCCAACACCCAGGCTAGTCCATCCTCAGGATGCAACAGTTGCATAGAATCTTATCATGAAGGAAAGATTTGTTGTAAAGGGATTAAGAAATAGCAACAGGTATCCAACAAGGAGAGAAGGAAAATAAATATTAACAGTGCTTCACTAGGGCTATAAGAATTCAAAGAGGGACAGCTAAGCAGTTCCACTTTTTGAACTAGAAAAAGGCACGTTCACAGAAAACAAGGGTATTGAGATGATGTCAATCAGTGGCTTTCTATCATAATAGGAAATGCATCATATTGTTTGAGTATCTTATTACAAAAAGCAGGAAATAAATTAAAAGTGGATTATTCCATAATTTCAATGTGCTTGCAAACTTTCAAAAAATAATCATCAAATTGAGATTGCTGCTATAGTATGCATCTTTAACAGCATAAAAGCTGAGTTACTGAAATAAGTGAATACTTCATATTTTATATCAATATATTTACTTCTCAATATGTAACCCTATCTAGCCTCATCTGTAGCCCCATCTAAAGACACCGGGGTCAATGACAGACCAATCCTTCTAGGAACCTGAGAAAAGCTACAGGCTTGTCAAAAATTCTGAAATTTGAAAATTTGAAGGTTTAAAACCTTCCAAAATGATAATATCCTTTATCATGTAGTGACTGGAGTTTAATGTTAGGATCTGGGGCATGCAGATTTCAATCTCCATGCAGCTGTGGAAGCTCATTGGGGAACTTTGGGTCAGTCAAACACAACCAAAAATAGAACAGAGAAGAATGATGTAAGCTGCTTTAGGTCCTCATTGTAGAGACAGTCAGGGTATAAATGAAGAAAATAAACAATAAATATAAGTGAAAATGGGGACAAAGTTCCTATAAATGCAGGGGGAAATGGCCTTACAAATTCATCAAAACATAAAGAACAAATCTTCTAAAAATAAATGTGTGCAGACTAAAATGTTTCAGAAGTGACAGGATGTTGTTGGCAACCAACTAACAAATGTTAAAGAAATGGGATTTCTAAATTCCCCTCCCCCATTCTGCTGGGGTTTCTCATGGGCCCCCAGCTTGCCATACCTGTTACAGAACAATACAGAAAAGATGCTAGCTCTGTTGAATAAGAATATTACAAGAAATTTTTGTGAGTAGCAGCTACAAGAGGAAAAGGTGTTCCTTCCAACTTCAGTGACAGAACTGCAGAAGAATTCAGAATACAAGAGAAAGATAAGAACAATTTGTTATATGGGGAATGACTGGACACATATGACTGAAAAGACATGTGTTGTCCTGAGAAACAGAGAGAACATTTTTTTAAAAAATGGGAGCAGAAAAGTTCACTCTTATATGTCTCATATTGTCTCCCACACTTTGTCCAAGGAGCTCAGGGAGAACTGAATGCGGTCTTTGGATTTTATCATTTAAATTAATGCATGCAGTTTCTTTGGTGGAAGCAAAATCAAGATATAGCCACTATATATTTTTTTCTTTTAAAAGACAAATAGCCTTTTACATAGGAGAACAAAATGTCAAGATGCTGACTAATATACCTTTCTTTTTTATCCTGCAAAGTTAGCATTGACTGAAGTTCCATACAGTAAATTTGCAGAGAATATTTCTGCAAAAGATGTTTCTGATTAGACAGTAAATTGGGGGAGTTTAACAAGGCAATATTAAAGGTCCTCCCAAACAGAGAGCAGCTTAGTGGATTAATGAGATAAGTTTTAATGTATTGATTCACCAGTTCTTCTTACATACATTGGCATGGGCATGTATGACTAAGCCTTTCTCATAGAGTGAAATACCAGTCTGTATTTGAAGAATAAAATGGTCTGAAGAGCTTATGTCGTGCAACTCAGTGTTGCCAAGATGCATGATTTATCATAAGTTTCATTGATAAATGTTCCCATTTTAAGAAGAATACAGGAAAGAGAATACAATTTGTTATCACCTGAACTCACAGCCACTCAGATAAGTTTCATAAATGCAGTCTAAACCAGGAGTTCTGAAATCTGAGGTAGGGTAATGTCATTGACTCACTGAAAGTATGTCCAATTATTTAACAATGGTAGTCTGTTGATGAACCTTGCACACTAATGATTTATGCAAGAGCTATGGGAGGGAGGGGGGGAACCTATTGTCCAAAATTGCAATCCCAGGATGAGAGATACTATTTTGATATCTAATTGAAGCTTTGAATTGTTTTTCTGTCTGGTCAAAGTAACTATATTACAGACACATGGCTCTAAGTATCTGGATACATTTGTTCTTTATAGTCAGTGTGAGGAGAACGTGTTCAGTTCAGGAAGAAATGCCGCCCTTTAGCCCAGAAGAGTGCTCCGCATTTTGTGTTATTCACATGTAGTTTTGAGTATGTACTCCCATCAGTGAATGAGATTTTAATTGCAGACAGTGCTGGCTGAGATCTTCAGCAAATGGTTTATCATAGCAAGGAATTTTGCCATCTCTTTAAGAACATGGCAGGTAATCAGCCCTTTTTGTGTTGAAATCTGACCTAAGCTTTTAGATGGTGATTCCTTGACCGATTATGTAAGGTGTATAAGAAGGACGGTCTAATAATTAAACCAAACAGGGAGAAACAGACCTATCCACTGGCAATATGATAAATATATTCGTAAAAGAAAGAAAAAATGTCCTATTTTTGTAGTTTTCCTTGTTTCTTTATTCTTTAGGACTTCTGTCAAAACAGAATCCAGGTAATCTCCATTTTCAGTTCTTTCATCAGTGACAAGTCCTTATATATATTAATAGTATAATACTGGCCACAGGCTCACATAGGTATGGGGATACCAGTCTGTAATGACACGTTCCCCTGATTCCCCTGATTGACATGTTTCCCTAATTTGGAGGCTGAATAGCCATCTGACAGAAATGCTGATTCTATGAACTGACACAGATTGTAAATGGGTTTGAAGAAGGGATTGTGTCAGTGCTTGGCTTTTGTGCACCTTTCTTGCTTATCCAGGGAAATGCCGATCACTACTTTGGGGTCAGGAGGCAAATTTCCTCCAGGCCAGAATAGCTAGGGATTCTGGCTGGGGGGGGGGGACATCATCTGGACATGAAATTGGGGTCACTGTGGCATGTAGGTAGTTGTGAATTTCCTGCATTCTTAGGCGGTTGGACTAAATGACCCTGGAGGTCCCTTCCAACTCTTTGATTCTACTGTAGTACCAGAATAGAATCAATAATCTATCTTTCAAAAGCTGGTCAAAGTGGTCTAGAATTTCAGCTTTTCAGGGGAAGTGGGGAACCTGTTTGACCACCAAAATGAGTATACAGGGAACCACTTGACCTGTACAGACAAAAGACTGTATGGAGTCTTTAGTGAGAAAGGGGAAGTAAGTGAAATTTCATTAAAAAAAAAAAAACAATGGCTGGAACATGAAATAAAAAACCCTTTCTCTTGTAGCCATAAAACTCAGAAATTAGGACATTCTGTGTAGATATTGGTTTTAACAACAAAATACTAACTCAATTTTTATTGAAGCTATTTGATAGCTATGTTTTCATTATATATATGGCTGAATTAGTTAAATATAAATCTACATACATACATTTGTGATGCAGTCCTGTGGAAAATTACTGCTCTTAAACCTATGGGTTTCAACTAGAATAACCCTGCATAGAACTGCACAGTAAGATATTTGTGTGTGTGCGCATTACTACTTATATTAAAGAAAGAATATTTAGAGACAGGAATTTTCTGGAAGAGATGCTTGGGACAGACATATATTTAATATCCAAGAATGTTGGAGGTCAAGTAAAGGTAAGGTCAGACTTAGACTTTGAGATGTTTATTGTATGTGATAGGTGAACAAATAAACTTTAAGATACTTAGCTGCCTACCATCTGGAACACTAAAAGTTAAAAAGGAACCTCTTAAAAATTTAGGTATGTGCTTGAAAAATGCTGTGTCCTTTTGAATTGTGGTCCAAGTTTCCCCAGCCCTTGATGTGCAATGAATATGTGTTGAAGGATTACATAAAAGTTAGAGAAAATTTTGGACAAGTATGACTGCCTAACTTATTTTGATTGACCTCTTTCTTTATGTGCAAGTTGAGCAGCCTTACCAGTTTGCTTCAATATTGTTCAGTGATTAGTTCAATCGCTGCACGGAACATCTTTGTGCCTGTTTGCACAGTAGCCATTTGTGTAACCAGTCTTGGTGCATAAATTACTTTTACAGCCCCTATGTCGCATCTTGGATCTCTTCTTGCACTCTTACAGTCTACAAACTGAATCTTCTCAGTTTCTAGAGAGGGCATTTATTCTGCAGAATTAGGATAAGTCATTAAAGTGACTTGAACTCAGTATCACAGTTTGCCTCCTGTTTTCACATGTACATTCAAATGTATCTTTTAAAAGTCTTATACAAAGCTAATTGCATGCTTTGTCATCATGGCACATACACCATGCAAGATTCATGAGTTAGAACTCAACTGTGTGACTGACTGAGGGTTGGCTAGATTCTGAAACTCCAGTTGGTACTTAATGCTGCAGGATGTTGGAGTGGGCCATAGGCGCCACTGTTGTAGTGTTTTACAAACATTTTAATTATTTATTTTATTGTTGTACACCACGGCAAGACAACTGGCTGAGAGCACGTGTTTAATAAATAAACAAATATCACTCCAAGGCAAGCTTGACCCTTCTACACTGGCTCCAAATTGTTTCCGGGCACAATTCAAGCTGTTGGTTCAAAGTACTATATGGTTTGAGACCAATCCACCTGTAGGACTACCTACCGGCCTCTGAACCTGCCCAATCTTCAGAGGCCATAGTTTGAGTGTGCCCACCATCTTAGTTAGGTGGCAGCCCAGCAGAGGGCCTTCTTGGTCATGACACCATATGAACACATATGAACACCTGAACCTGAATCAGATTCACAATCCATCAAACTCAGTCACCTAATCCTTTCAAATGGAGATGTTTCCATCTGCTGTTAGACCGAAATGGCTGCCAGACATTTAAACCCAGCAGCGCACCTATGAGCTGTTAGGCTGAAATGGCTTGCAGCCACTGCATTCTAACAGTGGGGTGGATGCAGCCATCAGCTATTAGGTTAAAATAGCTGGCAGCTATTTCTATGGATCATTTTGCTTCCTCAGACTTTGAAATGGGGGGAAGTGAAACCAACAGATGAAATGGCTCACATACATTTAAACATAACAGGTCAGCTGCAGAATTTCTGGAATAATGGACACCCTCTCCCCCCAAAAAGTACTATCTCTGGAAAAGTGAGCTGCAGCTACAGGAGCCTGCGATACGGCTTAGAAACAAGTCTGCAATACCAAACTCACAGGGAAACTTCACATGGGCAGATGCTCCCCCAGCCAGCAAGGAAAGCATCACCCCTCCCTAATCTTCAAAAGCAGGTTCTGAAAGACAGAAAGACAAACATACACAGAGTTTCAACAGGAGCTCCCCAAAGTTATGTCAGAACAGCTCAGTGGCCAGAGAGACCCAGTCCCACCAGGCCAATGGAAATCAGTTTCCCATTTAAAGTGGGCAGGGCACCCCATCTTGTTAGACAGGGCAAATCAGAGTTTTCCACATAAAGTGATTAGTTATGCCAGCTAGGGTTGAGCATGAAGCAGTTACAAACCAAAATTGCAAAAAGTTGGCCTAGTTCATAACCCTCTGTGATGCTCACCTCTACACATTACCTCACAGTGAGGTAAATTTTCTGTCTAAAATGAAACATTCCCTCAGAGACTAGGCTAGCCTGGAGTGTGGTTTTCTTTGTTATAAAAATGATGCTCACTGTCTCACCCTGTCGCTATTAGATCTTTTTGACTTTACTCAGCTCTAGAACTTTTGAGGAAGGTGTAGAGTCTTTTTTTATTAATCTCTTTGTCAGAATGGCATTGAGGAGTTTTTACCAGCAAACAAATTAAAGATTTTATTTTACAAAAAGGGAGCGAGTTGGAATGGGGGATCAAGTTTCTCTATCCAAACTTATTTTACAGGTTGTAGTTCTTACTTACAGGCTTAAAAAAAAACTTTTATTTCAGATGTTAAGAATTATTTTAAACTGAAAATTTGTTACTGTGTTTATTCCAAAAAATATTTATTTTTCTTTTACCCTTGTCTTTTATTTTGAATTCCCCAGAATTCCCCTAGTTTTAGAAAGTGGGCACTCTTAGCTTGTACCACAACTTTGCCCCTTATCAGATGGACCAGCATCCCACTGCCTAGTGAGGTAACTGAAGCACTTTGTCTCACACACAATTCTGAGAAAATATACACTCCTGGTTTTCCCTTACTGGGAAAAGGCATGAATCTTCCATCTCTTCCTTAGGAGGATTCTCCTTCCAATTTGGCCTGATTTGGGAATTAGCATCTCACTGCCCAAATTCTCTCTCTCTCTCTCTCTCTCTCTCTCTCATGCTGGATAGCTCCAGTCTTTATTAATTTTAAGAAAGGAAATAGAAAAAAGAAGAGAAGATTATAATTCCATGACAAGTCAGTTTACCCTACTAACTAATACTTATTAATACATATCTATCTATCTAACTAGATATTGTGAGAAGTACCCCCAATGCTCTTCAGATTCTTCTGCTGGTCTACCATTAACTAGACTGGTGAACTTTGCCATTTGGGTCAGTTCTCCCAGCTTTTCAATCCAGTGTGTTATTTTTGGCATATCTTCTTGTCTCCATCTTCTTGCGATCACCATCCTTGCTGCAGTTGTCGCATGGAAGAAAAAAGCACCCGCTTTACCAGGGACGTTGTCTGGGGATCACTGCCCAAACTCTTATTGTCAAATAACTGCCCTGGTTGTCCAGACACTGTGTGGATTAGCCATCACTAGTAAACTCCATTCTCTTACTAGAGTTTTTCGTTAGATGATTAGCTAAGAATCAGACGAAAAATTCAGAATGTCTTCCCTCCAGAAAAACAGCCAGAATAGCAACTCCCACTCAGCTGTTGCTGACCAATCAGAGGGCTCAGAGCAGCCTGTGGCTCTGTCTCTGTCTACCTAGTGAGAACTGTTGCTGTTGTGTCAGCACTTAAAACTGTTATGTCAGCACCCTCAAACATTTTCTGGACCTGTGTCCAGTTTGGGTTCACCTATCAGCTGTTTTAACTTGCCCATTTGATTTCCCACACTTCCAAGTGAGAAGAAGCAAAATGGACCAGCCTGACACTCCTAAAGACACACATATAGTTGTCTTTCTGCCACTAAACTATGGTCCTTCCCTCCATTTATAAATATCATATGTCCTTTTTTTCTTCTGGGATATGAGTCCATGTGATGACACAGTGTTCTCTCCAGTAGGTGGAACTCCTTACCCCTTGATTGGATATCTTTATTATATGCACCCACCCCTGAACTTATACTTTAACTAGATTTCTGCTGAATAGGTTGTCATTTTTTTTCCTAGGGAAGAGTGTAGCTAAGTATTGATAGACACTACAAAAACTGGACTTGCAGACCTAACGCTTGGAATGGGCATTGTGTTCCCAGAACAAACATTGTTGCAAGAACATTACAAAGTACACTAGGGAAATCAACTTGAAATTGTGAAGCTCTTTGAGGACATGGCAGCTT
This sequence comes from Paroedura picta, assembly GCF_049243985.1. NCBI lineage: Eukaryota > Metazoa > Chordata > Lepidosauria > Squamata > Gekkonidae > Paroedura > Paroedura picta. Next base: position 29,252,295 of record NC_135377.1, on the reverse strand, counting down.
TGAAGATGTTGGCAGGGATATATCTTTTTGAGTCATTCCTAGATCAAGTATTGTTGTAAAGATGTTTTGTGTTGTACTGTACAAAGGATCAAGCTCACCTTCTGGCTTTTGGTACAATTATTATGCAGTTGTATTGCACTTTTCCTGTGTTTCATTGCTATTTGCCATTAAGCACTGCAAAGGCAGATAAGACTTAAAAAAATTAGTAATTTGTTTAAAGCTGCCCTGGGAATTTAAACATCAACTGGAAATAACAACCTGGTGCATTTTCTATTATGGCTCCCACCTGGTGGGATGGCCTGCCTAAGGAGGTCAGGAAGGCTCCTACATTTCTATTATTCCACAAAATGCATAAAACAGAACTGTTTGGAAGGATTCTTTATAAAGGGAGTAGGGCTTCAGTTTATTGCACTGTTTATTGTGTGAGTAATCTTGTTTTACTGCATTGTGTTCTTTTTGTAACCCAGTTTTTGCATGCCTTTTTAGAATGATATCTATCTTGTTTATTTGCACTGTTTTCGAGTTGTATGATCCAACTTTATTGAATTGTTTATTGCATGACTTACACTGTTTTTCTTGCACTGATTTTTTATTTTGTAATCCGCCCCACGTCTCGGTGAGAAAGGCAGACTATAAGTAAAGTAAGAAAATTAATATACTTGTGATAAAGAGCAGTAAGTTTACTGCTACCACCAGGCAGCTTTCTGCTTTGCCATTTCATTAACCTTCAAGAATGTTGTTTAATTGTTGGTTCCATGACCTTGGACAGGCACTTTATTAGCTCCTGAACACTAGAACTGTCCTAGCACCAGTGCAACATTATGCTAGCACAGAGTAGCCATTTCAGGGAGATTTAGAGAAAGATGGTATCAAGCTGTTCTCTCTTGCCTTCATAACATTCTATTATACCTGCTGAAGAATAACCCTTTGCTTATAATACATCCATCAAAACAGAGAATAGGAGTAGATTATCCCTTATAAATTAACAGGGTTTTTACATTCTTAATATTGGGCTGCTTACAATGTGTAATGAAGACATACAGACGGATACAAATGTAGATATGTATGAATATTCACAAATCTTCCTTCCTTCTCTAAACAGCATTAAAATAGGGGAATCTAGTTGGTGTGTTCCCCCAAAGCCATGTTAAGATAAACAAATATGAGGCTGACATCCATCCTCAAATAGGACAGTCTCTCAGCCTTTTCAGCCTGCACTGAGGGTGTTAATCCAGATAATATAATCAGACTGTGACCTGGCCTTTCCTATGAATAACAATTGATTTCAAGTAGACCATTTCTGTATTCCTTTTCTGTGGGGGGGGGAGGGAAACTTTTCTCTGTCTGGCTTGGGAGCTGCATCTGTCTTACTCTCTATTTTGTCCAGCAACCTTGAAATGAGAAGCTAATTTCAATCGCAAACTTGACCTTTAATGCTATTGAGCTTTATCTTTGCTCATACCTTTTTCCCTTTAACCTTCGAAGACACAAAAGTCATCTGAAACCCATACAGAGCGTTAAATCCTAAATATTTTTGAAGCAGCTCTGATCTCCTTGCCACATTAGAGTTGTAAATTAGGGGTCTCCTATGATGCAGAAACCAGCCTTCCATATCACCGTTTTCTTCACTGAACGAGGCAAGAGCCGGCCAGTAAATATATATGGTCAACCTCAGGTTTCCTCCCTGGGACTTCCCATGTATTTTTAACTGCCTTCGATTGTTAATGTATTCCTCAAATGAGATGCATCACCTTGAAGAATGGCTTTTTGCCCTCTGGGAATACGCCAAACAAGTATTTCATTCACTATGATAATCAGTTCTACCTCCAGCAACATATGAAACCCAAATTTAATAGGCAGCAGTGATTAGGTTTTAAGACAGAGGGCCATCATTGTCCACTGTAAATAATAATAATAGCAAGTGAAGCAGCAAGAATGCTGGAGAGTGTTGGAAAAAAAGAGGCAGGTTTTTGTGTCTCCAGCTCATTAAGAAAAGTAATGCCATACTCTTCCATGGGTACAATAAATATATGTGTTTGTTCTCGTGTTCCTTACAAAGGATTTATTTTAGAATATGAATTTCCTTGCGCAAATAGTCTTTCTTTTTCCCCCAGATTTCCTGTGTAAAGTGATGTGTGTCATTTAAAGGAAGAAAAGCAAGGATTTCACTTATTTAGGAGGAAAACGTATTTATTAAATATTATACAATGTCGAAGCGAGGTTTATCATTGTGTCCTGTGAAATCATTGCATTAATGCAAGGATCCTTCTCAGAGGTAACACTCTGTTTCAAAAAACCCAGAGAATAATAGAGAATATTCCAAGAAGCAAGGGCGGGGGGGATTAACCCAAAACGTAAGCCCTTAAATCAGCAGCTTCGGTCGTGGACAGTAAATGATACAGTGGTTCCACTTTCTTGGAACTGAGAAGCAAGAGAAAATGAAGAAGGATGCTAGTGACAGGGCAAGGATGATGGGAGCAGGCTAGCATTATGAATGATATGTTAAGTGATTGGCTCAGATGAAATCATGGGATTGCTGCCTTTTACAGAGGCTGATTTTCATCTATATTGTTTGCCTTTTTCTCGGTGACTCTTAAGATATGCAGGATGCATGCACGTGCACACGGGCAATATATAAAACTGCAGATGTATATTTACATTGCACCTTCTATAGCGTACATATTTATATAGGCTCAGAAATCACCTTATCCCTATTAAACACCCTTTACACTTTATACAGGCAGCTGATCAATGTAATTTACTGGCTTGTGAGCTATAAAGATCTTTTTTATATGACTCCTGTATCCTTCTGCTTCCTATACTGGGAGGTGGGGAGGGGGAGTAAAAGATGCGTTTATTTGCTGCTGGATTACTTGTTTTGATTCCAAGAGAGTCAGGGAGAAAATATGTATATACTGTTGCTGTGTAGCGATAAGAAAATAAGATGATTTTAAAGCAAATAATTATCCTCCTTTTTTTTTTTTTTGCTTAAGATTTCTGTATTGCATTATGGCATGAGGACTTTTTATATATGCCTTGTGGATTCCCTGTTACAAACTAGGAGGCATTACTGAGTTTATTTTAGCCTGGCTGCTTCTTTTGTAGATCAACAGCAAGCCAGATAAGCTAATTCAAAACACTAATGAGATAGCTGGGAAACACATGGATACAATTAAATGTAATGCCAATACTTGGTTTACCCAGGTTTTTTGCAGTTGCAATTTCCCTCCCTGTGGAAGTCATTGGCCAATGCACAACACCAGCCCACAACATTTGACTCTTGAGCTGACTGCTCCCCTCCTGAAGGTTACAGTCCACCATAGTTTGTTTTTTTGCCCTGTGAAACTCCCATGCACCTTGCAAGAACAACAGCAGTGGACTTGCATACTGCCCATTTATTCAGTAAGGTTTCTGCCAATGAATTTCCCCGTGGATTGGATCCTGAGAGTCCAGCTTCAGATATGCTATATAAATTGCTTGAATATGTGAAAAGTAGAAGTCTAGGCTCTATATCTGAGCATACAGGCCAGCATCTAAACTGGATTTTCAGAGTACACACTGTTTAGTTAGATGCTTCACAGACAATTCTATATCTTAAAAAAAAGTTAATCTCAGGATGCATATGATTATAGAAGTTCATTGAAAAGAGGGTATTTATATTCTCAATACCCAGTACATGTATGATTATGACTGCCAATAAAAAGGTTATTGCTACCTGGCAAATCAGCATATAAATCAGTATAGTATAGAACTATTCCAATTAGTGGTCAAAACTTTTACTTTCTAGATGAAGTCCCTGTTGATGTGACTAATTTCTTGTGGCTATGTTAGCTTTCCAGTTTTGTTGTTTCGCCTCATCTTTGCCAATTGCTTGTGGGGAAATATAATGAATTCTTTCCCCCCCCCCACCCATAAAAATAAATATTGATAATTAAACTAATGAAGCAATACTTGGGGAGGGGAAGGCTGGAGGTAGAATTGACCCAGGTGCTCATTATTAAAACTTTTTAATATATTTTTGTCAGAATGAGAAAATGAACATCAGTGGTCCAAGATAATTAGCATGCCTTCTAAATAAATGATATATAGTTAGAGACTTGTTAGGAGTAGGAAAACCTACAAATTTCATTTGCCATGATCTAGCCCAGCAGGCATTTTAGAGTGAAAAGGGCGCATGCGAATCCCCAGTATACCACTCAGATCACCCCCTGAGGGGAAGTGCAACTCGCATTCAAATCAAATGTTTTCCTATCAAATGTTCTACTAATGGCTTTCCTATGAGACCCAAGCCTGTCACTCAGCCACAACCTACTTAGACATGTTAAAACAGAATTTGTTGTTTATTTGTATTTCATTGAAGTGAGTTTGTTTTCTCATATTGAATTTGTATCCAAACCCCAGGTTGTCAATACCACTTAGCTAGATCTGCAGGTTTGTTGTGTGTTCTTCTCTGCATGGAATCCACATAGGGAAAAGGTGCTGTTCATGCCGGACTCAGTCCTCACACAGATCTGAAAGCAGTAGATTAATGAAATGTTGAAAACAACAAATATACTGCTGCAAAAGAAACCCGTTCCTGACACCACAGGCCTTCCTTATCAAGCACCCAATTTAATATACAGCTGCAAATAAATAAATAAACAGTAGGTGTCAGGACAAGGTCCCACAAAAGATACACTCAATTAGAAGAGGGATCAAAAATAAGAGAGAAATTAAAAGAGTTTGTTGAAATGCTTCAGACCTGCGTCCTGCCGCTCTCTCCCACCCCCAGCTAACATCCACAGTGGCGTTTTCCTAAGCTGTGTTATCGTTTTCTGTGAAAGCTGTTCCTTGAAAACGCTCTACTCCCCTTTCCGACTTAGCAGTATTCTCGTGCTTAAGACTAATTCTGTGCATTAAACCTTCCATAAAAACAAGTACTAAGTGTTATGTTTGAAATGCACTTCAAAAGCCTAAAAGGCCAAAGAAAGCCCTTCCTTAATTATTGAAGAAGTGTCTGTAAAGGAAACATGAGCAAATAGCATCCGTGCTTTCATCTCCAGTAACCTTTTATTGTCCTTTTCTTCAGATGGCCAAGTCAGTATATTTAATAAAGAAAGAAGCAACCATCAAAGAAGGCAGGGGTCTAATAAATGGGCCTGATTAAAGGCCCTGACAGGGTATGAACTTTGCATAAATTTTCTTAGGGTGTCAGGCTAGGATACTGATTGAAAACCCATTAACATAATCACACATTTAGAAGAAATGCTGTAATGTATCAAAAACATTTCCTTTCGTGTCATAATTTTAAGGACATTAAAATGCAAATGATAATAAGGAGCTGTGTTCTAGTGATGGCCTGAAAGCTTGATTATCCACATATACAGAATGAAAGAGAAAAAGTGCCTTTATGAGCTGACGCAGCTACAGGATTACAAAGGATTCCACCCATGTTCATACCTAGAAACATATTTATCTCCGTCTAGGACATAACAATTCTGGTATAGCTGAGACTTGAAAAACCCAACAGGAATCTGTTTGTATAAATGGCAGCATTAAAACGTCATGTTTAGCATACTGGCTCCCTTTTCAAAATCGCAAGGTGCTAAACAAACCAGCCAGTTCGTGATTCGATTGTAACAAATATCAGACCCATTCTTTCTATACTGCAGAGAAATCAAAGCATTATGTTTTTATTAGAACGTGTGCTGCGAGGAACAGATTTACTATAGATTCACAGCGGTGATTTCTCGAATGCTAATTTTTTTAACAATAAAAAGAAACACTATCCCCTCTCACGCAAATAGCCATAATTATGTAAAGAATGACTGCCTCAGACTGATGACTTTCAATATGCTTTCGTCTAACACGCTGGTGTAAGAGGCCAGAAAGGTCAACAGTAATTCATAACTGCTATAAAATTGTGTAGCATCCCAGGGCTTCTGGAGGATGCTGACATTATCCTGCTTCTTCGACTGGTTTGTATATGTAAATTTGTGATAGGAAGTGCACTGCTTGTGCCATATCGCATGCAGAGCATCAATCAGCCGGTAGAATACATCCGAGTATTTTCATTATGCCTAGTTATTTACTGCATCAGAAGAAATTACCCTGGCAAGCCAAGCGGTCTTCTCTAGGTAGCATGATATGACCAACCAGGTTTCAGCTCAGGAGTCTTGTAAACATTACAGGATTAATCTCACAATCACCGTCATCAATCTTGCCTAGTCCTGCCTGGGTGCAACCGCAGAGATTGGTAACCAGGCAAGGTAGATTTAAATTTAACCCTGAACATCAAGAACTGCATGTCAGATCTGGACATCCTATTTCAACTAGAGCCCCCCCCCCCCGCCTACACACACACACACACAGATTTCTTATGAAATTTTAAAATGATAGTATTTTTATATCTCAAAAAAATTCAGATATGTTTTAAATATTTTCCCCCTTGGATGTAAAGCCATGAGGTGAGAAATCTCTTATAGATGTACACACTAGAATGGAAAGGTCTCATCCTAAAATGACACCCTACAGATTTATGGCTCCAAACAATGGCTATGCGAGTCCACAGAACTGAATGGGAACTACAGAAATGGTTGGGAGCTGCCAGACAACTGAAAGACAACAATACTAAATGGCTTAGAGCTATACAAATATCTGTGCACATAAGTGATCTACCTCTGTGAGAATTGTAACATTTACAAAGCTTCCACACAAAAGAAGACTCAACAGCAACCTTTACAAGCCAGGGATTTCTACTACCTTGGTATACCCATTAATGGAAGCCACTGCTGATTAATCCAGTGTTGCATTGCTTATATGAATAGACCATTTACTTGTATGTATACCTAAGCAGATTTTTCAAGGGTGATTGAGCTCTTGGCTTCAGGTCTTTGTGCTGATGCTCTGGCACTGACCAGGAAGGAATGTAAGTTCTTGAGAGGAACAAGGTGTGCAAATGTACCAAACTCTAACAAATGAAGCATTAAATACTCCTGGTTGGCTCAGAGGTAGCACTGATATAGATTGCTAAAAGGAGAACTTGATGTCTCTTTCCTGAAACGGAAAAGAAAGGTTCACCCACCTTCTGTGAATGAGGAGCAGGAAAGGCAGGCTTCCTTGAAAAATAAGCTGCCTATATAAGCATTTTATCATTTTATGTTTAACTATGTGCACCATATAATGCATCTGACTGAAGCAGAGCGAAAGATAACAGGCATTGGGTTTTGAAAGGCAGGTGAAAACAGCAATGATAATGATCATTTTTGATAGTGAAGAAACAATAAATATATAATGAGAAGAGCACGTATAAAGGCTACGTGGGCATATAATTTCAGCTCGGACTCCCCCCCCCCTTTCTCCTGTCCAAAAGCACTTTCTGCAGCATACTATATATTTCAGTGTCTCAATGTGTATTTGTGTAGGTGGATGCTTTGCTTCTGTATGTATTCTTTCTTATAGGGAATCCATGTAATTTTCAGACCTCTAGATTTATATTCATCCTGAGCAGGAATACCCAGAGCATGTGTTTTGGGCCTTTTTATTATTGAATCAACATTACAATTTGCCAACTGTGTGCTCTCTGCAGTGTAAAGCCCTAAGCAACAATATTTGATGTCATCAGAATATCCCACATGTGAAATAGAATGAAGAGGAACAGTTAAATCACAGCGTAACTGTGCCGTAGAGTTACTGTGAAAGTGAGGCAGGATCCTACACTGTTACTACTGATCTTGAATCTAGAGTTAAAGGATGAATGCTCAAATCACAGCCCGACAATCTGCCTACTTAGCTAAGAATACCGGATTTGGATATGAAACAGCCAAGTTCAGAAACCTGCTCTGTCATGAAGCACAGTCAATGGCAATAAAACCCAGCCAGGTATATCTGACCAAATCGCTGGGAGAAAAAATGACCTCCTTTACACTCGAAGTGCTATAGAATGAAGGGAAACAAGAGGCCAAGTGTGACTGCAGAGCGTTGCCCTACCAAAACATAATTAGAAAGACAATCTGTGCTCTTCAACTTGGTCCAACTATATATGCTAGATCCTCTTACCTCTGACAGGTAAGGAGTGGGGATTGAAATGTCGGGGTCAGAACTTTGTTGTTTCTTTCATTTTACTGGACCCAGCACTCATGCATATTTGACTCTATGTAGCAATTAATGGAAACATTTTGCCAAATGCCTGGGACTCTTATGAGAGTAGTGGGGCTCTGTGGCCAGGAAGCAGTTTCTTAACTGGGGTAGAGGACCACAAGCAAAAGTGCTGACAGTCACAGACATGGTGCACAATGCACCTTTCCCTCCTGTACTAAGGAATAACCCACATGTCTCATTTTGTGCATAGCAACCCTTACTCATACAGTGCGTTGTGGAGCTCCTCCAGGTGCATGCCTGGATCACCTATTAACATTGTTTTCCCCACAGGAAAATCTAGTGGGGGAGGGGGAACCCTACAAAAGTTCCAAAATAAAACTATAAAGAAACAGAGACATACAGGCATTATCTAAAGGTAACGAGTTCTGTCATCTAACTGGATTCTGGATAGAAGAAAATGATGATTTGTTTTCTTGATCTCTGTATGAAGAAAATTATTACTTCACTGATTCATTAATGTTGGTATCTGGACTCCCTTTGGATCAGCATGGTCTCGCAAGGAAAATGTCAGAGGGCAGTTCTCAACAAGCCTCTCTGTTTGATAAAAACAATGGGCTGGCCTGAATGAAACTCTCACTTCATGCTATTTCAAGTGGCAATTATGCTTAACTCTGAGAGTAATGAGGTTCGGGCTGGTTCATTAATTTATGCAATGAGGTATGAGAATTTCAAACGAGGAGCAAACCACATATCGTGTTGGAAATAGTATGGGCTTGGATGGAATGCTTGATGAAACTTAAACTCTAAGTTTGCTTCTGAGAGGCGGCTTCTAGCAGTGACCATCGTTTCATTTGTTAGAAAAGAAACACAGATAAACGCAGAACAAACGTACAAAGATAATAAATTTAAACAATTAATACTGAGTATGACAAAGCCGTTGTTCTATTTATCCCGACGGTTTCACTTTATACCTTTATACAAAGCTGTTGAGAGATAGCCCATGACATCAGTGCAATTAGGAGAAAAGCTGTGTGAAGATGAAAACCCAGCTGCCCGTGGTTGTCAATCTAGTTCCTGATTCCAACTTTCTCTAGCATTGACTCTATGGACTTAGAAAGGTATAACTTGCTATGAGATCCATGGACAGAACTCCCGAGCATTTTTTCCTTCTAAATAGGACCAAGAGGGGAAACAAGTCATTCCACAGTGTTCTTTCAGATTGACAAGATGTTATGGGGAGGAAGGGTTAATCACCTTTACCCCTGAGCTGAATACGGATTCCGGACATGGAACTCCTTGACTGATTCCACATGGAGGCGTAAAACTCGCACCGCTTCCTGCTTGCAAACACATAGTTGGAAGCCCCACATTTGCAAAATTGCTGATGGGAGGCCCATCCCGGATTTTCCTGCCATTTCATTGCAGCTTTTTGCCTCCTGACAAGGCGGCAAGTGAAAAAAAAAAAACGAACTTCTCCCCCCTGCTCCATTCCTCGGCTTGTCAATCACCACAAGCCACCAATCCCTGCACAGTGGTTGTTTTGTGGACTCAAACTTCTGTCCCCCTCCCTTAAGCCCTGAAATTATTTTTAAGTGCATTTCTGCATTGCTGTGGGGAAATGCCATAACACCAGAATTTTTTTTTTAACTTACACTTCTGTAAGGCCACAGGATCATGCCACAACAATAAAACATTCCCTACTTAGATCTCTTTTTAGGATTCTTGGTGTAATGGTCTCTCTTTATGTTCGGATAGATTTGTTATAGGCTGGCCATGGTAACGGGGCCCTGATGAGTGACTATTTGTTCACAGTAAAGTTTTAAAACAAAGAGCATGGATGCCAAGCTAATAGGGAGAGGGCTACTTCATCACATGCCCACCTTTCCCTGTTCATACCCCACCATCAGAAACACAAACAGGAACAAGAAGGGAAATTGGGATTTGGGGATTTCCCTCATTATGGTGCAAACCTTGGGAAAACTTGCACCAGCCACTTGAGAGCTTCAGGTTGCTGCCAAGGTCATGTGGAAGCAGCATTAAAACCCACAACGAGAGGCTGTCCTGGGTGCAAATTCTTCGTGCGGAATTGGTCCTCGTTTCTAAAATAGGTTGGGATTACATATCCCTAAAATACATGCTATTATTTATTTATTTGTTTGTTTTTGGAACATCACCTTTTTATTTTCCTCAGTACGTTAATTAAAAATTCAATGTTTATTGTTTAGGATGATGGATGTGTTCCATTCACAGATAACAATAATGGGAACTGAACATGCAGTGGACTGTTTGCCTGCATCCAAACAACCTGAGTGTATCCAACTGAGAGGAAAAGATGACTACACATGTGCAATTACATGCTGCAGTACTGAGGCTCCCAGCACCACTACTGCATCGAGCAGTGCTACAGACACCAATTTGTTACAGAGTAGTAAAAGTGGAAGAGCACTGTATATTTTGTGTTGAGATTTATTCCTTGGGTGTCTTTTTGTGCCTTATTTCTTCTTAGGGAATGGGAACTGCCATGCCTGTAAACCAACATGTACCATATGCAGTTGTTGTCCATGTTATTGTAGTCACTGGATAACCCTGTATCTTCAACTCTCAGCAAATAGCAGCCACTGCCTATGCTTTCAAAGGTATAAGACAACAATCTAAATCCAATAAATAAATCCAATAAATAATGTTGATGGAATTGGCATTAAACCCCTGAGAAATACATGTTTACCTGTCTTCTAAACTCTGCCAAAAATGACTAAAGTATGCTTATATGACAGTAGCAGATATGAACTCTTAACAGCCTGGTAAATATGGTTGCTGTGAATCAGATATTTCCTTACTGTGTTAAAAAGGGATAGGAGCCAGCAGTGTGAGAAGTGGTATGTAAAGTGCCAAAGGGAAAGTTATTTCTGCTCCTGACTGGCAGATTTATTCTCCTCTTTTATACTTGCCTGTCCTCTGAACTGCCCATAAATTAAACATCAGAGCAGATTATAATGCAGATTACAAGCTAACGCATGTATGTCGCTTCACAGATACATTATACATGCCATATTTACATAACATTTGCACTTGATCCAGGTCATACATATCAGCTGCTGATGGGATTTGTGTTGCAAAAAATATGAAGATGTTACTCCTCCCCTTCATCATGTTAATGGCACTTACAAACTAGGTTTACACAGACAAAAGATAGTATGGGAATGATTTGTACAATTCAAATTCCTTAAAATGAATATTTACATGATCCAATGATTGCACAGACCACTACTTCTCTGCTGATATTTCCTATATGGTGGAAGAAAGGGGTGCCAGCACAACTTCTCTGTAGGGATGCCAGGCTGCCAATCAGAATCCCCAACAGGTTTCCAGGTGGAGTGAAAGGTGGAGATGATATAAATGATGCATGATATCATGTCCACCCAAAAGCCCAGATGTGATATAAGCGTATCTGGTGATGTTCTGGCCATCCCTGAGGTTTGGGAGACAGACAAAGTGCTGACCTATGCCCTCAGACCATATCTGGATTGTTGGCCAACTATGATGACACATGAATGGGTTTTTCATAAGTGGGCAAATGGTTGTTCTACTCCTCCATCAAATGAAGCCTGTCATTGAATCAGATAGATGTAAGCCTATGGGTAAACTATATACTGATCAGAGATGTAACATTAGGGCACTGCTTTGCACTAAGAGGAAGAACTCCTGGCAAACTAAGTTTTGTGCCCGATTGTCCTGTAAACTAATTACCAGCAGTAAAAAAAGAAAACATGGTTTCATATCCTCGTGTATAGGGCAAGCTAAATCTACAGACTGCTGATATGGATAGGTAGGAAGCAATTAATTAGCTCACAATATATGGAGAGGAAGACAAGTCACACAGGCAATCCCAAAGCATCCTCTAGGTCAAAGGTAGTCAACTTGTGGTCCTCCAGATGTCCATGGACTACAATTCAGAATTGCAGTCCATGGACATCTGGAGGACCACAGGTTGACTACCCCTGCTCTAGGTGAATTTGTGTAACACTATACCATGGTTTGTACTAAACCACTATGGTAGAACTCTGGGACAAATGCGTGTGTCCAACATTAAATCTGCAACATTTCTCCCTTTGTGTTTCTTCCTTACTTTGTAATTGACTTCAGTGTACAGCTGTTTCTGATACCAAAGGGAGGCAGAGGTCTTCAGAAGTCTTAATTCAGACATATTCCGAGCACTGGCTTTCATGCCACTATGTTTGTGTATGTGTGTAAGAACGGAAAGGTCGCATCGCATCCGTCCAGTGGTTCATCTTGTTTCAGTGGCCAGTAAGTTGTCCTCAGAAGATGCAGAGTAGAATCACGGAGGCCAGAGCTCCCAAGCACCTGGCATTTAAAGTATTCTGCCACTGAGGCTCAGAGTCATACTCACATTACACTCTTTCAGAAAAGACCGTCTAGTCTCTCCTATATCCACAGAAGCATTCCATGCAAAGATCCTGACTTTTCCCTGTTACTATGCTTGTTAGGTATAAAATGTTTTTTTTTTTTAAACAACCCTGAGAATCAAAGCCAGCCAGTCAGCTAAGCAGTTATGCAGTTTGCAAACAGGCTGAATCCAAAGGTAAATGCATGTAGTTTCTTTCATTCCAGAGAGTGACATTTCTTTCCGTCTCAGATCAGCTCTCTCTTCATGATTCTGTTGCATCTTCTTGCATGTTGCCTGGCTTGTTCTCTTCTGCTTGCCTGAAATAGTACTGGCAGTGCCTGATGGGAAAGGGAGTAAGCTGGACATGGAAGGGGAAAAAAAGCAAACTAGTGAAGGTAAGAAAAATGCAGCATTATATAGTGCAATATGCATATACATTGACCCATGCAGAATGTTTCTGGTTGCTTCATTGTGATGTTTAAGCATGGCACATATTAGAATTATTTCAGTTGAAAGGATTTCCTGACTACAACAACTTAAATCACTCACAGGTGACATATGGGGGCAATACCCTCTTAGAAATACACCATGCCCCTTTCTCTGAATAACTCCCACCTGACACAATTGAAGATCTAGCCCTTTTAGTTGCAGAAATATAAGTGACAATGTGCAAGAACTTTGTGCCTGGATTGCCAGTGGGTCAGAGTTGAATCAGTAAACCCTGTCCAAACTGACCCCCCCCCTTTCTGCTATGTCAGTCTGATGTAGTGGTTAAGAGCAGCAGCCTCTAACTTGGAGAAACAGGTTTGATTCCCCACTCCTCCACATGCAGCCAGCTGGGTGACCACGGGTTAGTCACAGTTCTTTTAGGGCTGTTCTCTCAAAGCAGTTCTGTTAGAACTCTCCCAGCACCACCTACCTTGCAGGGAGTCTTTTGTGGGCAGAGGAAGGGAAGGTGATTGTAAGCCGCTTTGACACTCCTTCAGGTAGTGAAAACCGAGGTATAAAAATCAACTCTTCTTCTTTGTAACCTTCGCCTTCTCGCACTTCTCAGGAGCAAGCCTAAATGGCTCTGCTGAAAACTAAGCCCCATTCCATTCAATGGGGCTTAGTTGCAGGAAAGTATTCTTAGGATGGTTCACTCTTTTTAATGCCTTCAGTGATGAGTGAGAACTAGGGGTACCTGTCTTCCCTCTGTGCCAATTACTGCTGTTACCACCACCACCACTCAGGGAGGGAAATAAAAATAAACCGCTCATGCCCTCTGTGCCAATAAATCACTGCTGGGGACAACGTGGAAATGACAATGGGTAGCTCTAGGAATTGCCCTGTATGCTATGGTTTTATTCTATGGTTTTACTCATTGTCACGGACAAAGTCACTACTGCCCCAAGCCCCCCAGCTGGTTGCCAGGCCCACACTGGGCAGAAAACAGGAATGAGACTGATAATATTTGATGGGTACCTCCCCTGTTTTCGGTGGGGACTTTACCAGAGTAACAGGTGGACCTATTGGGATAAGAAAAAAAAAATGAATGCCCAGTTTCACTCCATATGGAATCTGTTTTTAATCATTTTAAATTGTCAGTCACCCAATAGCAACTTGCTTTTGTCGGGGGGAAATTATTTCTTCTGAGACTGTACAGAACATGTTTAACTCAAAAATGCATAACCACAGTCAAGCTTCTGCATAGGATTAGGCCTGAAGGCATAATGCTCAGGGAGATTTAAACCCCATGAAAGTGTCAATCCAGTGCACTGCTGTAGTGAAAAGGGCAAACTCTTTGTTAGGAATTATTAGGAAAGGGATTGAGAATAAAGTGGCCACTATTCTAATGCCTCTGTGATGCAGCCTCATTTGGAAGACTGTCCAGTTCTGTTCACTGTATCTCAACAAGGACAGTGCAGAGCTGGGAAAAGCACAGTGGAGGGCAACCAAGATGACTTGGGATTTGGAGCACCTTCGCCATGAGGAAAGGCTGAAGAGTGTGGGGTTTATTTATTTAGAAAAAGGAACGGCCAAGGGGAGACATGATAGTGGTTTTTAAATTATGTATGGAGGTGACAGAGTTTACAAAAAACACTTTTTTCCTTTCACAAAATGCTAGAATTCAACGGCATCCAATGAAGCTGATAGATTCAGCTTCAGGATGGATAAAAGGAAATTACTATACATGGTGAGTGTTTAAATATGGAATTCAGTACCAGAGAATATAGTGATGGCCACTGGAATCAACAGGGGTAACATAGATTCATGGTGACTTGGGGAACCTCCACATTCAGAGGCACTAATCCTCTGAATCCCAGAGCCAAGAGGCAACATCAGGGGAAGGTCTATGCCTCTATGCCTGGTTGTTGGCCATCCAAAAGTACTTGTTGGCCACAGTGTGAGACAGGTCGCTGGACTAATTGAACTATGAGTCTGATACAGCAGAACTCTTCTTATGTTCTTAAACCCCAAGACATCTTACAGAAAAAAAATACTTACCACAAAGGGCTGAGCATGAATAATGTCCAGCAGGTACTA
This sequence comes from Paroedura picta, assembly GCF_049243985.1. Lineage (NCBI taxonomy): Eukaryota > Metazoa > Chordata > Lepidosauria > Squamata > Gekkonidae > Paroedura > Paroedura picta. The sequence continues at coordinate 29,237,285 of NC_135377.1, read as the reverse complement.
AGCCGCATCACCTCAGAGCTGGCATCAGCTGGTCCGCACACAATAGCATCTTCTTCTGAAATCGTAGTAACTAATACACAATCATTTTGGAGATAAAGAAGAAAAACTCTGGCACTGTCAATGTGACTACATTTTACAGTTAGCACACAGCTGATTGCCATAGTCTTTTCATAGAATCAAAGAGTTGGAAGGGACCTCCACGGTCATCTAGTCTAACCCCCTGCAGAATGCCGGAAATTCACAACTACCTCCCACTCACAATGACCCCAGTTCCATCCACAGATGGTGCCCCTACCCTAAACCACAATCCCTGGCCAGTCTGGCCTGGAAGAAACTATCTTCCTGACCCCAAAGTGGCAATCAGCATTTCCTTGGGCATGCTAGAAAGGGCCACAAGAGCCAAGCACTGACACAATCCCTCCTGCCCACCTACTCACAATCTGCCTAACTTCACAGAACCAGCAGTTTTTCATTGTGGCGAATAGCCCTTTAAGGCCATATAATTGTCACCATGCACATTCATAGATACCATACTGTGCAATTCTTTGTGGTGTGTAGAAAATAATACCACTCCTCAATGTGGCTTCATCCAGTCCCACTCTGTGACATCACAGCCTTGCTGTCATCCAACGGCATCCTGTCATAGACTGCCAATACAGTTGGAGCAAAATGTTCTGTCACTTTCACCACAGCTTAATGGGATGCTATTTACTAACTGATGTTATTTCCCTCCATGCTGTGAAAAGCTTCAGCAGCTAATTTCCATGCAGGAAGCTTCTATTAAAGGGTTGAGACATTTTTCTCCAGGCCTGTTAGCAACGTCAGTTTAAGAGGATGGGCCTTTGCATCTCTGCCTACTATGTATTGTTATGGCTCCTCACCATGACATTTCTGGCTATGGACTCATAGAAACGTAGTTGGGCCATACAGGCCCTCTAATCCTGCCCCTTGCTTAATGCAGGATCTGGTCAGTCAGTCAAACACCTACAATTTTATATACATAGAGTACATGTGATTCTGCCTAAGCCCCCATCCCACAAGCACGGATGTTTACTATACAGGCAAACCTCTGCAAAGGGCCCTATGTGTATACAGACATAGATAGTATATCAAATGCTGCAAACAACTCGACCCCAGTCACTTGTCCATAGGGTTGCCCTCAGACATTCATTTGTGTGCTGAAGGTGGGGCCAACGGGTATCATTCATCTTCTGTATTCATACCCAAAGACTGCAGTCCTAATTAGAGTTACACCTTCTAGGGTCTATTGGCATCAATGGACTCAGAAGCTGTAACTCTGTTTAGGATTGCCTTGCCATTACACCAAGCCAGCTTGGTGTAGTGGTTAGGAGTGCAGATTTCTAACTTGGCAAGCCAGGTTTGAGTCCCCACTCTTCCACATGCAGCCAGTTAGGTGACCTTGGGCTCCCCACAGCACAGCATGTCTGTTGTGGAGAGAGGAAAGGGAAGGTGAATGTACGCCGCTTTGAGACTCCCTCTGGTTGAAAAAAGCGGCATATAAGAACCAACTCTTCTTCTAAATGCCTAAGAAAGGTTAGTGTTTCTGCCAACATATGATTCCTGGCCAATCAACTTTGAATCCCAAGAATCTACATATGAACAACAGAACAGAATTCATACCTTTTAGAGATAAAGTTGCTTCCACATGGCTTGGCCACAGTGACTACTTGGAAAACCAACTGAGCCCCAACATTTATTAAACTGTTCTGGAATAAGGTTTTCAATGCTTGGCTGTAAGCAAATTTATCACTGGTCTCTTTTATCCATCCTGGTCTCTATTTATCACTATAGTCTCCTTATGCCCCCTGCACGGCTCTTCACTCTGTGGGTATGAATCTACTGGTTATCCCCGGCCCCTGGGAGACATGCCTGGCCTCGACCAGGGCCAGAGCTTTCTTAGTCCTGGCCCCAACCTGGTGGAATGAGCTCCCGGAAGAACTGAAGGCCCTGTCAGAGTTGTCAATGTTCCACAAGGCCTGTAAGATGGAGCTTTCCACCAGGCATTTGGTTGATGCCAGGCATTTGGTTGATGATTACATCCCTCCCTATATAGGCCCCCTGCAGAGCCCTGTAGAGGCATGGCCCATGGTCATCTTGTTAGAGGCGCCTTTCCTGAGGACAATGGTTGATATTGGGGACTGGTGTGCTCTGGCATTATAGTTTGCAACTGGGGTAGGAGGAGGGATACAGATTATTTTACCAGCCTTCGAGGACTTTTGTCATTTCTGTTTTATGGGGTTTTATTCTTTTATTGTAAACCACCACATGCCAAACTGGCTTTGGAAGTGGATAAATCCAATAAACAAACAAACAAATGCATAGTCAAGAGTAGGATTTGAAGCCACTGCAGGTGTGCAAATAGGAAAACTACACAAGGATCATTAATAAGGTGCTATTCTCCAAGTAGGGCCTGTGATCTCTCAAAATTACAACCACTATCCCAAATACAGAAATCATTTTTCCTGGAGAAAATGGCTGCTTTGGTGAGTGACTTCATATCCCAGAGAGGTCCCGCCAATCCCATACCGTGTTCTCCCCAGATCCCACTATCAAATTTCCTAACCCAGAGTTGAGAATTCAAGTCGTTAAACTCTTTTGTGCAGTTCATCTTAGATAGTAGAGAGCGGACATTAAAAATATAGAAACAGTGCCAAGTTAGCAGAACTCCAAAATTAACTGTAAAACAAGGTAGTACACATCTGACAGAGTGATGTGGAAGAATGCCAGTTCAAGATGTAGTAACTTGGACAGTTGACCTGAACCTTTTCATGGTACTGTATAGTTCTGGATTCTTATGAATGCTTTTCTGAATACTTTGTGCATGACTTATATTGAGATCAGTGCTTGTGTATTTTTGACTACATGTATTTTGACAGTGCATCTAAGGCATACAGTGTCCTGGTGATATGTTATTGAAAATATTGGAAGAAAGTTACCCATAGATTCTTTGTAATTTTCTACGCTATAGTTAGTAGAATTCAATGTTGTACTCTAACCTCGTCTGAAGAAGTATACATGCACACAAAAGCATATACCCAGAATTAAACTTTGTTGGTCTTAAAGGTGCCACAGGACTCAAACTTTGTTCTCTTACATATCTGCTGAGTCATTCTCCCCTTGGCCTGTATCATCTCCAAATGCCGTGGGAAAATGAAACCAGACAGCAAAGCAACTATGTCCAGTCAGATGGTTTCTTACTGTACAGAAATACTGGAAATTATTCTGGTAAGATCAGAACATTTATATTAAATAATGGATCTGGTCCAAGTAGGGACTGGTTAAGTTTGGATTGCACAAGTGACATGGCATCAATTGAGACATGTGTAAATTAGTTCTCCAAAATGATTTTTATTTATGTTGCGTGCACGTTATGTAGAAGCCTGGCAGTGAATACTGCTTTGTGAAGGCCATTTGTTGCAATTACCATGCCCCATGTGAGTTGAGGCCTGGACAAGGAGGAGAGTGAGAATATAATAGTTGGAAACTTCATGCTCTTTGAAGTTTTTTTTTTTTTTAAATACTCAACCATATTCTTGCACACATAATGGTAGCAAGGAGATTGCTTTCTCTGAACAAACATTCACGTTTCCGGTCATCAAATCATCCAGTTGCACTTTGCTAGCTTTTACTAGTCATTAGGGCATAAATATGTTTAATAAATAATATATGTGGAGATCCTTTTGCATCTATTAAAATGCACAGCACATAATTAGTGGTGCTTATGTAGAATGCGTTTGCATTGACTCTTCCTATTTCATCTGTTTATATCTCAAGGTAAAGAGTAAAGATCAAACTGGGATAGGATTTATATGATTTTTAACATCAATTTATGGGCTATCCCTTTCTTGCATATGCTGCTGGTTTGTTAGCAGAATTCAGAAGGCAAAGAAAAAGGATCAGTTATTGTTATACTTTCAGTTTGAATGTATTACTTATATAATATCATCAACATATATAAATATGTTGTTTTCCTAACCTTAAAATCAATTTATTTGATAAGAACACTGTCACTTGTGACTATGTTACTCTGGCAAATACCCTTTTCTTCTTCAAAAAGAAAAGGCTATAGGACTAATGTTCAACACAAAGGCCTCCAAATCCCCTAGATGTTAGAGATGCATTTATATCATCCATATAGGAGGAAAAAACAGTTATGAGGCTGAAAACTCAACTAAGCCATCCCCATAAATTGAGGGACAGGATTCCGCCTCCATGAAGAAAATTCATTTGTGTTGCCCCAATGAAGTTTCTGCTTTCCCAGTCCTAGTAATAGTGATACTATTGAAAATTTCCATATATACAGACTGTATCCATCATGGGCAGTATTGGGACAGAGAATATACAGTACACTATCTAAGTTAGATATATAATTAAAAACCAGCATGATTTAGTGGTCAGAGTGCCAAACTAGGACCTGATAAACCCAGGGTGAAATTCCTTCTCTTCCACAAACTCTTGCTGGAGAATCTAGATCCAGTCATACAACATGATTTGCAGGGTTGTTGTGAGGATAAGAGGGAGTAGGGGACAACCAAGTAATTGTGTATAAATGAAGTAAATAAATAAGATGAAATTATTTAAATAGACAGCAAGGTGTTGCACAGTAGGCAATTTGGTGTAGTGGTTAGGAGTGTGGACTTCTAATCTGGCATGTCGGGTTTAATTCTGCGCTCCCCCACATGCAGCCAGCTAGGTGACCTTGGGCTCGCCATGGCACTGATAAAACTGTTCTGACCGAGCAGTGATATCAGGGCTCTCTCAGCCTCACCCACCTCACAGGGTGTCTGTTGTGGGGAGAGGAAAGGTGACTGTAAGCCACTTTGAGCCTCCTTTGGGTAGAGAAAAGCAGCGTATAAGAATCAACTCTTCTTCTTCTGGCAGCTGAGCAAGCAAAATGAAATTAGGTGATTCTTTGAATGATTTTGTTGAAGTGAGTGGGCATAAAGGAGAAGAGGACAGTGGCTTGATGGATAAAGAAGCATAGAGAGGCGCTCTTCTGGGAATAGGTGCAGTAGAGGACAGAACTAGAACACAAAAGGGAATACTGGTGAGAACTTGTGGGAGGTGGAAAAGTAAATACCGCCCCACAGTATGTACCCCCCAGACAGTTTTAATGCAATGCATATGGATGTATTTGTTTAAGAAACATTTTGACACAGACCAAAGGGATAAGAGGAGCTTGTTTCAGGTAAATTGTTCTGCTAGGCCATGACATTTTTTTGCTTGATATACCTTTCCCTGTTAAAAACCTGTTAACATCTGCAATTGTGCTTAAGATGTTTGGGGCTGAAGGGTATTGCCCATCCAACAAAGAGCACAAAGATACTTATTAGGGTTGCCAGGTGGCAGTCTGGCAGCCCCTAAAAGGAAATTCAGGTCAGGGCTTGGTATGCCACCAGCACTTACTTCACAGCTGGTAAGAACTGGAAGTGACATGGCAATCATCCTAGCACCTTGCAAAATGCTGTGGTCTAACATAGGTTCTAGCTGCTGTTTCTGGTAAGGTGACAGAACAAGCATACTTTGCACATGCTTAAAAGAGCTCTGTTTCTCATTAGCACTAACTAGAATTCCAATGTTAAAGAATGAGTATAATTAACCTAACATACAAAAATACATGGGACTCAAGCTTGCTGCCAGGCTTGCCCTGGTCTGCAGGGCCCCTTCCGACTTCCCTCTGTCTTTCTATGGCCCATTATTTCCGCCTTGTTCATTAACAATATTGAGCCATATCTCTTGTTATACTTTCATGTGGTAGCTGAGTTCTTCAGGCAGCCTTCTCTTTATGGTGCTCTCCCTTAAGATTTTTCATACATAGCAAGCAGAACTATACATACATTCAATATAACTTGTAAATATAGCTCAGGTCATGAGCTTTTCCATGGTGGATACAGTCCTTTGGAATGCTCTACTAGAGTGGGTATATAGGATACCTTCACTTGCTACATTTAAGGAGGTGCATAAAACCACTTTATTCCAGAGAAAGTAAACTTTTTGGCAGATTTGGCCACATTCTATTTAATTCTGTGTAATAATTTGCATTGTAAGGCTAGCCACAGTTAAATCTGTAATCTGCATTTTAAAATATACATATTTTTAATCTGTGCAAGATTAAAATTTTGTTAAAAGGACTGTCCTGGATTGTAATTCTTGCAAGCCAATGTTGCATTCTTGACTGCTGTGATGGACTGCACTTTTAAAAGCTTAGATGTGCTGTGTAAACAAACAAAGGACTTTGAAGGGTCACAGAGTAATAGAACCTTGAGTAACAGGCTGCTCCATGCAACCTGATTGGTTAGCATGAGTTCAGCATAGAATGGATGCAGGATGCTGAGAAGGATTGAGACTGATTTCAGCCTTAGCAGAGAGCAGTTTAATACAGATGGAAAATTGGGGGAAAGTTGGCAAGGAAATTTGGGAAGTAGGCAAAGATTCCCATTCGGGTAAAGGAAAGGGAGATAGATCTTCTAGAGAGAGAAGAAAATTCCCTACCCTATCAAAAAGGGAGTTAGCTCTGAGGAGTGCAGAGATGCTTGGTCGGGTTAAAACTACCTTTAGAGACCTTAAGTGTGAGTTAAAAACTCAATACAAGCACTGGTGTTTCAAGAGAAGAGTCTTGAATGGGGAAAGAATTGAAATAAAAAAGAAATCAAAAGATTCTGCAAATTCTCAAAGATAATGAGCTGGAGTATTTGGAAAACAATGGTAAAAACAGCCTTCCAACTTAAAAGCTCTTAAGTAACTCTGAATAGTTGTGGTTGCTTAGCAATATTGTTGTGGTTATCTACCAGTGGCCACTGAGTTAATTCATTTCTTAAAGCTACAGGGGCCCCTTTTATAATTTTGAGAGGTTTTAAACCCCCACCCCCATTATTGTTGCTGCTATTAATCCCAATTTTTCTGCAAATGTAGGGCTTTCATCAGCTTTGTAGAAAGGATTGTGTTGTCTGCCTGTGGCCACAGTCTCCTGGTTTAAGTATTCACAGAAGGGGCTATGTTAAGAATTACATATACTGATAACAAATAAAATGTCATCAGGCAGGCACCACGTTGAGTTAAAACATAGCGGACATGCAGGGAATGGGTCTGGTGAGCACAGCTTGCCAAGCCACCATCCAAACACCTCTGACTGTTTGGTGACATTGATACATGAGTTTTACCTTCTTTCTGTTTTCTTAAGAGTGTATATGCACCTTATGTATCATTCTATCAAGGTGAGTTTCTCACTAGGGTTGGTTTGTTTATTTACTGAATAAAGCTGTCCCAATGAGATGCTGCAGTCTCTTTCCACGTTACTGATGACAGGCCATTCACATTATTAAGGGTGTCTGCGGAGAGGGCTTGTATAGCATTTGCCTCTATCCCCTGGGGTGCAAAATGGGGGTGCGTCTCCAGGAGGACAAGTGAAACATTTGTATGGCCCAGATCAAAAATTCTCCTTTTCAAGCAGGGGCAGACTAGACTACTAGACCAGCTTTGAAAAGTGCCTTGCTCCCAATGGAGGGGGGGAAATCAGTTTTCTCATAGCAGGATGTGCTTGCCTGCCTGCCTGCTAGGGTGGGCACAGGGTGGCAGCCAACTTGCTCACTTTTCCTGTTCACTCTAATGGCCAATCCACCTTGCTGTCAAGGCTGCTTTAAGTCCCCAAGAGGGTCTTTTAAGGCAGTGGTCCCCAACCTTTTAATCACTGGGGACCGGTCAACGCTTGACAATTTTAATGAGGCCTGGGGGAGGGTAGTCTTTTGCCGAGGGACGTCGCCGCCTGAGCCCCTGCTCCACTTGCTTTCCCGTCGGCGCCCCTGACTTCCCGCTGGTGCCCACTGGGGGGCGCTGCCAGCAGCAGCTGTTCAGTGCCACGCCAAGGGAAAGCCCCAGCAATGGCGGCCGCCAGAGAGCACCAAAGGTGAGCCGGCGGCAGAGTGGCAGGGCAGTCCCCGAGGCAGTAGCCAGGGAAGAAGATGAGCCGTGGCCTGGTACTGACTGATCTATAGACCGGTACCGGTCTCCAGACTGGGGGTTGGGGACCACTGTTTGAAGGCATAATGCAAGTACCCAGGCCAGGGTCACCCCTCCCCCAACTACTGCTACTTTTGCTGATTCCCACCTGCATCAAGATCGTGACAGTGCAAAAAGATGGAAGAACAATTCCTCATCACGCCTTCCTATTCTGGAAGGGACAATTTTAATGACCTGTAAACCAGGGATGTTGCCTTCTCCTGAGCTGCAATTTAACAGTGAAGATGCTAAGGACAAGGGCTGAGAATTTTGTCCAAATTGTTCAGAAAAATCATAGTCAGAATGGAACTCCAAATGCATAGCTGTGTGACTCTGTTGTGGCAAAATGACAAGTGTTTCCCATTGGAACCAATAAATACCACCCAAATATGGGACACAACAATGGGATGGAAGATTTCTACATTATCAGCTTGCACTGTGTAAGAGATTGCATCACCACTCTTTTTCACATTCACAAGGCATAGCATTTCTTTTGATACAATTTCAAAACCAATTAAATGAAATCACGTTAACCATCCGTAGTACCATTGCTCCGCATGTATGCTGCCATTTCAGTGAAAATTTTTATCAAACCAATATGTGTTGTTGCAGCCATTGGGCTACTGCTTGTGCAAGCAGATCTGCACTGTGTATATTTTCCGTTCTACTCAGATACTGCTGGATCCAACTCAAAATTAAAGAATCTCAAGTACATTTTTAATGAACAAAACATGCTGCACTTGTACAAGGATAAAATGTCTGTGCACATCCCAAAAAGTACGCCTAAAGTCCAGCCAGTGGTTGCAAGTTAAAAGTAAGATTTGATTTGAGGATATCCTACTTTGCACCCTTGGCAGCTATACTGCATCCCCCGTTTGAATGTTTAATACAGATGGATGTCTCTTCTTCACCTTTGCCATATTTAGAATTCAGCAAAAGGTTATTAAACAAGGTCTGGAAGGTAAGGAATTCTAATGTGCACTTCTCCTTCAGTATGATCCCCCATCAAAAATTCAGTTCCTGGCTTATAACTTAGACGGACAGCAACCATTCCACACCAACATCTATGTATGGTCCAGCCAAATGTCAAGTTGGTGAGATTTATTAATGCAAAGTGTAAGAGAATTAACCATGGAGAGAGAAAAGAATTAATGACTCCTCACCAATTGTTGGTAAGGATTCATTAAGTGCAACATCTGACAGCCATCATTATCATTACTTAGGAATATTTTCTTTTTATTGCTATTGCTCACTTTATAGGAATACAAAACAAAAAGATGGCTTTAAATATCTTTGAACCACACCGTATCCTCCTGTCTCTTCAAGCAGCCGCAAGGGAACACAACCTACAGAACACCAATATGTTTCTGGATATAAAAATACACAAGAGCGTATGGATTGGAAGGACTGCCCTAAGGGGTCCTTTGGTGACCACAAGAGGCTAGAAGGGAAGCCTGCAAACCACAGGGAGTTCAGTAGGACTAGCATCAGAGATGACCAGGCCTGCCTTTTGTGTGTGCGCGCGTGGTTGAATGTATAAATATATCTTCAAGATTTCACTGAGCATTGTTTATGTCCCTCAGGGCAGGTAGCATGGCCTCCTTTTGTTTGTACAGCATTTAATGGGGAAGGGTACCAATCTTTATCTGAAACGCCTAGGATTTGTAAGATAACAATTCAGTAAATAAAACACAACATAAAAATATTGTTACACAAGAACTGCTTAAAGCTCAGAATAATTTTTTAGGGTAAAATCCTGTACGAGTCATTACATAAATTTATTTGCCAGCATTCATTTTTACTCAACCTGGTATTGAAAATGATTACACAGTGACTTATTTTAAAAGAAATAATCAAATTGGCTGTGCTTAATTTCTCTGCTCAAGAACAGAAGATCACAGCGTTCACATTACTGGCAACACCAGAGATTGCCTGTTAGTTTTTATAAAAAGAGATTTTAAAAATTGAACTGAATCTTTTATTAAAAATGCTGCTTTTAATTGTTAGGATTCCATGGCTTTAACCTGATGTGTTATTAAAGAAACAAACAAAAAAAAATACTGAATAACACAAACACAGAGATCAAACTAAGTTTATGAATTTTACAGATTACCTAAAATGCTAGGAGTTAATTATACTCTGCTTTCCCTGGCATGTCAGCTTGATTAAATTTGGAGTTCCAAGATGAATTGGCCCAAATTCATTAGTGTTCCCTGGGTGCATATCTTGGTCAAGGTCAAGCGAAGCACACTGATTCTAGTGTTAGTGGGGAAAGAGGGGGGGAGAGAGAGATTCTAAAGGAGGTAGACTCTTAAAAGGTCTGGGGTTGCAGCAAGAAACTTTGATACTTTTTAACTTAATAAATCTTGACAGCCTAATCATGGCTAAGCCTTTGCAGTTTTATTGGTACAGATGGCAAAGCTAGACATATTTAAAAAGATCTCGGTGGCTAGTGGCAGGAGAGCATTGAATCCAAATGCGCTGTGGGGCTGGAGGAGAAAGTGCAAGAAGGGAGGATAAAAAGCTACACAGCATTTCCATCTCTTGACATCTCCAGCAGCCTCCGATACAAAATATGATAAGGCTCCTGCTGAGCTAATAAGCCCAACAAATGTCTGTGTCCGTGAAGTAGATGAAGTGGGATCAAATAGTTGGGGGCTGCAGTATGAAAATAAGCCAGCACCCAGGGTATAATGGTGCTGCAGAAAAGCAGCAAGGTCAGACTGATGACAGAAACACTGGAGCAGCAGAGACCCCATCAGTAAAACAGGTTTCCCAGCTGGATCCGTGCCATGTAACTTATTAATAATAAAAAAAAGCCCTGTGTTTTGGAAAATGTACTGAGTTTAGTAAATAATAATAAAAAAGAATGTTTCATTTCATATTCTTCCTAGGAAAAATACCACATTGGCTTGCTACCCGTGACTAAACACACATTACATATGGCTTTTCTTCTGCCCCCTCCCTCTTTTTCCTCTTCCGCAGTACAATGGTCCATCAAAACAGACCTTAAATGAGAATTTGATTGAATGTTGGTAAAGCAGAGGCTACTCGCGGTGAAGCTATACGTTTCTGCAAGGTTTGTTGCCACATTACGTTGTTTTACTTTGAATGCCGTGCGAAATAAAGAAATATATTGCTCGAGCAATTTCAAATCGGGATGGAGGAGAGAATTAAAAATGGTACCGCTTTGAACTGACAAATCATAGAACTGTCTGGTGGAAATGACTTTAAAAAAACGTGCAAAATAAATCAAGTGTGCTTTTAAAATGCATGTAATAGGTCTAAGTGCTATGCATTAACACCCTCGTCCAAAACACATTAGATAGATGTAAATTCCGTTGAAACCACTAATACTTATTTCCTTGCAGTGGGCACAATTCCGACAAAGCACAAGGATCAGCTTCCCCCCCCCCCCCTTTATAGCCCAGCAATGGCCAAACTCTGCCATCTCACAAGTCTCTTCTTGTTGCCTTTCTCTTTCCCTTTGTCATCTACCAACCAAATTATAGATTGTTAGCTCATCTAGTCAGGGACACACCTTTGAGGGCTTCTTTGAACCTTTTCAGTTTCAAAGGCAGTTTGGAACAGTTACAAAAAACAGAGGGCGGGATGGAGGATATGGAATTATGTGAACACTAGGGGCAAAGCCCGTTGTATCCAAGAATACAAAGGGCACTAGAGCTTGACAATGGGAAGCGGAAGGGGAGGAGTTGTCCAGTCTGTAAGAGCATGGGGCTGAATGTATGTGTTGTGTGGGAGGTTGTGGTAGTGTGGTAGCAAATGAGGGCATGGGTGTGGAGATATAGGTGTCAAGAACCTGTGGTTTGGAATGTTCATAGAGTGTGGAAGAGGACTGACCTTTGGGAATTGTGGCATAGTGGTTACAAATGAGCTTTCCAGAGCCATGTCCTCAGATATGTGAAGGGAAAATCAGACTGAAGACTCTTCTTAGGCGAAATTACATGGCAACCAATTCCTCCCAGTTCTGTGTCATTTCCTTTCTTGTGTGAATTAGGCCACAGACACAGAAATGTCCCCCTGCCCTAATACACATGGAGTAGTCACAGTACACAGGTGTCCACCCTGTTCCTTCTGTCTCCATTTTTTCACTGTTGATAAAATATTATGTGCCCACATGCTTCTTTCATGGTTGCTTCTTAGAAGAAGAACTGGATTGTTGTACCCTGTTGTTTACTATCCAAAGGAGTCTCAAAGCGGTTTACAAGCACCTTTTCCATTCATCTCCCCACAATAGACAACCTGTGAGGGATTTGGGGCTGTGAGAGGTCTGAGAGAACTGGGAATGGGCTGCAGTGACCCAGCAGACTTCAGGTGTCTCAAAGCATTTTCCAATCATCTTCCTTTCCTCTCCCCATAGCAGACTTCCCATGAGGGAGGTGGGGTAGAGAGCCTCACATAGAAGCTGGCAACCCTAAGAGGAAGTCTCTCTGTGTACAGCAGTCTTGACCTTAGTAAGGTTTTCTATACTGGTTTTTTACTTGCCAGGCCAAGGTTAGAATTCAGTTCCCATGTCTCTCCAGCCATTTACTTGTTCACTATTTACAGTTTCAGGATGTAAATATTTATTTAGAACTTCCTGGACTTTCCAGACTCACAGGACTGATGCTGGTCTGTCTATCTGCACCCGAGAATACAAACAGTTGCTGGTAAGGGCTGGCCATAACCCATAGGCCAGGAGGGACACACCTGCACTACTCCCTCCCAACTGCAGGCAAAAATGGCTCCTTTGAAGGCTGGACTCTGAGGCATTGTACAATTTTGAAGTCCCACCTCCAAACCTCCAGGAATATTTCCAACCCAGGGGTAGCCAACCTCCAGCTGGGGCCTGCAGAGCTCCTGGAATTACAGCTCATCTGCAGAGTATAAAGATCAGTTCCCCAGGCAGAAAGGGGTACTTTGAACAGAGTTGTGGTAGAGAAGAAATATTTAAGGCCTCCAACACAGGTTGCTGTTGAATTGAAAGACTTGTGGCCTACTGCACAGGGTTGTTGTGCAGATGAAACAGTAGGCAAAAGAACCGCCACAACAGCATCCAGTTTCATCTGCAGAATAACCCTGTGCAGTGGCCTCAAATCTGCAGAGAGCTGCAAAGAGGAAATACAGATGGCTTGGCTGTATCTAACCCCCAGCCAGAGCAGTATTTTAAGTGAGAAGGGGCTTTTCTGTGGCCTCCCTGTCAGCCTCCCTGTCAGCCAGGGTTTTGCTAATTAAGATATTGTTCTGATTCTTTAATCTTGCCATGACACATGTTTGCAGTTATTGTTGTTTTCAGGTGATGTTTACTTTGGGTTTTTGTGGGGAAACCTGTTCCCACTTGTAATCTTCTGTTTGCCACCCAATTAAGATGCCAAGAAGATCTTCCTTGCCCAATTACAAACCACAAGTACAAAAGGGAACTGCATTCTTATCACATGGAGGCATGGCGATCAATTCCCCCCACATCGTTCTACTACCAGGATGATGATGCAAACAGGGGGTGGACTCTATTTTTCAAAAGAAACAGCATGGGACATTAAACTTCACCCATAAACATGAACTCTGCACCAGAATAGAGAATTTCAGCTCTTTTCTTTCGGCCTTGCCAATACAACTCTTTTTCACAATCACCAAGTTGACTAATGCAAAGAGGAACTGAGCATGGGAAAAGTGCACAGGGGAAAAGGGGCACATCTGGCCTTTGACTGCTATCTTCAAGCCATATGGCACCCTTTCCTCCTTACAGTGGATACAAGCAAGACTTTACCTCCTTCCCTGAAAGCTCCAGGCATATAGTGGGGGGAAACTGGCTTAAGCCCAAACTTCTGCCTCTGGCGTGCCTTCTTCTTGGCCATTCCTGTCATCAGACTAACTCCCAGTAGCTGGAATGGCTTGGAAAATGAATGATCCTCACTATGCAGAATAAGAGAATGACAGATTTTTCCAAGCGAGGAGCAAGAGAATCACTGTGCTCAGAAATAAAGAACACTGTCACATAATGTGGACACAGACTGGACTAAGTGTGTTGGGTGGACAACATGCAACATTGGAAATAATTTCCATTGAAACCAGTGATCATTCATCCCATGTAGGAGATGCAATCTGGAAGTGTGTCCATGCATATTCGATATCTAGGCATGTGCTATGTTACTCAAATAAGAAGAAAAGATGACACATGGTACTTCATGCTGGGGCTGCATCTTCTGTGTACATTCATTCCTTCATTTACTCATTCATTCTCCTTATTTCCTTTTTAAGAAGCTCAGAGCAGCTTATGCAGGGATCTCCCATTCAAATGTTCATGGAATAAAGCAGGAAATATTTGGAACCACATTTCCCAGGCTTCCTAGCAGCAATAGATTTTCTAACATGCTCGTGAGTATTCAGACATTTATTCCAATTTCTCCTCTACTGTGACATTTTCCTAACACTGAATAATGCACTTACAATCCTCTTTAGCAATGTCCTTTTTTTGCAAGTAGATTTTGCTGTTCTACTTGATGAAACCCGGTTGCAAACTAGAGTGGTAGTGAATTCAAAGCTCATTTTTAGCATGTGTTAAAACACCCTTATAGTCGGGGTAAATTTGGGACTGTGGCAAGGGAAGCTAGTAGCAACAGAAGCCTCATGTGAGCCAACACGGCCAGAAGCAACTTGAACTAGCTAATTTGTGCTCACTCTGAAGCAAAACAACATTATTTTAGCTCAAGCCATTCTAATCTGGACCTTTGGGGAATTCACTCTCTATCAAAAGCAAACCATCTGTTCAAAGTATTCCAGTAGTTTCAGAGCTGTCCTTTGACTTCCAGTTCAAAAGCATGAAATGTAGTCTACACGTTTTGAATTGTGAGATAACTTACTGGTGGGGAGATGATCTTGCTACAGTGCACGTAAGTGTGTATGTAAACAAACATATGTATGCATATACACAAGAGTGTTGGCTGTGTTAAAAAAGGCATCCTTGGACATGCGAGAAATTCTGTCTCCAACAGCCAATTCTCACATTTGCAGGATTCAAAACAAACCATGGGCCAAATCAGACCAGACATTTTAAAATGAGTCAAGACCATGATCCCCATATCTGACTTTGTCTCCTTCTCTTCCTTAAGTCACGCAACAGCTGGGTTCAACTAATTTTCAAAGCACTGCAGGGAACCAATTCAAAATGTGACTGTGGTGCAGGAACTGGGTCCCAACTTGTTTAAAAAGTCACATCTACTTCTGACCTCTGAAGAAGCCCTTCATCCATTTCATCTCAGCAGTGAGTCCAAATAAGGTCCCAAGCAAGAGACTGTGGATGCTATCATATTTGAGCTTCCTCAGCAATGGAAGATACAATCCTAGAATCAAGAGAAGCATTTCACAAAAAGGGCAATTTTGAACAGAGAGGTATGGCTTGAAGTTCCTGCAACTGGTTGGACCATGCGGATTCAGCAAAATTACGGTAACTGGCATTAGCTGATTTCTGGTTTATGACTGTCTGGCAGAATTTCACTGATGAAAGAAGGTTGAAGCAATTTGCCACCTTTCTATTCCTCACACAACTATTACTCCACCCAATGCCCAAGAATCAAGTTTCTCAAAGATAGACTGTTGAAAATGGAGGGGGGGGGGAAATCCATGATCCTTGTGCAGGTTGATCACTGGTCCAATCCATTATGTGGGTCTAAGAGGGAGGTAATTCACTTTTCCAAGACGGACAGCTATTAGGAGTGGTTAGAACATTGTCCTAAGATATGGGCGACCTGGGTTTGAATTCCCACTTTACCATGGAAGCTTGCTGGGGGAATTGGGCCAGCAGTTCCAGACTGAGCCCCATGGGTCCCCAGGAAAATAGTGTGCAAATGATCACTTTCTTTTTTTAAAAATATATATATATTAAGTTTATTAGAAAGAATTTAGAATAATTAATCAAAATGTATTAAGTATAGCACACCAGTCTGAAATATGCAGCACAAAACAATAAAGCTAGCTTTCTATATGAGATCCAGAAATCTGAATCAAATAGTACATTCTTAAGTTCTTGCAGCTCAGTTGTCTAAACTGCACTGCAGCAGCAAAACCAAAGAAGTGAACCATAGAAAATACAAGCTAGCATACTCCACCCCCATCAAACACCAGGCTAGATATAGGTTTAGGCCCATAAGACCTGGGGGCCCCTTTGGACCAATTAGAACCCTTCCTTGCTAGGACCATTCAGAAAAATTATCTCATCCTTCCAACTCTCACCTCCTAACCGGAAACACCAGTTTTCTCACACAATCAATTATCTCCAGCAAGATGCTCTCCTTGAAGGCTGAGCCTTCGAGGAGGGTGGTATATAAATAAATAAATGACCGGGGGGGGGGGGACCGGGACCGTCAACAGATTCATACCTGCAAAGTGCCCTGCACGGGTCAAAAGGAGACAAGCGGTCCCGCGGATAGGTAGGACCCAGAATGCGTATAGGCTTAAAGGTCAAAACCAATACCTTGAACCTGATTCTCTTCCTTAAGATCAACTAGAGAAGGGGAAATGTTGTAATCCATTTAGGTTCCCAATTGGGGGGGGGGGAAGTAGGATATAAAGAGGTAAAATAAATAAGTGTTCCTTAAACAAAATAATTTCCCCTTAAATAAATGTGCCCAGATTTTAGGTACTGGGTAAATGCTTTCTCCCTAGGCTTTCTATTAGGTATATGTTTCTTCCCCTCTCAATCTGGACTTGTGTTTTGTCCACTGCTGCTATTAATTGCCCCTTATTCTGATCTCATTCTGTTTCTCATCTTGCTTTATTGTTTGTATGAGCTGATTTGACAATGTTAATGCCAGGTTTTAATGGGATTTATGTTTAGGGTTGCCAAGTCCTCCCTAGCCACTGGTGGGGGAAGGGGTGGGGTAGGATTGTTAAATCCAGATTGGGTAATTCCTGGAGGTTGGGGAATGAAGCCTGGGGAGGACAGAGAGATTAGTCATGCACAGTACCATAAAACGTCCATTTTCTGCAGGGGAACTTATCTGCAGCGGTGGTTCTTATCTATTTATTTTATTTATTTTTCACTTTTATATACCGCCCTCACCGAAGGCTCAGGGGAGAGCGGTATATTCTGGGGGGACTCCAGGTCCTACCTGGAAGCTGATATTCCTATTTAAACAGTAGGTTTTATTTTGATGTTATTCTTACCAGTTGATTACATTATTTGAGCTGGATCCTGTGGATCTGTTCTACTAGCAGATGTACTTTTCTTCCAATGGAAGGAGCCTGTCCCTGATGTAAGATTTCTAAGACAGGACTCTTTCCACTGGCAGAATGCACCTCCACTAGGCCGAACAAATTTGCAGGGTCCAGCACAAACTTTTCATTTGCCACCATTTGCTGGAAGGTCTTGTTTCAGTCTGTTCAACAAATAAATTTGTGCCATGGCCACTTGCTGCTCCACACACCTAAACTTCATTCCCAAAGGTAATGGATCATCAGCTGAGGAAAGGCTGACATTTTCTGGAAACAACAGATTACAGTGTGAAGAAAATGGGATCTCCCCAAAATAGAAGCTTTCCACTGAAGAAGAAGATATCTGGATGCTGTCCAACACACTGCCAACCACAGGATATTGGTTGCACTACATAATCATTTGGAAAGGCCTTAGAATGTGTGTGTGTGTGTGTGTGTGTGTGTGTGTGTGTGTGTGTGCACAGAGCACATAGACCTTCTGTTTTGGCATTTTCATCACTACAGAGATTTACACTTTTTTGCCCCATAACAATGCCACTGAATACAAAGCCTACCCTAGGGAAGGTAGCAGATATGCATGATAATATTGCAGATGATCCCCTGCCCTCCCCTCCCCCACAAAGCTACATGGCACGGCTGCGTAGGGACACAGAGCTCAGTCAAGAGCTCTAAGAGGCATCGTGCCTCTGACAGAGGCAATACCTCCTGGAGCTATCTAACGCACGGGGAAAGTGTACTTGCCGTGCCACCCTTTGAAAGGTTGCACTCCGTGTTCCCCTCCACTACATATATGCCCCCTTCCCCCAATTCTGCCATTTCTTGAAGGAAGAGACTGATGTGCTCTTTGCAGCTGCACTTCATCTGGAGTGTCTCACACTGGTTGGAGAGTGAAAGAACTGTGAAGCAGCTTGTGTTCAGCCTGCTCCCTTGCAAAGGTGTACAGAACCATCAGCGTTAGCGATTCTGTTTTTCTACATATCAGAACATATATTCTTCTCAGGCTCAGGAGAAGCTGCAAATTTGTAAATTCACAATGGGCTCTTCAGACTGAAGTGCTGCAGCTTGTTTCATTCGCAGCCTTCTACAAATCCTTTTGAAAGCCATTCCTGAGGCCCACCACTCACCTCCTCGCTAAGCCAACTCCTCGCCAGTTCTCCCCAGGGCACTATTCCCCTCTCAATTGTTTGCATTTATTCCTTGTTCACATTTAGGCCAGTCTAGATTGGCCCTCCTGTCTTCCAGATGAGAGGCTGTGGGACTTGTCCGAGGCTCATCTAAGATTCTAAGGCACAGCAATATCTAAAACCTGCCCTTCTTTATCCTTCCCTAACTCCAATAATTTCATATTTACCATGAAAGTATTCCTCATCAAATTATCCTTTAATGCTCATTTGTCTTTCAAACCAAGGGACTTAAAAGCCATCTTGTACATTGTTGTGTCTATGGGAGTGCCATTCAGTGTGGTCTGCTTATGACAAGCAACTCTTTTGATTACTCTGTGATGTGATCTAGTCCTGATTCAGGTTCCATACTTAGGATCGCATGTCAGGATAGTCTCAGTCAGGATGGTAAAGGAGTTGCTTTGGCATATCCTTCATATTTGCTGGTATTCTGAATGGGTGATAGAAATTTCAGATTAGTTAATCCAGATTGTTGTGAGATTTGTAAGGTTGAGAGGAACACATTATGGGTTGCTTTTTTGTTTTTTAGATTTCCCTTTAAAATTACAGTATGGTGGAAGACCTACTTGTGATCAGATCTATATATTCCGAAATTTATTTCATCAACGGTATTTCAACTTGCACACAATCCATGTGTTATCATTCTGCACAGTACAGTTTTACTGGGAACAGATGTGAAATCTACATACCTGATTCTTATTTATCACAGAAGCTTTCCAATTTTATCATCTGCCTTCCTAATAAATATTATCAAAGTAACTCAAAAGTTTAGAACTATGCAAGCTGTGCTTTCTGTGGGTCTAGTCCAGAATCCCCAGGGCAAAACAAAGGTGTATTTTTAAAAGGTGGGTGAAAGATTATTTAGGCGAAACAGCACATCATTTCAGGCATAGTCCAAAACAAAACATGCATGCTCACTCAGCTGAGAAGATACTGCATGATATCTTAGCTACTAACCTTCCACAAGAACTGTATTTTCAGGCATGCATTCTCACTCCCGAATTACAGGTCACTTGACCTTGGATCACTTAGATCTCTGGAATGGCAGCTCTGAAAAACTCTACCTACCATTACAGAAGAGCTCCTTGTTTCAAGTATTAGGCACTGCTAATACAATTTTGCAATTTTAGTTTTAGGTCATCATGAGAAAAAGAAAAAGGCCCTGAGGCCCAGAGGTATACAATATACATGTATACAGAAAAGTTGTGTTTGTTTTTAAACAACACACAATACCAGACATAAACATATGAAATGGATATAGGTACATTTTCTCCATAGATTTAATTCAGCTGTGAACTACAGGTGACATGCTTAGCCAGCTTGCTTTCTGTTGCTCCTTCCAACAATAATTGGGGACATGTTCAGTTAAGGATTCCCAATCTTTTGGAGCCCGGGGGGACCTCTGGAATTCTTACACAGTATGGTATAACATTTTTTAAAAAATCTAAATGGTCAATCAAATTCCTGCTGGCAGCACTTGCTGCGCAAAAGCTTCACCTGACCCTGGCCACTTTCTAAAAACATTTGGCAAGTGCCCAGAAAAGGTGTTGGCATGCACCTTGACACCAGGTTGGGGACCCCCCTGGTTTAGAAGGCTAAGCAGCCTGTGGTCTATGCCAGTTCTGTAGTTCCAGCCAAATCATTGCTTGTCTCCTGGCCAAAGATGTTGTAGGAAGGAGCAATCTGTTTCCCCTGACACACAAAATATTCACAGAGAGCTATTGAGAAATGCTATGGAGAAAACACTCTTGTGGCATTGCTGTATAAGTGCAAATGGGGTCTCAGATGCTTTTTCCAAATGGTGTTCCTGTGGAATGTGTCTACTGACTGCAACAAACATTTATGTCATTAAACACAGTAGGGGAAGGAGACTACAATCCCATTTGGCTTGTTTCTTTTCTTAAACTAAACATTGATACTGCCCTACTGCAGAATCTGAATCTGCAGATGCTTCCTTCATTTTTGTTTTTCTTCCTGAAGCTTAAAAGTAAGCTTGTCTGCCCCCTCCTTTCAGCTTGCAGATGCATTCAGATACTCATTCTCCTTGACTGAACATTGAGTGATGGAAGATGCTCTTAGCGCTTCTCCATCAGCTGCTGTGCAGGAGTTTGGAGTCTCTTTTGGGACTGTACGATACCTAATTACATCTTCTTGTGGTGTATAGTACCGGCTCGCTAAATAATAAATGCATCTCTTTCTTAATTACAAATGAGAGTAACTTTGTTATCATTTAAACTCTGACACAAACAGTTTTACCTCAGGAGTCACTGCCACGACAAAGAAAATATAAAAATGAAAATTGCCCAAGTGAAAATTGAGTCCATCTTTTCTCCATATGTCACAGAAAGCAACTTTTCCTGATGTGAAGGGAAAAAGAATTCGACAATGACCACACTTGTGGGTATTATAATTTTAATATGGAGGGGGAAATCATGTAAATTGTGTTTGTTTTTGAAGTAACACAAAATAGATTACATCGGCACTTGGTGGAGGAAATGCAGCCCTTAAATGCACATGAGAAATTTATAATGAGAAGAAGAAAAGAAACAGAGAGACAGATAATTTTATAGTTTCGTGAGTGGTTTGTGGTTAGCAATGACTAGGAAGATCCAGAGTTGTGCTATGCAGAAAGAATGTATTTACTGGACACAGGAAAAATCTGGAAAAATTTAGAGCTACAATGTGGACTGGTTTATTGATTCTGCCTATGGCATTGGTATGGCTGTAAAAGAAGTAATGGTTTGTTTCCTAGCACAGGGTGTTTTTCCTGTGGAAGGAAGGCAAAGATGGATTATTTCTTGACATAAACACTGATCTCATACTTTGTTTGTTGAAGTGCAAAGGTTGAAATTCAGGGCTGGTCTGGGTGGGCTCAGCCTACCTAGTTATTTTAAAGGATGGGCCTAGCCTACCAGGTGATAATGATCTTGGGCCTTCATTTAACCTTTCTGATTGAGTTAGGTGTCTAGTATTAAATCTTTAACCTGTGCTAGCCTGACAGAAAATTATATGAGATTACATTTCAGTGTAATTTTTAATTCTAAATTTCTTTTTTGGTACTTGTAGAACACATCATTAGTCTGGATCGTGGCAGATTAACAGTGAGGACTCATAACTTGTGGGGTCCAGCCTTCTTTGTGAATTAACATTCCATTCTGAGTCAAGATTAGAGTTGCCAACCCTAGGCTGAAAAATTCCTGGAGATTTGCAGGTGGAACCTGGGGGGGGGGGTGTTGGGGAAGGGAGGGGAGAGATCTCAGTGGGATAAGGATGCTACAGAGTCCGCATTCCACAGCAACTGTTTTCGTCAGGGGAACTGATCTATCCGTGGCACAGAAAGCTTTGTACTCTGTTGCTTCTGTAGCTCACTTTTAGTTACAAACCTCCAGGTGGAGCCTGAGAAATTGGATACTTGGAGGGTGGACTCTATACTATTGTACCCCATGGAGATGCCTGTCCTCCCCATTCTTGATCCCCAAATCTCCAGGAGTTCCCCAACCTGAATCTGGCAACCCTACTCCCTCATCCCCGCCAGAGGGGGCCTGGCACCTTCGAAAGTATCCATTTTCTTCATGAAAACTGATCCTGGAGATCAGTGGTAATTGTGGGAGATCTCCATCCACCACCTGAAGATTGGCTACCCTAAGCACACAGTAATATTCTGAGAGTCTTCTTAAACAGAGCATAATTTTCAGAATTAAATTAGGAGACAAAGAAAGGAATTCAAAGCTTAGCAGAAAGGTTCACAGCAGCTTGGCTAGATGGAGGCTTTATAAATTCATAAGTAAAACCTGGCCTGGAGCTCCTCTGGTTCTTGTTTCCTGGAACTATAATAAAAGCTGCACATGTCTGAATATTACATCCTCAATTCCCCTCATTGTGCGTGTTTAAAAAAATTTTTTTTTAAAAGGATCATAAGTTTCTGAGATAATTCTTTAGCTAGTTGCTGAGCAAGAGTTGCCAGATCTTGGCTGGAAAATGTTGCATGTTTGGAAAGTGGAGCCTGGGGAAGGCAGGATTTGGGCAGAAGAGGGGAGGGAGCTCAGCAAGGCATACTGCCATACAATCCACCCTCCAAAGCAGCCATCTTCTCCTGAGGAAGTAATCAGTTGCCTGGAGATCGCTTGTAATAGTAGGAGATCTCCAGGTACTCCCTGGAGGTTAGCAACCCTATGCTCAGCTCAAGTTAAATCACATGTAGGAATGACTGAGGAAGGGGTAGATGAGAGATTTCCTTTGTAACACACAGTGTGAGTGTGGGGATTTTGGCCAGGGCAAGAATCAGAACACAAACCAGGCGAACAGCACTCAAAATGGTAGCATTTCTACCCCACAAACTGGTTACCAGCCTCCAGGTGGGGTCTAGAGTGTTCCAGGAATTGCATCTGAGCTCCAAATTACAAATATCCATTTCCCTGACAGGTGGCGACTTTGAGAGGAGAACTTAATGACATCATTTCCCCTCTAACCTCCCCTCCCCAGGCACTGCCTCCAAATCTCCAGGACTTTCCTAAGCCACAGTAGAATATGCTACCCACCATAGATCCTGCACTCCATTACACCTGGTATTCCTGTTGGGATACATGTAGAGTCGTATTTATTTCTTTAGATATTTATACCCCGCTTTTCTCCCCAAAGGAGACCCAAAATGGCTTAGAATATGATTCTCCTCTTTTTCCTTTGATGCTCAAAACAACAACCCCATTGTTGGGTATTTCAGATTCTAGTCAGACTTTCTGACCACTACACCATGCTGGCTGTCTTCTATCCATATGGTTCATTCTTTGCTGTCATGTTTACATATCACACAGCCTTCTTTAAAGGATATTCATCTCTTAGAATCATAGAATAATAGAGTTGGAAGGGACCTCATGGGTCATCTAGTCCAACCCCCTGCGCTATGCAGGACACTCACATCCCAATTGCTCATCTACTGTAACCTGCCACCCCTTTGCCTTCATAGAATCAGTCTCTCTGTCAGATGGCTGATGTCATTTACATTTGGTTGATGTCATTTACTTGGATTTTAGTAAAGCTTTTGACAAGGTTCCCCATGATGTTCTGATGGATAAGTTGAAGGACTGCAATCTGGATTTTCAGATTGTTAGGTGGATAGGGAATTGGTTAGAGAACCACACTCAAAGAGTTGTTGTCAATGGTGTTTCATCAGACTGGAGAGAGGTGAGTAGCGGGGTACCTCAGGGTTCGGTGCTCGGCCCGGTACTTTTTAACATATTTATTAATGATCTAGATGAGGAGGTGGAGGGACTACTCATCAAGTTTGCAGATGACACCAAATTGGGAGGACTGGCAAATACTCCGGAAGATAGAGACAGAGTTCAACGAGATCTGAACACAATGGAAAAATGGGCAAATGAGAACAAGATGCAATTTAATAAAGATAAGTGTAAAGTTCTGCATCTGGGTCAGAAAAATGAAAAGCATGCCTACTGGATGGGGGATACGCTTCCAGGTAGCACTGTGTGTGAACGAGACCTTGGGGTACTTGTGGATTGTAAACTAAACATGAGCAGGCAGTGTGATGCAGCGGTAAAAAAGGCAAATAACATTTTGGGCTGTATCAATAGAGGCATCACATCAAAATCACAAGATGTCATAGTCCCATTGTATACGGCACTGGTCAGACCACACCTGGAGTACTGTGTGCAGTTCTGGAGGCCTCACTTCAAGAAGGACATCGATAAAATTGAAAGTGTACAGAGGAGAGCGACGAAGATGATCTGGGGCCAAGGGACCAAGCCCTATGAAGATAGGTTGAGGGACTTGGGAATGTTCAGCCTGGAGAAAAGGAGGTTGAGAGGGGACATGATAGCCCTCTTTAAGTATTTGAAAGGTTGTCACTTGGAGGAGGGCAGGATGCTCTTTCTGCTGGCTGCAGAGGAGAGGACACACAGTAATGGGTTTAAACTTCAAGTACAACGATATAGGCTAGATATCAGGAAAAAGTTTTTCACAGTCAGAGTAGTTCAGCAGTGGAATAGGCTGCCTAAGGAGGTGGTGATCTCCCCCTCACTGGAAGTCTTCAAGCAAAGGTTGGATACACACTTTTCTTGGATGCTTTAGGATGCTTAGGGCTAATCCTGCGTTGAGCAGGGGGTTGGACTAGATGGCCTGTATGGCCCCTTCCAACTCTATGATTCTATGATTCTATGGCTATCTAGCCTCTGTTTAAAAATCTCCAAAGATGGAGAACCCACCACCTCCCGAGGAAGCCTGTTCCACTGAGAAACCGCTCTGCCAGGAACTTCTTCCGGACGTTTAGATGGACTCTTGTGTGTTATGTGAGCATGGCCTCGTGTAAAGGTGATCCTAGTGAGCAAGCAAAGATTCAGTGTGCTATTTACATGACAATATGATACACCCAATGATTGCATGCTCATTTAAAATAATTTTCCCATTCACTTCTTATTACCTGTCAGACTGAATTTACATGCTTGTTTTCTTTAATTTCTGGTAGAATACGAAACAAATCTAACCACTATGGTGTGGTGTTTCTGCTATAAATTTCAGCGGTTTCCCTTTTTCCCTGACTACTTATAATGTAAGCATAAAATGCATAAAATGTCAACATGGCTTTAGTAATATCAGCAAATGCATACATTCCAAAGAGAAATGATATGTTCTATTTGCCTATGTTCCTTTAAAGATGAATTTTGATCATTTTCTTCTGCTTTCTCTCTGTTCTCCCCCTTGCCCCCCCCCCAGCATGCACACATGCATACACCTCCAGCGATAGGTATCTGTAGAGATTTAGTTAATCCTCCTGAAAAAAAAATCTGATTGAAAATGAATGAAATAGCAAAAGCAGTACTAGAAGCTTACTTGAAAGGGTCCTTAGGGTTAAAATTACAAGATGTCAAAGACCAAAATGCAACCTACATTCACTGTTTTAAAGACTCCTTGAGAAACAGAAGCTGAAAAATAGAGAAAATGATTATGCCCCCTATCATACTTCATCCCATTTGACGTACAGAAAGACGATGTCTCAAAATATAAACAACAATAATGTAGGTTTTCATATAAATATATAGAATGTTACACAGTAGGGGTTTAAAAAGAAGAAATGCCTGTGATAATTTGAATGCAGTGACATGGCTTTGTGTGCACTATCGCAACAAACGCTCCCCCCCCCCCGTCTTTTGTTTTGTTTGGTGACTGTCTTTCATGCCGAACAAAGAAAATGATAGATGTGATCCTCTGTGATTGCTGAGAAGGCAGAAACAGTAATGACACTTAGGAACTCCTCCCAGTGAAGAAATCTTACTTAAAGCATTTGGACCACTGACAAGGCCGGGCTGAGAGCCCTCTGCATAACATCTGCCATCTGCATAAAAGTCTGTCCTCTTCAAAATCAAATTCAAAAGATATGAAATCAACCAATGAAAATAAATGTACACCTAAGCCTGAGTTGCTAGCATGTAGAAACAGGTTTCTGCTTGTCAACCTTAGCTGGATGGAAACACTTCTTTACTCAATTAGTAATTAATTGTGGAATTCATTGCCAGTGTACATATTGAAACCTAGTACCGGTGAGTCTAAAAGCAGATTAAACACAGAATAGTTCCAACAATAGCTACTAGCCATGGCAACTAAAGTGAACCTCTGTAGTCTGAGCAACATTGCCAATAGGCCTGGACTTTGTGCCTGGTTAATCTGTAGCTAGGGATGCCAGAATTAGTGTGAATTCTAGAGCATGGGTAGGGTTAATTGGTGAACACCTAGATAAGTGTTTCTCAACTGTTTTAGGCTTCGAGAAACCCCAGAAGAGGCACGATCACACAGAATATGGTTGGGAAGCATAGCTGTGAACACGCCCAACCAGGGCTCCTCCCATCCCAACCCCCTCCAGGCCCATCAATGGCCATTCGGGGTGGGCAGGCTGTCATGATCATATGTGGTCACATCATCTGATAAATGTTTAACAAATTAAAAAAATACACATTTTAAAAATTGATTAACTCCTACCCATTTGGGAAACCCTTCCAGAGCCATCAAGAAACACCAGGGTTTCACAAAACCCTGGTTGAGAAAGTCTGAGCTAGATGAGTGTAAGGCTGAAGCATCACCCAGAAACTAGCCCATCATTGGCTGGAGCTAACCAGTGTCTGTGTGGGGGTGGGTGGGAAGGGAGACAAGTTCTACTAATTCTAAACAGCATAGATCAACCCCTTAACTGCTTGAACAGTATGTAGAGAGTAGAAGATGAGGCTTAACTCTTCTTGGCACAGTTTTGATTCTCAAGCCATGATAAATGAAGCTGGAAATTATCCTGGCCAAGTTTGGAGACAGAGTGGAGTTGCTCATAGAGCCACTACCCATAAGGCTGCCTTTTAGTAGGGACCCACACTAAACTGTTAGGAGAATATTCGGATGATGCCAATCACCATAAATAAAACCATGGCATTCTTACATATCTTCACTGAACGGTGGGGTACAAATAACACATTTTGTTACTTAGTCGTGTTCTGAAACTGCAAAGGAGTTCTATAGAAATATACTTACTGCCAAAGAAATATACAGTTTCACTGTAAAATGACTCATTAGCACCTGAGGCTGTCATTACAGATGCCAGGAGGCTATCCGTTGTTAAACAGATAGCTTGCTAATAATCCAGAATGATTCACTGATATTTTATCCATGGGAACTAATGACAGGACATGACAGCTGGGACTCTTTCTCTAAAACATTTAGAGTAAGTTGGCCAAAGATGAAGCATCCATAGGGTACTGAAGCTCTGTTAGGGAACCTGATCCATGATTAGTGACTGTGCTACCTGCTTATAGGAGTATTTCTCTCTTCTATGCTCCCTATACCAATAAATAAGGCAACTGTTACAAAGTCATTATTAGCTTCTAGTGCTCTCTCCTCTAAGGAAATAAAATCTATAGCATTTGGAATTTCTATTTTTAGATTTGGTAGTGCAAGGCCCAATCTGCCCATTTCAAAAAAAAATTCACATTACTGTTCTAAACTGGTTGTTATTCATTTCCAGTATAAAGTGATACAGGATGGGAGTAACCTGCACCAGAGCTGTCTCTGAAGCACAATGGTCATTTCAAAGTGTCACTTTTTTTACTGCCCTTTTTCACCACACAATCTTTCTTGGACATTTTCTTTTTCTTTGAAAGGTCTAAGTTGAGCATTATAGTGTTTAACATGTATAGCACTGAAGAGCTATAGCGGTACTTCAGTGCTATATTGGTTTAGCATTATACCACTCAACTTAGAACATTAAAAAAAAAAAGTCCACAGAAGATCATGCAGTGAAAAATCCCTGAGGGAAGCACTGTGGACATTTTAAACAGCACATCACAGTGATTCGGAAGCGCATTGAAGGGGTACGAAATAGAAGAAAGCTGTTTCCCTCAAAAGTGGCTCAGCCATGCCTTGCTAACCTGGCATATGAACAGGTAAATAAATCCCACTAGCAGCCGGGAATTGGAACGGGTCTGTCTGAAATTACAGAAAAAAATCCATTACAACTCAGTATTTACTTATTTAATTGTATAGTCATAGACCAGAGTACAGAAATATGAGAAATACAAAAAGCTAGATCAATTTGTAGCCATTACAACCAGTTCCTAAAATAGAATACAAAGGCAGTTTGAAAGTGGCCTCATTGTTGGCCTTCTAAAGAATGTTGAAGACCTTTCTGGAAGTCCTTTGAATGGGGATGAACACAGTTTTAATGATTTTATTATTGGGATCTGGGTTTTGTTTTCACTGTTGCATTTTTAGGTTTTATTGGTGTTTCTATTTTAAGGTTTTATTGTTGGACTGGTGATTCTGTTTAGTTTTATTGCTGTTCTTGTTGATTTTTATATGGGGGTTGACATTTCAAAATTGTGTGTGGCTGCTAAACACTATATCTTGATTGCTTTTAAATGTGAAGGCTTGATATTTTGATCTTGTTAGCTGTTCTAGATATGTTGGTAGAAGGGTGGGTGGGGTTAGGTGCTGGCTGGGTGCTTCTCTTCCCTGAAAGTGTTACCATATCCAGGGATGCCAACCATCAGGTGGGACCTGAGGATACCATGGAATTACACCTTGTCTCCAGACTACAGCAATCCATTCTCCTAGAGAAAATATATGCATGAGAGGGTGGGCTCTGTGGCATTGTACCCCACTGAGGTCCTTGTCCTTCCAAGACTCCATTCCCGAATGTCCAGGCAATCCTGCTGCAGTCCCCTCCAAGTCTCTCTGCATATCAGCCTGGCAGTTTCAGAATTCTCATGGGGCAGCACCAAACTGTGTCACAGGGTTGTCAGATCTTCCACGATTTATTTGTTTGATTTATATACTTCCCTCCTGGGAACCAGATTAGAGCGATATACAACAAAAGGAATAACAATATGAGATATCCTGTCAGCAATCCAGAAATCATCCTTTTGCTGCTCTCTTGGGAGGCAAGGATTTCTTTTTTAATTGCTGCCATTATGCATGGTGCAACATCACTTCCAGGGTTCTAGGTGATTACTAGCATTCCTGTGGATTCCAAGAGTGTGATGTCTCTTCAAATGATATATAAACAATTGAATAAAATGAGATAAATAATGCTATACACATAGAACAAATGGTTTGGAGTACTTAGATTAATTAGGACGCATATTAAATGCAAGGTTTATAAACAGGAAAGAAAAAGGCTAAGTGAAATCAAATTAGCATTGCCAACTGGATTAGCAGAAATAATCTTTATGACCCATTATGCACGGGGGTTTTAGCGCGCGTTCGGGGTGGAATGGCGGCGACTAAAATCACCGATAATGCACGGAGTCGGCTGCAACCGGCCGCAGATTCGGTGCACGCCGCCGAAAAAGCCACGTTAGCGGAACGCGGAAGAAAGCGCAGCTTCCCGGGCGACCAGGGCACAACCGGAGGTGCCGCCAAATTGACCGCGTGCATAACTGGGGAGGCCAGAGAGTCGGAGGCGGCGCGACCGCTCAAGCGGCTGCCGGAATGAACGGCGGTGCAGGCCAGTGGGAACCCAAGGGAACATGGATGGAAAGGCGGCTGGAGAGCTCACAGTGGAGGGGGGCGAGGAGATTGCCGCGGCTAAGGACGGCAGAGAGGCCGGCCATCCACCTCCCACCCATTCCCAAACACACCCCCAACCACAAACGAGAACGGAGGCGAGGTCTCTAAGAAAATACAAAAACTTTATAAAACAGTGTGAATGAACAAAGCACAAATATACAATACAAAGCTTATAGTAGGGGAAACAATATAAAGGGGAAACCTATGGGGCAGAGGAACCGGGGCAGCAAAGAAGGGGAGAGGCGAACTGGGAGTAAACTAAGGGGAAGGGGAAACATGCTCCCTCCCCCTCCGTGCCTGACAAACCCGGCAGGGCTGTGCCTGCGCAGGCTGCTTCCGTCCTTCCTGGCCTCCGCCTCCGACGCTCACCAACACAGCGGCGCGCTCGCCTCACTTCCCCTTGGCTCTACATCGATGCCTCGACACCCGCCACTCTGGGTTCTGCCGCTGTCGCGCCCCGTCCCGGTTTGCTTTGCGTCTTCCCCCTCCGCGTTTTCCATGTGACCCGAAATCGCCGTTTCGGCGGCCGTGCATAATGGGCCTATTGGGCAACAAAGACTCATTTAGGCAGAAAAATATAACCTTTTGATGCAGGACTCTCAGGCAAGATGGGATATTTAAAAATCAAAATGGCTACCATATTGCATCTGTATCTTCATTACAGATGTAATTTTTAAGATTATATGTTTTAGTGAGAAAACCTGGTTTGGGTTGATTTAAGTGCAGGGTTGCAAGTTCTGACATGGAAAATTAATGAAAATTTGGAAGCAGTTCATGGGGAGGATAAAGTTGGAGAAGGGGACAAAGCTCAGCTGATGTGTGATACCATAGTCCACATTCTGAAATTGCTACTTCCTCCATAGGAATTGATTTCTATAGTATGG
Source organism: Paroedura picta (assembly GCF_049243985.1). Classification (NCBI taxonomy): domain Eukaryota; kingdom Metazoa; phylum Chordata; class Lepidosauria; order Squamata; family Gekkonidae; genus Paroedura; species Paroedura picta. Next base: position 29,206,939 of record NC_135377.1, on the reverse strand, counting down.
AGATCAGTTGTATTTCTGGGAGAGCTCCAGCCCTATCCTTGAGGTTGTTACCCAAATTAGATATTAAGAAATGGGTTTGAGGAATTTAACGATGTGAGAGGAGTAAACAATAAAATCTCCACCTATGTATAATGGATCATACCCTTAAGAAACTCATGAAATAAACCAGTCAAGGATAACTGGAAAGTTGTTTTATTAGACCGACTATGCACGGGGCAGGAAATCAGGGGTGGCAGCAGTAGGGCAGCCCCGATTGTGCATGACGCTGTCACCATCTGAGTCCTAGCCTGGCACAGCACCCCGGAAGGCCCACAGTAAGGCAATCCTGCTGCAATCCCCTCCAGTTCTCTCTGGATGTTGAGGGTGTCACCGGGGGCTAGGACGGGCCAGCGTCATGCATAATCAGTGCCCAAAGGCCCGGCTCTTTTCCCAACCTACAGTGTCCATGCACTGACACTGCACACCCCTGTCAGCTCTGCAGAGTGTTGCAGCCACGAAGCTGGCCAGGGAGTCCCCCCCACCAACACCTTGGTGGGAGTTTGGCCTGCCGTACTTTGCCGTGCGATGGGGGCCTCATGTCTCCCCCCCCCCGCTGCTGCCACGTCCAAGCATCATACCGGGCTTTCCAGTCCTGGCATTCTGCGCATGTGCACTACGCCGGGGCACCCTGCATAAGCCGGGGGATTCCCTCCCCCATACATATGTGGGAAGCACCGTGGCATGCTGCACTGAGGCAATAACCATCAGCATGCCGTGGCTGCTGCCCTGCATAATGGGTCTTAAAGAAGAACTTAAAGACTACTTACAAACAAACCAAAGATCCTTGAAATACATATACAAGAAATTATGCTAAGGCAGGGGAAGCAGGGGAAGCTATAGTTACCCTCATAACATGGAGAAAAAGTCCACAGAATCAACAGGGACTACTCATCAAGTTTGCAGATGACACCAAATTGGGAGGACTGGCAAATACTTCAGAAGATAGAGACAGAGTTCAACGAGATCTGAACACAATGGAAAAATGGGCAAATGAAAACAAGATGCAATTTAATAAAGATAAGTGTAAAGTTCTGCATCTGGATCAGAAAAATGAAAGGCATGCCTACTGGATGGGGGATATGCTTCTAGGTAACACTGTGTGTGAATGAGACCTTGGGGTACTTGTGGATTGTAAGCTAAACATGAGCAGGCAGTGTGATGCAGCGGTAAAAAAGGCAAATGCCATTTTGGGCTGTATCAACAGGGGCATCACATCAAAATCAGAAGATGTCATAGTCCCATTGTATACGGCACTGGTCAGACCATACCTGGAGTACTGTGTGCAGTTCTGGAGGCCTCACTTCAAGAAGGACATAGTTACAATTGAAAGGGTACAGAGGAGAGCGACGAGGATGATCTGGGGCCAAGGGACCAAGCCCTATGAAGATAGGTTGAGGGATTTGGGATGTTCAGCCTGGAGAAAAGGAGGTTGAGAGGGGACATGATAGCTCTCTTTAAGTATTTGAAAGGCTGTCACTTGGAGGAGGGCAGGATGCTGTTTCTGTTGGCTGCAGAGGAAAGGACGCGCAGTAATGGGTTTAAACTACAAGTACAACAATATAGGCTAGATATCAGAGAAAAAAATTTACACTCAGAGTAGTTCAGCAATTGGAATAGGCTGCCTAAGGAGGTGGTAAGCTCCCCCTCACTGGCAGTCTTCAAGCAAAGGTTGGATACACACTTTTCTTGGGTGCTTTAGGATGCTTTGGGCTGATCTATGATTCTAACAAAAAAGGCCAGAATATCAAAGGAGAAAAGGGGTAGCCTGCTTGCAAGTAGGCTGTGTATGCAGGACATCCAAAGGACACACACACAGCCAGGTGCTAGGTGTTCTACTTTTATAGGAAAAATTGTACCCTTGGGCTTTGCCTGACGTGATAGTCCCTAAAACAATGCACCTGTGCACAATGTAACAATGCACAAGAATGTGATTTCTTGTGTATAAGTAAGCTAGGAGGGATCTAATGAGTTTGTCCAGAATGAGGAAGGCATGGTGGAAGATGTTTCCCAGGAACCAAAAATAACCATGATTGCTATACCAGAGCATGTTTTCTATTGAGTTTTGTAGGTGTGAAGGGAAGATGAGACTGGGAGTTGATGAGATTAGTAGCACTTTTCCTGGCAATCCTATTGTCCTGAAGATATGCATCTCTCCTTTGGGTGGGCAGAGAAAGTGCATTAGTGTAGCAGCTTCTCCAATCCCACTGATCTAATTTAGACTCCAGGAAAGACCTGGAGACCTGAGCTGGCTGGTGCCCATGTTTTCTGCTTGGGAGCAGATCATGTATTTTTTGCGTTTAGATGCATTTGCCATCAATTTGAAAGTCCAGTTCTGCCAGACAGGGTGCTGCAAATGTAATATTTGAGATATTCTGGAAGGGTATTTATATTTGACTGACTATAAACTAGCCCTCAAAGTGAGAAGAGGTTTGGCTACTAACAATGTTGAGATTTATGATACAAGAATCCTAAGAAGCCTCACTATCTGTGGCAGTTACCAGATGTTGCTATTGCAGTGGCTGGTTTTATTAAACTGAGTGAGCTGTTTCAAGGCCTGATTGTCAGTTAAAAGGGTATGGGCAATCACTTAGTAATGTGTGAAATAAATACATCTTTACCATGTGTTTTATACTACCTCCCTTGTTCTATAAGTACCCTTTTCATGTTGGTACTTCAAAGAAATGATTTGTTCTGTCTCAGCAATTTCACGATAGCTACATTATAAAGCATATGGGACCGAATAGGTCTTTGCGCCCAACACAGCACAGGGAATTTGTAGAGTATTTCAAGATTGAAATATGATAACTCATATTTACAGGAAGCATTTATGCGAACTAGCCTTCATTAAAAAAAACCAAAGAAAATGCTAGTTTTCAAGCAATAGGGCAGGCTTTTGTGAAACCCTGGGGTTTCTTGACAGCCCTGGAAAGGTTTCCCGAATGGGTGGGAATTATTTTAAAATATATTTTTTAAATATGCTAAACATTTATCTGATGATACGATCATATATGGTCATGTCTACCTGCCTCCCTGTCCAAGAGTGGCCAGTGATGGGACTAGAGGGGGTGGGAAGGGGAGGGGCCCTGGGTGGGCGTGTACACAGCTATGCTTCCCAGCCATATTCTGCATGATCACACCACTTCTCGAGGTTCTCAAAGCCTGAAGAATGTTTCAGAGGTTCCTCAATGGTGATAAAGTTGAGAAAGGATGCAATAGAGTATTGTAAATACTTACAAGGAATTATGTATCTTCTTTTTATGCTCATAATGAGGTAGGTTAAAAAGTGATAGCTAATTAGCAATTTGAACCAAGACTTCCCCAATTATATAGTTGGACCATTCCACCACACTGCCTTTCAAGCACCTTGTAACACAAAATGATAGGCACTAGATCTATATACCCCATGTTATCCATTCACATCTCTTTTGTAAGCAAGAGACAACAAATATTTACTTTGGAATTGAAGATATGCACAAGTACCTTGGAAATGTTTTCATCTCTACATTAAAACTAACATTATGCAATATACATATTTTAAATAATCAAGTGTACACTGTACATGGCTTGTATGTGTGTTCACTGTAACTTGTGAGTAGAGCTACTGTGAAAGTTTTACCACTTTGAGAATAAATGTAGTAGTTTGGCTTAAGACAGAAAAAAAACCTTTCCCAACATTTCCTTCCTTGTGTTTACTGACAGCAGTGGTGGCAGTAATGGTTGACAAAGGGCCATCATTTCCTTTGACCAAAATATTTAAGGCTGGTCTTGAAGTGATTATGGCTCCTCAGGCTCTGACAGAGTTTGGCTTTTATCTTTAGTGAGCCTCACTGTGCAGGTATTCAGACTGGACCTGTCAGTTGGAGGCATCAGATATGTGTCCCAAACACTAGGCCTTCAAGGTAAAGTTGTCTATACACTGGAAAGTTGGCTATAGTACCCCCCCCCCCCCCGTTGTTGTTCATGCTGTTGTAGCATGACCAGGTAATTCAACTCAGGGAACAAGAATGAAGAACAAATGTGAAGTGATGGTCCCTGGAAGAAAGGACGGGGGGGGGGGGGGAGAGAAAGAGTGGGATTTTTTATTTATATACCGCTCTCTCTCAGGATTGGCGTCTCAGAGTGGTGAACAAGAAATACAATTTCCAAAATAAGTAAATAGTAATAGAACTATAGCATAATAATATAAAACAAAACCATAATAATATAAAACAGTTTTAAAGTTTCAGTGATTGTCACTGCTCAGCTCCAATGATGTTATGTTCTGGCCTGTCAATATAAGTGGGGGGGGGAGAGGAAGGTGGTTAGGTGCTCTGGGGCCATATAAAGTGCTACTAGCTTTGCTAGGCATAGGTGAAAAAATGCCCCCTATGGAGGAATTTCCCAGAAACACATGTGAACCCTCAGAAAAAGATGTTTCTGACCATGCCCAAAACAGTTCTCTAGGGTCAGTATTTATAATTCAAACTGAAGGTCAAGCTTACTGTTCTTACATTGGTAGTCACGCCTGTTGGGGATGGAATATCCTGATTTTACAATTTAGGATTTTGTTTCACAGAGTGCCATATTAGGTTATATTTTAATACCGACAATAGCCTTCTTAACTACCTCATAAAGCACAGTGTCATTACTATTTGACCCTTTCTTGCCATTCCAGCTGTTCTGAGCATGGCATGGACACCGCTGCCAGGTCATAGGGATAGGGTGATTAGGTGGTATGTGTCACAATGAACAGTACCTATGGTGTTACAGTTGAAACAGATCCAAATGTGCACAAATCTTTAAAGGACTTGCTTTAGATCTAAACACCACAGAGACTTGGTTGTCTGCTACTCATTTAACCTTTGGTTTAGTTTACAGGTTTAATTGGTTGTGGTTGGGGCTTTTACCCATACAGAGATGTGTCACAAGACTTATTTTGAGCCCTTATGGGTGGAGTAGAGGTTGTATGGTTTTTGATTGAACACAGAATTGTTTTCGAAGCTCATTTTCTTTCCCTCTTTAAATTTAGCTGTGGCTTGGCTTCCTCATAAACTCTTTGTTCATTAAAACTTCTAGTGACTTCTGTTGACAACAGAGGAACTCTTCAACTCAAGTCAGTCCCTTCCAAGTGCAGCACATATTCTGGTTTGCATTTTAAAAGTTGTTCTTCAGTATTATCCTTGAAACAATATGCTGCTGCCCACAAAAATACCAGAAAATATTTTGACAGAAAGAGCACATTGGTCGGACTAATGGTGATTTTTATATGAACGCATCCATTTTCTACGAACAATAAATAAATAATGATAATTAAAGACCTTGCTTGGCATTGCCCGAAATGTATACATAAGCTAGAGCCCAGCCAAACCTACTCAGCCACTTTGGGGTTTACCAAAAGAGAAAAGCACAAGAGGTTTTATTTTTATTTGGAAACATTTTCTGTATGATGATGGAAATGTTCATAGATCTTCACTGGGTCCAGAAGACCCCAAGCAAGTTCTAAAGCAGGGGTAGTCAAACTGCGGCCCTCCAGATGTCCATGGACCACAATTCCCAGAAGCCCCTGCCAGCGAATGCTGGCAGGGGCTTCTGGGAATTGTGGTCCATGGACATCTGGAGGGCCGCAGTTTGACTACCCCTGTTCTAAAGGAATGAGTCTGAAGAAGCTGCCGAATCTTGGGAACAGGCTGCTATAAAGGTCACCAAAGCTGAGATTCAGTGGTAAAGCACTTTGTATACAGCAAGTCCCAGGCTCAGTCCCGTGCACCGCCTGGTATTTTTTATTTAGAATATTTATAAACTGCCACTCCAGAGAACTTCCTCAGCATAATTCACAAAGTAAAACATTCTAAAATCATTTAAAGCTTAAAGTAATTAAAACTGTATGACAAAACTATTAAAAATCCAGCCAGAGAATAATATGTATATTTTAAAAATCAGACCTCTTAGGCAAAAATCAGGTAAAAGGAAATGCTTTGACTTGTTGCTTAAAAGAGAATATGTCAGGTCCTAGGTAGCCTCAAAGTGAAGAACATTCCACAGGTGTGGTACTACTATGCAAAAAAAACCTTGTCCCTTAGTCACCTCCTGCCTCACCTCTGCAGGCAGGGACACAGAGAGAAGGGCTTGTAAGGGATTAGATAAATGGGTAGTGTGAAAGATCTCCATCTGAGACCCTGGAAAATATAAGGCAGTTTCCATGTGTTCAAGGGTCTGAAGTAGTTCAGCAGCTCGTGGTCAGATGCACTAAGTGCTACAGTTGACAGGTCCAGGGTGAGAAATTCCTGGAGATTTGGGGGTGGAGTCTGGGGACAGCGGGAGTTGGGGAGGGGAGAAAGCTCAGCTAGTTTTAATGCCAAGCAGCCATTTTTTCCAAGGGAACAGATCTCTGTGGGCTGAAGATCAATTATAATTCCAGGAGACCTCCAGGTTCTATGGCCTGAGGTCATGAGACCAACCAGTTTTATGCGCCTGTTCTTACCCCTCACCATATCTATTGGCTGTGGGTCGAGCAACTAGTTACATAGACTGAAGGAATGGCTTGTTAAAATACTTATGGGATAACTTGTCTCATAAAATAAATCCGATCAAATAGCTAGATCTAGGGCTAAACAACTACTTTTTCCGTGGTTAGAAGATGTTCTTAAGCATGACTCTTTTGTTATGACAAAGGAACTATACTGCTCCTCTTTTTCAAGGCTGAGCAATTATTTTGGCCCCTGCTGGAACTGCATGTTTCTGAAGCTGTAATAATACCTCTACAATATAACCTTTAAAAAATTAACTTTAGGACTGGTTTTGAATTTCTCATCTCTGCTTTTTCAGTCCAAAGATCTCCATTTTAATTTCACTTCTAATGGCAATCAAACCTCCATTTGTTGTTTGTTTTTAATTTATGCCAGTTGCTAATTCCCCACACTATTTTTTTCCATAAACTGTACTATGTCATTCAACTTTATTTTCACATCCATGTCATGAATGAACGTGGAGCTTTCATGCTCATAACTGCCAGTTGTAGCATACTAATAAAACTAATGCAGGTCTTCTACTGTTCGAGGCACTTGCTGCATGCTTCATCTGTGCCACCTTTTCCTCTCCCCCTTCTCACTGGGGGGTGCTCATAGCGGTTCCATCTCAGACCATTTCCACACAGAGGCGTAAAATGCTTGCCATCTCCTGCTTGCAAATGCATGATAGGAAACCATACGTTTGTACATTTCCTTATGAGAGATCCCTCTCGCATTATTCTGCCGCCTCTTCGCACCTTTTCCCTTCCCGACAAAGCCCCAGAGAAGCCTAAAACATGGACAACCTGCACTTCTCCCGCTCCTTGGGTTGTCAGTCAACGCAAGCCACCAATCCCTTCACAGTGGTTGATTTGGGGATTCAAACTTCCGTCCCACCCCCGCAAGTATCAAAATTAATAATAATTTAAAAAAAACCCTCCACATTGCTATTGGGAAACGCTACAACAGCAAAACATTTTTTAAAAACCTTTCACTCCCACATTGCTACAGGATGACGCCACAACAACAAAACATTTTGTTAGATGCCTTTTTGGGATACTTTGTATAATGGTTTCTCTTTATGTTTGAGTGCATTTATGATAGACTGGCCATGGTAACTGGAACCAAATAATGTGTAGTCTCAATAAAGATTCAAAACTCAGAGCACGGACACCAAGCTAACAGTGAGATGGCTGTTTCATCACACACACACACACACACACACACACACACACACTTCTTTCCCTGTTCATACCCCACCACCAGAAAACACAAGCAGGAATGTGTTTTAGCTGTCCAATCCCAATATAACCATGCACAATGAAGATAACACTTTATTTGTACTGAGGACACGCTGCTTTGTGGTCCCATAGCAACGTGGACTGTGCCATTCCCCCCCCCCCCCCATATTCAAACCAGAAATGGAGAGGGGAGGGCTGGTGCAAGGAATGCAAAATGCTACTGAGACTGTCGCACGTTTCTCCCTTCAGACAGGCTTGCCCCTGTTTACCCTTCGATTTGCAGTGCAACAATAAAAGGAAATCGTTTTTTGGCGAGTTTTCTCATTGCAGACCATCTCCTGCAAACCCGTGGGTTGCTGTGGACATCCTGTGGAAGCAGCACTAAAACCTGCGAGCAATGAGAGGCTGTGCAGTGACAAATTCCTCATGCGGAAATGGTCTCAGTCACCCAGCTGTAGAGTATCTTCTTTCCCAACAGCAGGAGGAGGAGGAAAAGAAGTAGCTTTGATGCAGACAAGAGACTGTGGAAAGACATTGACCTGCAACTGAGTGATTTCTTTTCCTACTGTTTTATTGGCTGTCTGACTGCCAGGGATACCACCTCCCTCTTCTGCTCTTGAAACAGTGCCCTATAGCCAAATGTCTGAAGGAAGCAGTACAACTTCTAGCAGTTCCAGGCTACTGGCAGCATGGTGTTTGTTCCCTCAACAAGAGAGGTGGCAAGAGACAAGAATGCAGGAGCTCACTTGTTGCTATGACTGTCAAGGCCAGAGATGCCAGGGACTGGGAATCAGAACCCAAGAACTAATGAAATCAAGCAGGAAACAAGAGTCACAAAGAACACAGAAGCACAGACTACACCAAATCATTCAACAGGATCCAATGTTAACAAGCTAGATTAGAGTCCAAAAGCACTTTGACGACCAACAAGATGTTCAGGGTATAAGTTTTTGAGTGTCAAAGTTCCCTCCTGTCCCTCACAAGCTTATACCTCAAATATCTTGATAGTCTCTAAGGTTTTACTGAACTGGAATCTAGCTGTTCTACCACAGATCCTCACAGAGCTACCCTCTGAAACCAAGGTTTGCAAGGAAAGCCAGGCACAGCAGTAAGACTAAGGCCCCTACTGGAATATCCAGACGTTTTATAACATTCTGCTGCAAGAAGCCAAGAGGATGCGTGCATGCATAAGCCCAGACACAGCTGCAAATGTAGGGTCACACCACATGGGGCAGCTCAGTTCCTCATCTAAAAGCCCAGCAGCTCCTGATAATAGCACAAACCAGTCCTGGATTTGATTATATGCTACAACCATATGTACATCAAACAGGGAACTCAAAGAACCAAGGGTCTCATTTTGATGTATTTTTACCTATCCTGAAACAATGTTTAAAAAGGCGATCTACCACTAGAAGCCTGAGGTGGATCAGTCTGTTCTATTGCCTCTGAACCATATCACTTTATTTACCTTTTTATTTCCACTGATCAGGTTGTTAATGATCAGTAATAGAACAATGGCAGAATAGTCTAATTAACCCAGCTATGATTTAATTTTTTTCAAACTGATCAGGATTTTTAGCAATTAATACAATAGAAGTATTTTGAGCTTTTATGAACACACATATACATAAAAAGAAAACAAGAGAATGGGTCAAAGGAAAACAATCTGTGTTAGAGATACAGTTAATGATGAAAGGTTTCTACTTTTGCAAATATATTTTTTCTTTGTACATGTTTAAATAGATTTTATATTCTATAGCCAGTAAAAATTTTAAGACTAACAAAATAGATATAGCCTACAAGCTGTATAGGGAAAAGGCTTTGATTACAATAAAATTGCAGAAAAATGTGTCATTAAGAGGCATTGGACAGACATAAAACCTAACCTTTTGAGCTGAGAAATACTTAATATTCTCTACATGATCATGCAAGGGGAAATTCTTTGGTATGGAATAGCTATTTTCCTGGTAAGGAGGCTATTTCATCAATGATTTATTCCTGAGAAGTAATAGGTCGTTTAAAATGGTGGTTTAAAAAGTTAGGCCTTTTTTGTTTAATTTTCTTACAGGCAGTTGGTAATTATCATGGGCTTGCAGTTTCTCTGGAATGCTGTGGAGGGTTAGATGGCAATGGAACTCTGCTTTATAGGGTAATTAAGACAGCAGACATGGTTATTAAATACATCATGCTAAACTGAACTGGAATGCTGTGAAATAAAATCCAAAATCATAAATAAAACGTGGGTATCCTTGCAAAGAAGAGAGGATGGGGGGGGGGCCCCTTCTACAATCATCTCTGTAGTAAACAACATTGCCTGACTGTTATCTGAAACTTTGGCTGTTTAAGTTCCTAAAGATTTGCTAAATGTTAGAACACTTTTTAAAACTAAAAAAAAAATCAAAACGAATGTTTCCATCACAGTGTACTTTGAGATGCAGTACAGTAATCAAAATTCAGCCTCTTCGCTCTCACTCTATCAAAAGAATGTGGAAAAAACCCACAATGAATAGAACCTTCTGTGTTCTTAATTACCAAGCGTCATGCTCTGGAAAATATGTACCAAAATAGGATGATGGATGTAAGTTTAATGTGAATAACAAAGGAAGCTGGGAGAATCTCTTAGAGAGTGCCATGGGACAGTGGCCCCTGTTTAAGGCCTTAGCCAGGTGTGTGTTTAGCTGTTTCATGTATGCGTCTTTGTGCACTTATATCTGCAAGTCACAAAAAAGAAGCACTGTAAAAACTATTATTTCAGCAGTGTTGGCTCCAAAGCTAGGAACACTATAACATTTATCAAAATGGCTGAACTGAGGAAGAATTTCCCCTCACTTAAAAAAGAAATTAAGAAAAATCATTATGTCTTTTCTAGTAACGAGTATACCAAATGCCTTCTTAAGATTTGGTGCAATTTAAAACTCATCTCCTGAAAGTCCCAATCTATTTAGTACTTGGTTTCCAAGATATGCACTGTGGCACTAGGAAAGAAATAGACAGGTAGACACCAACTCTTGCGACTGAATAGGTCATAGCTTTAAGAAACAAACATGATGGCTCTAATATGCTAGCTTTCAAGATCAGGATGGGAAAGATTGTTATAATATGTCCGGTTGAGTTGCAAAGGAACAGTGGCATGGACAGCTGGCCAAGATTCCTCTCTGGCACAATTAATCTCATGCTGAAACTTCACTTGATAAATTACCTGGGTTTTTTTGCTGGTAGAATCAGGTGTGATGTTGGTTCCCACTAAAACTGCTTCCAGTCCTGTTGATATTTTCACTATCATAGTCAGCAGTCCGATTTGTAGTCCACTCTGGTTTGTGAGTGTCCTGCTATCCTCCATGTCAGCTGTGGACCCTTTGATGGGGCCTTCCTGTACCCCCCTTACAGCTGGTATTGTCCACATCCACAGTGCTCCTCCTGACAAATGTTGTGCCAGAAGAATAAAACAGCTAATTAACCAAACAGCAAAATCTAATCAGTTAAACAAACCCCCAATTTCATAGTAATGAACAGTGCAGGGATACTAACACCCAATAGAAGTAACCCAAAAATAACCCCCCTGAAAGATCAACTAGCCCAAGCTCAGTGTTCACTGTCTCTGTAGTCCAACGGACCATTCGATTAAGCAGGATTGGTATTTATACTGACTCCATTCTCAGCTCTCTCAAAATCCTGGGACAAACCCTGGGTCTAATAAACCTTTCAATTATTGCAATCCTTGTTCTGTGAGGCCCACCCAATCTGTCCCTTCCTTCTTTTAAGCAACCACTCTCAGTCTTAGCTATTGAAGCAACCCCTACTTCCAGCCCAGAAGCTTGAATGTGCATATTTACTAGAGAAGTCATTGCATCACTAGGAGGAAAGTACTAGGCTTTTTTTATTTTAAGAAAATAAATATTTCCAATTCTAGCTGTAAAACTGGAAGCCAAAATGTGTAGTTGACAGGCATGCAGCCAGAGGACTTGAGATCCCTGGCCATTCCATCAGAGCAGTCTTCCTATTTCCACATGGAACACATTTTAAGTTAACAATGTGTTGTTTGGCAACGGGATTGTTTTTCTTTGGCATCGAGTTGTCTCGTTTCTTTCTTTCTTTAAAAAAAATGCATTTTCTGACTGATTATTTGTATATATGCATACATACATATAGTGGATCTCGGCATTCTTTTGAACTTAAAAAAAAAGAGTTGTTAATTTTTAAAAAGAAAAAAGTTTATCTTCAACCATTATTTACCAGGGCAATGTTGGAACATTTATAATTGGTTCATTAGAAGATGACCAAAAGTAGACTATCAAATATTCTGTTCTTACTTCCATGAATATTTAGCCATGTATAGAATGGTGATAGGGCTCACTCATCGTAGAAATTACCTTAAGATAGGGGAGAAAAGTGGAACCCCTGCCCAATCCCAAACATGTGATATAGGCATGGGTCCTCTGAATTTTTACATGACAACAATCTACTCAATACCTTCACAAATGCTCACCGACCATTTTGAGCACATAGAGCTTTCCCCTCTTCTTGGTGGCTCTAACTGGGCAGAAAGGCAAAATAAATAGTTGCAATTAATTAATTACCCTTCCAAAACAGCCAAGTCCAGTCTACCACGCAACTTTTCCAATTCTTGAGATCAAAAATTCTGAGTGGGGCCTAGGAGCAGAACAAACCTTTTCTGGAGGGTGGACTCTAGCAGTATTTCCCCCCCCCCCATTTCCTGAAACCGGCCTATTAGATAAAACGTACCACTAAAAGGAAAGGTGCTGAAGGAGGGGGGAAACCCAAACTTGCCACTTGATTCTGTTGCAACTGACCCCACAACAGGCTATCAAGTTCTGCCATTATTTTGATTTTCAGTTTGCAATACTGCTATCACACCCTATACCACAAATTGCTTTTAAAGGAGCCATTGGTTTTAAAAGAAGCTTGGAAAGTTAGAGGACTGAACTGACAATCAGACTACTTTTCAGATAACATTTTGCCTGAGATCCACTGGACTGTTTTGACAGCTGGACTATTTTGATGGTGTGTTTTGTATTATGTAGATTGACTACAAACATTTCCATAAAGCATCAGGATCACATGATGAAATGTGTGGGATAACTGTGAATGGGTATTTTAGAAACTAAAAAGAAAGAAATATAGAGAAAGGGGGAGGCTTGGCTTGCACCCAGAGGTAATCCAGCAGGCACCTATATTGTGTTTGTATTTTCCCTCTACTGAGATAATGCTATTGCAGGGGTTAGGCCATCTGTATTTTTAAAAATGCAGGGAAACATCCATTCAATTACTCTAGCACCATGGCCACATTCTGACATAACATGTAGCTTGACCCTCAGTCCCAACTTTGTAACCTATGTTTAATTTCATTTTAATGAAGGACTTCATTAATCTCTGGCCTCCATGTTTCCAGGCTACAGAAAGTGTGTGGCTCTGAAACAGTTTGCCCCGGAAAATACAACATTGCTGGTCGTCTAACAGGCCTTCTTATGTTATTACACTTGAATAGTCACACCTCCTTTCTCTTTCTGTTCTTTCTTTTAATTTATGGTTCATGGATAGGAGAGAATCTGCCTTGTAATGCAATGTTGCCTGTCTTGCATGCTTTTGTTGAACTTTCATGATACCTGCCAACATTATTTGAACATGCATATGTTTGCTACATTTTTCAATGTACTCCCCCGCAAGTATTTAAAGGCTGTGCTGCAAAGGAAAGGAAAGAAAAAGCTAGACTGGTCAGCCTATTAACAATCTCTGTCTCTATTTTCCAAACTCTGCCCCTATTTGTCCAAAACGTATTTATAGCCCACTAAAGCAGTCAGATGGAATGCTACTTATTCAGGCATTTGTTGCTGATTTATCCATTTCTGGCTATTTCAGCAGGCAATCTGAAGGAGCAGAAATGCAAATGTGCCAGGCATTGGTTCCACTTGCAGCGGGACAGATCATTGCGCCAGCTACTGTTGTGAGACCAGATAGAGCTACTGCTGCCTACGTAAAAGAGAACCATTAAGGAGAAGTTGTTTATTTCTGCTTCTGCCGAAATCATAAACACCAGCCATGAGCCTGACAGCGCAAGCTGTGCTGCCGTAAATTCTACTACTTTGCTGGCCATTCCGAGCTGCCCAGTAAAAGTTACTGTAGCTAAATCCCATATACATTTCATGAAATAATCCTGCTTAGAAGATGGTATCATATTCATGCACAGCAGGGTGTGCAAAAGCCTATAAATCAAAACACAGAATCTGAAATAACTATATATATATACATATATATATATGTATAAAGAATCTCTGCAAATTTAACCATGACCCTTTTGCCAGACAATAGGCCTTCAGATGTTTTGCAACTTAGCAGACACCAAGGAATTTTGTTTGGAAGTGATAGCTACTGTCTATGTAATATTTAGGACCTATTCATGAAGCATCTGGCAGAAAATAAAAGCGTTTCCTCCTCGAACATATGCTAAAGAAGGATGTGGTCCTATGCCTGCTCCTCCTCTTCTGACTTTTTGCAAATAGCACAACATAAGAGACAGTTGTTTCTGGCTGCCCTGCTGCCTGTCATGGCTGTCAAGTGAAATCCCATGAATTATGGCTCTTCCAGATGTGAGAGATTTCCAGGCTGCCTTAAAACTGCCTGTGGTTTGTGCTGCTGGAGAGGAGAGAAAGGAGATTAAACTTCATCTCATCAGTGCAATCTGAAAAGATCACACAGAGGACTAATAATTGCAGCTTTTTTCATTCCAAAGCTGGACCTGAGAGGCGTTCCTGTTTTTGTTTCAGGGGTATGTCACATTAAGCTTGTTTGAAGACACTGATTAAGGTCAAGCAATGTTTAAAAAACATCTGCCCCCTCCAAATAATATTTTTAAGAAAAGAAAATGGTATCGCTGCCCCTGCATAAATGCCCTGTTCTCCGAACAACAACAAAATGCAATTTATTTTTAGCTAGGATCAAAAGGAAGGGAATGAATTGAGCCCTGCTATTCTAGACTGTCAGCGCTACTTAGCCCAAGCTTATGTAGAATACAAATGTTTACTTAAAATTAGGAAGTTCTCTAATTCTGAAGAAACACTCATAAAATAATCACTTAACACTTCTTCTTTTCCATAAAAGGAACTGGTCTCACACTGACTTCTCTGCAAAGTATCTTGTATATCTCTTTTTTGGAGTGCTATTTTTTTGTAATGGTTTGATATGATAGCTTCGTACTAGACACATCTGCTTACAGAGTTTCAGGTTAATCAGAATGCTTTATGACCAGGACTTATTTATGCACTGTTTCCTGAAATTTTGAAAGTACATGATAAAGCTTCACAGAAGACAATGTACACCAGCCACTCCAGAAAGCAACATACCAGTTTAACTAGAGGTTTCCATAACTGTTTCCAGAATGATTCTGAAAATCAATTATGATCACTTCATACACTGTTTAAGTCCCGAGGGAACAGACCTAAATAAGTCATTACATTCCCATTCCCTTTGATGTAAAGAAACATATACATAACACCTGGAAATTATAATTTAAATTATAGTTGAGACCTAAACTAAAAATTCTGCTTTAAAAAACTCCAACATGCAGGCATACTTTTTGAAATAGTTACCACGAGAATTCAGCGTTACGGAAATCATGGGGCCTTTAACTTTTTTGTAGCTTCAGCCCTATTAGAAAATATTAATTATAGATAAGAAAAATACAGTGCTTGAAGAACACATGGAAATAATTAACAAGCATATGTGTCTTAGATCAGGATGTAATTGCCCTGAGTCGACCTAGGCAGCTTTTTGAAAAGCTGACGTAGCTAGTTTAAGTAATAGTGTTGGCTACCAGATGTAAAACCAACCTCCGCGGCCAGCTTCCCTTTCCATTTGAGATCAGGCCTTTCACAAAGGCTCGCTAAAGTGAGGGAATACCAGTAAAACAGTGATGAAAACCACAGGTACAACTGCCTGTAAGTGGCTCACATGAAAAGCATTTACTGCTTTTCATGTACATATATTAAACGAGAGTAGGAAAGAAACCTTCATTGAAAATGCATTAATTATTTGACACTGCTTTTCTTCAGTGCTTAAAAAAAAAAGAATTGCAATTGGATGCAAGTGAAAGATTACAGTTGGGGGAAAAAATGATCATCATTCTTGAGGGAGGCTCACAGAGCCTTTTTTATGTTCTGTGTGAAGTTGTCTCGAACTGAAACCTCTGCTCCTTAAGGATTAAGGGATTGAAAAGCAACGAGGGAAGCTGCTGTAATTTAAACCCAGTCATTCTCTAGCACAAAGGTGCAAAATGGCCTAAGCCCAGCCTGGTTTCCTTGCTAGCTTGGCTATGAAATAATTTCACCTTTTGAAAGTTTTGTACTATTAACATTCCAAAGGCACCATTATCTTTAAAGCAGATTCCACCCCTCCCCCTTCTCCTGGTTTTAAGCATGAGATCAGAGCTGCAAGACACTTCTTTGGGTGGACATGGTTTCAAATTGCACTTTGTTACATTGCTGCAAAATTCCATCTATGCGATATGTAAAGAGATAAACCTTTAAGGTAAATTTCGTCAGTGAATGACACCGAGGTGGGTTTTCTTGTTTACAGTGTTATCTGGCTTTCATAAGTACTTCCCGAGGTTGCTCTTTCAAAGTAGTTTTCAGTTACTGGAGAGACTTGAAAAGGATCAAATGAAACAAAAAATTTTTTCCAGGGCTTCTGTCTGTGCTCCAGAGAAGGGAGACCATTATGTTATACTGAAGATAATTAATACATTCGCCAGACAGAAAAAAATACAGTTAATTACATGGCAACTGATTGTAGGTTCGGAGTTTCAGTAACAAAACGGCTGAATCCACATTTCAGGTCCTCTTTTAAAAAACAAACAAAAAACAAAATTTGAAACAGAACGTAAGCCTAATTAAGCAAACACCTTAAAATAGTTCCAGTGAGATCCTCTGTTGTCACTAAGCAAATTAAAAAAAAAAGAATTGTGGTCAGTGGTTTGAATTAGTACCATGTTCATTCTGATTTTGATTCTCCTTTTTCTAAGTCTACACTTGCAGCGGTATATGTGGCACTAAGGCGGTAGAATGCTGACAGGAAAAACTCTACCACTTCTGAATAGGGTTGGGTGAGACACACTACATCTGAGCATTTGCACATGCTTAAAAGCACTCCTGGAAGAAAAAAGAGACAATTTGCAGATCAGAAAAACACAATCCAATTCTGAGACTTCTATGCTGGTTTTGTATATGCAGGCATTTGTGGGGATGCTGCAGATTTTGTGGTGAACACATTTAACATTCATATTTACTGTGATCAGGCATGAGCCAACCACCATGTCTGTTCGGTTTTAGTTATCAAACGGCTCAGTTTCCTGCCAAATAGATATGCTTCTAGTATTTGTAAAAGTGTGCATGTGTGAAAACTGCACATGCACAAAAAAATGATGCCAATGCAACTACGATCATCCATTAATGTTGCAAAGGACTACTGGGATGAAAAACAAATAGCACAATTTGTTGTTGGTGCTGAGAAGAATAAACCAACATTTATTTATATGACTGACATATGTGATTTGTGACTGATGGGGAAACAGCATTCCATCTGATGGTGTGAGAACATGTCTGGGTGAAAATCCAGTTGCATGGCACGATACTGTACTATATATTACTCTGTATTATATTATACTAAAACAACCAACAAATGGTCAGAAGCTTCTGCAAAGCTTGGTGGCAAGGGTGCCCAGGAGCCATTCCAGGCCTGGCCGCAGCAGCAGTGGTATCCAGGAGCAGTTCCAGGCCCAACCACAGTGGCAGTGGTAGTCTAGGAGCTACTCCAGGGCCAGGGCAGCTCACAGTCACACCATAGCTGTCACAGCCAGGCCCAGAAGTGGTTACTGAAGGCAGGAGCTGTGTTGGGCTAGGCAATAGGAAGAGGATGGGATTTCCTCTTTATGAGTTTTAATAAGTGGAGGAGGATGGGAGGTGGTCAAGGGGCAAGAAAGGTAAGAAAAGGGGGGTAAGCAAGAAAAAGGGAGGGGAGATATAAAAAGGGAGGGTTAAGAAAGAGGAGGAAGATTGTTAGAGAAGGGGAAAGAGGGAAAGAAGCATAGACAGATGGGATGCAACCTCCCCATAATTTTCTCATGGGTCGCTACAACTTTCTTGTGGGTCCCCACTGGTGTTTTAAAACTAGTTCCATACATTCAGAATATTGATTCACAGGTTACGAAGCCCATGTGGTAGACATGAGGACAGACATGGTCTCTGAATTCCTGGCTGAAAACTTAATTACCAAGGACTCATAGGTCTGATTCAGAAATGGAATGGACATGAGGAAATTCTAGTGTGTCACTATGCAGGCAATTTTCTGCTATTGTTTCGTTCTTTTTTTTAAAAAATCCTACTATGCAATTTCTTGAGGGTAGGGGTTGGGTCTGAGGGTGGGGATTTACCCACCATGGATGGTACAAATGACAAGTTTACCTCCATGGCATTTTCCTGATTGGAAATGGCCCTGGGGAGTCACTATTGCCCTGTAAACAAAACTTACAGTGTAAACAAAACTTACCTTACTACATGCTAGTGTCTGCAACTATACAAAATTTTGGCCCTATTTCAACCATTTCAGGTTAGGTCAGGGAGACTTTCATCCCCGCTACTTGAGCACCATGGTCCCAATCTGGCCTCCACACATCTGTGAATCAAGTTGCCAGTGTAAAATGTCCCAGGCTACAACTAGTCATGTGTCTGTCATGTAACGTGTGAACTGATTGTCAGACAATTTATGCTGTCCAGTTTAGAAGGCCCAACTTCAGTTTGCGTAGGAAAACTTCCCTCAGCAAGTACATCCTCACATTTGTCAAACTTGTTCTTGTAGTGTTGCCAACCTGCTTCTACTTCTTTAAACAGGGGCTGCCCACTTTTTATATGGCTTTTTAATATGCACTTTTTAGCAACTTGACACACAAATATTAAGCAGGCAAACCTTTTCCAGGTATGGAAATCAAGCAATTTCCTTCCTTGCTTGTTTAGTTTAATTTTAAGTTTGTCCATAAGGAACATTCTAAGTAAAATACAAGAGAAACAATGTTTTTCTTGTAAAATATCACAAAATAAAAGGCAACAGCCAGAAAGAAGATATTAAAAACAACAGCCCAGTCATAACCCTATCCTTCCCCCACATCAATATAAAACAGCAACACACATATTTGCAACAACAACAAACAAAAGAACTATGTAGCCAGGTAAAAACAGCAAACCCAAAAGATGAGTGAAATAGGAAAGTTTTAACAAGTTGCCCGAACCTATGTACAGATGCAGACTTAGGATCTTTTGGAACCACTTCTCTTTTTAATTGTTAGGGTTATCAAACTCCATTTTAGAAAATGTCTGAAGATTGCCAAGTCCACTGATCCAGGCTGGGGTCTCCTGCTTTCTAGATGTACCTTACCCTCCCAAACCCACCCCAAACTGGAAGAATGTCACATTTTAATGGGACAATGTAACCCAAAAATAATGTTAGCATGCTGGAGTCAGGGGAAGGAGGGGGTGCTCTATTTTGTTTTTTTAAAGCAAATTCTACCATAGTGTTTTGCTCAGAAGCCACAGTGTTGCCCCTGGCAGTCTCTGAAGTGCCACTGTCACTTCTGGGTGACTTCCACATTTTGCATCACTCCCAGAAAGCATCCCTCCCATCCCCTGCCGGAAGCACCAATGAACCTGGTAATCCTAAATGCCACAGAGTCCACCTTCCAAAGTAGACATTTTGACTATGTGAACTGATCTCTGTTGTCTGGGAAATGTTCAGCCCCCACTTGGAGGCTGGCAACCCTACAAATACGGAGCAGCAGCACATGCAGAACCTTAAATTGGGCAATGTCTCCATGTCTGCCTGCTGTTTAAAACACTGTCACAAAACCAGCCAAAAGGCTAGAAACCTCAATTTAAATGGGCCCTTATCTACTTCTAGGAAAGTGGAAGATTTAAACATGAGGAGCTGGCAGATCCAAATATTTATAAATTTGCATTGCATTCCTGTACTCAATTCTACCTGACAAAACTGCCCTCTCCATACCCAGAAGGGAATTTGAACCCATATTTCTTTCCCTCCAAGACTGAGGACAATATGCTGTTGTTGTTGTTAGGTGCGAAGTCGTGTCCGACCCATCGTGACCCCATGGACAATGATCCTCCAGGCCTTCCTGTCCTCTACCATTCCCTGGAGTCCATTTAAGTTCACACCAACTGCTTCAGTGACTTCATCCATCCACCTCATTCTCTGTCAGAGGACAATATAGGGGTAGCCATAAGGTAAAGGTATCCCCTGTGCAAGCACCGAGATGTCTGACCCTTGGGGTGACGTCCTCTAGCATTTTCTTGGCAGATCCAATACAGGGTGATTTGCCATTCCCTTCCCCAGTCATTACAATTTTACCCCCCAAGCTGGGTACTCATTTTACCGACCTCGGAAGGATGGAAGGCTGAGTCAACCTTGAGCCGGCTGCTGGGATCAAACTCCCAGCCTCAGGGTTAGAGCTTCAGCTAGCATGTCAGCTGCCTTACCACCCTGTACCACAAGAGGCTCTATCAATAGGCAAAACCATGCTGGAGTGGAAGGATTAAATCGTCCCCCATGACCCTAATATTAATCCGGGTTGCAGATGAAGGCAATTTAGCTTTAAAAATACTAGAAAGATCCAATAGTTGTTCTCTCAGTGACCGTTTATGCACTGGAGGTTTCATCCTGGGCTGCAGGCTGGAGTTTTAGTCGTGGCAGGTTGCCCCACCTCTTCCTGCACCACATGGGGGAGCATTTGGCCTGGTGCACCTCATCCACCCCCTATCTGTCCTCCTGATAGGTGGGTAGGGCAGTGAAGTTCCCAGTGCATAAACGGTCAGTATCTTGTCTATTTTAAGTTTTTAAAGGCAATGGTACAACATTTTCATCTCCTCGCATTCCTACCACAAAGAACACCTTCTTGGTAACTACTCATTTCCCCCTCTCTTAGCATCAGTTATGGAACAGGCAGAGATCTTTATAGGCTAAAAGTTGCTCAGTGATACGGGTGCTATAATGCTATCACATGGCAATTGATAGGAATCCTATTTTCCTTTATTTAGCTTGGACTGGTATTAGGAATTATTTTTATCCATTATAACCATGAGATATTCCAAAATCTGAAACATTCTCATCCATCATATGGCCAGATTGGTTTTTAGTATGACAAGAGGATTGTAATGTTTCCTAGTCACCTCATCAAATACTAAATATGATCTGCCTTGCAAGATGGAGCAATCAGATGGCTACTTTCTCCAGATGGCCAATTGTAACACATTTTGAATTGGCTACTTGCCCAGGGCAGATAAGGGATATTAGGTAAACTAGCTATTAGACCAGAGAGATTCAAGCAAATTGATCATATATTGGCTTGTTTCAATTTCTGTGCAGTTCCTATTTCCCTATCTTAATTTTCCTTCTGTAAAATGGGAATAACATATTTTAGAAGATGGGAAGTACTTATGACAGCTTGTCAGACACAAAAATCTTCTAATGAGCAAAGTACTCTCATACTGCACTGCACTAGTTCAAACCAAAATCCAAAAACATAATAATACCTTTTTTAGGATCAACAGCAATGATACAAAACAGGGCTCAAGCTTTCAAGTTCTCCAGGAGTTTTCGTCAGTTGGGATGTTTTTTTAAAGGGGATGATACAATTGTAAACTGTCTGGATAAAAAGTCCTCTCCCTTTAAGAAAGCCTTTACGTACCATTTTCCTCCATGCCATTAAAAGCTTCAGCTGCCCATTTTTGCAAATTAAGCCTCTATTAAAGGGACATGAAATTTTTATCCAGGCCTGATGGCAGTCCAACGTGGGGGAGAAAAAGAAGATATCACAATTTTAAGGTCTTCTCTTGTACACATCATGTGTGAAATGATGAGCAGGTGTACAAATTTAAAATGGTACTAACACCAGGTTGTACCCTTGGCCTTCTGGAAGCACGAAGTAAAAAATGAAGCATCCAATGGAAAATACAAAAACCAGCAGTTGATCAAATAGCTCTTTGATATCTAAAGTTATGTTCACTCAAGTGGGAAAATTAAGTATGCTTAAAAATACTTTTCTTCCATACATTCATATCAATGGACCTAGAAGGGTAATACCACAATCCTAGGAACAATTTCTTGGCAGTAAGTCCCACTTAATAGATCTGAGTACAATTCTAAGTAGACTTGCTTAGAACAATCATAAGCTAGTGCCCTTAGAATTTTGCATGGTAAGCACATTTGCTTAGAGGTAATTTCACTGGAAGCTAGAGTTGCCTGATATAGCCTGGGGAAGGAGGTGGGGGACCAGTGATGTATTGACTTCACCAGGGATTTATTTATGTATTTATTGTATTTATATGCTGCCCTCCCCTGAGGCTCTGGGCAGTTTACATAAAACTGCAGAAAACAGTACATGGAACTCAGCTTTTCACATATCAATAACAATAACATTAAACTATAACAGAGGTAACAGAATATAACGCTGCAAACAGGTCCAGAGCAGAATGCATGAGTGGATCTCCGGGAGGGAGGGAGCAGGGGCCATGTAGATGTTGCTGGTCACCTGGTCTCAACCAAATGCCTGGTGGAAGAGCTCCCTTTTGCAGGCCCTGCAGAACTGTCTTAGTTCCGTCAGGGGCCTGATCTCCTCTGGGAGCTCATTACACCAGGTGGGGGCCAGGACAGAGAAGGCTTTGGCCCTGGTTGAGGCCAGGCGGGCTTCTTTAGGGCCAGGGATCATTAGCCGCTTGGTGGTGGATGCATTGATATGCATTGATCACTCCAAAAGAGTCTCCTGCAGCCCTGACGAGGGCAGAGCTTGGTTTTCCCTCGTTCAAGGCCCATTTACCTATTCTGAAACCTTGGAAGAAAGACATCACAATTAAATTAAATTCTTTAAGCCATCAAAGTTTAAGCTCCTATCAAGCAAACACAGGACTCGTGATTGGGTGCTCAAAGCTGACTCACTGATTGATCACTCTTCAATTCAGCTATCACAATCAGCCCCATAGTATAAAACAATTTAAAAAGACCATTCTAGAGCATCATATTTAGTAAATATAATCACATGTAATCTTAGAATCATAGAATCATAGAGTTGGAAGAGGCCACACAGGCCATCTAGTCCAACCCTCTGCTTAACGCAGGATCAGCTCAGAGCATCCTAAAGCATCCAAGAAAAGTGTGTATCCAACCTTTTCTTTCCTGATAACTAGCCTATATCGTTGTACTTGTAGTTTAAACCCATTACTGCAAATCTTTTCCTCTGTAGCCAACGGAAACAGCATCCTGCCCTCCTCTGACAACCTTTCAAATACTTAAAGAGGGCTATCATGTCCCCTCTCAACCTCCTTTTCTCCACGCTGAACATTCCCAAGTCCCTCAACCTATCTTCATAGGGCTTGGTCTCCTGGCCCCAGATCATCCTCGTTGCTCTCCTCTGTACCCTTTCAATTGTATCCACGTCCTTCTTGAAGTGAGGCCTCCAGAACTGCACACAGTACTCCAGGTGTGGTCACCTCCCTCCATTCTGATGAAACACCATTGACAACAAATGGCCCTAACGTATTTGCAGTTTGAAATGATGCCATCAGTCATGCTCTCTGGGCAATATCTCCGAATACCCACAGCCCACCGCCTGTATATATGTGGAAATCCATCTGTGGAAGACCTGCCCCACTATGTTTTGGCTTGTCTCCTGTATTCCGACTCCAGGGGCAAGTTCCTTGCCAAGATATTACCAAACTCACACCCTATTTCTGATTTTAACAAAGTCACCTATCTGTTATCAGATGTCGACCCCTATATCTCATATAGAGTTGCACTTTTCACTCTGGCTGCCAGGAAGATCCGAGCCAAAGCCTTTTTACAGGACCCTCCTCCTTGATACACCATTTTATCCCTCTTATTGTAACTCAGTAGTCCATGTTTACAATTTTATGTACGCAATATTGGAGAAATATTGTTTTATTCGTGTTTGTACCATATTGTTTTAATTGCGCTTTGTAATGGCCTTTGGCTATATACAATAAATGTTATCATATCGTATCGATATCACTCCCCATGCACCTGGAAGCGATGTCAGAGTGTTGCTGTCATTGCTCTAACGTTTGGGCAAAATATCTATGGTTCTACCATTTAGTACAGTATGACTTTCAGCTTAAACCAGAAGTGTCATGGGCACACCAGTATGGCACTGATGCAGCAGGCCTTTCCTCCCCCTGAAATTCCTCCTACTGTTGCCAGAAACACCAGTGGGTATCAAAGGGAATATGTAAGAGGCCTCCTACTGGAAAGAGTGGCATTTACTTCCAAGTAACCATAGTAGGTACAGTAGTATTTTTAGTAGTTACCCTTAATTTGGAATTCTTTTCACAAGAAGCAATTGATGCTCTCTTTACTAGTCTCAGTGTATAAAGTGAAAACATTTGGGAAGACCTTTGAGTGACATTATTGTTTTACCACAATAAGTTAATGCTATTGAAGTGTTTTTATGCTGTTTTGTCTTATTGTTGTACATATTTATATATATAAATTTGATGTTAGCACTTCAAGTGTTGCTTACAAACAGAAAGGTGGAATATAAACTTATTAAAACAATTAATAAATACCTAATAAACCCTCACCATTTTGCAGCTCAGCATTATTCTTCAAACAGTTAAATACTCTATAAAGGGCAGAAACTCAGCTTGTATTTTTTACTACAGCTCGGATCTATGCTATCTGCTTGTTTTGCTGCTATATTTAAAGAATCTGCAAAGACAGACTCCCTGCATTTACAGCTTCTGTAGCCTTCTGTTTTTAATTCTGTGGCCTATAATTGTCTTAAAGCCACAATGGCAAAGATAACCATTGAGACATTCTGGCAGTTTAGTCAACTACTTGTAATTTGTTATTGCTTTTATGGTAAATGGCTCTCAAATAGATCAAAGGACATGTTCTGAAATCCTGGCCTCTTTATGCATTTTAAAATAGGTATTGGAAATATCTGGCTTGTTTTCTAGAGGTGCTGAGCTCCTGCCCTTTCTCAGCAAAATCGGCTGGAGCAGGAAACGTTCGACCTGCCCTCAACTCTTACCTCATAAAAATGGTTTCATTGATCAACTGTAATTTGACACATTTCTGAGATTAAAAATGCAGTTTTATCATTTGTGTCCTGGTAAATCAGCATCCTTAGTTTTAGAGGAGTGTTTATAGACGATTGGGAGTGTTTGGGCAAGTCAATTATATGCTACTTCCAGAAGGATACCTCTCCACAATTTTGTGTTGTTTTGTTTTTAAAATCCTGCCACTAAAAGTGTTGTGACCTCAGTGCTTTAAACAGTGGCTCTCTCTTTCATGAAGTCATTCAGAATCTTTATATCTAGGGATCTGTGCACACAAAGTCAGAGCACAGGATAATAGAGTTCAGCGTGATAACTATGTCGCAACAAAAACATTAACTGAGTGTTTTGGCATCAGAAAGATGGTAAGGAAAAATCCTAAAGCCATCAACAAAAGCCTTCAGTTGCTACTAGGTAAAGGTATCCCCTGTGCAAGCACTGAGTCATGTCTGACCCTTGGGGTGACGCCCTCCAGCGTTTTCATGGCAGACTCAATACGGGGTGGTTTGCCAGTGCCTTCCCCAGTCATTACCGTTTACCCCCAGCAAGCTGGGTACTCATTTTACCGACCTTGGAAGGATGGAAGGCTGAGTCAACCTTGAGCTGGCTGCTGGGATTGAACTCCCAACCTCATGGGCAGAGCTTTCAGACAACATTTCTGCTGCCTTGCCACTCTGCGCCACAAGAGGCTCATTCAAGTTGCTACTAAGACACACCATAAACTCAAAAATACATTAGTGTTAGCTGGTGGAAACCTGGCACCAGTATGGTTGTACCAACATAGGCGCTAGAAATAGGAAGCACCAGGGTGTGCTAAGTAGAGGCGGACATGAACTAGATGGTAGACTACAGTTTGTCACAAATTTTGGCCAGTTTGTGAAGCAATGTTTGCAAACTGAAGAGTCGCCACAATCTCCCATGAATTTTGGTGCAGTTCATGGTGGTTTGTGGCAGTTCTTCTCAGATGAGCAGGCATTTCCAAACAAAAAAAAAAGAGTTTCCAAGTAGGTGAGCAATAGGGACTGCCATTCAGCTGTTGGGTTCAAATGGTGGTGGTCCCACTGCTTAGCTGTTTGGGAATCCCTGCTTTCTGCTTCCCATGAAAAGCCAAGGGGAGCAGAAAGTACATGTTTAAACTTTAAAGGTCTCATGAACTGATATGAAGTGGGCCAGTTTGTGAACCAGTTTCCTGATTCATATGGGTTCATGGTTCAGCAATAAACCACAGAACTGTTCTGCAAAAAATGCAGTTCATGCTCATCCTTAGTGCTAGATATATGCAAGATATATATACATTCAAAGAAGTGTCAGTGTGGGGGGACAACTACTACTAACAGTGGGCTTAAGCTGACCAGTGTTTCATAATGTCTGTAATGAGTAGCATTAAATAATTGAAAACACCATTTGTGGCTAAGAAAAGTAGTACTACTACTTAATCCTTGGTTGGTGCAAATAAACCTACATAAATCCTGCAACCCAAAGAGAAATGTTGGTGTAGCCTAGAACTTGGGCATGCCCAGTAGGAAAGGCTGTTATTTACATCTTTGAAAAGTAGATCCTTCTGTCATCTAATAAACTACATCTGAAAATGCCTTCAGCTACCGAAATAATTTGCCAAGTGGTATTCAGGCAATTTAAGTGCACTGCTTCCTCAGACTTATCGAACTAATTGTATGGTTGATTGGATCATAGCCATAGGTACAGTGAAATCGAGCAGGACTGCAAATCTAGATCAGGGCTTCTGCATAATATGCTCTTATTAGACATGCAAAGAGGAAGAAAACACTGATAATTTCATCTGTAGTGACTTTTGTGATCATATTTTCCAGTCATTTGTAAACACTCTAAATTGGGACACTTCTAATGACAAACCAGTCAAACCGTAATAAAATGTTGCGGTTAGGTCTTGTAATAGTTGCTTCATCTTTTTACTCTCTTGTTATTGATGTATTACAAGGTAAATAGATGTTGACTGAGTATTCTTAATTGAAGCACTAAATAAGAAATTGTGCTCTACTGAAACTGTGGGAGTATGTATAAACTTTTCAGATTAGTTCTGGCCTATCAGTTGTGTCACAAAATCACATTTCCCCCAATCTTTTGTCTAAGAGAAATTCTTTTAGTAAATATTTTAATGATTGAAATAGGCCAACTTTGTGGCAAATCAGTTCTTTATTAGGGGTGGGTATGAACTGGGAACTGGGAAAATAAGATTCGTTTCATGGCATTCATGGTTCATGAACCATGGACCATCATGATATTTTTTGTGCTAGATTAAGCAGTTCAGTTTGCAGAAGAATAGTCCTCTGACATTCTAGAGATTCACAGGGGATTTCCACCTGTCTCTTCTCTACCTGCCCACCAAGTTTTGTCAGGATTGGATTTATCGGGTCCAAATCACAGCTCACCAAAGAAGGTGCCCTTAGGAAAGTGCTTTCTGGAGAAATTACAGATGCAGGTTCAGGAGTATATAAAACAGAACTTGTGCAAGCTATAAAGACATCGAACTCATAGCAGATCTCCAGCTCACTGTTCCATATCTGCCATTCAAGTTTGGTGAGGGTTGGATTTATGCAGTCACAAAGAGGGTTTCCAGTGTTTCCAATGGGGGGACGGACGGCAAAACAGCAAGTGCAATAGAAGACAAGCAGAACAGAATCAGTGTCCTCAAGAATCTCTGCAGTAGAGATGTAGGTGGGTGGAAGCCCAGTAGAACTGACCCACGTTGAGGACTCCTCAAAGGAGCAAGGAGCTATCACAGGCAGACCAGAAGCAGCAGAAGCCAACAAACAAGAGGAAGATGTACAAGTATGCCAAGACTTGCAGTCAAGAGCTTATACAGAATCACCTCACTCCCCAGCCCTGATCCAACAGATGAAAGCCTGTTGCCTGTTTCCAGCCCTCTGAGATAATGTGCACTATTAGAGGGACAAAGGCATAGGCGTATAGCAGAGTTACAGATTAAAAGGAGAAGCACTAAACATCATGGCTAGAAGTCCTTGGTGAGAGTGATGATGAGTCATTGAAAGATTGAGTCAGAGCAGCTGGTTTTTTAGCAGGATTGAGTCTTAGCAGCTAGTGTTTTAATTATAAAATTTCTCAAAGGACACTGTGCACCACAGGCACAACATAAGCTATACGCTGACAAGCTGATACTTCCTTGCCTGAATCCTAAAAACCTTGACTTCTTGGACTGGACTACCATACTTGCCTGATCTTTAGAATCTGGAAATTCAGACTGAAATGACTGCAATTTGCCTCCTCCCTTGGCTTTGGTTATTTGAAACAACTGTAAAGGTAGCTGCAACATGATGCCAATGCCTGTCTTGACTATTATACTGTGGACCCAACAGGATTAATGTTAAGTCAGTAAAGTTTTGGGGAGAAATATCGGGAACAGGTTCTAAAATCTATAGAATACACCTCCTGTAAGCTACACATACCAAACACACAGGGCACCTCACCCTGCCACACAATCTCTCCAAGTTGGGGTGGATTCCATTTCTGGGGTTTCAGTTACAGGAATCCCCCATGGACCCCCGGTGAAACTTCAACTACCCAACTAGACAATGAAAGCAAGGCAAGCATTATCCCTATGTTTGCCCCCCCCCCCCGCCCCCAAGTCCCTTAAGACAGGTTCTTAAAGATGAAAAGGCAGACATTCCCAGAATTTCAACAGGGATTTCCTAAAGTAACCCCATGGCAGCTTGGTGGGCACCCTAACCACACTAAACAAACAAGTGTGCCCACAACTCTCACAGCCCCTTCAAGGGCTGAAATACCAGAGGAAACAACTATTGGGATGGCTGGACCACCTGCTATTCTCAAAAGGCAGATTTGGAATGTCAGAAAGTCAGACATGATCTTTGACAGAGGCTCCCCAAAGTAACCTCATGACAGCTTGACAGACACTCCAGCTGCGCCAGAGAAGCAAGGGAAGCATACCCACAACTCTTACAGCTCCTCCTCCAAGGGCTGAAACATACCATGGCAAATTATTCTACTCTGCAGAGGAAAAGAAACATATGTTGGGCTGACAAGGGCTCCCCAAAGTAACTCCATGACAGCTTGGTGGGCTCCTCAGCCATACAAGACAAGCAAGGGATGCATGCTCATAATTCTCACAGCTCCCCCCCCTCCCCTTCGGCTGAAATACACCACAGTGAATTCTTCTACTGGGTGGAGGAAAGGAAACATGTTGGGCCAGCTGAGTTCACCTAACATCCAAACCCCAGCAGGGGAGAGTTCAATCTTCATCATCATCATCATGAGAGTATAAAATATGGTTTCTCAGCCTAGGCACCCTTTAGTTAAAACCTACCACTCTACATGAATAGCAAGAGATAAGGTGGCTCAGAGCCCAGAGTCTACCTAACACCCCCAAAATCACAGCAGGGAGGTAATGTGGTCTGCTAGTCTGCTTTTAATATGCTTCTTGTTAAATGCCAACAGCCAACAATGGAGAATGTGTGCAGGTGAGCAGAGCATATATATACTATTCTGATCCCATAGAGTAGAATGGGAACTCTTATTGGAGCCCACAGTACTTGCTAAACTTCGGAGAGCTCCTATTGATTTCTTCAAGGTTGGAGAATTCCCTCTTACCTATTGTCTTGGAGTCTTTTAAACATTTAGAATGGAGACCGTCTGGAAATGCATCCATTCACAATCTGCCATGAACAGCACCAAGGTTCAAGGAATGTTCATAACAGTTGCCTTTCCACAAACATCACTTTGTGAACCACGAATCAGCAAAAAATTGCAACAAATTTTACTTTGTGAACTGTTCACACCCATCCCTATTCTTGTTCAAAACAAAGCATTTGGCTTGATGCATTGTGTTCAAAGACACATGTGAGCATATCAGTTTGTGCAGTGGTTCTCTTAGAAGCGTGGGCCTTCTCTTCTCTTTCAGCACGCAACTACAATTACATGATTACAGTGTACTAGCATGATTGAAGCTCTTGAATAATTATACTTGCATGGTATACAAAAGGGAGAAAGACAGCTTTCTGTGAGAACTATTGCCCTACTTGTACCTTGCATTTATTATGAGCTGGATCCAGCTCTCTTCTCCTCTCTCTTCTGGGAAAACCAAGGTCAAATCTCTGCTTTGCTATAGAAGCTTGCTGGGTGACCTGGGGCCAGTCATACACTCTCAGCCTAACCTACCTCAGAGAGTTGTGAGGAAAAAATGAAGGAGAATGATGGAAGGTGCTTTGGGTAAATAAATAAACAAAGATAAATAAGTGGAGAGGCCACTGGAGCTATTTGAGTGAAGGATGGAATGCAAATATAGAGGTTAACTCAAGTGACTCCCCCCCATACACACCTTCTGCTAAATGAAGAGTTTTCTTGCAGTGGAAGAAACCTTCCTGTGTTGATCAAGAGAACAGACCCCTGCTCAGGCACAGGAAGTTTTTCTTCACTGCAAGAAGTTCCCTCATTTTGCCTGTATTCCATCCTTCACCTAAATAGTTCCAAGGGTACATGTAGAACTTCTGCTGTTTGATCTCCTAAGAGAGGTTAAACTGAGAGATAGTAAGTGCTCTAGTACTTTCAGAGAACATTCTTGTCTGACTTTGAACCCATATTTCCCTACCCAAGTCAAACACACTATCTACTAGCACTATATTGGCTTTCATTAACCTAGTGTACATCTTACTCACATTAGGCACAGATTAGTTAGTTCCATGTAGCTTCCACATGACCTTGCTTAACCATCCACACATTCGGGTGTCATAGGGAGAAGCATATTGTATGACTGAGTATAACCCAACAAGGTTTGTGATTGTGATGGAGATGCACTTATTCAAACTACAGTGGAAATATAGTATACAGCATACTTTGCAAGATCCCTGACCCAGGATGGAAGGACAATACAACTCTCCAATTAGAAAGATGGCAGATTAGGAGGTATACTACTGCCTGACACATCATATATAGCTGTGCATTTGCTTGAGCTTCCTATTGCTTGTTTGAAAGAAGAGTTGATTTTTATATGCCGCTTTTCTCTACCAAGAGATTGCTCAGTCAGAACAGCTCTATCAATGCTGAGATGAGCCCAAGGTCACCCAGCTGGCTGCATGTGGAAGAGCGGGGATCAAACCCGGCTTGCCAGATTAGAAGACACCAGATTAAAAACTGCCACTCTTAACCACTACACCAAGCTGGATAATAATTGGGTATGGCCAGAGGTATAAACCCTTTCATGGGAGCTAAAGGATAACAGTTTAGGTGTTCTTGGCCTTTGTCTCTTAGCCTGCAGTCTGAGTCATTGGACAAGCTGGCCCACTAAAATCAGGAGCAGCCTAAGATTAAACTGATTATTCTATTTATGTATTCATTATACTTTATTCTGATTTCATTTTTATTGTTATAAGCCACTTTAGATCCCGCTGCACAGAAATACAGTGAATAAATACCCTTACTTTTGTTTACCAGTCCTAATTTATGTAAGTTAATAGACAACATCATAAAGCAGAGTAATTACCCAGTACACACTTGTTCACATTTGAAATAACTCTTTAGATGTCATTTGGAAAATGTGTAGAAACTTCAGTGGGCAAATGAATATTAATGTTTTGTGGTAGCATAAAGAAATGTTTTTAATAAAAAGCACATCCATGCATTAAACACTAACATATGGTGCAGACCAGACTTTACAATCTTGTCATCATGGTGAAATGACAATTTAGCAAACGTCTGTAACAACAATCAAAGTCCTCACAAAGGCCTGGAATAAGGAAGGGATTAGTAATTTGGGGGAGGGGCACATTTTGCATTGGGAGCTAACCTGTCTACCAATTTAATACTGCCAAGAAGCTATGGTGTAACTTCTGAAGAGTTCTCATCTGCACACCAGCTTGCCTTTGGTTGAGTCAACATCAGATTTTAATAATTAGAACACCCCTGGATGTAATAAATTGAACTGGATTGGGTCCAAGCCTCCCTCTTATAACAGATATAACACGTACCTGCAGCCATGCACAAGCCAGTTATCTACATTATATGATTACCAGAACCCACATATGTGGAATTAGTTAGTAGCATGGTTTTTTAAATTTTGGATTTAATAGCAGCTTGGAAAACTGGATGGGGTAAACAGGCCCCAGCTAGGTGTGTCTGTCTACTCCAGGCTGGGAAATTCCTGGAGATTTGTGGGTGGGACCTGAGGTGGTCAGATTTTGGAGAGGGGAGTGATCTCAGTTGGGTATAATGCCATAGACTGCACCCTCCAAAGCAACCATGTTCTTCAGAAGAACTAGTCTGGAGATAATTCTGGAAGATATCCAGGACTCAGCCCTGATACAACTTGATCGTCCTATACCTACTCTTTAGGGTTAAAGTATATATTGGGTGATTTTATCACAGATTCCTTAGGTAACATATAGTTTGGCCCTACAACTCTATCTTCTGCCAGGCCCTGGAATTTGAGCCTACTTTAGGATATCTTGGTATTTCCCAAGGGAACTCCCCCCTTCCATTTGGAAAGCAATCACTTGGATCCTAGGAAAATTCCACATTGCTTGACAGCCTTTGTTGTAGAGTAATGAATTTATTACCCCCTCCTGTCCTCTCCCCCCCCCCCACTCGCCGTTCAAGAAAAGAGACTCCTGCTGCGCTTGGCTCCCCTCCTTGCTCTGAGCTTCCCCAATCAAGTGCAGAATACTTTCTGTTTCAATTGGGGGGAAGGCAGAGGAATACCCAAATTCAAATCAATCTGAATTCAGCAGGATGCACAACAAAAAAACAAACAAAGTAAGTGCAAAATAAACCCAGGTTTCCATGCAGAATAGGATATGAATTTGGGTCTCCCAAGTCTCAGTCCAGCACTCTAACCACTATATTACACTGGGGGCTATTCCGCACAACGGGCAATTTCGCTAAGTCTGAGCGCTATTGAAAAGCACTGGAAGCAAAAGCGGCAGGTGTCGGTAATGCACACAGCCGGTTCAATTGAAAAAAAGGCTCTCCCACTAGCGCTGCTCTCGTAACGCACAAGTTTCCGGTCTCCCGGAAATCGAAACAAAGAAGGCAATATTTTTCTGCGCTTCCTCCTTCTCCTGGCCGTCAATTAAAGAGAGTAGCCAATTAACTGTTGTGTTCGTGTTTCACTTTAGAAACTGTTTTTTAAAAACACGAAAACACCAGTAGCAACGCATATTCGTTCATTCGATGTATCAAAAAGACCTTTTCCACTGGCTTAGGAGCTGATGCTTACATATGCTAGAAAGATGCTTCAAATTTCCAGTGCTCGCCCTCTTCCAAAGGGAACCAGCTCCAGAACTTCTCACCACTGGGTAAGGTGGAATATTCATTAACATTATATAAGGAAGAAGAACAAAAATTTGCTGCATGTTGAAAGGGTTAGTTGAGCATATTATCAGAAACCAAGTTTGTATCTAGCTGTGCTTAGAGAATTTAACTCATCTATTTTGTGTTCTATTTGCACAAAAACATCTGCTGACCCTTGAGATCATGCCAGATTCTCAGCAAGCATCTTGAAGCAACAAGCGATTCTTCCACTAGTTCAACTTGGCTGAGAGTAGAGGCAAAGGTCCATACAGGATGGGATCCTAAAGTACTCACAAAACATTTACTATTTTTCAACAATTGTTGGGGCTAACTTTGCATACCCCCCAAAAATCTTGAATTATATCACAGATCAGGCCTTTTGTGTACAAGGGCTGATACAAAAAATAAACAGAAAAATGGATTGTTCTCTCACAATACAGCATCTCTGATATTCCCATCTTTTTGTATTAGTTCCCCATCCTGAAAGTGTTAGAAACTAGAAACACCAGTTTATTTAGCCTTTGTATACCTTGTTAGTCAAATATTACACAGTTATTCTGCCATTAAAGTTGTGAAAACATGTTGAACTAGGTGCTTTAGCCAGACAGCCAAATAAAGTAGTCGATGGATCTGTGGTAGAGGTCAGAATGACTGTATTTCTGAGGAATTCTGAAGAGCTGGATTCGTGTTGTGAGGCAAAAAAAGTAAAAGATGAACCACAAACTCCCTAGAGAAATTCATTGGAATATGTGCTATAATAATTTTAAAATGTGTGTCATACCGTACAAGAGGATGTCAGCCTTACTAATCTTTTGTGTGAACTTTCTTAATTTTTTGAATTGCTAAATTGGCATTCTGCCAATGCATTTCACTGTGGTGAAATCAGATCACTAATCAAAAGGTAAAAGTCCCTTCAAGTTTATTTGATACACCAAACTACTAAAGGAAAGAGATGAAACCAAATTGGGCCTCGAAAGCAAACTATTATTTCTGTTAACTTCCTTCATATGTTTCAGTGACAACCATCCTTAGCTCATTATATAAAATGAACATTAACAGTCAAAAATATATTTATAATCTCACCAAGATGATGGTGTTCAAGGCTGCATACTTGTTTTTTCTCTATTAATACCTCATGACAACACTGCAAGGTAGGTAAGCTGGAGAGCCTGGCTCAAGGGCACTCAAAGAGCTTTATGACAGAAGGATTCCAGTCAGTAGATTGATAATATCTTAGTTTGGGTGGTGATCTCCCCCACCCTTTCTCTTTTTCTGATACGCCAGCCCTCCTATACAATATGGCATTTTGCCTTTCTTAAGCTTTGTCTTTCATGGTCAGGAAGAGCTAGAAATGAGACTGCTGCAACTAAATGTGAGTTGACAAATGGGCATTATCTTTGCAAAAGCAAACTGTAAGAACAAGGAGTAGATGTTTTCCTGATAAATGAGCATCTCTTCATCGGGTTTGTCCTCGGTTATTCAAAACTTATTCATTTTTTTTACTATTATGGCTATTTAATGTGGACTGATTTAGCCAATTCCATGTTTGAAGGAATCTGGAGAAACAAAGTTTGATATCCAAATTCCTACTAAAAACTATAACACTTTAATGGGGTGGGTAAAACTGAATTGTGCTGTTGGCACAAAAGCATTATGCTACTTCCTTGGAAAACTGAGAAGCGACATAAATCTTTTCTAGGAATTGATGAAAACTCTATGGTTTTACTGTAGAATGTCCATTGATGCCTGGAGCAGACTGATGTCCAGGTTTTCCCTGGATGCATAATATCATTGCACTCAGAAGCACTTTTAAATTGTTTTTCTCTTGCTGGCTTCTAGAGCAGCAGCAAGAAATGAGAGCCGGGGACAGGAGATCCCCTGCCCTCTCACAGGGAACCTGACATCCTTACATCTGGGGCAGTAATATATAGTAACACTGTGGAAGGATTAATTTGGAAGTCAAGGATCCGTAAATCTGATCACTGAAGATACAAATATGTTGCCACTTTCTATGTAATATTTTGGCTTAGATCCAAACTAGTATTGCCTCAGATGCAAGAATTTCTGCCTGTGAACCCCCTCTCCCATAGCAGACCAACGCACCACTCAAAATTCTGTTCCTCGAACAGTGGGGAACCCTAGGAACAAGTTTTGGGTGGATATTTCAGGTTGCTGAGGAAAGGGGAAGATGGGGAAAATTATACTCCTTGGGCATACACCCTTGTGTCTGCTGAAACACTACTCTGGATCTATTCCCTTGTGACTATCTCATCCTCAAGTAAGTTTAAACAGTATTTTTACTGTACTGTACTGTTTACTATTCCTCAATTTAATACAGAAAAATACAGGAAAACAAAGTTGTGTAGTAGTCTTGCTTCCAGACAGCAAGAGAAAGTAAATCTGTTTTGTGGTGTTTAATTATTGCTACATGAAAGTTGCAAAATTGGGGAGGGGAAAGAAAACCAATCACATTCCACAAAACCTTCCCAACAGCAAACACAATAGTTAGAGAGTCAATTGAGTTTTTTTTTAAACCTTGGTGATGGGCAGAGAGCTCTCTCCTTTTTTGCCTCCTCCACCATGTCACACACTGAGATTGAAGACCAAGAATATGGACACCTGAACAATCTCAGGCTGGTTCTACCCAGTACCCCAGTAACTGATTCTTGACCAAGATTAAGTGAGTAAGTCTCAGAAAGCTTCGTGCTATCTGAATTTTCCCATATGACAAGGTAGTGCAACAGAATACTGAAAAAAAAATGTGACATCCTTGCCACTTTGGAGGAAGACATCTGATCTACCACAACAAATGAGAAACAATGCTGGAACAAAGCTATGCTATAAAATGTATGCGTGTAAAGTGCCACCATGTTGGAGCTACCTTATGGTGACCCCAGGATTGGGTTTTTAAGGCAAAAAGAGGCAGAGATGGTTTCCCAATGACTTCCTCTGCAGAGGCTATACCATGTAGCCTTCTCCCCTGTGCTATAAAGTAAGCATCTGGAAAAAGCCATAAGAAAATCCAAGAAAGATATCATTAAGAATATAAAAAGAGGGCTGTTGGATCACATCAGTGGTCCATTTAATCTAGTATGCTTTTTCACAGTGGCCAACCAGGAACTCTGGAGGGCCAGCAACAAGGCAGAGGGTGAGGCCTTCTCTGATGTTTTCTCCTGGCATTGGGATCCAGAAGTTCACTGCCTTTTGATGTGGAGGTTCCATTTAGTTATCATAACTAATAGCCACTGACAGACCTATTCTCCATGTATCTGTCTAATCGCCTTTTCAAGCTATCTATACATGTGGTCATCAATATCTTCTCTGGCAAAGAATTCCAGATATAATCACTAATTGAGAAAACAAGTATTTCCTTTTGTTAATCCTGGATCTTCCCATTAACGTCAGTGGATACTCTAAGTACTAGTATTTAGAAAAATAGAGAAAAAGGCTCTCTGTCTCCTCTTTCTACCCCCAGCATAATTTTATATCATGTCCCCCTATGCTTGTGGTTTTTCTGAACTCAAAAAAGGTGCTTCAACCCCTTAATCATCTTGGTTGCCTTCTTCTGTATTTTTTCCAGCTTTGCAATGTCCTTTTTGAGCATTGGATCCAACTACCTTTTCTGCTGATAGGAAAAAAGCTACACTGGGCATCATGGAACCTGCATGGACAAAAGGCAAGTGAGAGGGCAGCTGTAGCAGGGAGGAGAATTGGGTGAGATTAAGTGACAAACCTTGAGACACACTGCCTATACCATATGATACATGTGGCTTTTCTCAGTGCTTTGACACCCACCATGGATAGTTTATGCAGCATTGTATTGCCCCAGCAAATCTCATGTCAGTAGATATGATTGGGGGGGGGGGTCTGAAACAGGTTTCTGTATGCTGTTCTAAGTCAGGAATGCCTTAGCTTGACACAAGAGCCCATTTGTGAGCTTCAGGAGGTTGGCGATTCTCTGGCTAGAGGTCATGAAAATAAGATTATGCATAATGAGAAGATTAAATGGAAAAAAGAGGAATGGAGCTAAAAGTAATTTATCCTCAATGGTGGTATTTAAGACTTAAGGCTGCTCCCAACATTACCTTTTAAAGACATAAGAGTTCTCTCATGAGTCATTCCCATGTGGGTATAATTAATGCAAGTATGTTGCACAGAGGCAGACTCTTCAATATGCACTTCTCTTTCCTTGAGGTGCATTAATTATTTCCACATGCTGTTTTCAGATACATGAGCGATGTAACGGGGAGGGGTGCCATGTTATTAAATAGTAACATGAGAAAAGAGCCCATGGGCTCCTATTTTGGCCTGAGTGCCTCTGTGGGAGGATGGATGTTTGTGATGACTCGAAATAGACTGCCTTATATTTAGACACAGAGCTATGAGACATCACAAGTATTAACTAAGGAGCACCCAGGAAAGAAGGAAGCAATGCAGCACTGTGCTTTGTGCTTTGCTCACAAGTCAACAACTAAGAATTACACAGCTGCTAGAAAGTTACAAATTACAAATTAAAGCACTTTATAGAGAGACCAGTGTAGAAGGCCACTAGCTGTGAAACTCCCCGCCCTGTTTCAGTAGTGGTTCCCACACTGAATCCCCTCCTTTTAAAAGTGCGGCTGTCTCCATCTCTTCTGACCCGCTAACATGGTCCATATTTGGACTATATCTTTAACCACATCTTCCTGGAAGAGGGGGGAAACATTAAAGTGAGACAAATAGAGGACAATGTAATGTGAATGCTTGCAGAAACAGTGCTGCAGTATGGAAGGAAACACATATGGAAGCAACCTAAGTTTCCCCAGTAGATAAAATAGTTGCTACCTAGGGCTGTGTCAAGTTGGGAAAATAGTGGCTTAAAGCCACACCATGGCCCCAATTTAAATTGAATGTAGATGTGCCTGGGAATTAAGTTCCAAGGACAGAACTCCAGGTACATGTTTCCTGAAATAACTCTGTGACTACCAAAGGAGGGACACGAAAACGTAAGATGTGAATTGCACTTAACACAAATTATCCCACCCTGTAGGCTCTGAATCAAGGAAAAATTCTTCATTCCTATGTTAGAACAAATGTGGCTAGAACAATTCAGGCTAGAAGTGTTAATTCATGGACCTCCCTCCAACCTGATTATTGGTGGAAAATATATTTTCTGTTGTTAGGAATAACTTTATACCTGACCCTAAACACAAATGAACTATGAACCAAACTACACATGAGTCAGATTTCTGCTTTCCTTGCTGTTTCAACATTTTGCTTCACATTTATTGGTCTAAATGACTGTAAATAAAGTGGGGGTTTTTGTTTGCTTTCCCTGCAGCTGCAGAGAAAACTGTTTTGAAAGTCTGGGGGATGCTGAATTTATCTTGGGCCCATGGCACAGGTGGGTAGGAGCTCTTGCTTTCTGATTGTTTCATTTTTTTCAAATCCAAAATGACCCTGAGGTTATTATTTGCTGTATTTTGGAATATTCCATCCAGTCCAGTAACCTGGAAACATATTCTGGAACCCAAGCCAGACTCATTAAAAACAAAATTTGTGCAGATTTGCTTGGAGACTGAGAGCCAGCACAGTGTAGCGAGAAGATGGTCAGACAAGGGAAACCTGTATTCAATTTTCTATTCGACCAGGAAGTTTCTTGAACCAACAATGACTACTGTCTGAGCTCATTGGAGGAAAGATGGGATTTAACTACTTTCTCCTAGAATCTCTAGTACTACCATTTCACTAAAACCTACACAAAACAGGTATCAGGCTGCTTTTACTAGTCAGTTTGTACCACTGCTGTAAGATCCATATTACACATGTAACCATTTGCCGCCCCTCCCCCCCATTGCTAACCTAGTCAGTCTATCCTGGTATTCTGCATTGCATGAAATATGTCTGAATCAGCACTGGTAGGGACAAAGTTCCCCCTACAAGAGGAAATCTTGCCACAGCATAATCCAAATCTCATCTCACTCACTTATAATGTGGCATCATTTACTTATCAACAACACCTATAACAACATCAATACTCATCTTAATATCAGCCACAATACAGCTAGCATCACCAAAATAAATTCACTTTCCCCACTTTCTCTCTGAAATCCAACAATCCTTTTATTTAGAAATTAGGAGTCAGTTTCTCATCAATTCCATTGAGATCAAAGAGAACTTCAAAGAAACAAAGAGCAGGAAGAGATCTGAAATTTCACTCTGTAGATGCTCAGAGGCAGGCAATGATTTCCCAAACCTCCTTTTCCTACTGGAGTACTATCATCTAAGATAAAACAAATACAAGGATAAAAATTACAAAAGAGAAATAAGAGTCAAATGAAAGAGAAATCCTTCTTTGAAAGAAAAGAG
This sequence comes from Paroedura picta, assembly GCF_049243985.1. Lineage (NCBI taxonomy): Eukaryota > Metazoa > Chordata > Lepidosauria > Squamata > Gekkonidae > Paroedura > Paroedura picta. Next base: position 29,167,387 of record NC_135377.1, on the reverse strand, counting down.
AGAATAAAATAAATCAAAGGCTATATCTCAAAAGAGTGGATTTCAGAAAAAGAAATTTACATCCCCATAATAATTCTAACATAAAACATTAGGCGCCAAGATTGTTCCACGTACCGATATGCAGTGACTCCCCCACTTTCAATGGTGCTGAGGTAAGCTAGAACATCAGCAATTCCTGCAGAATCTGAAATAAACACACACCAGGGTTCTAGTATTGTGAGCAAGCCTGGGCTGCAAGTCAAGGTCAATAAAGGCTACCAAGGGAGTCATTAGCAGAAAATTAAAATTCTTTTCACAATAATAATTGCACTTAGCATTTATATAATGTTGAGTGTTCAAAACATGTTAGAATTGCTATCTTCTTGTAATCCTTCCAACAGCCCTGTAAGGTTATACCAATATTATATCCCTTTCATTACAGATTGGGGGAGCTGAGTGAGAATGGCTTATCTGATTATCTTGTAGGTTTGTGGCCCAGTCAATATTTGAATGTAGTATCTCCCAGATCACAGCTCATTCTCTTAGCTAGAATGCTACACAGCTTTACAGGCTGTGGAATGAACTGCAAATTAGAAGGTTACAAGAGTGAAAGCATAGAGATCAGATAGCAGGAACCTAAGAAGAACGCACATGTTGGATATCAGCAGTGCTAGCACACAGAGGCTATGAAACAGAAAACATGGATGGATATTAGTATTAGAGGAAACCAAAGCTAGAAGTCTAGATAAGACACAAGAATGCTAGATTCATGGGAGACAGCAATACACAAACAAAGAGAAAGCAGCTGAACACTGATGGCAACCGAACCCATATCCAGTTCCAGGCCTGGATGCCTGATTGACCATGGAGGCACAGGTCAAGAAGGTAGCCCGCCAGGCATTTTTCCACCTGCATCAGGCGAGGCTACTAGCACCCTAGTTGTCCTCAGAACACCTGGCCATGGTGATCCGTGCAATGGTTACTTCCAGAATAGACTTCTGTAAATCGCTCTACATGGACCTATCCTTGTCTCTGACCCAGAAATTACAGCTGGTACAGAATGCAGCTGCTAGGGTCTGTGCTGAGGCAGCTGCATTGGTTGCCAGTTGTGGCCCAAATCTGGTTCAAGGTTTTAAGGCCCTTCGTGGTCTGGGTCCCATGTATCTGAGGGACCATATGTCACCCAATGCCCCCCACTGGGCTTTGCACTCTATGGGTACCAAATTGTTGGTCATTCCCAGCCCCAGGGAATTGTGCTTGGCCTCACCCAGGGTCTTTTCGGTCCTGGCCCCTACCTGGTGGAATGAGCTCCCGGGGCAGTTGCGGGCACTGCGGGAACTTCTGGCTTTCTGCAGGCCCAGCAAGACAGAGCTCTTCCGCTAGGTCTACATATGATGATTGCTTCCCGGTGGCAGGCATTCCATTATGGGGTAGGATTGTTTTTCCACCATTCTGGGTTTTCTTATTGTTTGCTATTTTATTGGGGTTTTATTGTTACCTTCTAACCCATCTCAAGCTGGCGTGTCGGGTAAGAAATGTAAATAAATGGAACGCAATTATTTCACAGCAAGGTCATTAGGTTTATGCTTATGAGAGAACCTCTGAGAAGTCCTTAGGCTTATGGCATCTACCCTACCTTGTCAACTGCTGATAGAAGCTCTGATAACCCAGAAGACAGTGAGCTTTCCTGTAGGGTAGGTAGCATCCAACTGATTATTCTGTTTAATCAGCCAGTCCTAACTGAGATTTCTACTGGCTGATCACATGATGATAGACAATGCTGGAGCAAGAAAGTTGATAGTCAGTGTTAAGATCATACACGGTCTGGCCCCAGTGTACCTGAGAGACCACCTCCCTGCCTATATCCCCCCAAAAGCCTTACGCTCTGCCACCTCCAACTGGCTGCGGATCTCTGGCCTCAAAGAGGCGCGTTGGACATCAACAAGGGCCAGAGCCTTCTCGATCCTGGCCCCCACCTGGTGAAACGAGCTCCCTGAAGAAATCAGGGCCCTGCCTGAACTTACACAGTTCTGCAGGGCCTGCAAAAGGAAGCTCCTCCACCAGGCATTTGCTTGAGGCCAACCAAACCAAAAATATCCACTGGTGCCCCTTCACCCCTGACCAAGCAATCTGACCTATGTTATCGTTCCTGTTAAAATGTTGTTCTGGTTGACATATTATGTTATAACTAGTAATTAAGCCTGCTGTAAAATGAATACAGTGGGCGCTTGCGGTTCCCAGCGGCCCTGGCAGCACTGGCCAGGCAGCTGGGAAGGCCCCCCCCACAGGCTGAAGCTGTTCCGGAGAAAGGCCTTCCCAGGGGCTGGGGAGAGCGACCCCCCCGGCCCCTGGCCCCTGGGAAGGCCTTTAGGCTAGGGGGGTGCTGAGAAAGGCCAGCGGTCGCTCTCCCTGGCCCCTAGGAAGGGCTTTAGGCTGGGGGGGGCAGAGAAAGGCCTTACTGGCTCTGCGAGCCAGCGGTCACTCTCCCCAGCTCCTGGGAAGGGCTTTTAGGCTGGGTGGGGCAGAGAAAGCCCTTCCCAGCGGGCCTACCTTCCCTCTCGACGGCCAACATAGGAATGGCCGCTGTGAGGTGAAGGTTTGGCCACATGGGGGGTTGGGCAGGTTGGGAGCCGGTTCGTGGCTCCCAACTGGTACATGCCAGGGCAAGGAGCCAATCAGCAAAATTGCTAATTGGTGCTATGGTGCCAGACTGACAAGCGGAGGGCCTTATCGGGAGGCGCTTCATGCCTCCCGATTGGGCCCTCCGCTTGTCAGTCCGGGGGAAGGGGCCAATGGGCACCCTTCCTCATCCCAGACAGGGCCCACCCTAAGGGCCCTTAGTCTTTTATTTCTACTGCTCCTACGGAGCGGTTTAAAGATTGTTATATTTGTTATAATTTTCTATGTAATTACTCTATGGTGTTCTATGTTAACCACCCAGAGCTGTACGTAAGGGGGGTAAAAAAAAATCAAAATAAATCAATCAATAAGGGACTGAGGGAAGGGCATTTCAATGTTGCAAAGTAACAAAGTCTATCTTTGGACCCTATATACAGATTTTGAAAATTGGGTAAGGTTAGAATTTCATCTGAAGCAGAGATACATGTTTTGTAGTGTATAGTCTGCTTTAAAGGAAATCTTCACCTAGCTCTTTTTGATTCTTTTTCTACAGCAAATTGGTCACTCCCTCAAAAACATCTGTGACAGGCTCAATAATGTGGTTTTGGAGTTATCTTTTCAGATGACAGTGTAAACATACACATTTGCTATTCCAAGATGAATGAAAAGGAATTGCGGATCAACCTTCATAGATAATCAGACCCATTTTTGCTGAACACGATGGGGAAAATACATTAACAGAGAACCACAAAAATGGAAAAAATTCCTGATGCATGTGAACAAAGAAACATCTCTAAATTTCAGTTTGAATGTGTATTGTTGAAATGTATGACATCGTACAGAAAGGCTTTCATTTGCTGGGTGACTGTGGGTAGTACTTTAGGTGAGAACAGCAGCCTCGGAAGCTATCCTGGGTTTGGCATATGCAAAAATTGCCATAAAGTGGGAACATTTCTTTGAATACAGATTTAACTCAGAACAAGACCTAAAGGTAAAAACCAGTAACAAGGGCCTGATTCAATTTAGCATCTTCATAAAATACAGCTAAATTTATTATTTATTTATTTTTACATTTATAACTTGTCCTTCCCTAGAGGCTCAGTGAGAGAACAAATAACCAAATATAATTAAAAAGGGGGAATAACAGAATGTAATGGACCACTGGGTTAGAGAATATATATATTCAAAGATACCATTTCATAACAAGTTCAGTAAGTTCCTTCAAGGATCAACCCAATTAGGATGATAGTCCATATAAGAAGTATGCTGACCAACTTATGTCCAATACTATAGAGCAGTCGTCCCCAACCCCCGGGCCAGGGACCGGTACTGGTCTGTGGATCAGTCGGTACCAGACCACGGCTCCTCCATATCCTCTTCCCTGGCTGCTGCCTTGGAGGCTGCCCTGCCACTCTGCCACCAGCTCACCTTTGGTGCTCCTCAATGGCCGCCATGGCTGGGGCTCCCCCTTGGCATGGTAGCTGCTGCTGGCAGTGCCCCCCAGCGGGCGGCAGGAAGGCAGGGGCACTGGCAGGAAAGCAAGTGGAGCAGGGACTCAGGCGTTGGCAATGTCCCTCGGCAAAAGACTACCCCCCACCGGTCCTCAGTAAAATTGTCAATCGTAGACCGGTCACCAGTGATAAAAAGGTTGGGGACCACTGCTATAGAGAGCAGTAAACAATGCTAGAAGCCATGGAGATGCTTTCTGAAAGCAGTTAGAGACCTTGTGATCAATGATGGTTGTTGCCCAGATTACTAGTTGGTCTTTGGCCCATATTTCCAGTAGTCCCTGCATAATCTTAAAATGCAGAAATGTGAAAGATACATATAAAACATCCAGAAATGCTGGGCGAAGATTGTGCCACATTCTAATCAGAATGGGAGATGACAGTTTAAAAGAAATCTAACAAGTTTCTCTGATTTATAGTGAGTCCTTGACAGGTTGAGCTTTGCTTTAATTAACTAGTTAGGCCCTGGAACACTATTTTAAATCATACAATGCTGATGGCAGAACAGTTTTGATTTGGGTCAATCATGCTTCAGCACATGTTCTGCTATCACAGTCCTGAACTGCTAAATGCAGAGAACAAAGAATGCAGTTTGGCATAAAACAGAATTTTAATCTAGTAACTAAATGGCTAGCACAACCATCTCCAGACTTTCTGTGATCTAGCAGGCCCTGGTCAGTTTTACAACATACCATTTAAGTACTATTTCCTAAATTCTGTTGACTAGTGTCCCAAAATACAGACTCTCTCTAAATAATTGACTGCATCTCTAAACATTTTATTTGTTTATTCAGAAATACTACAGCTTCCTGAAACTAGGGCTACCAATCTCAAAGTGGGCATGGAGTTCTCCAGATTACAGAGACCCAGGGGGAAGTCCCTGGAGAAAATGGTAGCTTCAGTGAGTGGACTCGAGGGCATACTGAGTTAGCTATTTCCACAAAAATCTGCTTTCCCCAGGTGCCACTCCGAAGTTTCAAGATTTTCTAAGCTTCATGCTGTATTTTTCTTGGTATCCATATTCAGCCGCCTAGTAGTTACCCAACCGAACTCGCCAATACACTGACGATATCTAACTTACCACACCGAAGTTTCTGCTGTCAGTGCTTGCATAAGATAAAGGATTGAACCAATTATATGTAATATACAATGTATAAAGAAAGGGGGAGGGGAAATATAAAGACTATAAAACTCCATTGAGAAGGTTACAAAATAAAATCTGCTCATCTAAGGGAGTAATTTAAGATTAATATTAAACTACCAGTGGGAAATATACTACAAAGCATTGCTGAGGTTGCTGTGGTAACTTCTCAGTTTTTCCTTAGTAGTCATCTAAATAGTCATGTAAAGCTTTCATTAGTGGCCAGCTCAAATTAGGCCTTCCCTAAGGCAAATTGAACTTGCAGATGGACTTCTATTAAAGCTTTTTTTTTTAATTGAATTAGTGATTGTAGTTGTCAGTTGTTTCAAACAGTGTAAGCAGTTTTTCTTTACTGCTGCTTTCCACTTTTTAACTTTGCTCTTCCTGTAGTGTCACTTAAGGGCATCATTAGTAAACATTGGGGCAGATGCTTAAAAGTTATAATCAAAGTCTTTTTTGCTTTTATGCATACATTTAATTTTCCTTTCATTCCCCATGTCCTTCCCCCTGAGTCTGAAAGCTTGTATTTCTAAATAAGCTAATGAACGATGGTTCCCCCTCCCCATGTGTAAAACAATGGAAACAGAAGCAAAACAAAGTGAGGCATGGAATAAAGTTGCTATTAGACTGTAAAAAAAAAATGCCTGATTTGTTTTTCTCCCTTTAACTTGGAAAACTCAGCAAGTCAAACTTTTCACAAGGATTGTCATCATCCGGTGATGTCTTTGCATCAATGGAAAATATCTCAGCCCTAACCAAGAAACCTGTTTGTGAACTGTGTTATAGACCAAAGGTCAGGAACCTTTCATAATTAAAGAGCCAAGCTACATTTATTACAGATCAATGAAGGGTCAGTATAAGAAAGCCTCTTTGCATAACTGAAAACAAAACTTTACTGATAATTGAAACATTGATTAATAATCTGTAGTTTCTGCAGCCCAAACATTAATGTTGCAAGTGCTATAATAGAAAATGGCATACACAGGTATGGCATACAAGAACCCCTAAATGATTATTTTGAGGTATTATAAGCATGATTTGCATTTGGATTACTGGCAGCTGTTCACTCATTTCAACTTCTGTAAACGACTTTCAGAAATCCATTAGTTCAAACCCAAACCTCCCCAGGTTCTAACCTCAAATTGCAAGAATCCTCCAACCTGGAATCTCCAACCCTATTGTGTTCTGAGCCACATTTGGTTCTAAGGGCCAAGGGCTGAAGATCAGGGCTATAAAACCTGCAACAATTAAGAAGAGCTGGGTTTTTAGACCCCACTTTTCATTACTCAAAGGAATCCCAAAGCAGCTTACAAATGAATTTCCCTTCCTCTCTCCACCACAGATACCCTGGGAGGTAGGTGGTCTGAGAGAGCTTTAAGATAATTGCTCTGCAAGAACAGCTCTGAAAGAACTGTGACTATCTGTTCACCCAGCTGGCTCTATGGGGAGGAGTGGGGAATCAAACCCCATTCTCCAGATTAGAGTCTGCTGTTCTTAACCACTACACCACACTCTCAAGACCACTCAAGATCAATTTAAAGTTTCATACAACTTTACATTACTTTTGCTATTCAGCCTCACAACATTGCTATGAGTCTAGAATCTATTACTTTATCATTATCATCATCATTATCACTAATTACTAAACATAATAAAGCTCAAGTTGACAGCTCACTCCCTACCTGATTTGCCTGGAGGTGTATTGCCAATAGAGAGAGATCATTCTGCTGACGAGGACCAATCAGTTCAAATTGCATGCAGGCAAATCAATCTCTACCTGATTGGGCCATCCCTGGGTGTGTGTTTGTTTGCCACTAATAGGAAGAGAGAGCATTCTGCCAATGAGGGCCAATTAGTTCAAATTGCATGCAGACAACTCACTCCCTAACTGATGCCCCCCTGCACATATTCCCCCAATAGGAGATTGCCCTCAGCTGGGAATGGCCCACCCTAGTAGTTTAGCTCCAATCAGGAGGGAGCCCTTAGCCAGCAAGAGCTAATAAGGGGATCAGCTCTCTACCCTCAACTTTCTACTGGGTTCAGAAGTTTACTTAGTGAAAAGAAACCAGCCTCAGAGTATGCCTCACTGTCAGTAAGTTGCTCTGCCATCTTTCTACTCAGGGGTCATGGGGGAGGGGCTGTGGGAGGCCCAGAAATGGCTACCTGCCAGCCCTCTAAGACCCAGAGCAGCCAAGAAAAGGCTCTGCTTGGGGAATGTTTACTCATGTGTAAGTCATCTGAGGTTTGCTGTTTGCAATTTGAGAAGGAAGGGATGCTTTTGGGGTAACTATCACAGGCAATTGCAACAAGGAAAATATTGCTGATGTGGGTGGGACTGGGGAGATGTAGACTTTTCCTTTCCATTTGGATACCCCCTTGGCCTTGTTGCAATCTTTCCAAGACATCCCAACAAAGCAAATTTGAGACTAATGGTATTGAAGATGGAAAAACTATAAACGGGGCACAGAAGCACCATGGTCTGCACAAACTGCTCTGCACAAACAGTTTCTAACAGGACAGTGACTAGCCAAAGGTCACCAAGCATGTGGAGGAGCAGGGAATCAAATCCAGCTTGCCACATTAGAAGCAACTGCTCTTAACTACTTCACCAAGCTGTACAAATTGCCATTGCTTTAAAGAGACGGAGCTAGAGCACAGACAGAAGAAACTGTTGCAGGAGGATGGTGCAAGTCTTTACTTTGGGAAGCCATTGGCCAGAAAGTCCAAATTTAAAGGAAAAGAATCCCATAACAGTCAATGAGCAAGTAGAAAAAGACTCCCTCAAAGGAGGGGGAAGGTATTTCCTACATGGTGAGGTGATTGTGTGGTTCATAAGGTTTGCAATGTGAGAAGGGAGAAATTCTTTTGTCTTCTGTGTGTAGAGTGGAGTGCTACACAGCCCCCAGTCCAGTCCCCATTCCAAACAGCTCCAGGGGAACTGATCTTTGCAGTCTGGAGAGGAGCTTTCATTCTGGAGTTCTCCAGGTCCTACCTCGGGGCTGGTATCCCTGAACATTGCCAGCCTCCATCTGGGACCTGGAGATCCCACTTGGGTTCTCAAAGCCTGAACAATATTTCTCAATGGTCAAAAGGTTGAGAAAAGCTGCCATAGAAGCAGTCTTTGAAAAACCCTCTGTAAGTTCTTTGTCAACCAATGTTTTCATGTTTGATTATAACATACAATTGTTTTGTTATTTACTTTGATATTGAAATGAACTGAAGAACATACAAACTAAACGGCTTTCAGTCCTTCAAGCAAATTTTGATATCAATTAAATATGCAGTAAGAAAATGAATTATGGGATGTTTATTGTTATTATCAATTACTGCCACATTTCTCTATTTCCCACCTGGAGCCTGGCATCTTGTACCTTCATGAAAACCAAAGCCGGAGAGTTACCCTCCCTCTCAAGTAGCCCTTTTCTCCTGGGGGACTGATCTCTGTTGCCTGTAAATTGCCTGCCATTTCAGCAAATCGCCAGGTCACAACTGGAGACTGGCATCCTGCAATGTCTCTGGGGCACAGTGCTATAGAGTTCCCCTCTCCTAAGCAAGCCCTTTCATCTCCAGGAGCTTGCAGGTGAGCTGTCATTGCAGAGTAGCCCCTCCAAAAAGCCATTTTTTCCAGGAGAGCTGATCTCTACATCTTGCAGACGACCTCCAATTCCAGGAGATTTCCATATTGTACCTGGAGGTTGGTGATCCCTGGGTTAAGAATGTTCCCTGAGGTTTCGAGGTGGGGCCTCAAGAGTCCAGGGGTGAGCAGGAGCTTTTGCCATATAGCCAGCCCCCGGAAGATTAAAAAAGCCCCCAAGGTGGGGGAGGGGGCTGTTATTGGGACCATTAAAAAAAAAACTGATGACAGACAGGACCTTCATAGGTTGAATATCTGCATTGGCACTCATTTGCAATACAAACACTAATAAGAGAACACACAACTGAAATTTTTGGCAGCCTTTGGATGAGAGCTCATGACTGATAAATAGACCCCCTTCACTCATTAAGTGACACTCTGGTACTTAACACCTCTTACCTTTTATTGGTTGCTATTCATATATGTGTAACCAACTGGTGTATGTTAAAACCAGACCTTTGAAGAAGGTCCTATAAGGGCCGAAACACATTGGTCTGTTAGTTCATATAGTGCATAACATACTGTTTGGCAATAGCCTATGAGATGTATATATGTTTTTAATTCCTAAAGTTTTTAAATAATTGTTCACAATAAAAGCTATACAATTTTAACATTAGTACGGACATTCAACCTCTGAAGGTCCTAATTGTCATCAGTTGGATTTTTATGCTCCTATTTCTAGAGATATCCTGTATCAATGTCAGTGATGTTGTCATTGTCACACGTGCCTCCATGTTCCAGCCCTTAAATTTTTATCTAGCTGGATATTATTCGGTATTGGAAATTCCTGGAAAGTGGGGAAGGATCCTGGGGAGGGTAAAGTTTGGGAAGGAGAAGGAGCTCACTCAGTATATGATGCCATAAAGTAAATTCCTTGAGAGTACCATTTTTCCCAAGGGAAACTGATATTTGTAGTTTGGAACTCTGTTGTAACTGTGGGAGAATTCCAAGCCCCAACTAGATTTTGGCAATTTTAACAGGGGCTCTTTCTTACTTTACCTTGGCCTATGGCAAGTTAGAAAAGATGATGAGCCTCTTTGTCAAAGGAGTTGATGTACCCAAAGCCAATGTGCATGAGTCTTGGCAAGCACAGATGTATATTGAAGTGAACTGCTGATATAACTAGACAAACGGAACTCTGACTCCAGCCTGTAAGGCTTCATGATTACCACTGAAGGACAGAGGCTTACTAATGTTTGGGGGGAAGGAGGGAGTTGTTTTTACAGTCTTTTCTAGTCTGGTAAATTGCACTTAACCAATAAATCAGTTCCCCAGCCTAGCCTGATCTCATCAGATCTTGGAAGTAAAGCTGGGTTAATAGTTGGATGGGAAATCTCCAAGGAATAACAGGTTTGTGATGTGGAGGTAGGCAATGGCAAACTACTTCTGAACATCTATTGCCTTGAAAATCTATGTAGATTCGCTATGACTTTATTGTACTTTTTACCACCACCAAGTTGCACACTGAAATCAGAGAAGATAATAGGTGCTGCTTCATTTCCCCAGAAAGCACTTTCTTGGGGGCTGTAACTCAGACCCCACTAATCCAATCCTCATGAAACTTAGCCGGCTTGTAGAGGAGAGTCAGCCAGAGATCCCCTGCAAGTTTGGTGCCTCTAGTGTAAAGTTCATGACAGTATATGGTTCAGAAACAGGTCATGTCATGAAGTGAACCACATTTTCCCAGTTTGTGCCCATCCCTGCTTTTTAAATTAATCTAAACAATGTTGTCTAAATACTACTGTTTTGTAGAAATTTTCCTTTTGGGTGTCTTCTAAAAGCCATAATAGAAACAAACTGTTTGCTTTCCATTGCATTAAAATGGCATACATTTTCTTTAAAACATTATTAAAACAAGTAACCACAATGAATTTCCCTGGCATTTTATCATAATGCATTCAAATCTGTTCCTTGTAATCTCATTTTACAGAATCCTGCTAATAGTCAATCATTTTTTAAAAAGTATTATCAAATTGACCCTGCTTAGGGCAAATTTTAAGTCATTCTTATGAGAAATATTTTATTGATTGAATTCCTTGCAGCTATTTAACTTTAAAATTAAGCTGGAGGATACATGGAAGACAGTAAAGCTTGTTTTAGAATTACTAATACTAATTAAACTGTCCACATGACCCCTGATTTATAATACAAAAGTTACTTCTCTGAACAGGATTGTTTTCTTCAAAGAACCTTGAATTAAAGTACATAGGTGACAGACCAAATAAGGCATCATAATTGCTGAATAATAATTATTCTTCATGTCTCTTTTAAATCAAGAATTAGGCACAGATATTTTAGGCCCTGTTCTCAGGGAGGCTTTATCACATGATTCCCATTAATTTTAATAGGGCTTGTATTGGTATATGTGCACAGGAATTCATTGGGAATTAATGTCAATAGTTCCCTGAACATTATTGCTGATTTTCATGTTGCTACAGAGGCCCTGAAGGCGAGGAGGACAGAGATAAATAATTAAAGTAAAAACAGTCTCTTATGCCTTTCATTTTGCAGCCAACCTTCAGAGGCTAGATTAACAAGATAAATTTGGGGAATAATTTAAACCATATAAACCACTATTCCTTTTCAGTGCGTAACATTCCTTGTTAGGTGAAGTTCTACTGGCTCTCTGTGTGTCAACAGAGTCCTGAATAGGAAGGAATGTAAAACAATAAAAAAGCTGGATCATCTTTCAATAATGGAGAGAAATGAGGAAGCTTCCTATCAATATGGGGAAGTCTTATGATAATCAAGTTCATTCTAATCTTCTATGCCTTTTTTCCCTTTTGCTTCCTTCTTGTTTGTTTGTATTGTGCACTGCCTCTTTAATATAGTAACCCAGAAGACCTCAGTTAAAGCAGGTGGTGAGGGAGAGCAGAAGGAAAAGCAGGTTCATGTCTGTCTTTAACCCAGGCCAAAATAGTTCTAAAGGGATAAGATTCAGAAAATATCTTGATACTAGAAAATAAGCCCGCTGTAGTGCCAATACAGCGGGCGCTAGCGAGGCTGGGGAGTTGGGGTCGTGGGTGTGTGGAGCACTGGGCTCCCCGGTCTGCGGCCTACCTGGAGATGCAGGCGGGCGGCACCAGCTCCCACGCGGGTGCGCGAGGTTCGGCCTGTGTTCGGCTGGGGTGGCTGGTGGCGGCAGGCCGGATTGTAGCGGGAGCCAGCTCTGGGAACCAGCGGCGGAAGCGTGAGCCAGCGTGCGAGCGGTGGGAGATGCGGCCAGTCGGCTGGCTGAGGCGGGCGCAGCGCGGGCGGCTCCCTGCTGTGCGGGCCAGCTGAGAGCCGTGAGGTTGGTGTAGGTGGCCAAAGGGGGCGGGGCTGCTGGAGGCGGCGGCAGCTTGGTGGGCGGAGCTGTGGGGTCCTCCTGGGCATGTGGGCCAGGGGCAAGGAGTGAGTGGCGGGGGCTGGAATGGGGGTGGCTGGAGCCATGCGGGCAAACTGGGAGGGGGGTGGCTCGGGAGGCGCCTTGTGCCTCCCGCGACGTTAGGGCGGCGGGAGAAGGCTGGGAGCGATGGAGGCTCCCTTCAAATGGCCAGGGTCGGCAGGCTGGAAAAGGAGTGGGAGGGCTGGAGGACTTACCCCACAGGCTGCAAGCACGATCTGTGAGGTGAGTCCGCGGCCGGCCTGGCGAGGCCGGGCCAAGCAGCCAATGGGGAGCCGCGCTTCGCATGGCTCCCCATTGGCGGCTTGGCCCTGGATGGACACTCGGACGGACGAATCAGCAGCTGCGAAGCGGCTCCTGCTTGGTCCCTCCGAGTTTTTATCCCGGACAGGGCCCGCCCTAACTCCTCCCCGACAGGCCTTACTTTTTTACTTAGTCCGCGGTGCCCCGGACATTTAAAGATAGGGCTGCTGTGCCTAGCTATGGCAGGAGGCCTCCCATTGGCAGCAGTGAGAAGAAAAAGTGACACTGTCAGCATTTCCTCCAGAAATGATGTAGGGTAGCTCTCAGAATTGCTGAAACCTTTAAGGTTCTACCATATAGTTTGCTAGAGCACCTCTAAATCACTTCTGGATTTTCCTGTCACGATTGCACCCATTGTGTCCTCCTGCTGGTTGCTCGGCCTAGCAACTAACTTAAATATGTTATTTTTTTCCACAAATTCCAGTCATCACCTTATCAAAAATCTTGGATTAAGGTTAAAGGACTGAAGTGGCATGTTTCTGTAGGGTATGTTTCTACAGAAAAACAAATTCTGTTTTGTAAGGTCAACGAGAGTTTTAAGGTCATTCACTTCTCAGTACAGAAAAGCAAGAGCTCTTGCAAGTTCTAAATAAAGCAAGAATAATTGCTTATCTAAATGCTAAGACTACGTATAATGTCCATGTGTGAAGAGTGCTTTTCCCTTACTACATAGCAACCACACATATCTACTTATCTGTTAAAGGTAAAGGTATCCCCTGTGCAAGCACCGAGTCATGTCTGACCCTTGGGGTGACACCCTCCAGCGTTTTCATGGTAGACTCAATACAGGGTGGCCTTGCCAGTGCCTTCCCCAGTCATTACCATTTACCCCCCAGCAAGCTGGGTACTCATTTTACTGACCTCAGAAGGATGGAAGGCTGAGTCAACCTTGAGCCAGCTGCTGGGATCGAACTCCCAACCTCATGGACATCGCTGCTACTTACCACTCTGCGCCACAAGAGTATCTGTTACTAGGTGATAAATCCTAGATTTGAGGGAGTGATTTGCGGGCTGGAATTGTGGTGTTTGGCTCCCCTGCAAAGTAAACTCACACTGGAGGTGAGTAAATGTTCTGCCCTAAAACCAGAGAGGCACAGTCAGAGGATCTCTTCAAAACCTTCATGTGCAGGACAGTAAGGCAAGGATCAACACAGACTTGGCAAAAGCTGGAGTTCCAACTACCAACAATCCAGTTCTAACTAGCATATTCCAGAAGATGTACCCGTTCAGATGAAGAGACTGAGTTACTGAGTTAGAACCTAAGCCTGTCTCTTAAAGTGATATGTTCCATATACTATATCCTTACTCTTTACGTGCTATCTCCTATTGTGACATGTCCTGAAATGAAATATGTATCACAAGATTGCAGTTAGAAGGTCAAGCACACCTCACTTGCAGGGAGGAACGCTTTTAATCTCTACATAACAAAATCAGCCTATTTACATTGCGGGGGGGGGGGGGATGACTGAACTGTCCACTCCAGGTATATATTAAAAACTAACTCCTAGCCATTTGGGAAACCCTTCCAGGGCTGTCAAGAAACCCCAGAGTTTCACAAACCCTGATTGAGAAAGCCTGGTCTTGGGCACACAATCAAAACCCCCTGGATCTATTCCACCAGGCATTCAGTGACTTTTACTCCACCATCAACCTGATAATGTACCAATCTATGGAAGAAATACATTTTCTGGATTCTTCTGTAAAAATGCACAATGGACACGTAGACATCACCTTATACCGGAAGCTTTCTGACCAACAAACATATCTGCGTGACTCCAGTTACCATCTTAAACACACCAAACAATCCATTGTATACATCATGGCTGTATGCTATAACCACATCTGCTATAATCCCACAGATAGATATTCTCACCTTAAGGATCTACAACAACCCTTTTTGGAACTGAAGTACCTACCTGTTGAAGGCAAGAAACAAATTAACAAAGCCATAATAGTATCCAGAGAAAGCTTGGTGCAAGGCAGACCTAAAAGAGACAATACCAGGAAACCACTAGTAGACACATACAGCTCTCATCTCAAAATTGTTCAATGCATAATCAGTGACTTACAACCTCTACTGGATGAGTTTGTTTTTTTCACAATATTGGGAGGGGGAACTTTTCTTCCACACAGACAGCCCCCAAATCTCAAACAACTCATCCACAATAATCAAAACATCTACTTTGAAAATGGGCACTGGAACCAGAGCTTGCAATAAACTCAGGTGCCAACTTTGCTGCCACATTCACCCAGACAATATAGTCACTGGATCTAACAGCATCATACAACATCATACAAAGTTGTGAATTTCCTGCATTCTGCATGGGGTTCGACCCAGCTCTATGATTCTACCTCAGGCTTACTGACATGCTCGTTTTCTGAGTCTGAGAAACCTGTAAGAGAATACTTCAATCTTCCAGAACTTCCTGAGCCGTATGGGAGCGCGGTATAGAAATATAATAATAAAATAAAAATTCAATGGGGACCTGAAAGTGATTGTTTTATTACAAACTTCAAGGGCAGAGTGGAAAGGGAAATTGCTGAGCTGCAAGTATTATAATACTAAAAAAAAAAAAAAATAGAATCCCCAGGATTCAACAGGGATATTGGTTTTTTTAAATCTCACTACATGTGCTAGCCTCATCCAGCCTTTAAATCTGCATTTCTAACAATCTCAAACAATTTTAACAAGGTGGGATACCTTTAGTGGTTCCTAGTTCACAAAAATTAAATTTAGATGTGAGTCAAGATCTATAGGTAAGTAAAAGATGAGGCCATTACACTGCTTATGCACATATGGTTGTTAGTTTTGTACTGATGTTTGATTGTTTTATGCATTTTCAATTTGTTGTTTCTTTGTTAGCTACCTGAAGTATAATAAGTTATAAGACAATATAAATATTTTAAATAAAGAAATTCCATACACTGTGCCTGACTCTGGGCTGGCTGAGTGAGGTTTAATGGAGGATCTCTATCTTGCTCTGATGTGTAGCCAGGTGTTCCTAATATTTTGACTCTATACACAGGAAAGAGGTTTGATAGCTGAAGCAGAGGTAGTCCTAGCTCACCAGCTGCCTCCCTTTGATTGTATACATACCTTGATTTGAGCCCTGAACATATCCAGTCATCCAATCACTTTTAGTGTGAGCAGGACTGACTTTCTTAAATTAAGCATATGCTCCCACTGAAATAAAAAGGTTTTAACTTTGACTGGGCCCATTGTTAACAAAAAACAGAAGACCATGTTTCCTATCAGCAGTCTAAAATTCCAGATGTGGCTAGAGCATGTTAAATATATCATTTGTTCAGAAAGATGTTTGTTACACAATGGAAAGCCATGGCCTAAATCTGGAAGGAAAACGTATTTTCCCTTTTAACATGGCATGGAATGTAACCATTATTTGTTACTTCTCAGAATATTTGAAAGTATGTCTGCAAAAGACCAAATGAATTTACAGCCTTAATTTTGCTTCAGGTAACATGATTTGGCTAGTCTGTCCTCTTGGAATGGGTAGGGCTTACCCCATGATACTTTCAGTGTCCACTTTTGTATGAAGACCTTTACATTAGGAGATATGTTGTTAGCCAGCCTGGGAGTGAAGTTCTGATTTCACAACTAAACTATATTTCAAGTGGCTACATAGAACCCAATGAAAGGAAAGCATGCAAGGTAAAACAAAAGTGATGGTAAAGTTAAGGACAGCTGAGAAATTTACTTCTGTTGCTGTGAAATGTGCTTTCTGGATGTCAATAGCATGGCATCTGTAAATTTGAATTATAATTGGCAATGTTGAAACTGAAGATAATTTGGACAGCAATATTGTCTGGCAGGCAAAAGGATAACATGGCTATAGTTGTTGTTGTTAGGTGCAAAGTCGTGTCCGACCCATCGCGACCCCATGGATAATGATCCTCCAGGCCTTCCTGTCCTCTACCATTGCCCAGAGTCCATTTATTGCTATAGTAGCTGGGATTAAAAAGGACCGCTCCCTTTACAAAACATCAATTTTACTTAGCTTAATGGCACTGGATCAGAAAAAAAACATCTCACCTTTCTCTAGATGAATAAGAGTGACAAGGAGGTTGGATCTTTCCATGTTTTTGGTCTGTGAAAGAAGGAGAAGCGCACAAGAAGGTGGTTTGGGTTCATGCAACTCATGTGGACAAAAGAAGAGTTGGTTCTTATCTGCCACTTTTCTCTACCTGAAGGAGTCCCAAAGCTGTTTACATTTGCCTTCCCTTTCCCCACAACAGACACCCTGTGAGGCTGAGAGAACCCTGATATTACTGCTCAGTCAGAACAGCTTTATCAGTTCTGTGGCGAGCCCAACGTCGTCCAGCTGGCTGAATGTGGGGGAGTGGGGAATCAAACCCAGCTCACCAGATTAGAAGTCTATATTCCTAACCACTACACCAAGCTGGGAATCAGGTGCAATTGAAGCAGAAGACCTTTGAGGATCTAACCAGAAAGGCCTTTTCAGCAGGTGAGCTTATTTCCACAAACAATATCTGAAGGTGCATTGTGATAGGTGTAGAAAGAGATATGACCAGGACCGTTTCCACACTGGGAACTTCACTGCCCCAGCTCCCATGCAGGAACACAAATCAGGGGCGGATGAGGCATACTGGGCCAAATGCTCCTCCGTGTGGGTGCAGGAAGAGGTGGGGCAACCTGCCACAACTAAAACTCCAGCCTGTAGCCTGGCATGAAACCTCCAGTGCACAAACGGTCCAGGTCCTGCCTCCTGCTATAGCATCTAGTCATTGAGAATGAAAAATCCACATGCAAACAGGTGGTAATAGATTTCACACTCTTCTAAATCTGTGTTCCTGGGAAAGGTGCTTAAACACATTGTCTCTTTCCACATATCCTGGACCTATTACTTTCCCATGACATAACTTATCAGCAGTGAGTAGACCACCCAGTGACAGTTGTAGAGCTGGTCCAGTGATCCAGGCTGCTGTGCTGTGATTGGTGGCTTGCTGTGATTGACAAGCCAAGGAGCAGAGGGAGAAGTTTGTTTTGCTTTCCTTTGGAGCCTCGTCAGAAGGTAAAAAGCCACGACAGGGCAGAAGGAAAACGTGGGAGGGGTCTCCCGTGAGGAGGGCAGCAAATGCAAGGTTTGCTACCCCATGTTTGCAAGTAGTCTAAGAGCACAGACAACATGTGTCATTTAGTTTTTGTTCTTCAGTAGTTTTCCAACCCATAAATGTTTGTGCCAGAAGCTGTGAAGAAAGATGTTTGGAGGAATTGGAGGCCTGTGTTCTAGCATATCTCGAACTTCATAAGTGGCCCTTCTCTCCCAAAGGAAGGAAACAAAATTGTTTTTGTTCATTGTCCAATGGAAGCTGTTTGAGGGGTACTTAACAGTATGTGAAGTTCCTGCCGGTGAAATGCTTGTAAAGTACTTGTAAAGTACAATGTTGTATTATAGAAGGTAAAATCATTTTTCAGATAAGCAGTAGCACACATACAGAAGTTATTCTAAACAATGTTGATCCAATGTGTATGCATCTCATGGAAATCCGTAATGATTCCCTAACTGGGTTTAGATACAGAGCGAGATACAATACAAGGTGCTACATCTGAAAGAAAATCAGTAGCTATCATCAACCATCCCCTTTTGTCCAATTTCTTCATTGAACAGAAAAAAAATTTGCACAAGTATGGGGAAAGATTTCTGCTGGTTCTTCCTTATTGTTTCAGCAAACCCCAGCATTGAAGTCAATGGGCTTAGAAGGATACAACTCTGCTTAGGATTGTACTATTAGTGCTTATTCACACTATTAAAAAAATCCCTACCCAAAGGGTCATGATCTGAGCAAGTAGTTTTAAAACTTTTATCATTTAGTCTTTTCCGCATCGGCTTGCCTGCACATCTGCCATGTTAGAACCATTGCAAGTTGCAGAGAATTCAAAGGCAGATTCCCTAGTGTGGACATATCAGTTCATGGTGTCCATGTTTCTTCATTTGTGTGCTGTATGAATACAGAGGGAAGCAGGATTGCAGCTGTATCTGTATCCTGGGTGTTTATTTGAAAGAACTGAACAGTTACAGACACATATACACTTTTCCATGTGATCAGGGACCCTACAAAAAAGTGGAGTACATTTATGCATATGTAAGACTCTGGCATGGAAAGCCCAGGCTTGTCTAATCTTGTCATATCTTGGAAACTAAATAGGGTTGGCCTGGGAACTATTTTGTCAGGAGAACACTTCAGGAATACCAGGGTTGGGACGTGGAGGCAGGCAATGGCAAACCACCTCTGAATGGCTGTTGCCTTGAAACCCCCAGGGACTGCAATAAGGCACCTGTGACTTGATGGTACTTTTCACCACTAAAACTCTGTTCAGGCCTCCTCTTTACTGCATGGAGGATGAGGATGGGGCCAGTGGACATAATACCTGTCATCTATATGCCTTGAGCATACTCATGAAAAATGGCTGAATCAAATTAAATTTCTGGAAATCACTGCCCTGTGAAACTTCAATCTTATCCCATACAAACTGAAAGTACACTTTAGTCCAATAGTCTGCTGTGGTTTCATATTGCAAGGAAGACAGGTGGCAGTAGGCCAGCTGCCTGTCCTTACTGGCTGAAGAACGCATGATCAGCTTCTAAGGAATTGCAGGTTTCTTAGAATACTGCTGGAAAGTTCTTGTAAGTGAAGATCAGACACAAGAGAGAAGAGAGGAAAATAAAGAAACAAGCAGCAAAATACAAAACAAAAAACAAAAAAACGACAATGAATGGTATGAAAGCTAGGCTACATGACCAGGACTTCCATTAATGTAGACTCCTCTGACTCGTGGGAAATGATGGTATAAGACCAGAGTTAAGGTTCTTCCCTCAATAATTGTGCAAGGTGATGCCTCTGGAGCCAAGAGCTGATTGGCAGTTCAGATTATATCCCACAAGAGCAGCTCTTCCTTTGAGCTGCATATTCTTGCCCCTGTGGAGTAAGTCCAGTTTCCTGGATTTCTCCCAGAAGGCAGGGAAAGCAGAAGAAGCAGCCAGCATAGACTCTTTACTTTTACACTCTTTACCTGTTTTATTGGCTAAAATGTGTTTGCTATATTGTGTTTTGCTACCTTGTTAGAGAGGTTCACATGGTCTGATCCTTCCAGCAAGGCCAAAGTATCAATCCAATGAAGCTTTCCCACTCTTTGCTTTAAAAAAAACGCTGCATTCTATTGGGGTGACATTACCTCACACTTATAAAATCAATTTTCCACCCACAAGAGTATTGTTTGGAATAGTCACCCTCCCGCCTTTAAAAAAAATCATTTCAAATATCTAGTATCTGGCCACAAAGTCACACTTATTTTGTTTTTTGAATACTAAATATGTATTACTTTGCCAGCAGCAACCATAATAGCTCTGAGTAGCCCGATCCATGTGAGCAGGGTAACTATGAGGCCTATACTGCCCATAAAACATCTTGGTTTACTCAGGCTACTAAGAAGCTGAGTTCCAGTGTGGTCTCTCTGGAAGGTGTTACTCAAGGCTGATCTTATTCTTTGTATTGTTGTCTTATAAATTATGCATTGTTTTATATTTGCCTTTAATTTCATGGTAATTAATATTATTTTGCAACGGCCTATGGCTTTATGCAAATAAAATGTATTCATTCTCATGGAAGCAGGGTCATTGCTTAGATGGGATACCACTGAGGAACTTGGGCTGTTATGCACAAGGTGGCAATGGCAAATCAGCTCTGCTTATCTCTTGCCTTGAAAATCCCCATGAGGCAGACCTCAAGGGTAACATTTCTTTCCTTTTCCCTGTGATACTCATCACAGGAAATGATCAATGCTGACTCCCATGCTCCTATAATACCTACACACAAGCTGTGCCCTAAGTATCAGCATTGACTAAAGTACCTGAAAATATGTACACAGATGTTGCAAGAGCAGCCACAGTTCCATAAAGCATTTATGTTTGATATGTATAAAATTTCTTTACACAATGTATTAGGTGTATGAATAACTAGCACATGGAATTACAATACTGTGAAGTTACAAGAAGAACTCATTACAAAGCTGGTTTTAGATTGTGCAAGTTCTTCTTTATTTCAAATTCTTGTTGCTTTCTCCTACTGATGTTCCATTTTAAAACATATTTTAGGATTGTTACAACAATTAAAAGTCATGGAGAAAAATAAACTTCTGAAGAACACTTCCAAATGCATTTTTTTCCAAACTTATCTTCAAGAAGACTTCCACATTTGAGCTGCATACACTTTTCTTCCGGTCACTCTCCATACTTTATTCACACCTGTCAAAAATGTACAGTGCAGTCACACACCAAGGCACAAGTCACAGGACAGCTAGCAGAAGCATTCATATGTCATTCTAGTAGCTGAAGGAGAAGAACTGTCCCATATCATTTTCCCTGCTATACAAATTGCTCCATACTAGTGTGTTACTAAAGTTACAACAAGAAATAAAATACTTCCATTGTTGGACACGTTATAAATAATCCATAATTTCCCCTCTAAAATACACCAATTTAAGCAGTAGAAATAGGGAATATTAACCTTTAAAAAAATCTAATTTACCAAATAACATGCATAATACTTTCTTTTGTAGGTTCTGTGTACAGAAAATAATTGCCTGGCATTGAAAAACCATAAATAATGTAATAATTTGATATTGAAGATAATATCAAATTGGCTTGAATACATAGGAGGGATGCAAAAGGAAACCCTTTAAAGGGTTAATTAATTCATGGCTAAGAGTAATCTAGCAGACTTTTGATAAAGTCCCTTACAAAAGACTTCCAGAATAGACTTAACGGTCATAAAATAAAGTACTCTTGTGGATTTGAATCTGGTTAAACCCTAGGAAACAGGATAGGAGTTAATGGAGAGAAAGGATCAGGATTGGGATCAGGGATCAGGATTGGGACTAGTGCTACCTAATTTGTTCATAAACCATTTGGAATCAGGGTTGAGCAGCAAGAAGCCATGCTTGCAGATGACATCTAGTTGTTCATAGTGAAAATTAAAGCAGATTCTGAAGAGCTATGAAATAAAGTTCTTTGATGACTAAGTATGAATGTGTAATACACAAACTGATGGGATCTAAGTAGGCAGTAATGGACGAAGAAAAAGATCTTGAGCTTGTAGTAAATGACTTAATGAAAATGTTTAGTAGAACAAACCTAAAAACACTTTCCTGGGAATAAGATGAACTGAATAAATATCAGTAAGATCCTGAGCAGACCTGCTTAAGGTTTCTTTCCCCAGTGTATGAAAGTGATAAAAAGGTAAGATCTGTGTTAGGAATCATTAAGAAATAGGACTGAAATCAAAATATCCACTATTGGAATCCCCTTGTTTAGATCTATGGAACACTGTACTGTTGCTGTATCGAAGACAATATTTTTATTGATTGAAAATGTGCAGGCAAGAACAAAGTGATCATTGTTGGAACACCTTCCCTTCAAAGAAACTCTAAGAAGTTTGAGATCTTTTAAATTAGAGAAAATGCCCCAATGAGAAGACATAATGGAGGGTTTTAAAATAATGCATGGAGTAAAAATGTGGATAGATGGAACTTTTTCTCCCTGCCTAAACTGCTGCTGGTTTCTTGCAGCGGGCTAGAATGCCCTGCTGCTTCTTGTGTACAAATGGAGGGAGATTTTCCCTGCTGGATATGGTCTGCTCCGGATTTTGGCATGCACGCACACTGCCAGGGTGGAAAGGTTCCATCATGTTTTTCCACAGCGGGAAGTAAAAGCAATGCCCCGTTTAGCTCTGTGCCATGAAGCTGAACAGTGCATTTTTTGTCCCTGCCAGAACTCCATAGGCAGGGGAAGAGCTGGGCCTGCGCATGGGCCTGGTCCGCCAAGGCACCCACAGTGAAAAAGGGAAGGTGGAAACATCCTCATTCTCTTGCTGTGGGGAATCGGATGCCCTAAAGTGGGCCAGACCCAACACTAAAGTCACGTGTAAGCGGGGATTAGCCCTAATGCCATGGAAGCACTGGACCGGCCCCCGCCCCCCCTGTAGAATCAGTCTCAGGGAAGCTGATGGGCAATAGATTCAGGACATAGAGGAAATAGTTCTTCAATCAAAGACTAATTCACATGGAATTCACTGACAAAAAATGTAATTTAATCATGAAGATTATATACATTCAGAGAGGATAGGTCCATTCAGGGCTATTAGCTGTGATTACTAAATAGAACTTCCATGTTCAGATGCAATAAGTGCTAGGGGGCAAGAACCGAGGAGGGTTTCGGTTTCTGTGGCTTGCTTCAGCTTTCAGTAGCAGTTGGCTAACCACTATTTGAAACTAAATGGACCACTGATCTGATCCAACATAACCGCTCTTGTGTTCTTAAGCCTATTGGTGGGATTTTGCTTGCTGAATAAATGGTGATAGTTCCCATAGTTGTGTTTTAAAAAGAGTGAAAGAAAGAAAAAGGTTTTGTCTTCAGAAAGGGAAAAAATGAAGCTTGTCCAGTTTGTCCTGTTTTAGGATACCAGCAACAGCTTTTAAATGTGGGTGATCGGATGCAGTTCTATCCACAATGCTTTCACAAAGACTTCCACTTTAGCTACTGCAGCATAAGCAGGCCTATAATTCTTAGCTGGCACAACTTAACAATGGAGCTGGGTGTGTTTCCTAATCCTTCAAATATGGCCATAGGTAGTTCTGTTTACAAAAAGCCACTTAGGCAATGTCTTTTTCACAGCCTATGGGCTTTTACCAATTGTTGATGGGTAAAGTAGAGAATGGACTCAATGACTGGCACCAGAACAACTGGATGAAGTGTCCTTTTGTGCTGATGCTAAGGAATTAGAAGCCAGTCGTTTCCTCAACATAAAATACAAGGGCTGTTGTTTGAATGAGAATCCTCTCCAATAAGAAAGAGATTGGTCTCCTTAGAGTCCAGGTTGCATTCTAATGCCAAACCCATTCCTTTGAAAAATTTGAATATATGGAGCTCAATTATTTTACTTGTGTTTTTTTTAAGTTCTTGGAATATTAGGTACAGTCCTAAAGGTATTTTATATGGTTTCTCAAACTGTTTAGGATCAGAGTGCTAAATAATGTTGCAATATGCTTTGACCTTTGGGCCTTTTGCTCCTAGTTCTTTCCATTGTAAATGCCTTTCTCAGAACTGTGAACGGTTTCCACTCCAAGATCTTCCTACCAAAATCTGGTGTTGTAATTTTCAAAATGTTCCTTTCAACTGGTTAATTGTTTGATCAGTTAGACTAATTCCAATTTCTATTTGTTCTAAATACTTAGTCATACATATTGTTGCGATAGTAGATGCCAGCTATTCTAAGCTATACTGATTTGGCTGGAGGAATATGAATGACTGATGTGGAGATTAACTGCATGTTGGCTTGTTGAATAACTCATGCTAATGATTGTTGCTGATCACTAACAACTAACAATTATTTATTGGGAGAAGGATTTTTTATTCTGATGGTACCTACAGTATGTGAAGTACTCTCCAAACCTCTGGGATGACACTCATTGCTATGGCTAGTCGTTTATAATTTAGGAAAGACCCATGTGAGTTTCTTGCCATAATATATGTAGATGACTATTACTTGAAAAAAGGTCTTCATAACTCATAAATAAAGTAGATGAAAATACAGCAGTATAGGAAGGGAAGAAAGAAAACTCACCATATATTTGCAGTGTTACAACCATTACTTGTAAAAAGCAAGGAGGGAATATACAAGCAAGATGCATATGTGTCCTTGGAAATAATTCAGATTGCTCTCCAATGAAACTCTGTTCTAAATAAATACATTTGAAGCTGCAATCCTGTGCATGCTCAGCAGCATTAAGGCAGCATCCTGTGCACACTTACTTTAGAGTAAGTTCCACTGAATTCAGATCCAGGTAACATGTAAAAGAATGTTTGGTAATTTCTGAGTAAATACGTTAAGGACTGGATTGCTTGCCTGATTTAAAAGTTCTTTTATTAAGATGATTTTTAAGCTGAAACGGAATGATTTTTCTTAGTACAAAACAGAAGTTTAGAACAAAATTAGATAGATCTAACTCTACAAATGGCTGCATCTAGAGAGTTGATACAAAAATGGCTGTTTCTGATACAAAAATGGCTGCATCTATAGAGTTCTGAGATCTTAAAGAGCAGACTTTTGAGTGGATTCTATGGATGTAGTCATTGTCCATACTAAGATGTAATTTTCATTAAAAAAATCTTTACAAATAGCCCTATGTAGTAATCATCAAATCTGGATTATATACTCAAAAGCATAATATTGTAAAGGTGACAAAGTGTGTTGCTCTTCCTGATATTGGCCACTAAAGAAAATTCCTTTTAGTAATCTATAGCCGTGGTCCCCAACCTTTTTATCACCGGGGACTAGTCAATGCTTGACAGTTTTACTGAGGCCTGGGGGGGTAGTCTTTTGCCGAGGGATGACCTGCTGCTGCTTGAGGCTCCGCTTGCTTTCCTGCCAGCGCCCCTGACTTCCCCCCACCCACTGGAGGGCACTGCCAGCAGCAGCTGCGCAGTCCCACGCCGAGGAGGAGCCCCAGCCATGGCGGCCGCTGGAGAGCATAAAAGGTGAGCCGGCGGCAAAATGGCAGGGCAGCCCCCGAGGCAGCAGCGGGGGAGGAGGACGAGGTGGAGCCGAGCCCCGGTACCGACTGATCCATGGACTGGTCCTGGTCTCCGGACCTGGAGTTGGGGACAGCTGATCTATAGTACAAGATCAAGTTCTGAAAATCAAACACCTCAATGCTGCCAATATGTGTATTTGTTCTGAGCAATAATGCAGTTCAAGCAACATCCTGCATAAGACATAGACATCCTATTTGGGATCTGCGACACCATCATCAAAGGATACCATTGTCTATGAAGAGCATACATCTGTATCAGTCAATGCAGCAGGCACCACAGGAGCCAGAAAGCCTTCAGGATACCATCACATCAGTCATGCCTGGACCCTGCGTCCCATCAAACTCAGTTTCTGCTAGGCTGGTACTGTGCAACTGTTTGGCATGTTTCTGCTGTTAAAAATCTTGTGATGACAGCAAAACTGTACCAACCAGTATATTAGCTTCATTGCACTGGCTGACACAGAAGTCCTTCCACTAGATATTTTTGCCTCTGCAGCTGTTCACAACATCAGTCCTGTTGTTCAGTCATCTGCATGAGAAACAGATCTGTAAATTTTATAATTGGTCATCTGGCTTAGATTTTGCCTACTCTAAGATAGTTTTATCTTTCAAATAAGTTTCATGCAATATACCAGAACAGTAGTTATAATAGCATCCCTAATTCTGGTATGATAGCGTAGTTTAATCAAACATTTGGTGCCATTGTTATATTACACGCAAACAGAAAATCTTTATGGGAAGTGAAAGGTATAAATCACTGCAGAGAACATGCCACACAATGTGTCTACAGTTTTCTTGCACATTTCAGTGAATTTTTGTGAAATAAGGCTTCTGGCTGAATCATGACCAACGTTATTAAATCTTTGTTATCCTGTACTGCAAGAATACACAATATATTGCCATTCTAATTAAGACAGAAAGTACTAAGAAGTTTTATTATTCATTGCGCACTGTTTCACTGTATTGCTCTCCAGCAGTGTTCAAACTATAGCATTTGTTTATCAGAAGTAGCCGCATAATTGAACAAGAATAAATAGGTCTGGATAATGGAGCTATAGTAGGGGGAGGGGAATGAGAAAATCTTAAAAATGAAATCATAGGTGCACATCCAATGTTAGTATTCCTCAAATCCTTTAGAATAGATATGTACATTTCTCTACCCATCAAACACTTAATAAAAGATGGCTCCTCTAGGCAATTTGCAAACTGTAGTTTCACCTAGATATATGTCAGTGTAAATCACAAACCTTCAGTTCATAGTTTTTCTAAACAAATACACCATAATCTTTCTTACCCTTGTTTCCGTCAAACTCTCATAAATCTATCACATTGCACTGTCTTCTCAGAATGTAGTCAAAATTACAAATATTTTAAAGATATGGTAAAGTACACATTCGGCAAAATGATCATCCTAGCAGAGGGTGATTTTCTCCAACTTAGGGATATATTTCATTTGAACAAAACATTAATAGACATCAACTAATTATGTGTAAAGTCTAGCTATTATTGCCCCTTTTTCTGTTCTTTTAGCTGACCATATAGTGAAAATGACCAAGCCTTCCACATAAATAGTTATCTATATGGGGTTCCCCCCCCCCCGCCCCAGGATATTTAGTGTTAGTGTAGTTGGACAAGACACAAGTACCATTTTGTCAATTTTAAGATTCAACTAATTAATTTCTTCTGATCCTTCTGATCCAAACCATCTAGTGCTATCAGATAAGTAAGTGGCCCTAAAATGCGTGGCATTGGATCTTGCAGATATTTCTGCACTGTGTCTTTGAGTTCTAATCTGTAAAGGCTAAGGTCAGATAAAGAATTTAAAATATGAAGAATCATTTCTCTTGGATGTATACTTTATACTTTTGTATATATTGAATGCATTCGTGGCTCCCTTAGGATGCGAAATGTATGGAAATATATGTGCATTACTAAAGAAAGGCCTAAATTTATTCTTTCTCCACGTCATGCTCTTCTCTGCAGTGGAGGTTTTTAATTCAACACAGAGTTAGAATGAGATGGAGCCAATTTCCTGGTCTATATGTGTGACAAATGCTAAAAGTGGCACAAGATTAACAAATTAGTTGAAGTGTAGATCTTAAGAAGATTTTTATTTTTTGTTCTCAAAAAATATGCTTGGTTTATTTGAAATAAAGCCTTCTTTACAGATGTACAGGAATTGAGGATCTTATACCTTATAGAAATTTATGAAGGAAAGTTGGTATGTAGAACATTAAAAAAATCAACAACCTAAGAAACAGGCACTTTTAAATAAAGGATTTTATAGTATTGTTCAAATGCTTTTATGCTTTTAGATATATTGTTGATGATTAATTCTATTTTTAGATGAAAGCTGTAATAAAAATAATTACTTTATTTTACTATGAATTTTGGCAAAATCCTAACCACTGAGGTACTGGGTTTTTTCTCCTTGAACCTTGAATACATATGACAAGCAAACATAAAATGAAATGTCTGTATATATATATATGGCAGCGAGAGAAGGAATAATCATACATGTACAGAAGCATGCACAAACACATACGTTTATATGATGGCTCAAAATAAAAGGCAGAGACCTTGACCTTTCTAGTTGACTTAGCAATCACCTAGCTGATGTAATCCAGATCTAACAAGAATGAAATCATCTGTGACAAAATTATTATACATTGTGACACTGTTTGTAAATAACTGTATTTAATAATTATGTATTAATGAATTAATTTACTCCCTTCATAGATGTATTTTACAAATCCTGATTTTAAAAGGCTACTAACTTAGATGTGACAGCTCTTTATGCATGTGCTATGGAATTACCTCATTCATACAGCTTTTACAAGTATGTCAGTTTACCTGTTTTAGTTTTGCTTAAATTACATAAAAATAATAGCATTCTTTACCAAGAACATTCCTACTTTCTGTATCCTAACATGATATCCATGTTTAAAATTCAAGTGGAGCCATATTTTGGTTGTATGTCTGAGTCACCCAGACTCCCCTTCACATATCTGTACATGTTGACAGACTATGTCATAATATATCAACAGAAAGATCAGCACAGAAGAACAAAAATTCATCACCTGACTTGCAAGAGGAAAACTGATTTCCACTATTAAGTTAGTAAAACTATACCATTATTTCAGTACCAATAAGGACACTGAAGTGAAAAGAATTCAGTGTTATTATTTCAAATAAACAATATGGATATTCCTGCAGAATCATATTTACATGTATAGATGTCAGGGGCCAAGAACCAAGGATCAACACTGCAAGGTATAGAATCAACTATCACTCATTTCTGCAAATGAAAATTTAGACAGAGACTCTTATTTTACAAAATCTATATATTTTTTCCAGACAGTCTTCATTCTTATTAGCTCAAGACTCTATTCTTGAAATGCTTGGACTTTGGCAACAGATTTGTAGCTTGAGCAGAGTCTAAACATATAGAAATAAAGAAGCCATCCAGCTTCCTTATTGGTGGAGTTAGAATTTTTTAATATATGATGCTGAGCCTTGGTGTTTCAGCAGGAATTTAACAATACCTGGAATAAATAATGTCTTTTGCAGCCCGGGGCAACAGCTGCCACTTCTGCATTAATTCTGCCCCTGTTTGAACACTCTCCAACATATGCACTTCTCTTTTGTCTGTTATCCTAGAGTTGTGTTATTCCCAAATATTGACATCATCTACTTTTATCAGCACTAACTGCTCTGAAGCTTCCTAGCCTCATGCTCAGCTCTATTTCTTTCTATTGATTATCTTCCTCACTCCAGCAGGTAGCTAGCCGGAGATGCTGTCCTGAGAAACAGCTTCCAATGACTTTATACGCACAATTTACACGGAATTGTTTAAAGAAGATATTAGCCTCAATACAAATCAGTGAACCTCGTTTAGTCAATACTACACAATTCAGCTGTTGGCACCCTGTCACATGTTAGTCTTTAAAGTCAACTACCATACCCAATCTCCACATTAGCCATAGTATTTAGTTTCATATTAAAATGAGGCGAGGCTTTGTGTTTTTTTTTTTAACTTGACTTTTGGTTTAAATCTCCTCAGTGCCCTTTCTACATCACCTCACTGAGCCATATGATAGTAATATAATTTTAAGTATAAAAACCTGAGATTAAATGCTTGATTTTTGACAGTGTCCTTAAATATAATAAATTCAAAGGGAAATACTGTTAGGTTAAAATGGAGTGTTTTTCATTAAGTCCAATCAAATGGTAGACAACAAAGGATCTTTTATTTGAGAATATGAAGTGAAAATGAAAACCAGAAAACCTTTATGAAGGAAGGGTCCAGCTAAATTATGTTGTAAGGAGTTTTCCAGAGTGAACTTTGTTGTTTCGCTAAGAGTGAATTAAACTAAGATGCATTGCTGGGCAGAATACTATAACAGGAGACAAAGCTCAGTACTTGCTTCATGGAAATGAATAAACTGCCTAAATTCATTAAACTTTAAAAAATGCTCAACTATATACAAAACAAATAAGACATCATAAAATGGGCCTCTGAGTTCAAACTCCAGAAAAGGTATACAAAAAATATTCCCCTTATCTCAAAGTAATGCTATATAATTGTGCTTGTAGATTTGTTTCAAGCTGATCCTAATTTCTGCGCTGTGGCTTTATATTGTGCTTTATTTTAAAACATCCATCCTTTTAAATAATCAAACTATATATACAGTTGTGATGTATTATGTGCTCTAAAGCTTAGAGATAAGCCTGCTTTCTCTGACCTGTAAACTAATTTTAACAGTAGTGGAAAAGTAAAACTATATTGTGGTTTTGAACTACAAAATATATATAATGCTGCCTGTAACATAAAGAAATAGTCTGTCTGGGATGCCAATCTGACGAACAATGAAAATAGACACTTTGTTTTTTTTGGGGGGGGGGATGGGGCACATGCAAACTGTTGTTTTCAATATTGGTTTTTAAGGTGTTCTGTTATTGATAATGGTGGGTATGTAAGTAACTAACTGCTGGAAAAATTATACATGCCTGGTTACAGGGTTCAGATATCAAAGGTTCATTTTATATCTTGCGTGTTCTGCTCTTTTCCTTCTAACAATCTCTAAGAAGGATTTAAGGTTCTGGACCCCAGGTAGTAGAGACATGCTGAAAGCTGGCTCGCCTAGCTGCCCCTGTGCATCTCTCTCTCACACACACATACATGCTATTACTTCCTGACATTCAAAACATAGCCTTTCCCCTCACAAGATTCCACCGAGGACAATTCAGATATGAAAGGAGGGGGAGGGCTTGATATGCAACCGGAATTGAAATAACTGCATATTCAAGCGGCAAAAAGGACAAGTGTGGTATGGGAATTCCTTGTGCTTGAGTTTGTTGCTCCTGATGTGCTTGTGTGCTAGTTAAAAGGATGATCTGTTTTATGAATCTGAAATATATGACTGCAAATACACAGAAATCTGCCAAATACTGCTTGGTCCATTCTTATGGGCAGTTTTGCTTAATTATAAATAGTTGGAAGTTTATTATGTCATTCAACGGTTAATCTATAGAATTAGATCAGTATGTTTCATTTTCTATTTATTTACCGTTGACTCCCTTGTACTGTAAAATACAGGCAAAGTTTAGCTCATTCATGTTGTGTCAGTAATGAAAGTAATAAATAGGATATGATTCAGTCCTAATTCTGAACTTCTAAGCCCCATTTTGCTTTCACTGGGAAAATTAAACATGTGCTTGTTTTTCCCTATAATACTTAAACAATGCTTAAATATAACATAGAATGGGCTGGATTGCACCTGCAGTTATTGTAAAACATATTTTATGGTTGATACTTGTGCCCTGAGAGCCATTGTTGGGAACCATAAATAGGATTTTAAAAAAAACTCTGCAGATGCTGGCTTTGAATAAGTAAAGGATGTTATATGTTCACCTCCAAATTTATGCAAGATTAACTGTTTCTGCCATTATAAAATATATATTTTATTAATATACTTTTCATTATAAAGTGGTATAATAGAAGTTTTTGTTGTTAGTTATGGAACATTTGTAGTCATTAAGGTAACATCCAGTTATAGAATGCTGTAATTGTCTATTTGGTACTGTTTAAAAACAAAAGGAATTGTGTTCTGGAGCAGTTTAATATCAATTGGTAAAAGTGATAGGCACTTTTAAAGATACCTTTGAAATTTATTTTTGAACCCATACAGCCTTCCTTAATTCAAATGTTTCCTAAATGTTCTCAAATTAATCTTTTTATATGCAAAATGATTTATAATTTGATAATGAATAAAGGACCATTTTATCCAAATGTTCTCTCTCTTTTGTTTCTCATACACATTTGAAAGGATAAAATTGTCTAAATTATAAGAGATTTCCCTCAGCAAATCCTTTATTATCGAGATATCATCATTGGTGTTGTTTATTAGCAGAATGCTGTTGGTTTTCTTAGCTTACTGGATTTTTTAAAATGCTTACAAATTTAATCTCAGATATGTGTGCCTATGATTGAGACAGATGTCAGTCAGTATTACTGTGTCAATTTTTCAGAAGAAAATAGAAAAGTCTAAACCTCTCCTGTTGTTAGAATCACCAAATTCCAGAAAGCCATATTATTAAATATCATTTATATCTTTAAGGTTAGCATCAATAGAAGGGGGAAATTGTATTGTTTATGAGATACCCAAATCCAAATTAGGTAGAAAAGCAATCTAAATAGTTTCCTGCTTTCTTTAATCAGCCTCCATAGATGTTCATATGGTGAACTGAATAGGGTGAAGCTATTAAAGGATCTGTAATTGCCTTCCTGAAGTAATAATATACCAATTGCAGCAAATCAGCTTTAAGATATTACGGGAGCTGTCCTAAGAACATACTTTTGAGAAGTACCTTTTATTCAAAATTGATAATGAATAAAGAACTATTTTTTCCCCAAATGCTCTCTCTCTCTCGTTGCTTATATATATTTGAAAAGGAGAAAATTGCCTAAATTACAGGAGATTTTCCCCCAGAAAAAATCATTGGTGTTGTTTATTAGCAGAATCCTATTACTCCCAGGAAGGTATTCTTAGGATTGCAGCCATTGTGTGCATTAGTGTTTGCTCATAGTTATATACAGGACATCATATATCTGTGTTCACATTAACATGTTCATATTATATATACATGCAAGCAAAGAGACAAAGCTAGAAGACAAAGTACTGTGAAATGGCACTTAGGCTAGTGGAAAAGAAATAATGCTGATGGAAGAGGGTAACAATTTTTGTTTGATTTTCCTCTCCCACTGTAGTTCTCCACTTCACTTCTGTATTGTTTAAGAGGACTGCCTGATCCCTGGGATTCACATTTGGGGGAACTCAGTATGTGTCAGGAGGCAGTAAAAGGCAACCCCCCCCATTTTGTTAGTTTTACTCCACTTGCAGTAAGTTGGATCTCTCTAGATCTCGTAATTATGAACTGATGACACACACATGCTATGGTTCTCCTGTTCATGCTTAAAACTAGTCTAGATAGTTCAACCGGAATACCTTAAAACCGCAAAAGGTTTGTGTGACCTTTAAAGCTTAATGTTAGTGAATGAGGCAGGGACAGAATGGGTAAAGAGTATTTAGAAGAAGAACTGTTGGTTCTTATATGCCGCTTTTCCCTACCCCAAGAAGTCTCAAAGCAGCTTACAGTCACCTTCCTTTTCCTCTCCCCACAACAGACACCCTGTGAAGTGATATCCTGAACCCTGATATCACTGCTCAGTCAGAACAGTTTTATCAGTGCTGTGGCGAGCCCAAGGTCGCCCAGCTGGCTGCCTGTGGGGGAGTGCAGAATCAAACCCGGCATGCCAGATTAGAAGTCCGCACTAACAACTACAACAAACTGGTGTAAATACAGGAATGTAGTCACCTGACTATCATGTCTTCATATAGCTCTTTGCCAGGCCATGACCCATTTTTCAAGAGTGGATCAAAAGGTGGGATGAAGAGTAGAACCAAAGCACCCTTTTTTGTTAGGTTAAGTCCTCTCACACTGATTCCATTCAATAGTGCAGTCCCATGAATCATAACAGAGATGTTTATTTATGAAATGACATACAAAGACATCAGGATAATAGGATTGCAGCCCAGCTACCCACAGTGGAAATGGCAGCTTCTTCATTAACTCATCTGGCAACCAACATAATAACAATAAACCTTTGTAAAGGCCTTTTATGAACGGCAGCAGCTACTGTGTGCTGCCGCCATGCCATTGCAGTGTGGCAGGATACCCCGCCGTTCCCCATGTATGCACGGGGGCGGGGCATGCTGGGCTGCATAGCGCACGCGCTTAACGCCGGGGCCAGGATGTAAGCCGGAGCGGCGGGGCGGAGGTTTGGATGGCCTGGGGGGTAGTGAGGGGAGCCAGGCCCCCTCCGCATGCCCAAGTGGGGGCAGGGGTTGCCCCTGCCAGCTCCGGGACTCTGCGGAGCCCGCAGGGGCATGCAGTGTCCCTAAAGGGACACCGTAGGGTTGGGGATGGGTGGGGCAACAGACCTGGCGCTGGCGATTATGCACAGCGCCGGCCGCCGCAGCCACAGCTTACCCAGAAAGCTACCGAAGATCCCGCGTTTGCTTAATGCGGGCCTTCCGTAGCCCTGGGCCGGGAGGCGCCTGTGCTGGCGGCGGCAGCAAGCGTTATCGGTGATTTTTCCTGAAGTGCTGCTGCTGCCAAGGTGGGCATTATGGCCCGTGCATAATGGGCCTAAAAGGGACAAGTTCACTTTGGAAACAATTCAGTCTGCTGGTCTGCATGATATACTGGATTTAATGTTTCCATAACAGAGTTTACTCAAGTACTTACAATAGTAAAGTTAAGCACATTTGAAAGACCTGCAACCATTTATCCTGCTGTGGCTGAGACAAATAAAAATGAGTACTCACTGTTTATGGAACTGAAGGTAGTAGATTATACACTGGAATTCAAAAGTATTCATACTACAATTTTTTTAGGTTGTACTGACAGTTATTATATGATGGCCTTGTCATTTGTAGCGCACATTGTGTACTGAGGCAACTGTTTCAACATGCAAATTGTACCTGTCATTGGAAAACAGGTTACCTTCATTGGGTCTATCTTATCAATCTAACCCAAAGCAAAGGTGCTCCAGGACATGGTTAGATTTGGAAAACCTGAAATCAATAGTTTTATGAAGAATTTTCCTAGACCTTAGATAAAAAAGTTACATTCCTTTTCAAACATAGTATTTTATATATACAACCAAGTTTTTAAGTAGCAGGTATAACACAGTGGCTTTGTACTGCAGACTGCATGGTTGCAATGCCTTGGATCAAGAGCTCTACAATTACTTCAGTATGTATCTGTAGTTTCCATGCTTGCAAAGGCTTCAGTTTTTAATGGGAAGGGAGGCAATTCTTTGCGTACAAGTGGCATGTGCTCAGAATGGCCTCTCCACTGAAGTGAACAGAGCAGCTCCTTTATATGTGTGCACTGGAGTTCCTTGGTATTGAATTCAGGTAACTGACATCAGTACAATAACACCAGAACTACAAGGTAGGTCAACTGAGTATTAGCATTTCTACCATTCATCTTAAAACCAGTCTTATTGTGTAAATTGCTCTAAACATAACTCTATCACAGTAATTCCCAACAAATCCTGATTTGGAAGTCTGTACCCAATTATATATGGCCCAGTTTCAATATCATAGAGACATCCCTCCAGCATTCCATGCTGAATTGACATAAGTGAAGGTCTGGGATCTACATGCCAATCAATTTATATCTGAGTGTTCCAGATTAAATTGTTTCTGAAGCATTTTGGGTTACGGTGTACAATTGTATTAACCAGAAAAAAATAATACTGTAGTTCTGTACATGCTTTTATTATTATCATTTATCCTGCCCGGCTACCATAACACTCAGAGCACAGTATTTTGATTTCCAAATAGTCTCATGTACAAGTATCTTGTTAGACTAAAAAAAACCTGCTTAGCTACTTAGATTAAGGTGACCAGATTTTAACATTGGTAAAGTGGGACACCATTGACCAGATGGAGTTCTTGATTAAAAATTTGGTCTATATGGAGCAACAAAAAGTTTCATAGAATGCATAGAACACAAAAATAGTATTGTAATATATATTTTTTAATTTCAA
Organism: Paroedura picta; assembly: GCF_049243985.1. Lineage (NCBI taxonomy): Eukaryota > Metazoa > Chordata > Lepidosauria > Squamata > Gekkonidae > Paroedura > Paroedura picta. Next base: position 29,132,067 of record NC_135377.1, on the reverse strand, counting down.
CATAAGTACTATTTTCCAGATACCCCCAGATGTCCCTCCAAAAGAGGGACAATGTGGTCACCTTATCTTAGATGGAACTATCCGGTTCCATAGGGTCATTAAATGGAGCCCAGATTTAACTCTTTAAAAGCATGGGTAAATATGAATATAATGTATTTGGGATATTTCAAATAAATATTTCCAAAATTCATTTTTTAAGTCTTGAGTTACTCTGGAGTGGTGGTTCTTTAAATATTTTTACAAAGCAATTGCACTCAATGTCTTCCAGTGTATCTTCAAAATATATTTTTTAATATAATTATGGTATGAAATGTATTGGAAAAAAATAAGTTCTGACTTTATAGTAACACTTAAACCAGGATTACTCCAAATGCTGCAGTAGTACAATGTTATATATGAAAACACTGTCATTATTCTGATATTATAACAGATGCAAGAAAAAAACTGCAAGCTGATGCACCCTATGCTATTTTGTACCTTACTTTTTGCTACCTAATTAGAGATAGCTGAGTTCTCAATAAAACTTCCAGTTTTACTCTGAAGTTTTGGTGCAGTTTCTGTCCCATCTCCTTTGATTTTTTTCTCTTTCCTACAAGATGGGGCAATAAGCCACTTTTTACCAAGTCAGTGGGTAACATGTGTCACAGTGGTTCAAGGAAGAAGTGAGAAGGTCAACCACTTCAGGTCAAGAGGACAACAAAAGTCATACAAGACACATACAAACCTCGAGAAGCAATGAAAGCCCTGTATACTCCCCTCATGAAAATTAGGTATCCTTCTGTGTACAGAAATGCATCTTGGATTTAAGAGCTGTATGTCCACAGCATGGCCCACTCTTTAAAGACATTTCACTAATTCAAAGAGATGAACTCCTGTCCTAAGGACTTTCTACAAGCAGATTTGTAGTATTGAGCACACTGATGAAAAAGTGTGTGTGTGTGTGTGTGTGTGTGTGTGTGTGTGTGTGTGTGTGTGTGTGTGTGTGTGTGTATATATATATATATATATATATATATATATATATATATATATATATATATATATATATATATATATATATATATATATATATAATAATTTTATACTCATTCATGATGTTTTACAGAATTAGAAGAAATGTCCTGCCCTGTGGAACTTATATTCTCATATCTGAAATGGGAGGCAATAGAGAGAGAGGGGAAAAAAGGAGAAATAAGAGTAAAAAGAAGGCATATGCATTCAGTTCAGTTACACATGCCAATGCTTACTTTCAATTCAGGGTAAGGATTCAGAAGCTGTGCCCAAGGTGTCATGGAAAGCTGTGTTTTGCAGAAAGACTTGAAAGAAAGAAGAGAGGCAGCATTAAAAAAGGTTCTGGGAGAGGATTCCAGCAAAAAAAAAAAAAAAAAAAGCAGCCACAATGGAAAATGGACAGTGGGAGGAAACATTCAGATGCCTGGGTATGACAAAACTATACAAATGAATGTTATAGGCAACAACATATAGTTATATGGAAACAAAGTGATAAGAGAGGGGAAATAGAATCCTAATGTGATCAGGAAGGGCATGGTTAGGATATCTGAAAAGGCATCATGTGATCAGAATGATGAAAACGGAAAATACAAAAATTGAGGCTAGAGCATGTGATGTGCATCTTTTAAAAGTGTGTACCTTACTTGGGGGGGGGGAATACACAGACTATAAAATTGTGATGAAGTCCTAAAAGCCTCTTAATACAGGATGGTCAGAAGAATTGAAAATTTCCAATATTTTGGCAACTACGGTTGGTGATAAAAAGATGGAAATGTGGCTGTTTTTTCTTCTACAAAAGGCTTTGGGCCTAATTATTTTTAAGTATAATTCAACCAACATCTTCTCATGCTTAGCTGCACTGAGTGACACTATTTGTGCTGCTGAAACTGAGCAGGTTGCTGTCAGTTTAAAAATGACTATAATAAAAGTGACCATGAAGATGGATCTTGTGATTTTGCGTTTCTAATCAGTCATCTGTGAAGAACACTTTTGCTTTGATTCAGCAGACTGGTGACAGCCATGACTGATAGTGCATGAGGATGAAAAAAGGTTATTAACTGTCTTCCTATTAAACTCAATGTATTACCCCTCTAGGTGCATCTCATGCTTTAAGTTAAAGTACTTACTCAGGTAAGGTCAAGAATGAACTCTATAAACACCATATCCATCCTATTGTGGATGAACATGGAACTCCTAATATTAATGTTTTGAAGAATTCAGTGTTAAAGGATCTTTATGAATTCTATTACCTTCATTTATGGACTAAAACAAAATATTGACTATTTTTACAAAACTGGACATATTTAGATATACCATTACAATATGTAAAAAACAAAGATATCAAGCACTTGATCTATGAGCCCAAAGAGATGCAGGACATCAAACTTAAAAATAACTGCAGAGCAGAGATATGTAAACTTCCACAATAACAGCATTTTATTTGAAGTTAAAAACAGATAAACAGATAAAATTAAAAACCCATTTTAAAAAAAACCAATATTTCTATGGCATAATCTATTTTTTAAAAAAGATTTAGTCTTTGCACTGATGAACTAGATGTTACTCATATTCACAAATCTGGGTGAAGGAAAGAAGCCATGCTCAGTTAACAGGAAATATTTTACATTTATATTAATTCCTAAACTATCTAGATAGGACTGACTTTCTAAAGGTAATCACTACGAAGTGGCTAAATTTTGACAAAAATAAACATAATGTTCTATTGCACAAGGCTGCCAATGATATGAAAAACGAAATCTGTTGAAAGAAAAAATAAATCACATTCAGGTAATATTGATAAACACTGTTCATACATGAATTCCTTCTAACAAAAATATAGCTACTGCAAATTTCTATATGGGATGTAAAAATCACTAGAGATTTAGCCATTTAATAACTGATAGTATAGTTTATATATTCTAAATATTTTTCTAAATTTTAACTTATTCCAAACATTTAATTGCTTTCAGTTTTAACTCCTAATTAACAACTTCAAAAAAAAGAACAAAAAAGAAATTATTAATTGAATCATCTTTATTTAAAAGTATAGCTTATTAAAAGCCCTGTTATCAAACTCCATTGTATTCAAATAGCTTATGCAGAATCCAAATACATAGGAGCTTTCTAATATGATTACTTTTAAAAATATTTGAACATTTTACATCGAATGTTTAACTCATTAATACATTTAATTTGTTTTAACAATGTTGGCTTTCTGCACACATTAATTTAAATTCTTGCCCTTTTGTTAGAAAGTAAAAACTCAAAGCAATAAACCTTCTTAAAAATAGATGTTACAATCACTTAAAATTCTTACATCAAATATTCTGTCATGCCTTTAACACCACACAATATGGTAGGATTGCAATATCTTTCTTGTCCCAAAACTGGTGTGTATTTGTCACTGAGAAATGCACTTATACCGACCACAAAACAGAAATGTGGGCTATCTCCCACATATTATGATGTTCCTTCAGTAGAGATACTAAACAACATTCTGTTAAAGTCTATTTCTGTAAAGTGTGTTACTCTCAAGTGTGAATTTGAAAATATGCACCAATCTTTCCCCCCAAACTGTAACAAAGTTTTATACACACATATATACTGTTTTAATCCTGTGTGGATTTACCACAGGTATGCTTTCTTAGACAATTTGAGTCCTTTCAATGGCATACAATAATTTATCCATCAACATCCCAGTACATTTTGTATTGGACTGTTAGTTTGTAAGTAGTATTACAAGTCTGATGAGGACCATTTATAGTGTTTTAAATGTTCTTTTCGATTTATACACTTATCTATAATGTGCATTCCTTCTCCCCCCAGTGAAGTTTTAGATAACTCGCTATGCAAGCAAAATATTGAATTCCAAAGACACAAAATTCTGTACAGCATAAAAATTAATGAACAAGAATTGTATTAGTCATGTAACAAAATGGCATACTGCTTGGGACAGAGGAGAAGAAAGAGAACCAGGATTAGCTGAAGCAATTCATAGGAGATTATTCCTATGTTTTCTATGGAAAAGAGCTCACAGGTACAGTACTTTGGTTAGAAACTGGATGACCATTTACCTGAACTACAAACCAGCCTAGAATATTTGCTTCACCAAACTATTCTCAGACCATAAAATCTTGTTGCTGTTTTTTTTTAAAAAAGGTCATATCTATCTATACCAAGAACAATGAAAATGCTGCCATGAAATCTGGGAGAAATTAATCAACTTTATTTCTCCATCAATTTCAAAGGAATGCTTCGGCACTGTCAGAAAAACGTAGGCCAATTTAATCTGAGACACCATTCCTGTACTGTGTATTTGGAACGTAGAATAGGCCTCAAAACTCAATGAACTGCACTTGCTGAAGCAATCACATGGCATGTTGTTACTGTCAACTAGTCAAGAATAAGCAAAGACATGAGCTCTGGCTATCAGGATTTAAATGACTTTCAGTGCCATTCACAAAATACTGGAAATGACATTATAAAAAAATAGGTTCCAGTTTATTCTAAGGAGTTGCTTTAAAATGGCATTCTATGCTGCATTCTGCTGCATTGGCCATTTGTATTTGCTCATGAAACCCTTCATGAAACACATTAAACTGAGGTTCATGATAGTAGAGTCTTCCTAGAACTACTGAGGAGTTTCCTATAAGGTGTTCTGTTCTTCACATCCCAATAAGTATGCTGCATAGGCTAGAACAATTTCGAGTAAATGATGCTCTACAGGCAGTGAATATGCAGTGGGAAAGGGGTCCAAGGACTGCTGGATGAAGACCTTTACTGGGACTCTACCATTAAGTCTTATTTACCACTGTGCTTACCGAGCAACTAACAAAAACAGGTAATTCACTCCATGGAACTAAATGACCAAAATAGCTGAACTACAAATACATCTGCTTTAGTGGCATATGGATCACACATCCTTTGTTGACTTTCAGACTTATAGACCACCCTCTAGAGATTTATGAGGAAGAGGCAATGAGGTGCTTATATGATAAACCAAAATCTCCCTCCTTATTGACGCATATGTTTTCTTTCTTAAACTCCAATAGCTAGCTACTTTGTGTTAGGGAAAGGAATGCCTAAGGCAAAGAGCCTTAAATTGTTCCACAGTAAGTCTCAGTGGTACACCTGTAGAGGGCTGAAACAAGCTGTTGAGTTTCATATAACTTTCTTCCATCTATAGGTCAGTAACTGGCTGAGGTTTGTAGTCTAGGTTTCCATTAGATGCCATATTCCACATCTGGAGAATGGACAGAATATCCTCTGATACTCATCAAATGAAAACAGGTACAAATATCATGTAATAGAATATTCCAGCTATTGCAGAATGGAGGACAAATTATGTGAACAAGCTTGTTGAACAGGATATGACAACAGCCATTCCCTGCCCCAGATACAAATTTTAAAGAGTATTTCCCTGGCTCCTGCAATTTTTAAATCAAACCTAAAAACACACACATGCAATTTGTTATTATATTGATCAAATAAAATATCCAAATATACTCATGATCAGAATTTAAGTAAGAATTTACTTAGCATAAATTGTTACATTACATTCTGAAGCAAGCAGTCTTGCATCCTGTGAAATGGGTAAGTATGCATTATGTTCCTGTGACATGTAGATTTCACACACAGTAGTACAAGCAAATGGTATACTATAAAAATGGTATACTATAAAATGTATGTATTATGATGACTAATTTTGAATTCTAGAATTCTAGGTTACTATCTGCCTTAAAAATCCTGCCCCCTAATTGTAGAAACAGGTTCATGGTATGAGGAGAATGTACTATGCTTGTCTCAAAGACAATGACTTCTTTTTATAAGTATTATTGCTAAGTATGTGCTAAATTTTGTTATGCTTTTGCTTAAAATATATCTTGCTGTATCCTATTAAATGTATTTACTTGTATATATTTCAAGCCCTGTCCTAAAAGCTTAAGAGTGGATAACATCTTTTTAAAAAGCAGCAGCAATATTAAAGAAATGGGATAAGTACTTTTCATTGTGGAAATAATGTAATTGTGATATATTAGAAAAATAGTGAGACTATCAAGTTACAGGACTGCTTTGAAGTATAAGATACCCTTCAAATTGTTTCATGAAATTAAAAGTTAACCTGCATTCCATAGCTACTGAAAAGCTTCTGAGAACTCTTTGGATTCCCTTGCAGGGTTAACTTGAGATGGTAAACTGAAGTGTCTCTCAGTCTTTAGAATCACAAAAGAACATGTAAGGTCTCTTGATGAAGTTAGAATCCCATTTCAGTGAACACATGTTGATTATTCAGATGAGTAGCCATGTTGGTCTGAAGCAACAGAACAAAGTTTGAGTCCAGTGGCACCTTTAGGATCAAAAAGTTTAATTCTGGGTATAAGCTTTCATGTGCATGCACACCATGTTGGCAGTGAGGGAACTGTGATCATCACTGTTTTGCATTTAGCCCAAAAGTTTGCATGTTAGCCATTTCCTCCCTCCTTAGGTTAACTGAATGTGCTATGCTTTGTGGAAAGGATTAGTATGCATTCTAAAGATGGTTTAATTAATTTGAAGCCAAATTTGCTGAGTTCTGAAGCACTTGTCTTCAGGGCAAAAAAATGGGCATTCTAGCCAGTTCACCACTTCCACTGCACTTAGAATGTGTAGTTTGAATCCAAATTGTTGGTGGGGTGCAATCTGTATACTGAATAAGAAAGAATTTTATGCTCTTTTCAGCCTGGCTGTGACTGCTTCTCCCCTTGAGACCTTGCTTTGCATACCCTCCATCTGCAAAGTAAAAGCCAAAGATTACTGGAGAAGGGAGTATGGTTAGCAACCTCTGGGGGGAGAAACTGGGATTATCCTAGAATTACAACTGATAAGCAAACTATCAGTCCCTCTGAAAGACATGGCAACTTTGGGAGACGGAGGCTATGGTGATACAACCTTGCTCTCTCCAAACTGCCCTCCCCTGCAGCCACACTGAAATCTCTAGGAATTTCCCAAGCTAGAGTTGGCAACCCCACTAGGGACATGCTAAAATGTACATGGGTTGCATAGAAGATTTGTGCACTACTTGTAACCTGCCCAGTGTACGTCATATAAATCATGCAATGTTCACTTTTCTTGCATTTCCAGCTGTGCCTAGATATACCATTGCCTGTATACAAATTGCAGGTTTTTAGGTGATATTTTGTTCTTTACCAATTTACTAAATTTATAGATCACATTTCAGCCATAGGGGCTTCCAAGACCAGACGGATACGGTATATTATAGGATCAGAGATAGTGGGGTGGCTAAAAAAACCATCTGTAATTGCACAGGTTACTGGTTCAAATCCAGTCTAAGTCACAAACTCAATACATGGCCTTATGCAAACCACTATCTCCCAGTCCTTCCCTCTCCAATTTGAGAGCAAGACTACACGCCTGCTTTACAAGTCTGCTCTATGGGTGCCTGTATCACGCAAACACTGCTCTATAAAAACTCCAAGCATTATTATCTCTGCTTGCTTTGGCTACTTACTTCTTTCCTCTACCTCTCTTTTGCGCCCAGAGAAAAGGAACAAGGGACCTCTGCCTGAGGACCTCGAGCGTTCCTGCCAGTCTGAAGAGACAATACTGGTCTTCTGATTCAGTATAAAGAGCCTCCATGCGTTCCCTGAGGGGCGGCCATTTTGGAAGCACAGAAGGATGCTGTCTGGCGCAGGTTCTAATAGGTTGGTTGAGGCTGCCCTAACAGCCGTTCTCTTCTCTTGACAGATTTGGCCAATGACACTAAGGACTGGAGTTAGAGCGGGAAAAGGTAGCCCAAACTGAGGCGAAAAAGGGCCCAAGGCGGGACGGTGGGCGGAAGGGCACGGAAGGGAATAATAAGCGCCCCCGGGGAAGAGGCGGTGTGGGGTAAGTAATAAAGTCCCCGCCCCAGAGAGCTGCAACGGGAAGGTTCCCAAAGCCGAGCTGCCAGGTTGTCGCACTGACCACCTCGGAGCCCTCTGGTTATTTAGCGTAAGGGGCGGGGCATGCGAAGGTAACCTCGTAAGGAGCTCTTCGCCCCGACGGCAAACTTGGCAATGTCGCAGTCGGCGAGGTTAACACGTTCTGGTTATCCAGGCTGGGGCGATAAAAAACGGGGAAGGAGAGAAAGGAAGACGTGGGATGGGGCGGGACGGGTCTTGTAGCGAGCCCAAAAGAGTCCCCCCGTCTCCGAGGCGAATGGGCGAAAGTGCTCGCCACAGGCTTTCCTTCGCGAGGACCGTTTGTGCTTAAATCTGTTTGCCCCCCCCCCCCCATGCCCAAACCTGTCGACGTTTACTAGGAAGTAAAGTGAGAGTACTGCTCGCTGTAGGATTGATTTCGAACTAAGTGCGCAGTCGAAGCGGGTGCTTGAGTATGCCGCAGGGAAGGGATTCCCCCACCGACGAGGGCATAGGATGGCGGTGCGAGAGCCCCTTGGGCGGCAAGCAGAGCTCAGTGCCCTGGCGGGGAGGGTTTCTTTTTGCGCTCCATACCCGTTGAGAGGACAGCTTGCGAGGCAGACTTCCTTTCTCAGGAAGAAAGTCCCATTGAACTCCGCGGGACTACCTTCCAAGTGAACCCGCACTGAGCTGTGCTGCGAATTCATTTAAACGTCACTGTAACGCCGGGATCTGAAAGTGCCCGTGGGAGCTGGCCGGCTGAAGTACTGGCGCAGTGGCTCAAATGCATCCTGGATCGCAGCCTAAATCCGTTAAAGGCTTGGAACGCGGCGTCCCCTTTCCTCTCTCTCCCTCCTGCCCCCCGGACTCCTACCGAACGCTCTCAAAGGCCAAAAAGTGGGCAGGTTGGCCGAGAAGGGAGCCCTCTTAACCAGCAGTCGCGTTCACTTCCAAGGAACCACGTGGAGGTCCTAAAGGGGTTGTTGACGCGCATCCGGATTCACACTGTGGCGCGATCCCAGACTGGGAGGGGGCTGGCCGCGTTTCCCCGGGAGAGACAGAAGCACTCTGCACATGCGGAGGGAGGGAGGGAGGGAGACGCGCTCTGTGATTACTTCGCGCGGTCCTCGAGGGCTGATCCCTCTGGCATTGGAAGCAAGCATTCTGGCTGCGAACATGACCCGAGCCGCTAGGATTCCCTCCGCCGAGACTTGGCAGAGGAAGAACTTTGGGATGCGGCGGCGGCGGGGAGGAAGGGGGGGGGGCATGCAATCCTTCAGTCAGGAAAGTAGCTGAGCAACCCAGTCGCGGATGAGAGAAGGGAGGAGAGGTGGGTGTGGTGGAAGAAGGATGGGAAGGGGGGGGGGGGTGAATGAAAGGAATCGGTGGGGTAAAAGGAAAGGCGACGGCCCCAGTAGAGCAGAGGGGATGATAGAGATGCCATCGGGAGATGGGAAGGGGGGGATGGGATGGGGAGGGGGGGAGGGACAGAAGGAGGAGACTGCGAGAGAGGAGTCCCCTGGATTCGTGAAGGTGCGGCAGTGACTCGGTGCCTGTGCGAGAGGGAAGAGCTCAGGCGGAGGGTTAGGGTAGATTTCCTGAGCTCTTAGAGCTGATCGACCAGCCCGCTGGAGTCACTATTCAACCCGAGTCCCAAACACACGCCTCACTAACTACTTTACAGCCACTTTCATTGATTTTCTTTATCAAATAAACATAATACCCGTTACAGCAACACTTCCTCTTCACGCAGCCAGAATGCCACAAGCTCTGATTGCTGCATTGCTCCGGATGGCAGAACGCCCCCCCCCCCGGTCTTATTCTTTCACCTAAATAGTAAAATATATTATGCCTTGCAAAAAAATATCTTTTTTCCTGTGATCTGGAAAGCGCGATATGGTAAATGGATTATTAAGGAGAACCCCCCCCCTTTTCAATTTAACCACCACCTCTCAGCCTAGCATGCAGGCACAAATTTGTTCCTGTAATTCAGATGGGGCTGGTGTATTTACATATTTATTTTTACTAATAGTAACTCGATTGAAAGGACAGAGCTTCGGAGAACAGTGGTCAGGGTTTCTTTTGATAGAGGGTGAAATTAGCATAACTTTAGCAGTTCCCCCTGAATTGTCAGTCTAGTTGAAAATGTCAGTTTTCAAGTCAATTTCTCTTGATAAAATGTTTTTCCCCTAAAACTAGCTACTCTCAAGAACTGCTCTGAATCTGGTTTTCTATATATGTCAAAGGGCTGTTGAATTATTCATTATTATAATTACTATCATCATTGTCATTATCCCTTTCCATGTGGAAATAATTTTATTATCGTAATTTGATATCTGAAGAATTTCCTGTTAGTCGTTTGATAAGGGTTTTTGCCTACAAAAAAGAAAAGTTTTGTTTAGAAATTAGAAGAGAACCTTTTAAATGCTTTTATGTTTGTTATAGATTTCCATTTATCTAATCGATCAGGATGCCAATAAATCGATTAAAGGTTTAGTGTTTTACAAACAGCCGTTTTGTGCTTTTTGATTTTATGTTTTGAATGATTTTACTAAAGCCAGCACTTTCTCTAACGTTTTGCTCAGCCAAACCTTATTACTCTATCATTTTTATTATTTTGCACTTGCAATTTAAAGTTTATCTAATGAGGAGGGGGGAAGCACAAATGCAAGGCAATTAAATTGGGTACATGACTTGGTGCCCACAGTCCAAAGCCCTTTAAAATCTTGGTGAATTATATGCGATCATACAGTGATTGCGGAATATTAAATTAAACTTAGATAAATCCGCATTGAAGGAGGCAGCACCCAATCCTGAATTTATTTCCCATTTTCTATAACAGCATCACTGCGCTCCTCTCTTTGCAATGACAATGTGCCAAATCTAGGCATTTTGAAAACATTTTCCATATGCTTTAACTGGAGACTGATAGACAAGAAAAGGAGATGGTCTTTTCCCTCTTGAGGTATATTTTCTTTAACTTTTTCATCAGGTTTTTCTTATCCTCATCATTTTAAACAAAAATTTGAAAATCATTTCAGGGTCCATCCCCCCCCCATTTTCCCTTGCCTTTTGCATTTCCCTCCTGCGCAATCAGTTCCTGAGGAGTGGAGTTTCAGTTTGCCTTTAATGCAGAACTATAAGAATTATCATTTCTATACCTTGGCAGACAACATTTTTGAGAGAAAGCATTGATTGATTTACTTTTCGCTTACTGCTTTTTGTAATTAAATGTGGTTTAAATTATCCTTTTTTCCCTGGTAAGTCAGATCAGATGTTGCTTGCTGGAGGGGTTCTTTTAACGGTACCTTTAATTTATGTGTAGTTTTTACGGACAACACAGAGGTGGTGGCTTTTATTTAGCTGTAAAATCTACACGTTTTCTTTTGAAAACTTGGCTCCTTGGGCGAAAATAACTTTTTCCTGGGTATTTTATAATCACTGTTTGCCGCAAAGGTAGTTTAGCATATTGTCTTACACAACAAAGGTTCCTGTTTTATTGGCAATGTTAACTGTTGGATTTTGGTATATATTTCCTTTCTTGTCTGTCGAATGCCTTGCTAGCTTTATTGCCTCTCTCGCTCTCTTTTCTATTTTTGCGTCCTTTCCCCTGCCCTTGCTTTCATTTTTGGGTATCCTTCTGTCTTGTCTCTCCCCCCCCCCACCAGCCTCCCCCTCTGTCTTGCCTTTCCGAGCATAGAAGGGAAAACGTTTCTCTTGGCTGTGGCGGGGCAGGAAGGGGGCTCTCGGGCTTTCTGGAGGGGCTTGTTGTGCAGTGGGGAAGGGGCTGTTGGTAAGAGGTCGTTTTCCAGGATTTGCAGAAGAGAGGTCTGTGAAGTTGGTGAATTGCCATTGTTTGGGGCTAGCCCTCCTGGCTGTTTTTGTTTATAAACACGAGGGCGGTTGCCGGGAGGGGAGGGAGGTCAAAGCACTGTCAAAGCGCTGACCTCTAAAAGCCCGGAGGGCGCCTGGCTCCTGCACCCACCTCTCGCAGGGCGTGCGTGTGGCTGAGTGCGTGTGCGCGCGTGTTGCCCTTTCCCATCCAAGGCGAGACGCTCAGGTTCAGGGTCTTTAAAGCCCACGATCCCCGCCAGACAGCTGCCGAGGAGGGACGGCTTGTGGAAGGCTCCGGGAGGAAGCGGCAGCAAGAGGGGCTTTTCATTCGGGTAGCGCCGGGGCACGAGTCTTTGTGTGCGGCTGAAACCAAGTAGCGCCGCCGCCGCCGCCGCCACAGAAAAGGCCAACCAGGGACTTGGCTGCTTGGCCTGGTCGGATTTTGTTTCCCAAACCAACCCTCCCCCCTCCCCAGAGCATCTAGGTTTACATAGTGCGTTAGGGTCGGCACTGGACAGTTATTAAACATGGATAGTTACGGTTTAAAACCCAAACAGGACTGTCATCTGAGTAAAGATTTTTTTTTCCTGGTGGCATTTTCCGATAATGATATTGACAATCCTCGCAGTATTGCTGAAGTGTGAATCCCCCCCCCCCTACCCTACCCCACCTCCAAAAGTCCGGAAGATTGTTCTCAGGGTTCCCCCCCTCCTTTTCTTTCTTTAAGTGTGTTTTGAAACGAAGTTGCTGAGTTAAACAAAAATGTTAGTTAACATACTGCCTTTGTCAAATAGCCCCCGGGAGGAGAAGAGACAACAAAAAGGCAGAGGAAGGAGGGGGTCTCGGGATCTGAACGTGTCTGTGGCTCAGATAAAGGGGTCTCTAACACTGAGATCTTGTAATACCTCGTTTCAAACTGAGCTCATCTATAGACTTAGGGGACCCTTTCAAAAGGCACGGATCCTCTTTCCCTTGGGCTAGTGGGGGGGAGGGGGAGGCGGGCCATTTATTAGGGAATTATGTCGGGTTATTAAAAAGAGGGGAGGTTGTAATTATGTATATCCTCCTCCTGGCCCTGTGCGTCCGCTGCGCTGGTTTGGGCGAAGGCAATGTAACGCGGTGCAAAAGTCTCCCAGCTGGCTTGGCAGGGTCTTTGTCTGGGAGAGAGAGTGGCCAGGGCTTGCTCTTAACCCCTTGCTCAGGCGGTCCAGTAAGTTGTTTCAGCTCAGGGGCGTGGGGGTGGCAGCTGAGGCCGGGCAGGCTACGTCTTCCCCCCTCTGTGCAACATAACGTCATTAACCCGGTCTTTTTGCGGGCGTGTGCGTGTGTGTGTGTGCGGGTGCGCGGGGGGTGGACGCTTGCAAGATAAAATTTCTTTCTCTGCCCTCCCGGGGGAGAAAGACATCCCCCCTCCCCCAGGATCTGCGTGGGTAGCCTTGAGGAGAAGAAGTTTGCCTGGGAGGGGTGCCCTGGGGACCAGCGGAAAGGAGTTGAGAGGTTAGGCAGAGGTCTTGGGGCGATCAGCTGAGCAAGCAAGAGGAAAGAGCCAGGAAGGGAGGGGAAGCCGGCTTGCAACTCTGGCCGAGCTTCTGGGGGAACCCTCTTGAAAGAGCCAGCCAACCAGCCCTCGGGGGCTCCCGGCTGCTGCTTGCTTCCCCTGCTACAGCCGCGCTCCGCTCTTAGCCCCCCCCCCCCCCCAACCTGCTGCTGCCTCTCGGAATTAACCTCCTTCGATTTTTTCTTAGCTACGTGGCGATCCCCGGGTTTCTTCTAAACTGTTAACATCCCGGAGTGCCTTTTCCATCCAGATAGCTACTATTTTTAGGAAAAGCTGGGATGGGGAAAAGAAGATGAAAGGGAAGTGCCGGTGAATGTGGGGAGCGAAATAGAAACGGGAGGAAGAAATAAGCAGTGGTGGAAGAAGCCTGGAAAAGTGGACTCGCCCTCTTTGTTCCCATAGCTGGAAAGAATCTCTGTTAAAAAGAAACTACATCCCTTCTTAGAAAAAGGTCATGGGGGAGAGGAAATATGCCTAGAAATGGCTCATGGCATGAGCTGATCTTCGGCGTTTCTAATAGCCTTGATTTAGGAAACTGTAAAAGTGAGGATTTTTGCAACATGGTGCCTTCTCTTACCCCTGCTGCCTCAATGTATTGGCTTCTTCACTTGCATTTGAACTAGAAGTATTGTTCTCAGGTGTTTCTTCATGGGACTGGATTTAATTGTCTCCAGGGTTAGGAAATGGACTGCCATCCTTCAGACATGTCCTTGACTGGCCAATGCATCTTGCTAGTTTAGACTCTTTCCTGCCACAGTAAGAGCCAAATAGACCATTTCCCATCTAATCCACCACCCTATTTTACTACTGAAAGCCCGGTTTAGGAGACTCACAGGGCAATCCTAAAAAACTTTCCTGGGGGTGAATCCCATAGAATAGACCCAAGTAAGATCCTGAGTATATCTGTTTGGATTGCTCTTTTAATTTTAGCCATTGTTAGTATTTCTGTTTCCTCTCTATAAAACAGTCATGCATACACTCCCATTTCTTTTGAAACTGCACACAACATATTTACATGCATTGTTTCCTTACTAGTTAATAGATATATACATCTAATTACTCAGGTTACTCCCCAGAACCCTAGAGTGTCATATCTTTTAACATTAAATGTTAGGTTCAGAGATTTCATTGAAGTTTGCTCTAAGTCACTGTGAAGTTGCCTCGTCTTTCGGGTGCCAAAAGAAGACATTAGTTTTCTTTTCCCAAATCTGAGGTACCTTCACAATGTCCTTAAAACATCTGCTTTCAGCCGGGTGCTTCACTGTCTCTGGCCTATGCTTGCTCTTCCCTGGCAGAGCCCTCATTCTTCCTCAGGTTGAGATTTGCCTGGTAGCATTAACTTCAGGATTTGCCCTGAAAAGATGCATATTTATACCTTGTTTTTATGGGGGATTGTGTTAAACCTTTCTGTTGGTATTTAATGCTTAAGGCCTAAGACAAGGTTTTGACGTGTATCCCTGGAATCAGAAACTTCAAAGGCATGTCAACTGGAAGGTTATGGTTCACCTGTGCAGGGTCTTTGGGATTGTAAATATCCTTTATATTTAACTCTTGCTTTTGTGGTCTTTTGATAACTATAATCATAGTAATGTGATGGGAAAGACAGAGAAAGGTGTCCCTGCCGTGCATGTGTTTGGATGCTCTTTGAATAGACACGATTTTTAATCTTCACTAGGGGGTATTTCAAAGTATCTCTGTTCCTAGTTTTAGTTAATTATATTTTAATGAAAGTGTCACTCATATTCACATCACATCTGTAGTATTAGGTTAAGATAATTAGATTTTCAAATGAGAAGTGATTGCTTTCCGTCCTTTGCAAGAGAAGATTTGTAGGAGATTCTATTTATAATGGTATCTGTTCATTATTGCCTATAGCCCAATGGCATCCTTTCTTTTCATATCAAGCATATAGATGGTAAATTCAAGGACAAATATATTCCCTCTTTTTCTCCTTCCAAGGGGAGAAGGGGGTAGTTACGCCGGGGACATCCTCCTCTTTGTAAATCTGTTTACTGTTGCTATTAAATGCTAAAAATACTGTTTGCTAATATAAACTTACTTCTGTAGAGCTGGTCTAACAGTTGCACTAGGGAGATTAACCTGCCATGTGTATATGTAATAATGCATATTTCCTACGTGCGTATATATGAGCTATGGATACATATATAATGTCTCTGCATTCACAATATGTGTGTGTAAATAAATCCTCAATAATATGCAAATGATTCTCTGGCTATAAGAGCAAAAATTTCCCATCTCAGACTTATTCCCTTTCTGTACAGAGGCACATTCCACAGTCATTATCCCAGGCATATTTTCTTCCTTTAAAAAAAAAAGAAAAGAAAGAAGGGGGGGGGGAGAGAGAAAGAAAGAACTTCCCTGGTGGGAGGAATAATTAATTTGCACCCATATCTTTTCACATTCCTGAGCAGTTAAGAACAGCAAATCTTCTTTCCTTCCTTTCTGCCTCTTCTCTTCCTCCCTCTCCCACTCTCTCCCTCTCTCACTCTTTAATTTTCCCCAGCCATCTACTTTGTGTGTCTGTGTGTGTGTGTCTGTGTTACTAATGAAGTTTGCAGACTTGTGTTTGTGTCCATGAGCCGCTTCCCTACTGCCCGTTCCGCTTTGGGGCCGGCGGTGTGGCTCCTGCAGCCCCTACGAGCCCCCAGCAGCAGCGGCAGTAAGTCCGGGCTGCGCGTCATTTGCAGTCTGGAGAATGTTGATCACCTCACTAATTACACCTCTCTCTCTCTCTCTCTCGCTCTCTCTTCTCCCCCCCCCCCCTCTCTCGCTCGCTCGCTCGCTCTCTCTCTCTCTCATTCCCAGAGTGCATATCGGGAATAGACACACAAAGACATGCGCACTCAACTTAATCAGCCATTTTTTTAAACAGGGCTAAAACGATAATAATTAGCAGAATAAAGACATATCGGATTTTCATTTCCTTTCCTCCTTTTCCCAACCCCTTCACAACCAAACAGCGAGACCGCGGTCGCCACATGCTTTAACAACTCCCGGACCCCAAAGGACCGCTCCATGCTCCCCACTTCTTGCTCAATCATTTTTATTTTCACCCAATAAAGTTGGCGGATTATTTTTTTTATTTTTTTTTTAATGAACCTTCTGTCGTTTACTTGGATGTGATCAGCTGTTAAGTAAATAAAGCAAAACAAAACAGAGAGGCGAAGATCCAGTAAGAACTGCGAGGGGAAATGGAAAGTAAGTTTTTTCTTTAACTTTTATTGAGTAGTTTGTGTTAAATTTAGGTCGGGTATCGATTATCTTTCCAGGCTGATCTTGCACAATCTTTGATATTTCGCTCTCGCTCTCCCTCTCTGCCTGCCTCTTTCTCTCTCGCTCGCTCTCTCTCACACACATACACACACTCCCATCCCCAGATCCTCTCTGTCTCTCCCTTTCTCGCCCCCCTTTTTCTGCCTCTTTCCCCATTTTTAGGTACCGCTTTATGGGAAAAAGGGGGTTGCTTCTTACCCCCCCTCCTTTTTCTCTTTTACATTCCGGGAAGGTGGGCGGTTTTGGGGGGGGGGGTGATCCTTTTTTTCCCCTCTCCAGGCGCTAACTTTTGGATTAAGTGGAGGATCTGAAACGTTTAGCAGAAGAGATTCTTTTTGGTGATTTTTTTTTGTTTGCTTTTTTAAAGACCGGCGCTGGGGAAATGGTCTTCTTTGGAACCGTGGCACGCTGTCAAAAGTCTTTGCCTCTCCGTCTGCTTCCCCCCCCCGCCCCCCTTTAGCCCTGGATTCCGGAGCGTGACGCCTCTGGGGAAAGTTTGGGGTGCCTGTGGGGGTCAGGGAGAGGGCTTGGGCTCTGGCGGCGCGGGGTGCGAGTGCCGCCGGGACGGAGGGGCCCCTCCGGGTGTGCGTGTGCTCGCGGGCGTGTATGTGTGTATGTGTGTGTGTGTCCGCGGCGCGGCTCGGGCGAGAGATGTGGGGCGCCGAGGCTTGCAGCAACCGGGCAGGGCGAGTGCCGCGGCTGGCAGCAGGAAGAGACGAACCCGTTAGCGGCGCTTGCTGCTGCCGCTGCCGCCTTTCCCTGTGCGCCAGCTCCCCGGGCGCTGCGCCCTGCCCCGAGCCCCGCTCGGCGGATGAGAGCCGCGGTGGCGGCGGCGGCGGCTTCCCTTTGTGAAAAGGACAGCGGGCTCTGCCTCTTTCTCCCTGCCCCCTTCCCCTTCCCGGAGCTGCGGCGTCGTTAGAAGCGGACCGCGGCCAAGATTCGCTCCTCTGTTTTTCAAGAAATGCTTCCTCTCCCCCCCCCCCACCGCGACCGTGTGTGTGTGTGTGCATGGAGGGTGGCGGTGGGGCTGTGGCTTCAAGTCCGCCGCTGGTCTCCGGGCATCGGGGCTGGTGTGTGCTCCCCTCTCCGAGGGCATCCTGCTCTCGAGGCGGCGAATGGCAGGCGCGCCCCTGCCTGCCTGCCTGCCTGCCTCTCCCGCCTGCCTTCTCGAGCGGAGGGTCGCTTGGAATCGGGGTGTGGGGGCTCTGCGGGACGGGGGGGGGGATGCGATGGGAAACTTTGCCCCAGCCGATGCCACCTTACGGCTCCAGACCACCTACCTGCCCCCTCCCCGGTCTGCGGTCCATCCCTACCCCTCACCCCCCCCCCAAACACACACTTAGATGTATTTCTTTTGTTACCTGCCAGCCGGAGGGGGAGGGGGGTCTCCGTCTCCTCGGCTGCTCGGGGCACTGGGCCCAGCCGAGAGAGGAGGCTCAGCAAGCCCGGTTCAGCCTCCGCGCCGTCCCGAGGAGGCTTTTTCGCTCCCATTCAATAACACACACCCTCCTCCTCCTCCTCCTGTTCTCCTCCTCCTCCTCCTCTTCTTCCACCTTAGGTACCAAGGCATACATCGCAAACATAACACCCCCCCTCCTGCCCTCCCCACCACCACCACCACCACCACAAAAAAAAAAAAAAAGCGCCTCTCAACCCAAAGACAACTTGCCAGCCTGAAGATGGTGGATTTACATTGAGCCAGACCCCGCCAGGGTCACCCAGGAAGTCTGACTATCCCTCTATCTGACAGTTGCATTTCCTCTCCTCCATTCCGATCGTCTATTTTTTTTTTTTTTTTGTTCCTCCATATTATTATTAACCCTGTTCCATTTTTAATCAAGGATCAGGTAGCTGGCAAAGGACAGGGAGAGAGAGAGGAAAAAAAAAAGGAAAAAGGAGAGGGTTGATGATGTTGAAGGTGGATAAATATCTCCTCTATTTATATTTGCGATTGTGATTCCCCTTTGGAAGGATTTCCAGTGGCTCGATCCTTAGGAGCCGGTGGTTGAAGAGCAGATGTAGTTTATTCTGTCTTTGAGAGTTTGGTGGATGTCTAAGTGGATGGATGGAAGGAAGAGGTAGTGAGCAGCAGCCTTGGAAGCCCTGCCTGTTGTTGGTTAGATTGAGGCAGAGACTTGGCTGCGATTGGGACACCACTGTGACATGGGCATCGATCGCTTCCATTGAGAGCAATGCAAAAACACAGTCTGGGTATGTAACACTCTCAGTGCCATCAACCCTTGTTTTACTTTGTATTTACTGACAAAACTGACGGAACAAGGCGAGGGAGAAGGGACTTTGCTTTGGAAAGCCTGGATGGGAAGGGAGGGGGGCAGTGGGAAAGACTGTTCAAATAAACATGATTAGAAGGTTGGAAGAGAAAAGTCCTTTTAATGCTTATTGTTCCAATTCTTATTCAGCTTGTGACTTTGAAACAATTTCTTTTTCTTCTGATTAAGGTCTTCTACAAAATAGGGTAAAATTGGAGCAATTGAAATAATAATATAAAAAAAAAACCTTAATCCTTATTTTTTTAAAAAAAACAAAACAACAACAACAACACCAGGGCAAAAAAAAGAAATAAAATAAAGCAGTTGTGTTGGTGGTGGGCAATATCTGCAAGTTTTCTAGGTTTGCTGTTTCAAGCGGCAGGAGGACACGCCAAAATGAAAGATGGCTAGCCAGCTGTTTTAACCTCTTGCACCTGGCTTGAGTGCTGGGGCTCACTTGGATTATTCAGTGAGCCTGGCTGAATATTCATACAGCAAGATCCATACACTGTGACTGTAGCATCCTGTAGGCAATACCTTGAGCTTTGAAGGGTTTCTGCAACCCAAACATGTATCAGTTGTTTTCATTTTTATGGTAATGAACATATAGGGTCAATTAAAGACAGGGAAACAGTTGTAAATATCCAAAAGTGAATTATACTCAAAGAACAAAGAAAGGTCAAGTAAAGCATCTATGGAAGTCATCATAATAGTAATAGAAGTGGTATCTGCTTGGTGGGATTTTGAATTATTCTAGCTTGTTTTCGAAAATGTTTAGGACAGGGAAATAGACATGTATCCCTTGTATCTTTTACCATTGATACCAGGTTGTGTTTCTTTTAAAGAATAAAGCCAAGGGATTTTATTGTTCACCAGCACAGACCATGTAAAGAAGTGCTGAGAAAATCAGTGTTTAATATTGCAGAATTTACTGCTTCCATTCTGACCATGAGCCTAAATTTACACAATGAAATTTGATTATCTCTAATAACAGTATTAGATCCTGCACTGGATGGATGAGAATTGAGGTGGTTTTGTTGATTGCAAGGGTTTAATGTTGCATTTCAGAATCTGATGTGGTTTAGCCTTCCTTCCATTAACTGGAAAACCCCTGAGGTTTTACAATTATTTCTTAAAGATAATACATTTAAGATTGCATTGGTAGGCTGGAGAAAAGTCATATAGGCAAGAAGGGAAGCCCTTAATAACTCTTGAGATTCAGACATGTTCAGCAGTTAGATTGGCTCTGACTTCACCAAGGGTCGACAATGTGTCATTTCCATGAAGCCAAATTGCCCTCTGCCTATATGATATTAATGTGCAAATCAATATTTCAGGGATTAAATTTCCCTTCTTCATTTTTTATGGTTTCTACCTCAATAAGTCTCAAGTCTATTAGAAGAGGCTGGATGATTTAAAATCTTTCACTGCAGAATGGCTTGTTGTAGCCTTGTTTCACAGACCATTTTTGGATTTTCATTCTAAAAGACGAAAGGCATTGCAAAGAAGTTGGTAGTCAATGTAGGGGCATGCGCAATACCGTAAAGCCTTTTTCAATTTAGAGCTGAAAGGTATTGAATATACACACTATATACATACTGTATACATTGTATTGCTTTAAAATATTGTATTAATCACCTATTGATTTATTTTGTAATCTGGTGAGCCTGTTAGTGATTTATTAGGATTTTTATGATTTTTATTTAAAAGCATGCAGGATGCAGGATTTATTGCAGTGAGTGTGTTTGAATGTCATATTTGAAGAATATCTAAAAATAAACATTTCCACAAAATTAATGTAAGTGATGTAAAAGTCTACTGTTAAGTCTGAGTGATGCTGGTTGGATTGTATTAATTAAGGAAGGGACTTTTATTAAGGTTTTATTATTCTTTTAAGGTGGATGTCCATTGCTAGTACTTTTAAAAGTGTGGTAGTCTGAATAGTCATGGTTAATTATAATCCTAGATCAAGGAGGAAACAATACATATCAGAGAATGTAGATGGCTTATCAGTTGTGACTTTATCATTTTGGGAAGGCCCTACTGTCTTTCATTTGATGGTGTTTTATAGGCTTAGACCATCTGGACCAAGTTCCGCACAGCTGCATGGATTTTGTATGTGATAGAACATTTTTTCCATTCAGTGTGAAATGTTCCTTCCTAAAAATGTACACCAGACTTGCTTAATTTAGTCTGCTAAAAAGAAATGTACATGTAAAAAGACAAAAGGCTCTTTAATCTCTGCAAGCTGTTTGTTTTTCTTCAAGATTTCTGTCTGTTTGGGTTTGAAAAGTCATGTTTATTGAGGAGATGGTTTTGAGGTGTGACATTAAAATAATATATGATTTTTGGGGTCTGTGCTGATTCTTGTTCTGCTGTTTAGCTGTCAAAACACAGTTAATCTATTCTTATTTACAATTAATCTCAATAAAATTAATCTTAACTGTGCCTTCGTCAGTGGCTTAAAATATCTAATTATATTCAATTAACTGCTGTCAGAGTAATTAACACTGTTTAATTGCTTCAGCATATATTTATGTAAAGCTCATTAGTTCCTGGCTGCTCTTTTTTCAAGCTTCTCATTCTTTTTTTTTATTATTGCTGTCACAGCAGTGACATCAAATCCTGGCTGGTGTGCGGTTTTTTGGGGGAAATGTTTTGACTTTTTTTTTTTTTTTACGATTTTGAACTTTTGCTAGATGTCAATGACAATAAATGATTTTGTAACATTATTTTAGCTTAATTGTGAATGCTTTCATATGAAAGAAGTGTCAGGAACCCCTATTCCAGCATATTTTAAAATATTTTCTAGCTTTGGTGATTTAAATATGGGAACACAGGTTAAGCTTTGTATTTATAAATGGAGAGCTTTCCTGTATCTGCCTTGGGGCTGTGCCCACAAGGCAGGGCTTTCCTATTCCCTGATAATTCAAAGGGTTAAAGACTTGGCCAGGGTTCAAACTGAAAAGCGCCCAGGGAAAGTGCATGTGAATATGTACAGATTTCATGTAATTAGTGCTTAATTATATTAACATATGCAAATTGTCAACTTAGGAACTTGTTGAGCTGGCAAAGATCAGCCTGGCACAATTGCAGTATTGTTCTCACACAATAATGGATTTCAAGTTGGATTGTGGAAACACATAACTAGCTATCTAATTTAACTCATACCATGGTGAAATTTCATTAGTCTCCATGGAGACTGGTTTAATTGTGCTGACTAATGTCTTGGGCTGCAGAATATCCTATAAAGAAAGTGTTGTTTGCCTAATCCACCTTACATTGACACTTGTTTGTACATGTTTCCTTTGTGTGACAATTTGCATATGCAAATAAATACTTTCTCAGCCTCCATTTGTCATGGCTGTTCATTACCCATGAAGAGGACATTGTTACCAGGCTGTTACTGAGTCTCCCAAGACAGGATAGTGTCAACCAGTCCAGCCACATTCTTTCATAATTTGTTTCTGATTAATAGACCAGAGTGAGGCTCTTTCTGTTCAGGCCTCTGCAAAGGGAAGGTCAGTTCTGTCACTGAAAGGAGTTTCCGCAGCAACTGAAGTTGCCCCCCCTTCTCTCCTCCCCTCTCCCCTTTTCGTCTTTGGTTTAACAGAATCATATTTAAAATAATGTATTCTTGCTCTGAGGAAAACGTCCTGTAATAATCTCTAGTTTCCTAAAGCAAAAGATAGAAAAACAAAGGAGATTCAGGTTTTGGAATATTAATCCTGTTTTTGACAGAAAGGTAAACTGATATAATTGCTTTTCAGTGGAAGGAATGGGGGTTTATACAAGTGTGAAAGCATCGGAAAGGATTAGCATTTTTTTGCATAATGAAAAGCTCTGCTGAATAGGGTACTGAATGGTTGACTGAATGACTAAGATGAAAGGAAGATGAAAATGCAAGCTTCTCTTTCTTTATGCCTCTGCTCAGTTCTCCCTAAAGTTATGTTTGTCCAAGACTTGAGAAAACAAGCAGAAGCTCAGATTTCAGCAACTTTATAAGATGCCTTCAATTTCTATCATCATGCTGATGAATATGTATGATAATGGTACAGCCAGAAAATGCTAGACACAGGTTTGTATATAGTAGATATATTACAGGCTAATCAAATATTGACTATTGGGTATTGAATCTTCCAGAGCTTTGCTTTGTGGGGAGGGGGGCAAACTTGAAAAAATATTTCTAAAAATAATAATTGAGTCTCTTACATCAAGATGCAAATCAAGCTTGCTAATCATGGGTATAGATAAAGAGGTGTTGTAATTAGTTATGCTTTTTGGAAATAATTTTTTTTTGGGGGGGGTGAATTGAGATACTGGTAATCTTTTCTAGGATACAGTACTGTCTTTGCTCCGTATTAGCTCTGGCAGTAGTTATATCATTTTGTGTAGAAATTACGAGGAAAGGAAATTTATTCGTAGTGTGCTTAGAAATCAGTTTTGTTACGTTTGTAGTAGGCTCGTAAGTCATGTCACTAAGGACCTGGCACCTATTTCTGTCCTACCAAAGTCAGTGATAAAATATCTATTGACTTAAATGGGACCAGGAGGAGGCCTAGAGCTATGACTGTAATTGGTTAGCTGTTGACAATGTGATCTGTGCTTCTAATTATGTGCTCTCAACAGTAACCAGGACAGTTAAAATATCCTACATGTATCCATTTTGAAAACGTTTCTTTTTAAATAAATGATATTGCAGTAGATATGTAAACCAGATCTTGTATGGATAAGTAATGGTTGGTCATCTGCATGCTAAGTAGTATCATTTTCTAGTTTTCAGGTCACTGTAATTGAATTTAAGGGTCATCACCGAAGACCATTTTGAATCCACCATACAGTGCCTTGCTTTGGAGAGCTTTCTTTTGTACATCTGCCATTTGATTACTGTTTGTGACTTATGGTTGGTGGAGTAGGTACAGATATGCAAAATAAGTAAATATTTATAAATAATAGGAAATTGACAGTCCAGCGAGGTGTCATAGCCAGAAAAGGTTTTATCTGAGACTTCAGATCTCCACATTGTAGCTTAATGTCAGATATTGTTTATGCTTTGCGGAGTGGTTGTTGGTAGTGTTGAAAATCTTTAAAACCTCTTTTAAAATATAGCAAGACAGTTGCCTTTAGGATGTTTAACGTAACAGGAACTTGTTGAGAACTTTGGAATAGAAAAATCTGTTGATTTTGAAATAAATTAATGGATATTGTTAAGCAAGCCACGTGTGTTTCCAGCCACTGCAACACCAGATAACACAAGGGTTAAAGCTAACTTATGTGGTTTCTGCATTCTTATTGAACCGTCAGAAACTCAGGCTTCTCACATACTGAGATTTAAATGCGATCCTATGTATACTTTCAGTGATAGTCCCACTGAACTCAGTGAAACTTACCCCTAGGTTCAGTTTCATGAGATTCTAGAAAATGATTTACAAACAGAACATGTATTTGAATATGGCCAGATAGAACTTGGTTGTGACAAAGAATGTGATGCTAGTAAAATAATATAGCATAGTGATAAATGTGCTTACTCAGAAGCCCACTAAATTCAATAGAATGTGTACTATGGACTGTAGGTTTAATAGTATGATATCAAGGACAAAAAGAAAAAAGAAAGAAAAGGCAGAGAACTAAGTTTCAACAATGAGTATTGAGGGAAAATGCATAGTTCTTTTAACTGTATAAAGAAGTTTAGGATATGGCCATTAATATGGATGTATTACAGTCTTGTGTAACAGGCACATTCTGTGATTTTGGTATGCCAGTGTTCTCATAAGTCCTTTTTGTTCTTTTTGCTTTAATAAGTTGGTAGTCATAAAAGTTTGGAATGCTAGAGCCTGTCTAGGGGGAGAGTTTTTATTTATTTATTTTTGGGAAAAAAAGTATTCAAAGGAATTCTATTGAGGAATGGTTAAATTGAATTTTATGAGTAAAATAAGTTTACCATTTTAAGGCATGTTTACCATTTTAAGGCCTATTTATATGCATTTATCACACTGAGCTTTTAGCTTAAAAATGTAAAGTGCTCAAGTTAGATACTGCTAATTTTTGAAAGCTCCAAAAGCTGTTTGAAAGTTACTTTTTACATAGTGTGCATGGCTGTCACACTGACCTGAATGGGTTTCATGGTAAGTTAGAGACTGCAGGTCAATAGTGTAAAGATTATAGGCTCAGAATGACACATGTGACTATATTGTTAAGGGCAACTCCTTTATGAGTTTAGACTCAGACAAGAAGAAAGAACACAAGCATAGTAAAGGACGTTGTTCTTAAGTCAATATAAATATACTGTAGAATATGTTTTGCACCTTCCTTGTAGTAAATTCCTTACCAATCCATAATTTGATAGTCAAAGCATCCTATTATCCAGTTTGGACCCAGCTCAAGTTCAGCTGTGACAGACTTCTGATTTAGGTCCCTTGCTATGTCAAATGTTTGGTATGCCCGAACTGGTTTAATTCTGTATTATGTAGGAAAATATGTGTATTTGCATATGGGATAAAATGATTTAAATCACTGTGATATTTTAACTTAATCTTACTAGAGGCTACATGTACTGTTTGAACATACAGAGGAGGCGTATAAAACCACAGGGGGGAAAGTGTTGATGTTGGACTCTGATGTTAGAGAGATGGACTAGGATGCATTATTTGTCATGGTAAAATTAGATGGTTTCTCATTCACATATAATTCATTACCATGTTTTCAGATTCCCTTCTTGAATGACTTGGGAGTTCCTGTCTCAAAGCTTGGATACAGGCACACTGCTGTACCCTGCATTGTTTGGGACTTCACAAGCCATAAATGAAGGGAACTGGCTTCTTATACATGGAGTTATGCATATACCTAGCTCTAGGTCAAAGATCAGAAAGAAAAGCTTCAACAACTGGTATACAGATCCTTCTGTGTAGTATTCTTAAGTTGAAGTATACAGTGTGCAGAAATGTTGTCCACTGGCCCTTCTACCACTAGGCTGCTTATCCTTATGGCCTTTACAGTGGACTGCAGATAACAGGCCTTCAACCTTCCTGCTATTTCTTAGTATAAGAGCCAAACATATCCCAGATACTGAATTTAGTGTCCTTTTTATTCTGGTAAGAGCTTGTGAGTGTAGCACCAGGTTATTCGTAGACAATGATCTGGGGGGGGGGATATATATATATATATAATGTTCCAAGTCAGGCTCAATAGAAAGTTTATTTATTTACTTACTTACGTGCACGCATGCATGCACACATACACATATACACACACACGTGTGATAGCTTCTCCGAGCCAGTATGCTGGGAGGGGCGGGGTATAAACTGAAAAATAAAATAAATAAATAACATGTCTCATGTAGAACATGTGAAGTATATAGGAGGATACAGTCCAAAATATCCAAGTGAAGTTTCTTTTTAAAAGAAAAGTCATTCAATTGTAGTCCCCCCCCACCTCTTTTTCTTTTCCCAATCTCTGAAGGACTTATACATGGAACAACTTGGAACAACAAACATGCAAAACGAAATGGTTTGAAAGTATCATAGCACTTTATTTCTCACATACTAGGAGATCAGTTTTGTGAGGTCAGCATACAGTCTTAGGGTCATTCAAACAGTAAGACTTTTAATCTTCAGTGACGTCACCTACTGGCAGTATGTTTTTTGCAACTCAGGTAGCAGCGTAAGACTATGTTTGGTGACTTCAACAATACACATTTAGCTTGTGACCTGGCTAGAGTTGTCAGACTCCCCCCCCCCCCCACTCTTTTGGTCTTGGTCCTTTAAAATGGGCCTAGCAGTAGAAAAAGAGGTGAAGGCATTCCCTGCATAGAGAAAATAGGATGAGAAAAATCTTCACCTGCTTAATTTCCATATGCCAGGGTCCTGTGAAAGGACCAGGGCAAGTTTTTCTTTTTAAAACCAAACCCCAAACTGATAGCTCTGGTCCCCACTGTTTTCTTTTTTAATACCTGAAGACAAAACTCTTCTGTTTTGTTTAAGGTCAGGGCACTAAAGGAGCAGAACAACATTCCTAAGAAGAAAGCCAAACTTCTCTAGAGCTTTTCTGTATTGTTAAATCTAGGAGAAAGTGGAACAAAAAAACCCAACAACCAAAAAAACTTTCATTGTGTCTACTCTCAAGGGCTCATCTATCTCTATGGTTTCAAATAGTGCTGGGCATCATGTTCTAGCCTTTCATGCTTTATTCCTTAAATTATAAGTGCCACAAATTACAATTAGTAGTTCTTATTTATCAACACTGTAGCACTCTGTAGAAGAATCAGCACAATGCTAATGTTCCTTTATTTTGAATATATTTGATCTGGCATCTCTGCTTCTAGTGTTGATGTAAGGCTCTGATTTAAAGCCTTATAGTAAAGGAATAGATCAGACCATACAAAATGTAACAAAGCTAATGTATCCCTGATCAGTTCTGTTCAGTTTCTAATTGGGGAAAGGAAGGGGGTTGGTAGTTTCTTACGTAGGTAAAAAGTAAAAGTCCAAATGCTAAATGTTGGCGAAATACTTTGAGAGAATAAACTATTTCTATATTTTAGAGTGAGTTCAAATGTCTGTATTTTAGAGTGATTTCGATAAAATTAAAAGGTGTGCAAAAGAAAACACAAGCAGCCATTAAAAATTGCATTACACTTTGAGCATTAGCTCTAAAATATAGTAGTATTGTCAACAGTCATAAACAGTTCTAGACATTCTTGAACATCTTCCTATGTTTTACAATAGCTTGGCCTAAGCATCATGCTGTAGAATTGTATCTTCTTTACCACAGTTCTACATGTCAGTTATTGAAACTAATGTTTTCAGGATGTTGAACTAGAGTTTTAATACAGGTGGCAGTAGTACTCTGAAAGGATTTATTATCTTGGTGTACAATAATATTCACACTTAGATGTTTTAGGAACAGTGAAAATGCTAGCATTATTTGTTTTTGTAATTAAAATGTTTCCTTGGGTGATTCACTGTTAACTACATGGGCTACTATGCATATTTATTTTAGTACCTGCTTTTCTTGGGGGGTGGGGGAGATGTAAAATTTGTGTTATTTATGTAGAGCTAACGCTTAAAATGGGACAGTCTTGTTTCTGTGGAGGTGGCACAAAGGTTATCCAAAAGGTGAAGACTTGAGAAAAACATGGGGCATCCTGTATTGCTTGAAATGAAGCAGGGTGTAGATTAGGAACTGTTAAGATTTGCCAGGAATTGCTGGTCTTAGAAGCCTGTTTAAGTGCTCACTGTCAACAAGAAAATCACAGGCAGCACTTAAAGTGGCTCACCTCTGATTTATTCATAAACCTCACATGAGCACTTGGCTTTGTTCTTGCTCTGGTAAGGGGAACTGATTCCAATAAGAACAGGAATAAAGAGCTGCTTGCATGGTCCAGAAGTGAATAGCACTTTACCTCAAACCATGACCTCCATTCCCAAGATCTGTGGTGCCAAAGTTGACTCTGCTCCTATGTTTATTCTCAGATAAATTGCTAGCTGAAACTACAAGGAACAGAGTTTTCACCTTATAGATTCAAAGAGAACCGTGTCACTGCAACTCAGGTTCTTCTGCATACGAAGCTCTGTGATTTTCTTTTAAAACAGTTTCAAGTTAGTACTATCACTGTGTATTAGAAAGATAAAGTAACAATCTTCTTGAAAATTCAGTTGGATGTTAAGTTCTTTTTTCTGTTTCTTTCCTAATTTATTATATATATATATATATATATATATATATATATATATATATATATATATATATATATATATATATATATATATATATATATATATATATATATATATACATTTAATAGCTGCCCTTTATTTATGTTTCTCTATAAATGGTACTCTAGTGCTCACTGTCCATAATGGGGGAAGGGACCTAAGAAGACTTTCAGCTGGTATCTTTGCAATAGGGCAGAGGTTGAGTACAGTTACTTAAGTCCCCTGAGAAACATTTAGTTAATGGTAGTCATGGTCCGATCCTGTCCAAAACTGCTGTTTTCTTACTTAGTGAAGCTTATTTGCAGTTACTTAAGGTTTAAATGATTTAAAACCGACTTGCATTTCACAACAAATTAAACAAAAAAAGAGTCATATTGGAAGATAGTGATGAGAGTTAATGATATGTCTTTAGATAAAGCAGTACTTGTGTGCAATCTGATCACAGCTATCAGCTCATTTGTCATGGCTGAAGTGAAAATGTCAGGCCCAATGAGTGTATGAGTGCTGAAGGGGGCGAAAGGGCTTTTGGAGACACTTTTGTGCTGGGAGTGGGCCATAGCTAAATGCAGCGCTAGAGAAATACTGGGATTAGCTAACTTTGGACTCAAATCACTCGCATAACAGAATTAGTTGGGAAAATTAAGTTTGTGTGTGTGTGGGGGGGGGAGTACAGCGTAGTGAGACTTAATCAAGCTAAATGTAACGATACCTAGTTACATACTCAAGAAAAAAACTATGATTTGTATTCAGTGTTACAGTTTTTTTAAGTTATTTATATACCACTTATTCTATACCATTGTTGCTGTGTTAAACATTACCTTTGACATTATGATGAATTGAGTTTTCAGTATTCAGTTTTGAGTTAGTTTTATGGATATATCCTTTGCAAGCCATGTAACAAAGAACCAGCAGAATCAAATGAAATGAGACCCATTGTTAGCATTCTGACTTTCTAGTGATATTCTGCTCTCTGAATGCTTAGTTCATAGTATCTAAACATTTCCAGGCAATATCTCCTTTTATTTATATTGGTCACCATATTTCATCTGTCGCCAATTACTCCTAGGCTTCATTTCTGATATAGTTGACTGACCTTAAGGTTGGTTTGTTGGTGACAACGAAGGAGCAGGACAAATTCAACCTACTTCCCATTTTATAGTAAAAGCCAGGATAAGAAACAGGAGCCACTTGTCATTCCTTTTTAGCTACTTTTTTTTTGTCAAGTATTGACTAGTTCTGTATTTACTCCCTTCTCTGTGTATATTGAAGCTCAATCTGATATGAATTCCAGTTAGAGGGAGATAAGATGACCTCTGGTGATTTGTGCCTAAAAACACGTTACTTTCATAACTGCAGAAAATTCAGTACTACTAAATGTGTATCTGTGGTGTCCGTAAATATGTAATGACACATTATTCAGGGCTTCAAATTGCTGTGGCACTGTCACTTTGAAATATTTCTACCTTCTTCTCCAGCTGGGCTCTTGCTCTTTGACCATGACACGAGGCAAAATTCAATAGGTAAAAGTTACATCATCTTATGAAGTGAGGTTCTGGGCCACAAAAGCTTATGTAGCGATTAGGCTGCTAGGAATTTGTAACATTTTAAAAACATTTTGTTTTCTGCAACAGACTAGCATGATGACAAGTTGGTTTCTAGGAATGCGTCTATCGTGCAGTAGTTGAAAATACAGAAGCCCTGACTGGAAAAAACTGGCAACTCTACTGTGAAGATGGGTGTTTGCCACAAGGGAACTGGCTTGTATAGATTCCCTATTGCTGCTGCAGATGCAGATACAGTGTAGCGGTAACAGGTTTTCTGCATGGCAGATTTCCTCTTAACTTCCCTGCCCTAAACCCTCAGCAGTGGACACTCCCCTCCAACCAAGGGCTTTTTCATTTTTTTTTTAAATGGCAATTGAATATTATTATGTCCCTACAACAGTATTTCAGGGTCTCTGGACAACCAGTTTTAATTGTTTATATGCCTTATGTCTTTACAACTATGAAGGCTATATAGATAATATTTAAAAAATGAAAGCTTGGAATTCAGAAAACATGGTATGCAAATTGTTATGTTGTAAATTGTTATGTTGTAGCAGTATTCAGTTGTTAATTTAATACTCAATTGCTGATTAATCCCCCATCCCTGGCGAAAAAGCTCTGTGGTGGTAGTAGGGAGGAAGTGGGCACTGTGAGGACAGCAGCAGGACAATGGCGCCATGTGAGCAGGACTAGGAAAATGTGAACTTTACAGGTAACATAGACTGTTTATGCACTGGGAACTTCACTGCCCCCCCCCAATC
Source organism: Paroedura picta (assembly GCF_049243985.1). NCBI lineage: Eukaryota > Metazoa > Chordata > Lepidosauria > Squamata > Gekkonidae > Paroedura > Paroedura picta. Next base: position 29,101,186 of record NC_135377.1, on the reverse strand, counting down.
AGGAGCACAGATAGGGGGTGGATGAGGTGCACCAGGCTAAATGCTCCTCGATGTGGGTGCAGGAAGAGGTGGGGCAACCTGCCACGACTAAAACTCCAGCCTGCAGCCCGACATGAAACCTTCAGTGCATAAACGGTCATAGCGATCATCTAGGTTTTATTGCAGTTTTAACCAAAACTCCATAGCAAAACAGTTTGGGGAAAAGTAGAGAAATCTGGAAAAAGCACTGAAAGGTGTGTGAATGTGCCCTGGTTCTGTATGGAAGTCAGGGGTGGGGGTTGAGGGACTGCTTTCCAGAGTTTGTAACCAGGGTATATATCCCATATGGAAAATGAATGAACTGGAGAAACTGTACAGTGGTTTTCCATGTAGATAATTTGTGACAATAATACACATCCATTCAGTTGTTAGGGCTGAGTTGGACAGCATTAGAATATTGGACAGCATTAGTTAATTCTGGCCCTTATTTAACTTAAGACTATTACTAAAAGGCTTATGATAGTTGCCTTTTTCACCTCTGTATTGATTAGGGGGGGTCAGCGTTTGCTCTAAAATTGTCTGAACTGAATTTCAAAAGAATACTTGGTCCTATACCCATCCCGTCACAATATGGTGCTTGGCAGCCCTTAGGTACTAGAGCAGTCCCAACTTTTTAGAAATATAAAGACATCATGTGAAATAGTTTTATTTAAACTAAAATTAGTGTGATTGACTGCAGGCCACTCCTCAGAGTCTATCAATCTGCATCTGAAACCATGGTTTCAGGATGGCTTATTAACCGCAGCTAGACTTAACTATGATTTTGCATAACTTTGTATACATATCCTGGCTGTTCCCTTGATACTATAGCACAAAGGAATTGAAGTCAGCAAATTTAGGTTTGCAAGCCGAATCTTCGTTTCATGTTTTATTAACTGAGCTGTGAGAGTTGAATGGATGTTCTTCAGGATAAGTAATTTTAAAAAGGAAAGAAAAACCTTTCCCATTATTATGTCTCAACTGAGCTAGAGGATCTTTTTGCTAGATGGTCTTGATTTGTAGCATAGGCCATAGAGAGGAATTGACGCATGGTGCAATATTTGCAGTCTACAAAGCTGTAGACAGCTTCCAGTCAAACAAGGCTATTGCAACATTTGATATGTGGCAGTTGCTTGAGGTCATTGTCTAAATTAATATGCCAGATGTTTACTAAAGATTGCATGGTATTAAAACTTTATCAACTGACAGCTCCTTAAGTAAGCTGGGTCAGGCTTTGGGTGCTACTAAAGCAAGCATAGCAGAATGAGTGACAGATTTCATGCAAGGGACATAGAACTTCCTGGAAAACAGTGTCCCATGAAAGGATGTGGTTTGGTTTTACTGCCTTTGCACCAAGGTTCCATAGACTGTCCCTGTTCATTAAAGGTGGTGGTTGTCATGACTGTTTCTGTATCAGCTGGGCTAAGGGTCTGTTCAAAGCTGACGTAATAAGTGGTAGGGATACAAGGCAGGCAGGCAGGGTAGTTTTTAAAATCAAGAGGATTGATTGAAGGCTTGGTTTTCACAACAGGTGGGATTAAGGCATGTACTGACTGCATGGATTTGAAAACAAATGAACGTGCCACAAGGCCTTGGGATCTGGCTCAGTTACAGTTATACTAGACATTTCCTTGGGTATATATAAGCAACTAGCCTTTGGTGCCTTTTGAGACCTGTGAGAACTAAATGTACCAGCTGACATGGCATCTGATGCAGGAACTTTGAAGGAAAGCTGCAACCAATGGCCTTTAAACCTCAATTCCTTCCATGGTTGTTTGTATTTTTACTAGATATAAAGAGGCAGAAAATCTTTTCAGTTTTATGAAGGATCTTTTTCAGATAGCGTACTTTCCCCTCCTTTTTGGTTGAATGTACAGTGTTGTTGAATTATCTTATACCTGTTTCCCACTCTTTGAGCATGTGCAGTTCAAGGGGCTGATTAGGTTCCCCTTCCCCACCAGACATTGAGCTGTTTTAAATGTATAATTATTGCTACATGTCATTTGATAGCTGTACTAATTGCTGCCAACCATTGTCTGTTTGCACTTAATGCTGAAACCTGATCAACATCCTGCTTTGGTTGATGTTTGGTGGTAAACTTTAATTAACTCTTATTGCATTGAAGAAGAGCTCAGCCTCAGTGCTAACTAATCATTTACCTTCATTATGTCCTGACAGCTGCACTTGTTCCTAGTCTTAATAGATACACTAGTCAGTAAATAAACCTACAAGTCTTCAAGCTTTGAAGTTGTTCCACATTGATATTTTGTTGCTCCAAGTATATAGATGATTGCTTTCGTTCATTTTGTATCTCTTAGAGGAAACAAAATCAGTCTAAAATTGCCTTTTCCATGCCAAGCAATTTTATTTTGAGAGTAACTGTAGATTTAAGATAACTTTACTCCTTCAACATGGATCCTATATACATGCATCTTTTGAATCAATACAATTAAGCCTGTCTCCTGTTGGAATTCTTGTAATTATTTTTACTGAAATACTTTTCCTGTAATGATATTGAAGTTAAAGTAATCAAGTTACTGGCAGATCATGTAAAATTCAACTCAAAATTGCTGGCTGCTTGATTTTAATTTGTCTGACATCAAGTTTGTTTGAAAAGGGATAATATGCAGTTAAACCGAGGAGCTTATAATTATGGCTGACATTTGTTTGTTTATAATGAAAACTAATTAAAGTTCATACATTTTAAAACACAAAAGTTAATTACTGAATTGCTCACTTCACTTATGCAGAGCAGTCAAATTAACTTGCACAGGAAAACATGACAAGAGGCTCTGCACAATAAAAACAAATGTCCCCGATGGTCGTTGACTATCCAAACCAAATTTGCCACTAGATTATTCTAGAAAAATAGGTGGCTTATTAATGGCTAAGCTGTTTTTAAAGCATGATTCTAATGGCAGCTAAATGTTAAATATGAAGCAATATTGAATGCTGCAGTCCAAAGCACAGATGCATATGTTAAGTTCTTAAGTCTGCTCAGTTGAGCATATCCCTCACTGCCACTCAGTTCTAGAGTAGGAAGCACAGGAACAGATCCTGGAGTTTTGTGCCTTATTTATGGCAGTGCTGCACCACAAAGGGCACTTTACATTTCATTTTGTACTTTGCCTTCTGTAATGTACATGAAGGTCTGTTATGCATACTTCATTAAGTTCTTCCTGTGGTGCTGATGTATTGCTAATTGAAGCAAGAATTGAAAGGTTTGCTTAAAATCTGGCCTGTTATTGTCAGAAAAAGAACTAAGGTATTGTTAGTTAATGCTAGAACTTTACATTGAAAATGCTACTTTCTTTTGTGGGTTAAATAAAATTTGCTAAGAATATGTACAAAGCATAAACGATCATAGTACTATTTAAGAGAAGTGACTGTGATATTTGTGGAGTGTATTAACTATTGCAGTGCACAGAATTGTTGGGAAACATCCAGAGTTTCATATTTGGCTGGTAAACACAGGTACAGAGGTAGTGTTGTTATTTGGAACTTTATTGTGCTTTAATCCTAAACCAACCACATTTATATCCAAGAGGGACTTAACTAATTATAAATACTTAGGATAGGATAGGATAGGATAGGATAGGATAGGATAGGATAGCAACCTTAATAAGCCAGCAGTGCAACCCTGTGCAAACTGACTTGATACTAAGACTCATTGAAAACAGTGGAACTTGCTTCTGAGTAAACCTGCATAGCATTGCACTGTAGGCAACCAATTAAAACAATAGATTTCTTGTTCTTTGTGTAAAACAGTTAATTTAATTTACTTAGAAAAAAGCTTTTTCAGATTTCAAGACAGCTATCTTTTTCTCAGAGTATGTTTCATTGAACTCAATGGAGAATTGTGCTACAGAACGCATAATAATCACTAATATTGGTTGGAACGAAAGAGATTAGATTGTGAAGATTTTACCAGTGTATGGTTTTGGTATCTGAGTGAACACAGCAAATATAACAGTCATATAATGATAAATCTAGTGGATTTTTTTCCTAGGGAATAAATGTCCTAATGGGAACTGTGGTTAAGCTTTTGTGTTGGGCAGGATTATTAACTTGAACTTTCAAATCTAATGGAGTTTTTGGGTGAAAAGGAAAAGCGTGGAGTTCTTTTCAGAACATGCTTGTAAAATGACTGTAATTTACATAACCTTTCATAGACTATGCTGTGTGCATTACAATAAAGGACTTGATTGATTTGTAGATTAATATTTATTTAGTAAAGGAAAATCAAAGGGATTTAGCAGTCATCATTGTAACCCTAATCCTCCTTTGCATAGATAAGACAAAAGAAAGTGATTACTGTTTAAAGCTCACTGGGTCACTATCGTTCATGCCTTTCTTGAAAAGAAATACATAGGGGAAAGTTGCCTTGCTATCTACCCAGTGTTTGCATAATTCCATTTTTTTTTTTAGTGATAGGTTAGGGTAATTTGGCTTGGTTTACTATGAAGCCCCAGTGCCAGGATTTCTGGTAAGGCAACATGACTAAAAGAGAGTGCCTATTATTTTTCTCAACTGACATCATTTTTTGATATCCATGATCAAAATAAGGAATAGGCAGCCACACAGCTTTTAACACCAAAACCACAGGTCAGACATATTAAAAGTGTTTTCAAGTACAATACAAGAGATAAGTCTACTGTTATGGAATGATTCTCAAGAGAAATCAGGCATGTCCCACAGTAGCTTGATTAGTGGTGAGTTGCTGATCTTGGCCCAAAGGGAGAGCTATTGCAGTGGATTTATGAGAACTGTGGGAGGAAAATACAGAAGAATAAAGCAATGGTATTTCAGTTTTATAATTAAATTAAAAATTCCAAAGCCTGTTCTTTTGCTATCATGTGTGCTTTCCCACTGATTCCTCAGTATATAAAACAAAGAAACTATCAGCTTGAGAGGAAGCAAGAGCTCATCAGTCACATGAGATTTCATTATAATAGTACTATTAAAAATCTGAGAAGATAGCCTTTGAGGATGATAAAGAAGAAAGGGATAAAACAATATAGTGATTGAACAGCCAGTCAAGTATGCCGTTTGCAAACTTCTCTAGCTCTCTTTTTAAAGTGCTGATTTAAGTGCACAGTATATTTGGTTACATCCCTTTATTCAAACTTAATTACCTTCTCCCCTTTGTCGTGACATGGGTGGAAAGTTTTTGCCATGTCAGGAGAGGTCGTCACACATTCTTTTGCAGTTCTCTTCATTAATTCCTTCTTGCAGAAGCATTTTCTATCGTGCTGGGAAGGTAGAAGGGTGTAATAGAAGAGCCCTGAAACATCAGCAGGAAGCTCTAAGCTGGTTAATGCAGTATAATTGTCTGGACATAGACTGGTCTTTGTTTGTGTCGTTCACTTCGAATCAGCTGTAATTAACTCCAGAGTGTTTCCAGATTGCCAGCAAAGAAAAATTACAGCTTTTCTGTTTTAAATTGGAAAGCTCACAAAGACATTAACTATGCATATTGCTTTTACTTTGATATAGTTCTATTCTGTAAAGGAGGAAGAAAGCAAAACCCTTGTTTGACTCCCTTCCCCCAACTCTGAATCCTCAAAACATGCAATTGTAAAACTGTTTGTTTTAGGGTATGTTAGGAGTGCAATGCATAGTAGTTTTGGTCTGGGGGAAAAAGTATTTTCCATCTGTCTTACAACTGCTACAGTATATTGGAGTTGTTTCAGTAGTTCCTCATGTTTTTTTTTGGGGGGGGGTTGGTTGTTGTTCAGGGGCTGGAAACAGGTTTTAGATGGCTTTAAAACCTCACATATGGCATCTAGGCTAGAATTCCATTACAGAAGCATCTTGGTAAGTTTCCTTTATATCGCGTTCTGCACTACAAAGACCTATGCTGAGTTTTACTTTACTTAGAAGAGTAGAATTGTCACCCATGATTTTTATACAGGTAGTTTACCTGTGTTTGAGTAGTATGAATAATCAAACTGTGAGAAAATGGCCTGTTTTTAAATCTGTTCAAGTTGTGGTCAGCCAAATGCCTACCACACCCTTTTTAAAAGGTACTGTGTACAGTACTTTATAATTATGGATTCCTGTATGGTCTAAAATGAGGGAGCTGAGTGAGCAAGTCTCTAGATAATGCATCTAATAATATAGCACTATACACAAAAGATCTGTCAGCAACTGATGCAAAAAAGTCTACCCAAAATCTTTTTTTTCCCCTTCCCTTTTCTTCTGAATTTAACAATAAGGAATTTAAGCTTCAATGTGGCTTTAGCAACCAAAGAAAAGAAGCTCTTGGTGTCTGCATAATACCACTTTGATGGATTTTTTCATCAGCTCTCTGTACGTGGTAACAAATAAACAAGTATAATTATACTTGTGAAGGCCTATTCATTGCTTTGTCAGGATTAGATATATGTGCAGTTTTCACACTGAGCCTCTCTTTTGTCTTTGCCTAACTCACTATGACATATTGATAGAGGATTTGGGATGGGGAAAAGGCCACAGCAGAGACAGTGATGACCTTTTGGAAACTTGATATAATTCAAGGATTTTTTTTATTTATTTATTTTCATTCTTTCTTTAAAAAAAAAAGATCTGTAACTTGTTCTCAAATTCTGATGTAAGTGGCCAACTTTTAACCCATTTTTAGCAAAGTAAATAATGAATCAAAGTCTTATGAGATGTCTAAAGAGCAGATGGGAATAAAAACAATAGGCTAAGAAGTCTCTTGGTCTTCTTTCCCAGCACTTAGCACTGTGGCTAACCTAGCATTCCTTTCCCATTATTCTATCCTCTTGATCTGATCACGTTCTTTTTAATCATTCCACAAACACTGTCTCACTGGACCGTAGAAGAGGGCTGGGACAATATCAATTAAAAAAAACAGAGGTAAAACTGGCATTTTTGATTCTTGGTTCTAATGGGAACTCTGCATTCTAAATGCAGAGGAATTCTTCCATTGTTCAGAAAAGCACCCCCTTTTCATTAGCAAAGCTGTCTGTAGGTGGGTTTTATAATTTGGCTGAGCAGAGTTTAGAGGACAGTTTTTCCAGGAGCAATACAGAGGTTAGTAACTTAAGATTTCTGTGTATTGTTTATTTGATCTGAAAAAGAGTTAGATTATCTTAGTCCTTAGACTTGTGATTTAGTTTTTGCCATACTGAAGAGATCATCAGGTACATATTTGTGGGAACTCATCTGATAACCCTGAAACTTGTTTTTCTTGTCTATTTTCTTGGTAAGTTTTCGATGATAGAAGTCTTAGATTTAATAGTCTTTAAAGACAGAACTAAAACACTGTAATTTAATTTATAAAAAAGGGTTAAATGCTGCTTTGTTGTGCTAATAGTGGGGAGGAAGAAAATAACTATTTTGGATTAGTATAAGCTTTTGTTGTCTGTTAGAGTGTATGCATGTTAATTACATCCCTGAAAATAATTCTCACTTGTGTAGTGCTTCTACAATATAAAAATAAAGCTTTTTAAAATGATGATGCTGTACTAATAAAATATGTACAATATAAGGGACCTGATCCATAGTACCAATCTATCTTTAATTCTCCATTAAGATTAGTATATGACTTGCCAAGAGAATATCGACCATAAACATATCAAATGTGAAATATATTTTGTGGTTGATATGCATTTTGACCATTGTTTCAAACACTTTTGTACTTGTTCTAAGAGTTAAATGGATATTTGTTCATATAGTTTGAAATAGAAGTCATAGCTTAGTGCTAAAATCATGCAAAAAGACAAACACTTGGTGTGTCCTTTCTTTTAATTAATACTTAGGATAGAATTTTGTTGTTGCTTGGGTCCATTTGCTTTATGTTTAGTGAAGTGTTAGTCAGTATTGTCCCCACTACTTAAATTTGTTTTTGTCTTCTATAAGAAAAAAGACGACTCTATAAGATTTGTTAGGTCTTCTATAAGAGCTGCT